>NC_134239.1:8844078-9523448 GCF_965152275.1 Natator depressus
TTCTTGGAATCTCCTTCACATTGATTAGATATATTGCCTCTTTTGCCTGCAGGGTGTCTCTGCTTCCTTCGTGCCATGCCCTGATTTCCACAGCCTTCTCCCTGCTCAAGACCTCGGGGTCTCCCTGAGAATGTCCTCTGTGGTTCTGCTCCGGGAGGCCCTTCCCACTGGAGATTCTTAGCTTCATCTTCACTCATGATCCCATCATTAAACCCTCTAGGTTCCTCTTCTTTGTGGATTCTCTGATGCTGAATAAGTCTCTCTCTCAGGACAAATTGCTGGCCACAGTATGGACACTTATAGGGTCTCTCCACCCTGTGGACTATGTAAAGATGATATACAAGGATTGTTTTCTCTCTGAATCTTTTCCCACACTGAGTACATTTATAAGGTTGTTCCATTCTGTGACTCATGGAGTGATCTTTGAGCACTGAACTCCGACTGAAGCTTTTCCCACATTCTTTACATTTATAAGGTCTCTCTCCTTTGTGAGTTCTCAGATGTATCTGAAGGTATTTTTCTTGAGTGAAGCTTTTCCTACACTCACTACACTTGTAAGCACTCTTTTCTGCACCAGTTTGATGATGCTTAATAAGGAGAGAGCAGTTATTGAAACTTTCCCCAAGTTCAGTGCCTGTATTTGGTCTCTTCTCCATGCAGTCTCTATGCTGTGTGCTGGCGTCTTTGGATTTCCTTAAGCCTGTTTTGCTGCAAGTGGATTTACTTTGTCTCCAATCTGGAGGGTCTCCATGCTGCTCTCTCACCTTGCCCCTACTCTCACGGGCATCTCCCCACTCAGGGCACTGGGGTCTCCCCGACAACATCATGTCTGGCTTTGCTCTCCCAGACCCCTTCTTCTGGGGATTCTTGTCCCTGTTCTCACTCACGATCCCATCGTTGAACCCTCTAGATGCCTCTTCGTTGTGGATTCTCTGATGCTGAATAAATCTCTCTCTCAGGATAAAGAGCTGGCTGCAGTCTGGACATTTATGGGGTCTCTCCGACTTGTGGACTGTGTAACGGTGAAGAACAAGGCTTGTCTTGTGTCTAAAGCTTTTCTTACATTTGTTACATTTATAGGGTCTCTCCCCTCTGTGAATTTTCAGATGTATCTGAAGGTATTCTTGTCGAGTGAAGCTTTTGCCATATTCACTACACCTGACAGCACTCTTCTCTACACTAGTTTCCTGACAATGTTGAAAAAGGAGCGAGCTGTTACTGACTCTTTCCCCCAGTTCATTGATGGTATTTGCGGTCAACCCAATATGCGTTACCGGGTGGGCGTTGGTGTCTGTGGATTTCCTCAAACCTCGTTTGCTGTGAGTAGATTTACTCCTGCCTGGAGAGTCTCCTCTCTGCCGCCCCACTCTGTCCTGACTCTTGCTGATATCTGCCCCACCAGGGCCCTGCGGCCTTCCTGAGAACACCCTGTGCAGCTTCACTCCCACAGCGCCTTCCTGCTGGGGACTCTCCTCCTTGTTTTCACTTGCCGTCCCGGTACCTGTTGAGAGAGAGAATCCAGACGGGATTCACTCCATGCGTTGGAGACAGAGGGGGCGGCAAAGGGATTTATCATTGATAACTGAACCTGATAGACAGGAAGTATATTCCACCAAGTGGCAGAGGAGGGGCAAGTTCTGCCTCAAAGTCCCATCGGAGCCCTAAGAAAAAGGCTGAGGGAGGAAAAGGCTTCTGCCAGGAGTCAGGCAGAACGATTGGGAGCCAGGAGGACAGGGCACAACAGTGAGTCAGATGAGATGGGACAGAACAGGGGGAGGACTCAGTGGGCTTGCTGGGACCCCAGCTTTCCCCAGTCCCAGATTGTTTCTCAGTTAGTGTCACTCATTCCTCACCTGTCGTAGTGCCTCTTGGGATTTCCCTTTCCTCAGAGCCCTGGATATCTGGGATCCACAACTCTTCCCCTCGCTCCATCTGGGACAGCACATCTGGTTTAGCGATCGTAAATCCTGCTCATTGGAAAGAGGTACATGCATCACAACGTGTTAAGTTGGGGGAGGGATAGCTCAGTGGTTTGAGCATTGGCCTGCTAAACCCAGGGTTGTGAGTTCAATCCTTGAGGGGGCCATTTGGGGCAAAAATTGGGGATTGGTCCTGCTTTGAGCAGGGGGTTGGACTAGATGACCTCCTGAGGTCCTTTCCAACCCTGATATTCTATGATTCTAAGTATTCGTCGATCACTTAACTACAAAGAACATTCCAAGATTTTCTTTGCTGAAGGGGAAAGACATAATCCATATAGTTTATAAAAGATTCGTGTATCACATTTTAGCAAGCAGGCTGTATGGTGGGAAATGGGCTGTGTTGCTTATAAAAGATTTAGGCCATGTCTACACTACGGGGACGATAGCAACTCCTCACCTAACGAGATGAGAGTCTTGTAATTCTCCTGCATGACATCTCTGTAGAGTTCCTTCTGCTTTTCATCTAAAAGAGCCCATTCATCTTCAGAGAAGTACACGGCCACCTCCTCAAACGTCACTGGCATCTGAAATGACATGGGTCTTCCACTCAGCACCTGCCTGGTCTGGCCACAATCCCACCATTCAGGCACAAGCTGAGCAGCAAAGGGCAGAGCCATCACCATCAACGCAGCATTGGAGGAGGGGAAGGAATCCCATTTCCCACTATCTCATCCTCCTCCACACAGCAAGAGATGCCAGACTCAGCCTACCCATCCCCACAGAGCTCTTAGTCCCAATCCAGGCCACTCAAGCAAGCACCTGGAGCCACAAGGGAGCCCCACTCAGCACATGCTGTTCCCGTGATAGTTTCACCACTCAGTCGTGGGATGTACTGCCAGGAGCTAATCCTGAGCAACTGGAGGGGCATGAAGTGAGCTATCCAGGATGTTGGAAAAGCTCCACATGCACAAGGCACCTCCCAAAGAAAGGGGTGTGATTATTTTATTGATGGGGAAGAAAAAGTTGGAAAGACCATTGAGCGATGGAAGAGCCAGGAGGAGGTGAGAGCAACGAGCGAGGACAGACGAGGAAGCAGCATGGCCCAGCAGGAGGAACAGCGCGGACCGTTTCACAACTCACCATAAAGCTGAACCTATGGAGCGAGGCCACCATATCCTGGTCTCCTTCATTCCCCTTATCGTAAGGAACAATCAAATAGGTCGCAGGAAGATCTAAAGGATGACAAAGATACCGTGAGAGCAGTGGTTCTTAACCTTTACTGCAGCTTGCACCCCTTTGGTTCTCAAAATATGTTCTCGCTTATCAAAAATCGTTGAAGTAGGTCAGTTCTTTAAACCTAGATATATCATAACTATAGAATGAAAGAGAGAATTATATATTTATTTTAATTTCGCAGTAATTTCGTCGTTCCATTTGCGTTTCTTTGACATGGCAAGGGTTACTGAAATGAAAAAATATATATAAAGATAGGGGGACCGATACACTTTTAAATGCATATTAAATAGATGTAAAATAGTTTTATGTTATTACTCACCACAAATAATAGTACAGTAGGCACACAAAAATAGGCAAGGTACTTCCCAGAGATGCTGGAGTTTTGCTGTGGAAGTAAACTGTAACCAATGCGCTAACAGTTAGCAGCTAACTGAATTCAAACAAAGCCACCGCGCTGCCACATCGTCGTCTGTGTATGCATCAAGAAATACCCCGCAGCTGCCAGTACACTGTGTTTTGCAACGAGATAATTTCACTACAATTAGCTTAAAAACTTGAAAATAATTTTTTTGTTTGTATATTACAGTCATCGTTAAAAAATGTATAATGTTACTAAATACATAGGTTTCATGAAACAAAGTAGTTGTACTTATGTGCCTGTGCTTAATTTGTGTTTTCAATGATTTACCTTCTAAAAAAATCTGGCATGTCTCACACCCCCAGAAAGGGCATCTCGCCCCCCAGGGGGTGCGTGCACCCCAGGTTAAGAAACACTGCGTAAGAGGGACCCACACAGACACATACGCTCCTGGACCTCACGACTCTACTAGGAACAGGGATTCACTCAGC
Source organism: Natator depressus (assembly GCF_965152275.1). Classification (NCBI taxonomy): domain Eukaryota; kingdom Metazoa; phylum Chordata; order Testudines; family Cheloniidae; genus Natator; species Natator depressus. Next base: position 8,848,086 of record NC_134239.1, read on the forward strand.
CTCCACATGCCACTAGACAAGCAAATGCTGTTCCGATTATTTCAAACAGGCTACCTTGGGGACTCCCCTCCATGCTCCGATGAAGTGAGCTGTAGCTCACGAAAGCTTATGCTCAAATAAATTTGTTAGTCTCTAAGGTGCCACAAGTACTCCTTTTCTTTTTGCGAATACAGACTAACACGGCTGCTATTCTGAAACCTCCATGCTGTGATATCCATACTCCGCAACATCACCGCATCTCCACACATAACTTACTACCTAGTTGCTGTGAATACTGCAGCTTCTCTCTGAGGTCACAGCTCAGTTGTGGTCCTGGATGGTGGAAGCTCTGAGACCTTGAGCTAGACAGCAGCTCCATCGTCTCAGAAATCCTTCTCTTCCGATCACACAAGCTGAGACCTGGGAAACATATACGTTGTTAGCTCTGTGTGAGGGACAAAGGTATCATCTGAGGGGCAGTGACAAGTGCCTCTCAGATTCTTTACTAAACAGAGTTATTGAAAGCCGATGGGCCTGCCACAAACATGAAAGGGGCTCTGTGTCTCCCCACATTTCCATCTTCCAGTTTTCACCAATATCAGTTGGGTTCTGCCCATTGATGACTACAAGAGATCCCTCCGTTTTGTATTTCTTCCTTGTAGCCTTCTGCCCAAACCAAGCCTTCTTCCTTCCTGTGCTGCTTTTTTCTTCCTAGTGAACCCTTTCCACACTCAGGTGATCTTACCTCAATGCTGCCTTTTATTGGACTGGTCATGGCACCTAGGAATATCAGATCACAATTGCACTCCTGCAGGTAGTTGGCTCTTTTTATGCTTTTTAATTAAGATTATTATTATTTATTGGTATTACCCTAGAGCCCAGGAGTCCTAGTCATGGGCCAGAATTCCATTGTATTGGGTGCTGTACAAAGAGAGAGAAAAATGACATTTGATTCCTGAAAGAGCTTCCCTTGTAACACAATCTCTCTACATTTGAGGAGCATCACTCAAAGGGGTATCCAATTTTCTCAAGAGTATGAATTAACAGAATTTTATTTAATTAAAATCTTTTTGTTTGAACCTCGACCAGATCCAGATTTAATTGTTCCTCTTTCAAGACCCTTTTTGGCCCAAACAAAGTTTTATACCCGTGCTCTACATTTTCCAGTGTACTTGTCTTTGGTAGTGAGAGATTAGCTCTAGTTTGATTTAATTGAGTGCTTTTCCCATAAAGGGGCTCCAGTCAACATCATATCGGAACTGTTAGGTTACCTTTGGCCTCTGTGTCAGACAAAGCCTTGTCATAAGAAGATGCTGAACTCTGGAGTAACATTAAAATACCCAGAAAACCATCTGTTCTATGTTTCTTGTTAAATGAGAAAGCCAGTCTGATGTATGTCAGTATGATTTACCTGTGTCCAGCTTCATGTTTCAAGATGTATTTGTCATATTCAGATCAAAAAAGTTTTGACCCTCAAAACTGAAGACACACTTTGTTTTACATTTCACATTGATCATCTGGACAAGGGTGCCTGTTTGCTAAGCCATCTCTTACTTAGCGGGTAGTAATTTCCAAACTATGCTAGTATAATCAAGGTATGGACTAAATCTTTACAAATTCCCTTGGTGCTTTTGTCTGAAGACATTGGCCAGCAATCTTTAATTACCGACGCCGGCATAAGTTTTAGTGGAGACCAGGCCTTAGTTCCTCTTTTAGAGTACAATCAACTCTTGGCTGCACACCCAGAAATGTAGCTGGTGCTCTTGCTTTTTCACTGTTTCTTTTGCTGGACGCACACACAAGTCCATGGGGCCGGATGCACTGCATCCGAGGGTGCTAAAGGAGTTAGTGGATGTGATTGCAGAGCCATTGGCCATTATCTTTGAAAACTCATGGCGACCTGGGGAGGTCCCGGATGACTGGAAAAAGGCTAATGTAGTGCCCATCTTTAAAAAAGGGAAGGAGGATCTGGGGAACTATAGGCCAGTCAGCCTCACCTCAGTCCCTGGAAAAATCATGGAGCAGGTCCTCAAGGAATCAATTCTGAAGCACTTAGAGGAGAGGAAAGTGATCAGGAACAATCAGCATGGATTCACCAAGGGCAAGTCATGCCTGACTAATCTAATTGCCTTCTATGACAAGATAACTGGCTCTGTGGATGAGGGGAAAGCAGTAGACGTGTTATTCCTTGACTTTAGCAAAGCTTTTGATACGGTCTCCCACAGTATTCTTGCCAGCAAGTTAAAGAAGTATGGGCTGGATGAATGGACTATAAGGTGGATAGAAAGCTGGCTAGATAGTCGGGCTCAATGGGTAGTGATCAATGGCTCCAGGTCTAGTTGGCAGCTGGTATCAAGTGGAGTGCCCCAAGGGTCAGTCCTGGGGCCGGTTTTGTTCAATATCTTCATTAATGATTTGGGGGATGGTGTGGATTGCACCCTCAGCAAGTTTGCAGATGACACTAAACTGGGAGGATTGGTAGATACGCTGGAGGGTAGGGATAGGATACAGAGGGATCTAGACAAATTAGAGGATTGGGCCAAAAGAAAGCTGATGAGGTTCAACAAGGACAAGTGCAGAGTCCTGCACTTAGGACGGAAGAATCCCATGCACCGCTACAGACTAGGGACCGAATGGCTAGGCAGCATTTCTGCAGAAAAGGACCTAGGGGTTACAGTGGACAAGAAGCTGGATATGAGTCAACAGTGTGCCCTTGTTGCCAAGAAGACCAATGGCATTTTGGGATGTATATGTAGGGGCATTGCCAGCAGATCGAGGGACGTGATTGTTCCCCTCTATTCGACATTGGTGAGGCCTCATCTGGAGTACTGTGTCCAGTTTTGGGCCCCACACTACAAGAAGGATGTGGAAAAATTGGAAAGTGTCCAGCGGAGGGCAACAAAAATGATTAGGGGACTGGAACATATGACTTATGAGGAGAAGCTGAGGGAACTGGGATTGTTTAGTCTGCAGAAGAGAAGAATGAGGCGGGATTTGATAGTTGCTTTCAACTACCTGAAAGGGGGTTCCAAAGAGGATGGATCTAGACTGTTCTCAGTGGTAGCAGATGACAAAACAAGGAGTAATGGTCTCAAGTTGCAGTGGGGGAGGTTTAGGTTGGATAGTAGGGAAAACTATTTCACTAGGAGGGTGGTGAAGCACAGAAATGCGTTACCTAGGGAGGTGGTGGAATCTCCTCCCTTTGAGGTTTTTAAGGTCAGGCTTGACAAAGCCCTGGCTGGGCTGATTTAGTTGGGGATTTTGTTTTGAGCAGGGGGTTGGACTAGATGACCTCCTGATGACCCTTCTAACCCTGATATTCTATGATTCTATTTTTACCTTAAATTAAACTTTATGGAAGCAATAACATAAAGGGATAGTTCCAATAAGTAACCCCAGAACATTTAACTCCAAAACTCCTTGTTGAATCTAATTAATACTCCAATTTATGGACGTTAGACTGACTTTGCATTCACAATTGGAATTGCAAGGTTATACATACCAAATATAAAACTACGTAAGCATAACATAGGATCTTTTAATTTCTCACTTGCATTTCATAGAATTATAGAAATGTAAGGCGGCAAGGGGCCTCAAAGGGTCATCCAGTCCAATCTCCTGGGCTAAGACAGGACCAAGTAAACCTTCTAGACCATTGGTTCCCAAACTTTCCGGCATCACACCCCCTTTTTAATTTTCGAGAAACCCTCACGCCCCCAACCTCTCCTTTTAACAAATGCAATTCGTAATTTAAACCCCCTGCTCCTTGTCCCCTGACTGCTCCCTCCCGGAACCCCACCCCCTATCCAACCCCCACTGCTCCCTGTCCCCTGACCGTCCCCCTGCCGAACCTCTGCCCCATCCAACCGCCCCCTGCTCCCTGTCCCATGACTGCCCACTGGGACCCCCTGCCCCTTATCCAACCCCTCCCTGCTCCCTTACCAGGCCGCTCAGAGCAGCAGGAGCTCACAGCCACACCGCCACCTTGCCTGGCAGGAGCGGCAGGCCAGAGCGCTGGCAGCGCAGCGCACTGAGGCTGCGGGGGATGGGGGACGAAGGGGGACAGCAGGGGAGGGGCCAGGGGCTAGCCTCCCCGTCCGGGAGCTCAGGGGCTGGGCAGGACAGTCCAGTGGGCCAGATGTGGCCTGCAGGCCATAGTTTGCCCACCTCTGGATTAGCTTGTGGTTCCTGAAGTATTGCAACTGGGGCTCCACGCCGACCTATTTTAGGGCCTCCCTGAGAATATGCCTTGGCGAGGGGTAGTAACAGAATATTTTTGATGTATTTATTTTTTTAGAATTCCCCTGATTGGGCTTCTTTTGGGGTTAATTTATTAGCTCCCCCATTTTTTGTAGCATAGGGTTTTAATTTTTAGTGAGCTTTTATTGTTTTTACTTTAATTGGCATCCTGGCACAGCGACTGTTACTGCTAATCAGCGGATGTATTTTACCAGCGATGCATACCTAATCGGTGAGCCATTAGGAGATGTGAACCCATTTGTTTTTCAACATGGTAGAAACTTTGTGAGAGAATTGCATACCCATACGGAGTTTGAAAACAGACAGATACTTTGGTATGTGGTGACGGAGAACTGCACACAGTACTCCAACACACAAGCCACCGCTGCTAATTTAGCATATTGAGCCAAATGTGGAATGCATGAATATGCCTTCTTCCAAGGCTCTTTTTTCTCCTCAGGAGGAACTGCATAGATTTTAAGTCCGGTATAAGGTTTGCCTTGATGGTAAATAACTAGTTTTCTGGATTAATGGTTGGAAAAGGGTTTTTTTTCCTTTCCCCTTAGATTCAACTGCTTAAGATCGGGACACACATGTGGCTCCCCTTGGTACAGTAGGGCAGTTGGTAACAAAGATGGTGTCCTAACAGGTTTTACTGCAATAGTTTTTGCAGCACCAATGCCCAGTGGGCTAGGCGAGCATTTGAGACTTGCCCATCTTATACCCTATTGGACAGTAAAAACTGAAGGGGAGTGTGCAATGAGTGTAATATGATTGGGCTGAGGCCAATTAAAAAATAAAAGTGTTGTATGGCCTAACTGGTGGCCAATAGGTACTTTTACAATTGTTATACTTAAGTTTAATTGATGACATTAAACATGAGGCGTAGGCCACAGGTCTGATTTTTTCATGCCTCTCTTGTGAAACCACAGCCGCTAATGTATTAATGCTTACCACTACCTTTAGATGATAGAATATCTTAGGATTTGAAGTGATCAACACCAGAGCCTTGACAATGGCCTGTTTTAGCTGGGATACTGCTTCCGTGTGTTTTTCAGTTCATTTTCATTGGATACTTTTCTTTAACAGTTGGTACAAGGGACCTGCAATGGAAGCAAAATTGAGAATGAAATTCTTGTGGTACCCAGTTAAACACAAAAAGGATTTTAAAGCCGTTCGGTCCTGTGGTAAAGGCAATGTTTGAATTGCACTTACTTTTTGTTACGCCAGGGTTTTACCCCATTTTGTCAGGGTCAAGCCCAAGAAAGAGACACGGTTTGCCATTAGCTGTGCCTTGGCCAGATTGCTTTTTAGTCCTGCTTCCTTTAGGATCTGCAGGAGCTTGTCAAGCCTTTTCAGATGCTCCTTCTTGGTTTGTGTTGCTAAACAAAGGTCATTTACGTATTGAAACAGAACAGTTGGTTTAGATAATTGCAACAGTACCTGCCTCATTTGCGCATAGAATAAAGCTGGAGAATTTTTATATCCCTGGGGTAAACGTGTTTAGGAATATTGGACCCCCTGGAAACTAAATGCAAAACGGTACTGTGAAATGCGGGCCAATGGTAATGTCCAAAAGCTGTTACTGATGTCAAGGACAGTAAACCACACAGCCTCTGGATCAAAGGACTCAATTATATCTGGCATTTTGACCACTGTAGGGGCACAAGTGACCTGATTTAGGTGTCTGTAATTAATTGTGAGACGCCAAGAACCATCTGGTTTCTTCACAGGCCAAATAGGGGAATTGCCAGTGGAAGTACATCTACATAGTATTCCCTGTGTCAGCAAAGACTTGATAGTCTTTTCTAAGTATGGGTTTGTCTAGTCTGGTCTGGGCTGATACATCTTCTCCTTTTACAACAATAGTGACTGCCATACATCCACAATCATGTTTGTGTTTAGCAAAGGCATCCGCATGCTTGCGAAGTAAAGCCTGTAACTCAGGTTGGTTTGCATGATTAGCCACTATTTTGTTTAAATCATACCCCTCCACTGGAGACACCATGCCAGTGGCTTCTGAGACTCAATCTCCAACTCCGTTCCTAAAGGTACTGTATCAGCCTGAACTAAACGCTCTCACCCTACTTTTAGTAATTGGCCCTGCAGGTTTCTCTATCTTCATCAGTTTCACCATGCCAATAGGGATAGGAACTGATTCTTTGTCGTCCTCTAACACATTTTCTATCTTTTCCAACTCTTCGATTCTTTTCAACAGCCGACCTTGGTCTGATTTGTAGCCGTCCAGCGATTTTAAGCTGGCATTCACTTGCTCCTGCCAACAACGTGCTTCTTCTCCTGCTTCCTGTATTTGGTACCTGCACCGTTTTAACGTTTTTTTTATCTCCTGCTTCTTTTGGAAAGTACTGACTGCTTCTCTGACGCTACATGTAGCCGATTTGTTAAATCCTGAATAACCTTTCCTCCCTCATCCAAAGTTTGCTGGACTTTTCTGAGTAACTCTAAATTTTTATTCAATTTCTTTCCCAGCAAACTACAAGCCACGAGCAGACATTCAACAGCTATTCCCTTCACCAGTTTAGCCTTTCTTTTTTTTTTTACTCTGTTTCTACATTAAACACCTCACTTACAAAACCCCATGGGTTACAATGTTTAGAGATCATTTAGCTATTTCTCAGTTGTACTAAACCTCCTCCATGTTCCTGAATGTATTTTCTGGCAAATTTTTTAAAGCCGGACTGCGGGTAACTCCAACAGACTCTACTCTTGACCTTGCTCCACTCATCTTAACACGTAACGTAGAACTTATTTCAATTCTAAAACTTCACTACTGATGAGCCTATGTAATAAACTATATAATGAACACTCTGCTGTTCTTTACTTTGAAACTGAAGGCGTCTCTTCACAGAAACAACAGGAAACAACACCCTAAACTGTTTTTTACACTTAGTTCAATAAGTCCCAAGTAAATGATAGAGGGGTGGGGGTGTGTTCTCCTTTCTTCCCTCCATGGCTTGTAGCTGTTCAAGAGGTCTCTTTCCCTCTGTCAGGACCTGCCAAACAGCTGGGGGAAACTGAGGCAGACAGATCAGAGGTGCAGCCCAGGAGAGTTGAGGGGACTGAAATAAGGTAACTCGAAACATACAAGTTCTGAGTTACTGCAGCCTCTTGGCAGCAATTAATATATAGATTTATTAACTCCCCTGCCACCACTAGTGTGGGTCATCGGGCCTGATGCTACTGCTAATATCTTATTGGTGCCATTCATTATAACTTCAACCTTCAACAAAGCCCCTTAAATGCATGTATCACTTTAAATAATAACACTATTACTCTTTATCTTGCAAGATTAAATTCAAAACCTCTAAGCTAAAACTCTAAGTCTAACTACAGTACATAACAGGAAATTCTGGGATCGCTGCCAAGAAGCAGTCACAGAAAATCAGGTTCCTGTGTTCTTAAGAGTGAGTGAGTAAAACACACAATCTTGCTCTCTAATTCTAACTCTTCACTTATGCTTCAGGTGAGATTTCCAGGGGTCTAAAGATGCCTGGAATCCCTGAAAATTCCTGTCACGCACTCCTTGAGTGTCCTACCTGGCTCGCCAGTCTGTTGCTTGATTTAGGAGGTTAATAATACTAATTTGGATAGTACGGGTTTTAGGCTCAGCAATTTGTTTGATTAGAAGATAATAAGGTTCTTGTCCCAAATTAGTATCCACAGAATTTACAAAGGACCCTAGGGGTATGATAGGAAGCTTACACTGAGACAGATATAGCCTTAAAGACTTTTTATTAAGATAAATGAAGTAGTAATTAAATGGTAAAATAGAGTTACAAAGTTACAATTGTATTACTGCTATTCAAAAGATACACATGGTATTATGGTATTATATGCTACAAAGCTTTGGTTAATATATTCACACCCTTCCTTGATAACCCAGTGGTGAGAGACACAGGATCAGCCTCGCGTTTGGCGGTTCAGGTTCGAGTGAGAGGCACAAAGCTTAGAAGAAGCTAGAGCTAAGAGCTATCGAAGCTAACTTAGAGTTTACTTAACTAACTTAAACTTAAAATTAAAAGCTAATACAGAAAATTAAGAACAAAAGCTTAGGGAAACCAAGCTCAGCCTAGTCCCCTTGGAACTTAGAAAGTTCTAAGAAAAACAAGTACAGCCTCTCTAGCAAGGCCCTCTTTTGTAGGGCGCAGGTGTCTGAACCCTCCTTCTATGCTCAAACTTTATTTCCCACCCACAAAAATGTTAGGGTACACTTACTCCATGGGCTAGTATGTTTGTGTGTATTGATGACATGTACGTACATATTAATGACATTAGATCATATACACACATGTTATTTTTATTCTCCCGGTTATTTCAGTTCTTTCCTTGTGGTGTACCTGTTAAATTTGAGGGTACAGACTTGGAAACCCCCTATGCCATTCTACCATTATCTATCTATCTAGGTGAAAGGTCTCAGACATAGATATGCTAACTTTGCCTTAGCTCAACATACAGGATATGGCCTGTAGGTCCCTTGCATTACAGCCAAACTTACTTTAAGTATTTGGTTTATTGTAATAGGTTTATAGATTTATATTAAACTATAAAAAAAGATTATATGTATATGTATGCAAGCAAGCAGGTTAATCCTATAGGCTACACCCTCCTCCTCATTTAAAGCTGCACATTTACATAAACCATGAAAATATCATACACAAGTGGTTAAAATTGCTGACTTGCAATCCCCTTGAGGGATTTTAGCCCAATATTTTTCCTCCTCTTAAAAAGAAGTAGTCAGCTAACATTCTTTAGAACCACTGTTGCATCCATGAGCCATTTGTAACACTCAAAGGTAGTAAAATACACTGGCATTTTAGTCTATGATAGACCTTGCCCACCAACATTTCACAGCCACTGAGGCAATTTAGCCCCTCCAAGAGATCTAAGCTGAATCACTAGAACTGTGCTGATTCACATACACAAAAACAAACACCGACAAATTGTGTTGTTTTTCCAATCACAAAAAACTTGGGGGCTGCAACAACCATTTCCGATGCTTTAAAACTCAAAGTATAGTCAATGCAGTAGCCGCCCTGAATTAAGCTGGCATTCAGTTAAAAAAGAGTTACTCATGATGTTGTCTGAGCAGAAGTTTGCTTTAGCAGCTTAACCTTTACCAATTTAAAACACTTTATTTTATCACTTTTGTATTTTGCTTAAAAATGCCTTTACGTTGAAGGTTCAAAGTTATTACCAGTTACAGAAACTACAAACCTTAAAATACACAAAAGAAAAAGAGAAACAAAGCATTTGTAAGAAGATTTTAAAAATAGCAATAACTCTCAAACAAAATTGTTAAATGCTCTGATTTTTCAAATAAGAACATTAGCAGATGACTTTGCATGCTTAGCCCAATCAAACAAGCTAAAACACACTTGGACAACAATTGCTAGTTTGCCAGAATTTTCAGCTACTGAATACATAGCTTAACCTTAACCAATTTTGGTCCAGTGATTTCTGATCCCACACTCCTCTAGTTTACCAGACACAATCATAACACAATCCTAGAGTTATAGGATTTACAAATCTTATTTGATTAGATGCTTTCAAAATCACAGTTAAACCTTTCAGAGGTTAACAAAGCTAAGAACTTGCAACTCACTTCTTTTTTAGCTAAAACAAACTTAAAACTGTGGCTGGATGGAAAAACTTCCCCCATTGATTTCTGATTCCACATTCCTCTTGTTTACCAGGCATGATCTTGACACAGACTTTTGAGTTAGATTAGTAAGCCTGTTTGTTGGGAGTAACCCAATCTGTCTGTCTCCCTTTTGAACCATTTCCCATTGGCATTTGTTATAGGTGACTGGAACATTTTATAAAATTTTAGCAGTTTTCCCACAGTCCTGTACTGCCCCAGTTATTACAACAGGTGGACCTGTAATGTAGTATTTATTACCACAGTGCCTCAGAGGTTTACTCATGGACCACAACCCCATTCTGCTAGGCACAGCAGTGTGAAATGCAAGTTTGGATGTAAATATCACTAGGCAGAATGGCGACTAAAAGGAAATTAGTACATACAGTTTTCTTTGTCTAGCCATGGACTCCAGTGGTTCCTCTTGCCATTGCTGAGTCCCTGAGTTGATTGGGTTTCTTCCTGGTGCTTTCTAGAGACTGGAGAACAGAAAGATTCTAATAGGGTAAAATACTTCTGTAACTCAGGAAACACCTTTCAAATCCAGTCGGTTTTCAACCAATTGCACCAAAGAAATTATTTCTTCAGAGGCTTTCACGGGGAACTCTGAGCTTAAAGCAAACTCTATTGCTCTGTGTCTGCAGCTGCAGGGAAGAACTTCCCACTTCACTCACATCAGAGTCCTGAGCTCCTCCTCCTTTTTCAGCAAAAAATGATTATCAAAGGAGAAGAGTTCTTTATAGCTCTTTCCATTTTCAACCAGTCAGACTGAAGAAATTATTCTGCGGAGTCCTCACCAGGAAGCTTTAACCTTAAAGCAAACTCTACCACTCTGGGTCTGCTTGTTACAACAGGAACATGCTGGAGTAAGGAACTTCCCCTTTTTTCTCCCCCACTCAATGTCCTGAGTTACTTCTCCTTTTTCAGTAATAAGCAATAAGATATGGATATTCCAGCTTTCCCTTTTCAAAGTATATAGTTGGCTAGTGTAGAAGGGACTGACAGTGAGAGACAGAGAAAATCCTTTTTTTGTTCATGGGGGTTAAAGATTTGCCTTATTAGCTACTGCTTTGTAACTTTGTCATTTCTACAGTGTTATATTTTCTATTTTTACATGCCTTATCACTTTCTTAAAGTGTCCAGTTTGAGGTGCCAGACTTTAAGACAAATTGGAGAGGAGAGCAAAGAAAAAAAAATTCCTCATAAAATAGGCTTTCTGAAAGAATAAAAAAATCTGAAATGTTTGGTCTTGAGAAAGGGAGACTGAGGGGGGACCTGATAACAATCTTCAAATATGTGAAGGACTCCTTTAAAGAGGATGCTGATCAATTGTTCTCCATGACCACTGAAAGCAGGAGAAGAAACAATTGGCTTAATCTGCAACAAGGGAGATTTAAGTTTGATATTAAGAAAAACTTTCTAACTATAAGGATAGTTAAGGCCCAGAACAGGTTACCTACACAAGTTGTGGAATCCCCATCATAGGAGGTTTATAAGAACAGGCTGCAAAACACCGGTCAGGGATAGTCTAGGTTTACCTAGTCCTGCCTCAGCATGGGAGATGGACTAGATAACCTCGAGGTCCTTTCCAGCACTACATTTCTATGAGTGAATGATCTGAGAACTAAGCGGCCATCTCCAAGCTAGGCTCAGAAGCCTTTTGACTCATTGGCTCAAACATAGACTCAACTGCTTCTATTGGCCAAGCTCATTGCACACACATCCCTCCATTCCCTTCCCCAAGCTTCCTTTGTGCCACCATCCCATCTCACTCTATTTCAGGGACTCCCTACAAACCCTCCCCAACCCTTCCCCCATATCAGGGGCCCAGTGTGCCACCTCACTTCCCCCTCAGCCACATGCCAGGGGATCTGTGTGCCTCCATTCCCCATACCAGGGTCCTCCATTGTCCCAGGCTCTGTGTGCCTTCCATGCCTTACAATTCTGCCCCACCATTCTTTCTTTTCCTTTGCCGTTAAAGGTCTGGTTGGTGGTGCAGCAGGAGCCCGAGTCTAAGGGAGGCTCACTACCTGCCCTGGCTCTGCGCTACTCCCAGAAGCGGACATCAGGTCCCTGCAGCCCCTAGACGCATGGGCAGCCAGGGAGGCTACATACGCTGCCCCCGCCCTGAGTACCGGCTCCGCAGCTCCCAATGGCCAGGAAGAGCGACCAATGGGAGCTGTGGAGGGCAGCACCTGTGGGTGCGAAGGCAGAGTGCACTGCGCAGAACCGCCTGACCACCCATGCACCTAGGGCCTGCAGGGACCTGGCAGCCACTTCCTCAGAGCCACGATAAGCGCCACTGGTACCCCCCCACACACACACACCTGCACCCCAATCCCCTGGCCCAGCCCGGAGCCCCCTCCTACAGCCAAACCCCTCATTCCCAGCCAGAGCCCCCAATCCCCTCTCCCACCCCCAGCCGGAGCCCTCATTTTCCCCACACCCCAGCCCGAAGTTCCCTCCTGCACCCCAAACCCCTCATCCCCAGCCCAACCCCAGAGCCGACAGAGATTTCTTGCCCTGCAGGGGTAGCCTGTGAACTTTGAACAGATAAACTTTGCACAGATAAACGACCCAACGAAAACCCCAAGTATTTGGGGAGCTGAAAATAGAGTTTAAGGGGAAATTCTGACCACAGGTACATGAGTCAACCACAGAAATGTCCTGGCGACGAACTGATGTAGATAACAGGTACATGAGATACATGTAAGGCCAGCTTGCTTGCTTGCCTATATATCTTCTTATGGGTTTGGTTATTTGTTTTACTATAATAGGTTTATATTAGAGAATATTTTGGTTGTAACACAAGGGACCTGCAGGCCACATCCTGTACGTAGACCTAAGGCAAAGTTAGCATACATATGTTTGGGACCTTTCACCTAGATAGATGGTGATGAGCTAAAGCATAAGGTCCACATATGGCTGCGACCTTTCATATAGAGGATGGCTTAAAGCATGTTGGCATACAGGCTTTCCTAAGTTCATACCATTTTAAACTCAACAGGTACACCACAACTTGGAAAGAACTGAAATAACCAGTTAGAACAGAAATAACAAATGTGATACCTAACCACAAAAGGGCTATGGTAACAAATTTACATATGTAATAATAATTTGAGATCATTGATATACTAACCTATAGGAAAAAAAGACTCCAACATTAGTAAGGCGAGGAAATACAAATAAGGAAAAGGGGGAAAATCCCCTACTGAATATTCATCAAACATAGCGGCATCAGCACAACATATTATAAAAGTGGCACCCAGCCTAGGGGCAGTAGGAGAGAGAGATGTAGTCCTTGGGAGGTGCCAGAGTGATGGCCACTGGTGATGAGGGGGAAGGTGATGGCGATGATGAAGATGATGGCTAACATTTCAGGTTGTTCTACAGGAGATGGTGTGAGTAAATGGACGTGCAGATGTATATTCTGTAGTGTATCTATCTTACTAAGTTGGGATGCTTGTGACTGTGCTAAATGTATTAATAAACTATATTTGTAAATATAAGAGTTCTTACAGTGTGTGTTGCAACTGTGCACATCAGGGCTATTGTAAGTAAAAACCTGAATGGAGGTGTAGTTTTTTCTTTATTGAACTCTGCATTGTAGAGAATTGCATAGAATTTCTATAATAAACAAATATTTAATGTACATGAAACACTGAACATGAAATTTAATGCACATGAAACACCAACTAGGCAGAAAATCAACCATTGTTCCTTATATATTGTTCCCTCCATTGTCATTGTTACTAGGCATGTAAATAGCGTGTAAAAAAAGTAACCATGTAACCTATTAAAATTCTATCGGTTAAATGTTTAACCAGGGAACTAGGGGTGCACGGGGTGCTGCAGCACCTCCATGTTTTATGTGGGGCTCCGCTGCTGCCCCAGGGCTCTGCTGCCACCCACGCCCAGCATCCCAGTGCACCTGGGGTCCCAGCTGCTAGCCCCCTGGGCGCACGGGGCAGCAGCTGGGAACCTGGGGCGCACGGGGCAGCAGCGGAGATTAATCGTTAACGGAAACCGATAAGCATCAAGCTTATTGGTTAACCAGTTAAACTTTTACATCCCTAACTGTTACACATATTGATCCAGTTTTCAAAACAAAATTTGTACTTCTCTACTTTGGCACAAACACATAAGCACAGCGCCCCCGATATTATTCCAGAGACATTTTCTCAGGCCTTTTCCTCACTGCTAAAACCAAGTGCCTTGGCCTTGGTGTGTTTTTACCTCAGAATAGCTCCCGCACCTTAAGTTACCCTGAAATTAAAAAAATAAATAAATCACTTTTAACAGTGAAGAAAAGGCCTAAGCACTAAATTCACAACGGGACTTAGGTGTTGTGACGCTGAGCATTGCATTGCCTATCTTTTTGGTGCCTAAAAAGTCACAGGAACACCTCTGTGATTCACAAAGCTTGAGTAAGAGACTTATGCTCCCTATACAATGAACAGGGAGAGAGAGGCACCACAGAGTGGGATCCATAAAAGCCAGGATGCTAGATGGGGAGCCACCTAAACTTGCTGATGGGAGACACTCACCAGAGGGGTGTGTACTAAGCCCCACTCCTCAGACACTGTTCATCCCCAAGTCCCCGCTGCAAGTAGGTACCTAGTGATCCATGAACGGGAACCCTTCTCCTGGAGCCAGGTAGCCTAGAAGCCCAATCTGTTTCTTGTGAGAATGAGCTGGGTAGGTGCTTAACTGCACGCAAAACAGCCAGAGGAGTAGGTAATGCCCACCTTGTAACTTTTAACCCAGGGGTTAAAGCACTGACATGAGATCTGGGAGACCCCTGTTCAAATATTTTCTCCCTTTCTGCCTGAGGAAGAAATTGATGCTGGGTCTTCCACATCCCAAGAGACACAACATCACAATGTTTTAAGTGAGCTGCAAATATTTTTGTTGCCACCTATTGAATTGTAACCTCACACCTTTGCAAATATCGCAATCTGGTCTCATTAATATTAGTATCATAATATATAAAAGGTGTAAGAGGCAAAGCTATGTTTGTAAGTTATATTTTCCTGAGAACACATAATAAAAGAAAAGGTTTATATCATGTGTGGTTAGCAAGCAGGGAGAGGTGAGATCAAAGGGGAATCTTTACAGTTAGAGCACCAAAAATATGGATCAACTGGTTAATTCTAATTGGACAAGAGAGCCATCACTTCATATGCATTGCTCATAGAGTGGATCACTGTACAGCTAGGCCAAAACCTTCTGTGTGCACAGCAGGATCTACCAGTGTAAGAGTGGGGGCGGAGGGGGATGATCCTGCTGTTGTAGAAGCCAGGAAAGTTCCCTACACTACCCTGGTGGAATCAGACAGCAAAAGGATCTGAGTCCCCGCTCCCATTCCCTTTACATGGAGACCTGCCTGACCTCAAGGACTCCCCTTCCACTCCTCTGTGCAGACTCCTTGTAACCCCGACAAGGCTGGACCCAGGATTCCTGGGGGAGCTTAACCCGCAGTCTTGTTGTGCTCCCTTAGGACAGGCACTGGGGTGTCCCCACTCTGAGGTTCTCTCTCCACACCAGCTACTTCCCTGACCAACTGATCACTACATTAAGTTCAAACCAAATACAATTTATTAAACAGCAACTGTGAGAAAAATAAGGGAAAAAATAGAAAAGGTTGAAGGAACAAAGGACCCCACCATATGAGCATGGGGAACACCATAAACAGCCATAAACGTTCACAGTCTGTTTCTCACACATCCCAGGCCTCCTTCTCAGGCCTTTGCTGCACTGTGGTGATACCACAGGTCAGATACCTGCTCCGGTGGTGGCCACACGCCCTCAGGCTATAGGTGGCAAGACCCTTCTCCCCATATTGGCCCTCCCATAGGGTTCACGTTAGGGTTGCCAACTTTATAATTGCACAAAACTGAACACCCTTGCCCCACCCCGTGCCCTTTCTCTGAGGCCCCACCCCCCTCCCTCCGTCGCTCGCTCTCCCCCACCCTCACTCACTTTCACTGGGCTGGGGCACGGGTTTGGGATGCGGGAGGGGGTGAGGGCTCCAGCTGGGGGTGCAGGCTCCAGGATGGGGCCAGAAATCAGGGGCTCAGGGTGCAGGAGGGGCTCCAGCACAGGAGGGGGTGCGGGCTCTGGGAGGTGGCTCAGGGCTGGGGTGCAGGCTCCAGGAGGGAGTTTGGATGCGGACTCAGGGCTGGGGCAGGGGTTGGGGTGTGGGAGGGGGTGCGGGCTGTAAGAGGGAATCAGGGTGCAGGAGGGGGTTCCGACTTGGGGCAGGGGGTTCGGGGTGTGGTCTCTGGCCAAATGGCATTTAGCTCAGGCGGCTCCCAGTTGGCCGTGCAGAGGGCTAAGGCAGGCTCCCAGGAAGCAGCTGCCATATCTGGACCCTAGGCAGACTGGCGGAGGTGCAGCCAAGCAGCTCCGCGTGGTGCGCGCTGCCCGTGCCTGCAGGCACCGCCCTGCAGCTCCCAGCCAATGGGACCTGCAGAGGCGGCACTCGGGACAGGGGTGGCTCGCCCCGATCACACCTGCGCCTAAGGGCTGCAGGGACATGCCAGCCGCTACCGAGAACTGCGCAGAGCTAGGGCAGGCAGGGAGCCTGCCTTAGCCCTGCTGCACCGCTGACTGGACTTTTAACGGTCCGGTGAGCAGTGCTGAATGGAGCCGCCAGGGCCCCTTTTTGACCGGCCGATCTGGTCGAAAACCGGACGCCTGGCAACCCTAGTTCCCGTGCCCTCTCCAGTCTGGCAACGTCTCCCTGCACTGGGCCCTCTGCCCGGATTCCCCCCTCACTCTCCCCAGCTGCTCACCTCATTTGGCTGCGGTGTTACTTGTGGTACAGCCAGCATCTGCTATCCTGACTCTGGCCCCACAGCTCCCTGCTGTAGCTCAGCCCTGGCTCACCACGGGCACAACTGGTCTGTGCTGCTTCAGACCCCTAGCTCTGGCTCCTCTGCCTCCAGTTCAACTTGGCTCCTCTGGCTTAGTGCTGCTGCAGTGCCTCCAGCCCAGCTCAGGCTGCTGCTCTCCTTAGCTCTGCCCTGATCTGGCTCGGGCAGCTCCAGCTCACATAGAGGACGGGCCCCCAAGTTCCTGACTCCCTCACTGGCTTGCCTGCCCTGTTAATCGGACTGACCTGCAGCACTGCCCCCTCCCCATTGGCCCTGGGGACTGTCAGTCTCAGGATCCGGAGTTCTCATCAGCCCCCCCTCCTTTTTTATATTGGGAGAGGGCCAACCAAAAAACCCACTAATTTTCAGTAAGATGCCAAAAGCCCCATTATACATGACATGATGAGGCCTTCATTCTCCTGCTCATGAAAGATGTCCTGACCAGTGCAGGGCAGAGAGAAGGAAAGAGATCACCTCAAAATTTAACCTTTAACCTTATATTTCAATTTATTGAAATTTTCTTGGGTCAAAATTGATACCTGTGAAATATTGAAAATGCTTTTCTACAGGGGACAACAATCAGAAGAGCTAAATGAGTGCTCCACTGCTTCTCCCCTTCTCTTTGGACTTAGAAAATCAAATGTGGATGGCACCTGGACTATACAAAACTTTAAAAATGTTGAAAACAAGTAAAAGCCCTGATGATTAATAGTTTTTAGGGGAAACACTCCTACAATCTTCTATGATGGCCCTGTCAGTGCAAAACTAAGGCCAATTCTGAAAGAGAGCATTCACACAGAGGTGTAAGGCATTGTAACTTATGTTCACTAATGTCACACCATGTAGACTAGCCTTTAATAACTTAAAGGGAAGGAAATAAGTGAAATTAAGGGAGGAAAAGTCTCTATTAATGCTTTAGTTTAAAATGTTTTAACTGTTTTTTCCTGATACCCACATAACTGGGGGGCTGCAGGCATTCAGACGCAAATACATCTGATGGCAAAGGAGCAGTGTTAGCCATATAATCAGTATCAGGGTTGTCAAGTTCTGAATAATAATGGTTCATTTAACATCTGTGTCCTAGGTGCTAAGAAAAGGGATGTTTTTAATCACAGGGTAACAAACATGCATTACCTATCCCACTGTAAAAACACAAAAAGAAAAGGATTACTTGTGGCACCTTAGAGACGAACCAATTTATTTGAGCATAAGCTTTCATGAGCTACAGCTCACTTCATCGGATGCATCCGATGAAATGAGCTGTAGCTCACGAAAGCTTATGCTCAAATAAATTGGTTAGCCTCTAAGGTGCCACAAATACTCCTTTTCTTTTTGCGAATACAGACTAACACGGCTGCTACTCTGAAACCTGTAAAAACACAGTGGACCCAAAGCACTTTTAGTTTCACCAAAAGACAAGCTAGGTGATATCACCACCATGTCCCCACCCAACCAATGCAAAGAAGTAACAGTATATTCATTGTTTAAAAAAATCCTTGACTTTGGCAGTAAAGAACAATAAACTTGTCAGAATGAAGAACGTCACTGAAATGTGCCATAACAAAATATACATAAAAGACAATGAAATTAAAATATGTAATTAGAAGAATAAACAGTTCGGTACAAAAATTAATATCTATGTACGGAACAAATGAAGTAATAGAAGAGGAAAGTGTAAACTTCAATATTTGCAGGATGGGAAATTACTTAGAGAAATAAGGATTTTTAATAAGTTTGCAGTTACAAACAGGGGGAGGAAAACACATTACCAGAAGTCCAAAATGGTGTTGAATGTTGTAGGAATGTACAACTCTTTTCAGTATATGGAATCTTTGGGGTAAATACAGCAAAAGCATGAAGCTAGTATGCCCTAAAGGCTCAGAAACAAAAAGGCAAATTAAAAGAACCCAAAATGTATGTATGTATTTAACTTCATGACTTTTGGGTGTATAACTCATGATTTTTGAATGCTTGTGGTTGTCAGTCTATCTTGGGGCTGTATACCTATATTTAGTAAAAAAAAAAAAAAAAAAAAAAAAATGACAGTAGAAATTTGCCTTTGAGAAGGATTTACATAAGATAATTTTTAGATATATAGGGCCAGGTATTTTAGATGACTAGTGGGATGTTCAAAAGCATCTAGGTGCTTTCAACCTTTAAAAAACTGGCCTTTAATAAATCTTTGGGAACCAAATTGTACACTCCAATGGTGACGTGAAATAGCATTAGGGTTCTGGATAAAGAGACAAAGTAACAGTTGACAAAGGCAGTCCCCACTGGCAGATCAAAGGAAAGTGAAGAAGTTTGGACAGCAACCCAGAAAATCAGTCCACCTTGAAGTCCTCTGTTCCCACAGCATTAAACTTGTATATAAATAAAAAAATTAAAAACAAAAACGTAGAATGAAAATCTAACACAGCAAGACAAACAGGAAGCACTATACTAGAAACTCCGTGAGATATGACTGCTGAAGCTATGAGCACCTATTAATATGACCAGTGATTATTTCCTATTAAAATATAAATAGCACAAGGGCATCCAGCGGCAAAATGTTAAGGAAGGTAAATGACGGGATGCTCAGAGCCAGCAAATATTGGATAACTCGGCGAAAGGCGGCAAAGGCCGCGTGCGGGGGACTCGGGCAGGGCAAGTCAGAGCAGCAGGGAGGTGTCACTTGGGGCGGGCTCGGAGGCTTTGTGCAGACACAGGAACCGAATCCGGATTGTTTTAAACACGGAAACCAGGGCGCAGCAGTAGCGCCCCGGGAGGGGGTGGCTGCTGCATGGGGGCAGGTCTCCTTTAGCAGCTGGGGACAACCTGCCCCGGCCAAGCGCGGGGGGGCCTCTCGGGGAGCGGGTGCTGAGCTGCGCCCCCCGGAAAGGGGGGGAAGCCCCTCTGCCCCCCACGCCCTGGGACTGCGGCCAGGGCAGATGCTCCCCCTCCCCTCCCGGGGACCTGCTAGTCCCCCCCGCCCCGCCCTCGCGCGGGGGTCCCCTCGGCCCCTGGCAGGGAGCGCCCCGGCCCCCCCAGCCCAGCCGGGCGCGGGGTCACCCCAGGCCGGGCAGCGGCCGCAGCCGGGGTTACTCGGGGCGCGCGGCTCTTAGGCGGAGCAGGACGGAACCGGCCCGGCAGCGCCGTGAGTCTGGCCGCGGCGTGTGACGGGAAACCGGCTGCTGAGGGGAGCGGGGCGCCCGCCTGCCCCTCCCCCCGTAACGGCCGCCGCGCCCGCCTGCCCCTCCCCCACCGTAACGGCCACAGCGCCCCCGTAACGGCCGCCGCGCCCGCCTCCACCGCTCCCCTCAGTAACCGCCAGGGCGCCCGCCTCCCCGCGGCCCGCTCTGGAACGGCTGCGGCGCCCGCCTCCCCTCTGCAGCGGCAACGACCCCAGGCAGACAGGGCGCGTGGCATAGGTCGGGGGGGGATGGGAAACCCGCCGCCGCCCCCAGCCCCGCCCCGCGCTCTCACCCGCAGCGCCGCGCGGCCAAGTCCCCGGGAGCCGGGGACTGAGCCTCCCGCCACCCTCCTCGGCTTCCCCCAATCAGCAGCCGAGAGGAGACTGGAATGACAAGCCTGCTAACCAATAGCAGCGTTCTACGGCCCAGGCATCGGCGCCCCGGCCGGGGTGAGGACACGTGCCTCGGACAGCCGGACACGCCGCGCCCCCTATTGGCCGGGGCAGCGAGCCACGCGGGAAGCTCTCAGCGGCCTGCACTGTCCGTGTCCCCCCAGGCTGGCGGGAGGGGGAGGACATAGGGCAGTGTCGGGGGGGGGGGGCAACTGGGGGGAGCAGCCCCTGGGGCAAGGATCCTGAGGGAGGGGGGGAGCTGTAGAAGGGGGGTGGGGGGCTGGGATCAGCGAAGGGGGGTTTGGGGGGGCGCTCAGAGCAGCGGGGAGCCCCGTCACCTCTCCTGGGGAAGAGACCAGGGACAGACCCCTCTGGTCCAGAGCCCCCACGGCCCCTCGCACCAGGACCGGGGTGGGGCTGTGCCCTGCTGCCTATTCTGCCAGCCGGTGCTGTGCCGGCAGGGGATGAAGGCTGTGCTGCGGGCCACGGGCTCTAGCGCCCGCCTCCCCCCTGTCCCCCCCCCCATAACGGCCACAGCGACCACCTCCCTCTTCCCGCATCTAACGGCCACAGCAAGAACTTCCCCTGTCCCTCTCTGTAATGGCCACAGCACCCCCTTCCCACAACCAATGGCTGTGCCGCCCTACGAAGAGGGTGGGGGGGTCA
The DNA here is from genome assembly GCF_965152275.1 of Natator depressus. Lineage (NCBI taxonomy): Eukaryota > Metazoa > Chordata > Testudines > Cheloniidae > Natator > Natator depressus. The sequence continues at coordinate 8,869,072 of NC_134239.1, forward strand.
CCTGCCGCCGCCTGTGCGGCACCGAGGTCTGCTGGCCACACATGGCCTGTACTCCAGCACAGCACAAGCCAAGCATGCGCCCAAAGTCCACGCCGGACTTTACGCCTGACAGAAGTCTGCGCCACTGTGCGGGCACAGAATTCATGTGGCCCGCAGTTTTCTGTGCCTCCCCGTGCAGAAAAATGCAAAAAAAATCTGCCAGGGGACACGCGTCTCTTCCCCAGCAGCGTCTGTTCCAGCGTTCCTGGAGCAGCCTCAGAGACAGGGGAGGGGGGCTGGGCATGCGTGCCTCCGTGGTTGATCACCGTGCGGAGGTAGGGTGGGGCTGGATGTACGTGCATGCCAACGAGAGAGAGAGAGAGAGAGAGACTCTGTCCCTCTCGCTTGCTACTGCAGCTCACTGGCATGAAAAGGTAGGGCTTTTTATTATGCACAAGGCCGGCTAGAGGCAGAAATGTAGCAGCCTGCCAGTTAGTTAATTGGTCTCATATTCTGAGGCACAAATGTAGCAGCCTGTCTATGTAGTAACATTGTTAATGTTCCTATTGTTAGTTAACTGTTCCCATTCTTAGTCAAGTCCCCCAGAAGCTTTAAAACTGTGAAAGTTTAAAGGCCCCTACATTACCAGAATGATGTAAAGGAGCCCATAGGCGGCAAGTTTTATGGGCCTGTGGTGCCCGTGCTCCACCAATATTCAGGAACATGGGCCCAGCTCCACCAATGTTTGGGCTCATATTTTACGTACATTTTGATGTGAACAATATCTCTGTTCATAATTGACCACTGAGCATCAACTTGAAAGGCACGCTTAACCTTATTTTCATAGGCGCGGGAACTAGGGATGTGGACACATTTTACACAGGGTCCCAGCTGCCGCCCGGAGACCCACTGCCAGACCTGCGCCCAGGGCTCGGCTGCCAGCTGGGGCTCCACTCCCAGCCCCACACTCGGGGTCCCAGCTGTGGCCACAGCCTCATCCCCCTTTCTCCTGTCTGGGTCCCCCCTCCCAGAGACATGGCCCTGCTCCCGGCCCCAGCTGTGGGGGTGGGGTGGACAGGGGTAAGGCTATATATCGGCTTACAAGGCAGGTGTGGGGGGGACTGTAGTGGGGCAGCTGCCCCACTCCAAGGTAAAAGAAATTAAGAGCAACTGAGGGAGGCTGGAGAGGTAGGTGGCCCCAGGTGTGGCTGTAGTGGGACCGGCTAGCTGCCTGGGAGTGAGGTACCTGAAGCAGAGCAGGGCTGGGGAAAGGCAAGAGGAGCTGGGGAGCTCCAGCCTGGCAACTCCCCAGGCTGAAGGCCTTGTTGAAGGCCTACAAAAGTACTGGGGCTACAGAGGGGCAGCCTGGGAATTGGCAGAGGCAGCTGGTCCTAATCCCCCTTGCCAATGATGAGTGGCCATTACAGACTACAGTCTGCCCCAGTGAGAGGGGGCTAGATGATGACTGGCAGTAGCCACTGAGGCAAGGCAGGCACAGAGCGTTGGGGGTCCCCCTGGGAAGGAAGACCCAGAGTGTGGGGGTACTGCTAGGGCAGAACACCGAGGTAAAAGGGCACTGGGGTCTGGTAGGGACACGGGGCCTGATCAGGTGAGCCACTGGCCAGCAGAGGGCGCTCCGAGGCAAAAAAAGAGCTAATTCCCAGACAACCAACAGGAGGCGCCATGCCGGTGAATCAGTGCCCTGCTACAGGGACAGGTCTTGGACCCATTCTGGCCACCACCAAAAATTATACAAACCTGGAGCCCATGAAGGAGCCTTATTATAAATGGCTGCTTGCCTATATATCTTTTCTTATAAGTTTCTTATTTTTTTATGGGTGTGATTATTTGTTTTATTATTATAGATTTATATTAGAGTATATTTTGGCTCTAACACAAGGGACCTGCAGGCCACATCCTGTTTGTTGACCTAAGGCAAAGTTAGCATACATATGTTTGGGACTTTTCACCTGGATAGATGGTGATGAGCTAAAGCATAAGGTCCATGTATGGCTGCGACCTTTAACATACAGGATGCGTTGAAGTAGGTTGGCATAGGGGCTTTCCTAAATTCATTCCCTTTTAAAATTAACAGATTAAAATTAACTGGTACACCACAACTTGGAACTTGGAAAGAACTGAAATAACGGGTTAGGACAGAAATAACAAATGTGATACCTAATCACAAAAGGGCCATGGTAACGAATTGACATATATGATAATAAGCTGTGATCACTGATATACTGGCCAATAGGAAAAAGACACTCCAACATTAGTAAGGCGAGGAAATACAAATAAGAAAAAGGGGGAAAATCCCCTACTGAATATGCATCAAACATAGCGGTGTCAGCGTAACGTATTATAAAAGTGGCATCCCAGCCTAGGGGCAGTAGGAGCGAGAGATGTAGTCCTTGGGAGGTGACAGAGTGATGGCCGCTGGTGATGAGGAGGACAGTGATGGTGATGAGGAAGGTGATGGCTAACACTGCAGGTTGTTCTACAGGAGATGGTGGGAGTATCTGGAAGTGCAGAGGTACATTCTGTAGTATCTCTATCTTACTGAGTTGGAGTGTTTGTGACTATGTTAAATGTATTAATAAACTATATTTGTAAATATAAAAGAGTTCCTATAGTGTGAGTGTTGCAGCTGTGCACATCAGGGTTCCCAACTATATAATAAATACTGGGCCTGATCTTGGGGCAAGAACCCGTCAACCCTCAAAGTGATAACTGGGGATTCTTAAGTAATCAATATAATTAATACACAATCTAAAGATGAGGAAACAAGTAGTAGTTACAAGCACTATTAAGGCACAGCAGGAGCTAGCCCAGAAGCTGTAGTAGAGAGAGCCTGGAGCACTGGGCCTGGTGCAAGATCTGAGGCCTGAACCCAGCACCCCCTCCCGCATCCCAACCTTCTGCCCCAGCCCTGACCCCCCTCCCACATGCAAATTGCCTCCTGCACCCCACACCCCCTCCTGCACCCCAACCCCCTGCCCCAGCTTCGAACCCCTCCCATTCTCTGAACCCCTCAACCCCAGCCCAGATCCCCCTCCTACACCCCAAGCCCATCACCCCCGGCTCTACCCCAGAGCCTGCACCCCCTGCCAGAGCCCTCATCCCCTCCTGCACCCCAACCCCCTGCCCAAGCCCAGTGAAATGAATGAGTGAGTAAGTGAGTGAGGGTGGGGGACAGCAAGTGACAGAGGGAGAGGGGATGGAGAGAGCGGGGACGGGGCCTCGCAGAAGGGGTGGGGCAGGGCAAGGGTGTTTGGTTTTGTGCAATTAGAAAGTTGACAACCCTAGAACCCCTGTGAACACACCTCTGAGTTTTTTGTTAACCAAGGACAGACAATCATGAGAGGGCTTCAGCAAAGGGAGAAGGAAGTGATGTGTTAAAAGGGACATTCCTTTATTACACGTTCCCATTGCAAGGTGGGAAACTGAGACAAATGACACTGGCCAGCATGCTGTGGGGAACAGATTTTGCTTATGGGCACATGCTCTTGAATGTGCTAGTGGTGTTTTCCCAAACTACCGTTTGTTCCCTTTCCCTTTTATTAAAAATTCTCTTTTGTTGGACACAGACTCAGTGCTTGTGAGAGGGGAAGTACTGCCTCTTAGAGCAGTGGTTCTCAACTGTGGTCCACCGTTTATTCAGGGAAAGCCCCTGGCAGGCCGGGCCAGTTTGTTTACCTGCCGCGTCCGCAGGTTCAGTCAATTGCAGCTCCCACTGGCCACAGTTCGCCGCTCCAGGCCAATGGGGGCTGCAGGAAGGGCGGCCACCACATCCCTCGGCCCGCACCCCCCATTGGCCTGGAGCAGCGATCGGCCGAACCTGCAGACGTGGCAGATAAACAAACGAGCCCAGCATGCCAGGGGCTTTCCCTGAACAAACGGTGGACCACAGTTGAGAACCTCTGTCTTAGAGGCACCCACGGGTGGTGTTAAATTTTCCCAGATTACTGGATGAGGGCTTAAGCCAGTTCTATTCTGTATTGTTAAGAGGAACCCCTAGATACTGAACCTAGCCCTGTTGCTGCTGGCTCCCCCTGGCAGAAGGGTTGCATTGGGCTCCCTCATCATAAAAGGGCAGGAATCTCTGTTGGGTATATTGTATGGGGCTCCCTTTATGTAATGAGGATACACAGATTGTCCTTCGTGTGAGTGAAAAAAAGATACGGCTAGTTTCCCACTGGAACGCATCAAGGGAGGCTAGGCCAGGCTGGGGAAGACGTTTAAAGAAATGGAGGCTCAGGTGATCTTCAGTGAGATTCAACCTGTCCCAAGAGCAGGAGAGAAGATTATGATCATCAACAGATGGCTCAGGCAATGATGCTATAAGGAGGTCTTTGGGATATTCGACCACTGGGAGGAATTCACGGGCAGAGGTCTGTTCTCCTGGGATGGACTCCACCTGAATAGGGAGGGAAATAGACTTCTGGGATGGAGGCTGGCACAACTGATTCAAATAGCTTTAAACTAGGAATTCTGGGGAGACCGTTGGGAGATGCTCACGGAATCTCCACGCCCGAGTCTAATACTAGTGGGAGGAAAATCAAGTAAAAGAGGATACAGCAATGGAGAAAGGAACAACAAAGGGGAAGAGAATGGACATCAAGAGGAAAGGCAGTGCCAATACCAATGATACTAACAGGTAGATGATACTGGCAGTAGAATGATTGTTCCTAATCAGGTGAAGAATCTGGGCAAAGCCAAACAGAAACCACAAAGATGTCTGTACACCAATGCAAGAGCCTGGGTGACAAAACAGATGAATTAGAACTACTGACGCAGGAAGGGAAACCAGATATTACAGGGATAACAGAAACATGGTGGACTAGTCATGAGTGGAGTACAGCTATTGAAGGGCATGTGCCATAGGTCCTGACTCTCTGGAGCACCCATGGGGAAACAATGGTAGGTACTCAGCACCTACTGGCAGCCCCGCTGATCAGTTCCTCCCCCTCGCCCCAGCGCCTCCTGCCCACCACGATCAGCTGTTCAGCAGCGGGCAGGAGGTGCTCGGAGGAGGGGCAGAACATGGCAGGAATAGGCTGACCGGGGGCAGGAAGAGGCAGAGTAGGGGTGGGACCAGCTCTGGGGCGGAGCGTGGGTCGAGCACCCTGTGGAAAATGACAAAGTCAGCGCCTGTGGTATGCGCTGTTCAGGAAAGACAGAAATAAAGGCAAAAGTGGTGGAGGTGCAGAGGGGAGGCGCAAGGGCACAGCAGGCTCAGAGGAGGGGGTGGGAAGGGGTGGTGATGGGAAGTACACAGCAAACTAGCGCTGTAAATTTAATCTGGATGTGGTAGTGACCTTTGCATCACACTTTCATGTCATTAGACAAGCTGTCAGATACTTTTCACAGGCATTTTAGCCATCAGGATTACAATACACAAAGGGGAAATGATCGTCATTTTTCCCCCTGATCTTGTGCAACGACCAACTGACTGATCTTCCCATCACCACCCAAAAAAATCCTGTTGATAGGGCAACAGCATAGGGGAGAACAGAAGAGGCAGGGTGAGCTGCACAAACGCCACTGGCCTGGGACAAGCTGTGGGATAACGCGAACACCAGACTCTGTATCCAGTGCACTTCAGCCCCTAAAAATCAGTGTAGACCCACTGGCTTCTTCAGGCTCCTCAGAAGCAACAAAAGGAAGCAGAAAACCATCCCGGTTTTAAAGTGGGCAGCTTTATTCTACATAGACAGTACAGACAACCACAAATGGACCCCACATCTCACATACAACTCTCTGTAAAAGTCTGGTGTCCCCAAGGGCACATCTTCATTGCAATCAGAGACTCGCGGCTGGCCTGGGTCAGCCGACTTGGGGTCATGGGGTTCGGGCTGCAGGGCTAAAAATGGCACTGGAAATGTTCAGACCCGGCTGGAGCCCAGGCTCCGAAAACCAGCGAGGGGGGAAGGTCTTGGAGCCAGGCTCCAGCCCGAGCCCAGGCAACTACACTGCAAGTTTTAGTCCCACACCCCAAGCCCCGCGAGCCTGAGTCAATCAAGCCAGGCTCCGAGGCTCGGTGCCGTGGGGTATTTATTGCAGTGTGGACGTAGCCCAAGACAGCGGAAGCCTAACTGGGAGTGGAGGTGGCTTCTGCTGGGTTATTCTGCTGACTGAAGTAGCCGGAGAGCTCTTTGAGTGCTCTGTAGCGATGAGAGATGGAGTTCTTCACTGCCTTGGGTAGCTCAGCATACCTGGGGAGGAGGAGAAAACAGGAATGGCCAAAATCCCAACCAAGAGTCTAAACCATGGTTTACTTGGTAACTGCGTGCTCCTGTGTTCCAGCGGCCTGTTGAGAAGCTGAGACCGCTCCCTTCACCGGCTAGTGTAATGCCAGGCCTTAGAGATGCCGCTGGTGACAGACCAGATACGTGCATTCTGTAGCTGTTACATTCCTTTGCAGAAGTGGTTCCCTTGGCCTGCTTTGTACGTGCAGATTAGGGCGCCCTCTGTTGACTCTGGGCTTTACTTCGGCACCAAATTTTGTCACATAATTTCTACTTGGGAGTCAAGCAGGCTCTCTTGTCAGGCTTAACTCACTGAGCCCTTTGTCATCTTATTCAGAGGGCAAGGAATTGAGTGCAGCTCAGTTCCCAAAGGAGAGTCAGACCCTGGGCCTGGGTCTCCATTGTCCTGGACTTGTGCAGTCATTTGCCCTAGTGCAAGGCCACCTCTGTCCATTTATTTAACAACACTACTCTAGGCAGGCTGATGCAGCTCACTTAAAGTCAGAGTCAATAAAAACCATATCTGACTCCTACAGCAGTCCACTAACTAGCAGCAGCTACTAGAAACAAGAGCAGAACCGTCCCTGCATCTCTCCAAAGTCTGTGAGGAGTCCTAGGGTGGGAAACAGTTCATTAGAAACACGCTGCACACTCAGGTCTTCTGCCCTACAGGCTTGAGACAGTCTGAGCTGTGAGGTTCCGAGCCACGTCCCCCATGGTCAAAGCTGTTCAGATGTAAAATTCTGCTTTAAGCCCATCTCAACTTCCCTCTGGCAGAGTTCACTGTAAGTGGGTTCCACCTGATGCATTAACAGAACCTTTGGTTTCTTGATTTTCTTAAGTAAAGAATTAAAGGCAAAGAGTCACTTACGTCTGGTCATAACCGTCAGGCTGAAAGCAAGGATCCCAGCCAAAGTCTCTGGGGCCTCTGGGTTCAACAATGCGACCCTGCCAATTCGAGGAGGAAGAAGAAATAAGAGGTTTCTTTCTCAGCACTGCTCTGCCACATTTACATTCCAGATCATTACACGTGGAAAAATGAACCTCTTATATTTTAGACCTCTGCTTTGTGAAACCACCAAAAGCTACAAGATTGTTTAGCATTCCCGCAAAACAAGGCCAAGGTAAACAACTAGGACTTCTTGATTTAGTGCTCCATCTTCTTACGTCCATGCCGCAGGCAGACAGACCTCCTGCACTGCTCTCCACCTTCCCCTGGCAGGCCTGCTCAACATACACATCCCAGGGCGTTGAGGCTTCAGGACTCCGCCCCCAATAAGAATTCCTGACTGTCTGAAGGATAAACTAGCAAACAGGCATAGGAGCAGGAGAGAGCAACTGCAACAAGATTTAAGGCTGGCTGGAGAAAACTCTGGGCATGGATGGTGGAGAAGACCGGTCACTTCTGTGCTTCTCAGTACCAGCAAGATGTAGCCATATTAGAGGGAGTTCGGAGAAGAGCAACCACATATCCAAATGAAAACGATAGGGTCTGGAAAGACGGACATCTGAGGAAAGGGTTAACTATGTGCAGCTGAGTGATGGGGCTTGGAGCACCACTACCAGCTCACTGAAACGGTGCAGCCACACATTCTGCTCCTAGCATTAAAGGGCTTGGACGGCTGAAGAGCCACCAGGCTCAGGAGTGGAGACAAGAGAACTTGGAGGATCATTCAGAACCTTCAACCAACGTTTTCAAACTCAGGTGCCCCTCGGCACCACAATGAGTAGCCCGATCTCCAGACGTGCTGAGTATCCACATCTCCCACTGAAGTCTTTGGGAATTGCAGCGGCTCAGCAACCCTGGAAAAATCAGGCCATTTATGTAGGTAACTAAATATGGATGTAGGTGGCCAAGATGAGCCCCATGCGAATTAGTGCTGTTAACGGACTCACGTTACAAGCCCCCTCACTCCCATCTGCAGAGGCTTCTTTTGCACAGTGATCTGAATACCTACACAAGTTTGGCCTTTGAACAGCTTCACCGGGTCCTCCGGGTTTCCAGTGCTGAATGCAAAGGTGCAAAGAGCATAAGCAGACTTGTCTTCAAACCCCGCTAACAGCTTGTACAGACCTAAGCAACAGAAGAAGGATTCCATCATCTCCACGTTTCATTCGGCACACAGCACAACTGACAAGAGGCAATCTGCGATGAGCGAGGGGAGGGGGAACCCCAAACAGATAACATTTTGTGCCCCCGTGGCAGGCCTCCCACAGACTGCATCCACACTCACAAGGGTGAAGGAGTATTACCGGGATTAAGTAGGGAATGGGGTGTCTCACGGGTATTTCAGGAGACTGGTGATCAGGATTCCTGGACTCTGTTCATGTGTTTTCCACAGAATCCATGCAAGGGGGCTTAATGAATGTTTTTGAAGTGTTTTGCAACGCCTAGATGAGATGCTACATAACTGCCTAGGATAATGGTTTTATTCATCTGATACTAAAGGTTACATCTCCTGTCACTTGGGGTCAGTCTGTTTCCCATTGTCCATACTTGTGACAGCATTATGCAGCAGAGAGGGAGCTCCCAGAGTGTAGTCAGAAGAGCAGGCAAAGAAGGGGAGTTTGGTGGTACTAGAGGGACATGAGGTGGGTGACAGGAAGATCAGATCAGTAAAAAGGAGATCAGGAAGGCACATACAGGGGATGGATGGATTTTGGATAGGTTGGAAAAGAAGTGACAGGATTCAGTAATAGTCTAGATGTGAGGAGGGGAAAGGAAAGAGGGGTGACACCAAGGTTGTACTACTGTGTTGCCATGCTGAACTGATAACTACAGGGCAATTAGGAAGAGCAGTCATCAGTACCAAGACAGATATGACTCTGAAGAGAGTGGGAGAGGTAGATTTGGGAATCATCGGCACAGAGATGGCTGCTGAAGCTATCAGAGCAGATGATCTTACTCACTGATAAGGTGGAGATGGAGCAAAGGGAGGGGCTAAGGGCAGAACATGATGGGACACATGGAGACCATGAGGAATGGGGAGAAGTGAGCGGTCCCAGAGATGGCAAAGCAACCAGTCAAGTGCAGAGCCATGAAAGCCCAGAGAGGAAAGGGATTCATTTCACATTATTGCTAGGTTGCACAGGAGCATGTGATTCTGAACAGCAAATCCCATTCAGAGCAGTAATTCGAAGGGAAATACCTTCTGGTTTTAACTTCTCTAGAAACCATTTTCTGAAACGTAAGAAGAGAACACAAGTGTCAGGAGCAGGGTTATTTTCTGCCATTGTCATCAACAATGGAAATATGTCCAGCGCAACATTCTAGGTCGGATTTCTCTCTGCACAGGTTTCCTAGCACTATGAATCCCTGTTGAACTTGCACTGTTTAGTAAACCTTACTCCGGGCTATATATTAACAAACATTATGAAATGCAGACTTAGACCCCAAGCCAGCAAGTTACAGACCCCCGTGGGTCATACTAAATCAATGGGTCTCCTCCCTGGGCTAGGGGTCAACTTGCATGGAGTTCATTGCAGGGTTGGGGCCTATTTCTTAAAGAACTGAGTCTGTGGCTCTTTAGCCCAAGATTCTACTCCAGTACTTTTGCTATTCAGATTACATGCCAGTCTGTTGTGCCGTACCACCCAGCACGTATGTTCAATACTTTAGCGAGGAAGCATAGTCTAATGGTTAAAGCAGAGGACCCAAGACACCTGGGTTCTTTTCCTGAGTTGCTGTACAATTTGGGGGAAATCACTTAAGCTCTCCATGCGGTAGCAATTGCCCCTGTAAAATGGGAAGAATACCTACCTCGCATAGGTGAGTTTGTAAAATACTTGGGAGCTCTTTGAATAAAGAGAACTATAAAAGCGCTAAGTATTCCAGAGGCCAAATGTTCAGAAGCGTAATTCCCACAAATGAGCACTGAGATAGTAAAAAAAAAATCCTTCATTTTAAGATTTTTTTTCCTCCTCTCAGAATCATTAAGCCAATTAACTCACATCTGGGGAGTGATCATTTGCCCAGTTTTGTTGTAAGAAATAAAGATGAGTTACAGAAGTACATAATCACATTCCGCCTTCCATGTTTTCTGCCCTAGTAACCTGAACAAGCAGAGCAAATTGTGGAGAAATTGCAAAACTAAAAAGCAGTGCCAAGAGCTATAGTAGGACTTTGCTAGAGGAGTTATGAGTAAGGCTGCGGTTCGGTCATGGATTCCGTAACTTTCTGGGAACTCCAGGACTTCCACAGCTGCAGCAGCTGGTGGGGCTGGCCCCAGGGCTGCCTGAGCAGCCGGCCCCAGGGCCGCCGGAAGAGCAGTCAATGTGGCTGGCCACTGGAGCAGCAGCAGTTCTGGGGCTGTCCCAGAGCAGTGGTCCCGGGGGGCCTCAGAGCAGCGGGTGGGGTCAGCAGTCAGCCCCAACTGCCAGAGCAGGGGTCAGCCATTGGCCCCTGGTGCTCCCCTGAAGCAGCAGTCCCTCGGGCCCCCCCAGAGCAGCTAAGATTTAGCCAGGGGTATTTATAATAAAAGTCAGGGACAGGTCACGGCCCGTGAATTTTTGTTTACTGCCTGTGACCTGTCCATGATTTTCACTAAAAATACCCGTGACTAAACCTTAGCCTTAGTTATGAGCGATTAAATTTAGAAATCTTGTTACCAGTTGAACTACAGCAGCCTCCAGGGTCCCATTATACAATAAAATAAATCCAGCGATTTGAATTAACAAAACTCTGAAGCTCTTTCTCTACTGAAGTGGCAGAATGGACAAAATTCCTCCCCTGATGACTTCAGAGTAGTTACACAAAGGATGAGTTTGGTCCAATCACTTTAAACCATCATTTCAGTTTAAGAGCCCAACCCTGCAAATGACGCCCGTGCTACGTTTGGAGGGCATGGATCAGCCTCCAGGGATTCCTTTGCAGGGCCAGTAGCTGGGAGTAAATCAGGCCACTGAGCTGTTCAATCTATCCCATGCACTACGCACGACGTGCAAAGCAGGGACCAGGTGAGTACAAATCCCTTCCCCATTGCCCCGCTCTTCAGGACGAAGCTGCAGGAGCTAGAACAGCAAACAAGAGGAGAGAGAGTTCTGCTGATGGGATTTGGAGAGCCCCCAGGACTCGCATCTCAAAAACCCACAGCCCCAGTCAAACCGCAATACAGGAAAGAACTACACGCATATTCACTCCTACTTACATATATGGTCCTGGGAGGCCCCCCAAGGCATTGAAACACAAACAAGTATCTTCTACTATAACAGGTCCCTGAATCTGCAGAGGGAAGTCAAAAAAAAACAGAAATATTAGATCTAAGGGGAAGGCACCCTCTCCTAAACTGCCTTTTAGGTTACAATCCATTATGGTTCCACATGATGTTAGAGGCTTCATAAAAACACAGCATCCATTAAAGCGCCTTAAATCGGAGGCTAAGAGAACAAGCGATGAACCCTGTGCTCCACACCTGCAGTTAAAAGGGGCACTACCACGGCAGAGAGAATAAGCTTTCCTTTGGAAGTCTGAGGAGAACTAATCTAAAGCATTCATATGGGTATCGCGCTCATTGGGGGGCCAGTGCCGGAGGAACCTAACATGCGGGGGGCTGCATTTGCACAGTCCTGGCTTTCATCGGAGCCCAAGGCCTAACTGGCTTCTTGAGTCTGAAAGAAATCTGCACCTGCGCTCTTTGGATGACAACCTGCCACTGGCTGGTGGAGAACTACCTCATTGCCACCCAAATGATAAGAGGGGAACAAAGGCACTGACCCCGTACCTGCAATTGGGGCGCCGGAACAGCAGGTCCATGCAGCCATAGCCCCATCACTTTTAAAAGAGGGAGGGCAACGTCCTCCCACTTTTTACTGGCCGTAGGACGTGTGGAAAGAAGCGAGCAGGGGCTGGGTTCTTAGTGGGAAGAGGCGGGGCAAGGGCGGGGCCTCGGGGAAGAGGCAAGACAGGGCCTCGGGAAAGAGGTGGGGCAAGGGCGGGGCCTCGGGGAAGAGGCAGGGCAGGGCAGGGCCTCAATGAAGAGGCGGGGCAAGGCCTCGGCAGAAAGGGGTGGGGCACAGGATGAAGGGACAGTGCAAGGGTGGGGCCTAGGAGAAATAGGTGGTGCCAGTGGCCCCCCCATACACACACATTTTTAAGGAGCTTTTGCTGCTCCTGCCCGCAATAGGTACAGCAACTCCTGACTTAACGTCATCCCGGTTAACATTGTTTCATTGTAACATTGCTGATCAATTAGGAAACATGCTCGTTTAAAGTTGTGCAATGTTCCCTTATAACGTTGTTTGGCAGTCGCCTGCTTTGTCCACTGCTTGCAGGAAGAGCAGCCCGTTGCAGTTAGATGGTGGGGGCTTGGACCTTGGGTGGACCAGCAGCCCCCTGCATCAGCTCCCTGCTCCCCTAAGTTCCCTGTGCAGCAGCCACCCTATGCCGGGCAGTTCAGCTGTCCCTCCCCCCACTGCCTTCTGCTGCTCCTGCCCTCTGCCTTGGAGCTACTCCTGGGAGCCTCCTGCTTCCTGTGGGGGGGGCAGGGCAAGAGGGTGCTAATGTCAGGGTGTCCCCCTCCCCCCACTCCTGCCCCCCATCTCCACAGAGCAGTGGGGGGGGACACGACAGGGATCAGGAAGGAGGGAGCTTGCTGGCAGCAGCCGCTGTCTCAATTTGCTGATCTACTTAAACAGGCAGTGTACTTAGAGTGGGGTCAGCATACTTAAAGGGGCAATGCGCCTTTCTCTCTCACACTGTGTCTCTGTCTGCCATGCTGTCTCCCCTCCCTCCATTCATGCTGCCTTGTAGAGTGTGAGGCTGCATTAACAACATGTTAACCCTTGAGGGCTCAGTGGAGTGCTTGTTCATCATTTAGCAGTGAGGCATCCCCTGGGAAATATCCCACCCTCTGACTTCACCACCTCAACCAAGCTTCACAATCATCATTGCTATGTACAGTATTAAACTATTTGTTTAAAAATTATACTGTGGATATGTGTGTATATATATATATATATATATATATATATATATATATATATATATATTTTTTTTCCCTGGAACCTAACCCACCCTATTTACATTCATTCTTATGGCGAAACTGGATTCACTTAACATTGTTTCGCTTAAAGTAGCATTTTTCAGGAACATACCTACAACGTTGAGCGAGGAATTACTGTACCTAGTAACAGTGGCAGCCTCTGTTCTAGGGATGTGAGAGGCCAGAGCTCTGTGGATGGACACTCTACCCTTCACCATGTCCCTGCTCTACCGGATTGGAAGACGAGAATACTAATCATCTAGGACAGAGCCAGTTGTAGGAATGTTCTGCCAAAGAAACTGAGCAGACCTCACTCTCAGTCCTAGAGATCAATGGGATCAGGCCAGGGAAGGGCCTTTGCCGCGGAAGACCCCGTTTATGACCCTTTCTCATATGGGCTTCCATTGGAATGTCTCTGTAGCTATATTCAAATCTTCTACGTCCTTTTTGTTGGCACCAGTCAGCCCATGGCCATTTAATTCCCCAACAACCCTGTGCCAAACGGGTGGGTTGTCATGCAGTGGGTAACAGCTGGGCCATTTAGCCTAAACTCTTCGTTAATCTGTATTCATTTTTGACTTACACCTGTGGAAGTGGGAAAAGCAGAAAAGGACATGACCTGATTTGCAGCTTCCCGACATTTCTGAATGGAGATCTCGTCTGGCTCCCCTTGGTATTCTGGCACTGCAACAACAACAGGAGGGATTATTGCAGGGGGAGGGTTGGCCAATGGCTGCTGAAATGTTACTGTTTAACGAGTGAGAAACAAAGTCACGGGCTTACAGTCAATTTTTTTTGCGACCAGTCTGTAGGGAAACGCATCCCCGAGGATCTGAAGGACCTGTTGGGAACAAGACAGCGGCTGTTCAGCAAGCTCTGCGGGTGGGGGACAGCACTTAACCCAGTGTGTGAGATACTGGGGGGCAGTTTGGTCCCATCTCTCCCAGCCACAGGGGCTCTCACCACCCGCCTCAGACCCAGCCGCTATGGGGGGGTGGCAGGAAGTTGGCAGCAGGGCGGGCGCTGGGCAGCGCCGGATGGGAGCAGTGTTTGGCCAGGACCAGGGATGGCGAGGGGGGACTCGCTCTAAGGCTCCCACCAGGCTCTGGTTCAGGGGAGCGGGCCCGCCCCCCCGACGGGGCTCGTCCGGTGACAGGTTCAGCGTCGGGAGCGTCCCCAGGGCAGCGACAGTCCCGGCGGTTGCGGCCGCGGGAGGCCGAGCCACAGCCCGCCCTGCCGTTAACTCTGGAGCCTAACGATGGCTGCACGCGGAGCGGCCGGGCAGTGACAGCAAGGGGGGGGCTAGCTGCGGGGGCGGGAGGAAGCACCGCGGGCGGGAGGCGGCCCCGCCCCTCCTCCGGGAGCTGGCTGACACCGTGCTCACTCCGGTACGGTGGCCCCCTCCGTCCAATCCGCGCAGCTCCCTGCCCCCCCCGCCCCCACCTCCTCTAGCTTCTTGGCGTTGCCGGTCACGAACACCACGCTCCTCCCGGCGGCGGCCGCCATAACAGAGCCACAGCGCCTGCGCGCTGACCTGCCCATCACAGTCTCAGCGCCCGGCACCCAGGGCAACGCCCCCAGCCCCGCCCCGCGGGACCGGCCAATGAGAGGAGAGACCGCCGTGGGGACCGAAAGGAGCCCGGGTACGCATTTCCGCTGACGAAGGCGAGGGATGCTCGGGGACAAAACACTTCCGGTCTCCCAAGTTGCTGGAGCAGACCGGAAGCGCCTGTCTGCCCCACCCCACCCCGAGCTCTACGGCCCTGGAGGCCGGAAGTGCGGGGTCGGGTTGCTCCGGTAACCGATGCCTCGCCAGAGGGGGCGGGGGGCTGCGGAGACCCCGCAGGGCGATGCTGTTGCCCGGGTGTAACGCGGCCTCCCGCGCACGGCCGCGGCTCTGCTGTCTCTGCCGGGGGCTCCCCGGCCAGCCCCGCCCCCCAGGAACAGACCCTCTGCCGCCGTCGGGGCTGGGGGGTCGCTAGGGGTTTCACCGCCCCGCTGCCCTGCTTCGGGTTACCAACCTTCTATTGGCCCAAACCCAACACCCTCGCCCCGCCCCCTTCCGCGAGGCCCCGCCCCCCGCTCACTACGGTCCCCCGCGCTCGGGGGCTCGTTCTCCGCCACCCTCGCTCACGTTCCCCGGGCTGGGGCAGGGTTTTGGGGTACGGGAGGGGGTGAGAGGTTCAGGGTGTGGGAGGGGGCTCTGGGCTGGGGCAGGGTTTTGGGGTGCGGGGGGGCAGGGCTCTGGGGTGGGGCAGGGGATGAGGGGTTTTATGGTGCGGGGGGGCTGGGGGCCGGGCAATTCGCAGTGCGGGAGGGGGCTGCGGGTTGAGGCAGGGGGTTGGGGTGCAGGAGGGGGTGAGAGGTTCAGGGTGTGGGAGGGGGCTGTGGGCTGGGGCAAGGGGTTGAAGTGCAGGGGGGTGAGGGCTCTGGGGTGCAGGAGGGGGCTTGGGTTTGGGGGGGGGGCTCAGGGCTAAGGTAGGAGATTGGGGCCCAGGCTTACCTTGGGCGGCTCCCGGTCAGCAGCGGAGCAGGGCTAAGGCAGGCTCCCTGCCTGCCCTGGCACTGCGCTGTGCCTGGGAAGCTGCCAGCAGCTCCAGCTCCTAGGCGGGGGCAGGAGGCTCCATGGTGCACGCTGCTGTTGCCTGCAGGCACTGCCCCCCTCCAGCTCCCATTTGCCGGGAACTGGCCAATGGGAGTGCGGAATCGGTGCTCGGAATGGGGGCACCGCATGGAGCCCCATGGCCCCCCAGCCGAGGAGCCGGACCTGCTGGCAGCTTCCAGGGCACAGCGCGGTGCCCCAGGACAGGTAGGAACTAGCCTGCCTTAGCCCTGGAGCACCGCTGACCAGGCTTTTAATAGCCCGGTTGAGGGTGCTGACCAGAGCTGCCAGGGTCCTTTTTCAACCAGGTGTTCCGGTTGAAAATCAGACACATGGTCACCCTAGCCCTACTCCAGTTTGCGGGCTCCCACCGGGGGGGGGGGGACTCTTAGGCCCAGCTGCACATTCCCCCCACACTTCCGGGCTGCCCCTGGGCTGCTGGGGGGGATCCCTTCTGGGCCTAGTGGGGGTTCAGGCTCTGATCCCCTCCCGCTTCCACTCCTCTTTAGACCGGACTCCCCTGGGCTTTAGCAACGCACAGACAGAGGTGTGCCATTCCAGTAGGGTCTTACCAGGAGAGAAATGCCTTAGTGCACCAAGGGGCTGAGAGACTCAGAGCCAGGGGAGTTACTTAACACCTCTAGATGAGGAAACAGCTGAGAGCAGGAAGTTCCTGTCTTTATTAAGTTCCCCCCATACAGCATAGCCTGGCCCTCTCTGGAACTGGGGAAGGCCTTGGGGCTCTATAGCTAATTCTTTCTGTTCCCCAGATACACTGAAAGGAGCACTTCCATACCACATGCCAAATATTAAATACATGCAGCCCTGCTGTACTAAAACAAAGAAATTAACCAGTTGAAGGGTATAAGGTCCACAGAGCATAGGTACACAGCTGTCATTTCTTCCGTATTTAATATAGGTCACAGGTTAGGCTGCTAAATGTGGAAGCGAATGTGAGAGTCATCAGAGGTTTTGAGAGAGGATTCAGAATCTGCTTCTGAGCCGGCACCCTGCAAATCCACGTAGGGCAAACTCCTCAGCTGCTGAATACGGAGAGCATGGGAATTTCAAAACCACTCAGGGCTGGCCTTGTTCTTCACCCATTGAAATGAAAGGTAAACCTCCCCTTGACTTCAAAGGGAGCAAGGCAAGAGCAATGCTGGGCTCTTTTGAAAATAACACCAGGAAGCCTCAATAGCAGAAGTTCTTTCCTATGGACACATTTTAAGTTGTTTGGCAAATTGCAGAGTGGTTTTATTAAGTATAAATATTCTTATTTTACAGGGAAAGGTGAAATACACAGATGAGGGAATCCAGTTCACTATTCCTTGTCCAGCCGACAATTCTTCCCAGCTGGGATTTTGAAAGCAGCCCAACTCCCACTGAAGTTGGGTTCCTATTGAATTTGAGAGCATCATTCCCTTAGGGTCCTCTGAAATCCTGAGCATGCATCATCCCCTCTAACGAACAGAGAGGGTGGGAAATTTTCAAGTAATTGGTCAGGGGACATTAGCCCCTTTCAGACACATGCTCGGCAAAGCAGTGTCTGCTTTTAGTGTAACAGGCTTATGGCAGCACAAGACATGAAAGACACACACGACCACACACATTACATGTTCCCTTTTGGAGTTTGCAACCAGCACAGCGGTCCCCCTCCCCCGATAGCAACAAAGCAGCTGAGAAATGTTTTCCAGCGGCGCTACTTGCACAGTGACTCGAATATCTCCAGGGTCCTTTTGATCTCCCGGATCTGTTTGGCCAGGGCGTGGACCGGCTGCATGGAGCGGTCCAGCTCCTCGCAGCGGGCCATCAGGGTGTACATCCCTTTGATACTCATGTCTACGGACTCGCCCAAGCTGTCCACGGCGTCCCGGTAGGTCTGGATGTAGCCCACGCTCAGGGCCGTCATGTTCTGGATGCTGCCGTTCAAGCTCCTCATCATCTGGTCCACTTTGTGGGCCACCTCTTGGGTCAGGCGCTCCAGCTCCGTCAGCACCGCGGGGTCAATGGGGGGGATGTCGGCCGCTTTGCTCCGCCCCAGCCCTGGGAAGGGCTGGCCCGGGGGCTCCGGCTCCTCCAGGCTGCCCCGGGAGCTCAGCTTGATTTTCAGCTGCAGGTTGTTGGCCACGAAGTGGGTGAGGTCCCCGTCGTGGCTGACCGTCCCTTCCAGCTCCAGGGCGCTGGAGATGGTGGCGCGGCGCCCTTCCTGCGCCCGGCTGGCCCCGTACGCCTGGCTGATCCCATCCAAGCTGCGGCTGTCCAGCAGCCGCCCTCCGGCCAGCCTGTCCCCGGCGGCAGCCGCCTGCTGCCTCCGCGAGCCTTCCCGGCACGGATCCTCCCGGCTGGCCGCGGCCCCCGGGGCTTGGACGCGCACCTGGGCCATGATGTGCTGCGGCAGGCCTGCGCCCCTCTCCATGCTCCGGCCTGGGGCTTCCCAGCGCGCACAGGCCGGGAGAGCGCGGGAGGGGGGCAGAGGGACCGGAGGAGGAGCCTGGGGAGGGACGCGGGGAGAAAGCCAGCGATCCAGTCTGCCCACTTCCCTGCTTCCTCTGTGCACCTTTCCCAGAAGGAGGAGCGAGCTGCGGGCAGGGGGATCCCTGATTGGGCTCTCCCGGAGGCAAAGAGCAAATCACGAGGAGCAACACCAGGACAGGGGGAAGAGACGAGACAGGAGAGGGTGTGATTGAGAGGGGTGGGATGGGGAGAGAATAGGATGAGGAAAGAGAAAGTAGAAAAAAGAGACAGAAGAGGGATGGAGGGAGAAGAGGGGGAGGGGAAGGGTCACGGAAGTGAAGGGCAGATTCATGGATCTTAAGGCAGAAGGAATCTGATCATCTACCTTGACCTCCTTCATAGCATGGGCCCCAGAATCTCACCCAGTTGCCTCCGTATTGAGCCCAGTCACCTGAGTTTGCCTAAAGCAGTGGTTCTCAGCCAGGGCTAGGCAGAGGTCTTCGGGGGGGGGACACATCAACTCATCTCGATATTTGCCCAGTTTTACAACAGGCTACACAAAAAAGCACTAGCGAAGCCAGTACAGACTAAAATGTCACACAATGACGTGTTTATTCTGCTCTACATACTATACACTGAAATGTAAGTACAATATTTATATTCCATTTGATGAATTTTATAATGACATGGTAAAAATGAGAAAGTCCACAATTGTTCAGTACTAGTGTGGCTGGCGACACTTCTGTATTCTTATGTCTGATTTCGTAAGCAGTCAGAGCAGCAGGATGTATTTCCCTGGCAGGAGCCGGATAGAGCCTCTGGCATGGTGGGGAGAATGGGATCCTGCTACGGGGGACGAGGAAATGGGGGGGACAGAGCCCTGGCATGGTGGGGAGAATAGAGGATCCTGGTATGGGGAAATGGAGGGCACAGAGAACCCCTCACAGGGGGCACCCAACCCCTTGTGAGGGGAGGGAAATTGGGGGGTATAGGGGAAGGGGGCATACAGAGGCCCTGGCATTGCAGGGTTTGGGGGGTTGCAGGCAGACCTTGAAATAGAGAGGATGGGAGGAGGGCATCCAGGGATGGAGGGATACCAGGAGTCCCAGAGCTCATGCCCCTCTAGCGTATGTTTAGAAAACACAGTTATTTTGAACCCAGCTGTGATTCCTTCCGATTATTGTTGTGTAAAGAGCAAAAGATACAACACAGAAGAGAGAAGACATATTTGAGATCAGGAAGGATTTTTCCCCTGGGTCAGACAGACAGAGACCCTGGGGCCGTTTTTTGCCCTCCTCTGCAGCGTGGGCTCTGGTCACTTGCAGGCTTAAACTAGTGTAAATGGTGAATTCCCTGTAACTTGTAAGTCTTTAACTCATGGTTTGAGGACATCAGTAGCTCAGCCAGAGGTTAGGGGTCTATTACGGGAGGGCCGGGGGGAGGTTCTGTGGCTTGCAACATGCAGGATGATCCCTTCTGGCCTTAAAGTCTATGAGGTGTATTATGGTATTTCCTAAGGGCCCCAGTCATGGCCCAGGGTCCCACTGTGCTAGGCACTGTACAAACACAAAACAAAAATACATCCCCTGCCCCAAAGGGCATACAATATGAGTTTAAAGCAAAAGACAGCAGAGACAGACAGGGCAGTAAAAGGAACCAATGAGCTAATAATGGGTCACAGGATCAGCAGTGGTCTCAGCGCACCAGCAGTCTAACTGTTGTCGAGTTTTTTATAGGCATTGCAGCAAAGGAGTGTTTGGAGGAGGCATTTGAAGGAGAAGGAGGAAGAGGTAGTTTTGCGGATGTTTTTGGGGAGCTCCTCCCAAGCCTGAGGGGCAGCACATGAAAAAGCATAAAGGGGCTTGTTTGCGAATTTCATGAGTACACTGAATCATGGGCCAACCAGAGGAGGGAGTCGACCTCTTGGTGCTGAATGAAAGATGATAGGTAGCGTGGGGAATAAACATTGCAGTCTCTTGACAGTGAAGACAAGCAGCTCATGACTGACACGCTGGAGAAAGGGGAGCCAGTGGAGGGATTCAAAGAGAAGGGTGACACAGGCAAAGCGACTGGCTAGGAGAGCGATCTTTGCAGCAGCATTCTGAATGGAGACAAGCGGGGCAAGATCCCAGCAGCGTTCAGTCCTGATAGATAGGTGGGGGCTTGGGGAGGGCGGGTTGGATGGATGGATGGATAAATAAAGGGGTGTGTATGCGGATGGACATAGGGATGTGTATGGGTCAACAGATAGAGGTGAGTGTGTGGAGACAGGCAGATAGATAGGACTTGAGTCTCCCCAATATTACATACGTTTTGTATGAGTCCATTGGAACTGAGGTAACAGCCAAGAAACAGACCCCAATCTGTGGGGGTCTCCTTATCATTTTATGCCCTTCTCGTTCCATTCATGAAGTGAAATCCATTGACACCAGTGGGAGGTCTGCCATTCACTGCAGTGAGGCCAGGGTGTGACCCAGGGTCTGAAACTTTTCCCCCAACAAGGAAAGCCTGCAGGTGAGGTTCTGGGGCTCAGACCTAGCTCCAGGCCACAGCCCTGGCCTTGGCTGCCTGTTAGAAGAAAGGACTGGTTGATCTGTGTGTTTGGCTAAGATTCCTATGTCGGGTGGGTTTCGGACAGGTGAGGCAGTGGATGGGGTTTCCAGCGATGTGGGGTGCTAGGTGACCTCGCCCAGGCCAACTTTGCATGAACGTCCCAGACACAAGTCAATACTGCAAGGATCTGAACTAAAAACAAGGTGTATTAGGAGAAAAGAGGAGAAAGTCCTACTGTAAAGCAAACCCCACAGTTGGCAAACCAACCTAAGATATTAGACATGATTTACTGTGGAAGAGTCAGCATGGCTTTTGTAAATCTATTAGAATTCTTTGAGGTGGGTCAACAAACGTGTGAACAAGGGTGATCCAGTGGTTATAATATACTTAAATTTTCAGAAACCTTTGACAAGGTCCCTCACCAAAGGCTCTTAAGCAAAGTAAGCAGTCATGGGATAAAAGGGAAGTTTCTTTTGTGGATCAGTAACTGGTTAAAAGACAGGAAACAAAGGGTAGGAATAGATGGTCAGTTTTCAGAATGGAGAGAGGTAAACAGTGGTGTCCCCCAGGCGTCTGTACTGGGACCAGTACTGTTCAACATATTCATAAATGATCTGGAAAAAAGGGTAAAACAGTGAGGTGGCAACATTTGCAGATGCTACAAAATTACTCAAAATAGTTAAGTCCAAAGCAGACTGCAAAGAGTTACAAAGGGACCTCACAAGACTGGGTGACTGGGCAACAAAGTGGCAGATGAAATTCAATGTTGATACATGCAAAGTAGTGGATATTGGAAAACATAATCCAAACTATACGTACATAATGATGGGGGTCTAAATTAGCTGTGACCACTCAAGAAAGATCTTGGAGTCACTGTGGATAGTTCTCTGAAAACATCCACTCCATGTGCAGCGGCAGTCAAAAAAGGTAATAGAATGTTAGGAACCATTAGCAAAGGGATAGAGAACAAGACAGAAAATATCATACTGCCTCCATATAAATCCATGGTACGCCCACATCTTGAATACTGCATGCAGATCTGGTCACCCCATCTCAACAAGATATATTGAAATTCGAAAAAGTACAGAAAAGGGCAACAAAAATTATGAGGGGTAATGAACAACTTCCATATGAGGAGAGATTTAAAAGACTGGGACTTTTCAGCTTGGAAAAGAGATGACTAAGGGGGGATATGATAAAGGTCTATAAAACCATGAATTGTGTGGAAAAAGTGAATAAAGAAATGTTATTTACTCCTTCACATAACACAAGAACTAGGGGTCACCAAATGAAATTAACAGGCAGCAGGTTTAAAACAAACAAAAGGAAGTACTTCTTCACACAATGCACAGTCAACGTGTGGAACTCATTGCCAGGGGATGTTGTGAAGGCCAAAACCATAACAGGGTTAAAAAAAGAACTAGGTAAGTTCATGGAAGATAGATCCATCAATGGAGAACCCCATGCTCTGAGTGTCCCTAGCCTTTGTTTTCCAGAAGCTGGGAATGGACAACAGGGGATGGATGATTGCCTGCTCTGTTCATTCCCTTTGAAGCACCTGGCATTTGCCACTGTTGGAAGTAAGGATACTGGGCTAGATGGACCATTGATATGACCCAGTATGGCCGTTCTTAAGTTCTTATATGTGCAGCTGCCTATCCTTGAGGGGATCTGGGCTAATACAAACTACAAAGTGCATAAGGAGGTGGGGTGGGGGGAAAGGTAATCCCTAATTAATATAATTTTTTAAAATGCAATTACTGACCTGACATTGTCACGAAAATAAAGGAGGCTCAGAGTTGTGACATACAGAGGTACAATCCAGACCAGTGAGAGGCTGTGTCACCTGCCCCCCATGACTAGGGGGGCCTTGCAATGCCTTGCTGCTGTAGTCTCCAACCTGGACTGCTCACAATCAGCCACCAACATGCAGGTCACTCGCAGACATGTTTGTGGAACTGAAGCCTGCCAGTCACACCCTGGGTTTCACCAACCTGGGTTATACAGCAGGGTGACCCCAACGTAGTCCCAGACTTTCCCTCGGAAATATATGTTTTTCAGTGCCCAGCCCTCACCTGCACAGTCCAAATATATTGTCTGTTATTCCTTTAAGGGAATAACATACACTAGCCTGTTATCTTAAATAGAGTTACCCAAACACTTTAACTTAAACACACTGGATTAGATAAAACAATAAAACAAGTTTATTCACTACAAAGAGAGAGATTTTAAGTGAATGCAAGCAATGAGACATAAAAGTCAGAAATGGCTGCAAGAAAAGTAAAGCTAAACGCTTACTGGTGCCTAACTTCACAAACTATATTAGTTTTAAGCAAAATTTCTGACCACATGAATCAAGAAAGATTACTGGCCAAACTCATCAGGTCGGGACTCCTTCCCCCAAAGTCCAATAGCTGTTTTCCTTTGGCTTCTTAGGCGTGATGCCAGAGACAGAGAGGGAGAGAAAAAGGGGTGTGTTGGGGTGTTTGCCCCTCCTCTTTATAGTCTCCTGTTCCTCAATGAAAAGCATTTCCGGCTGGGAACTAGGAGACAGCCAGTCTCAGGAGGAAAACCCTTCATGCTCTCTCTTTGTTCGATGTAGATCTTTGTGCCTGCCACCTGGTCTTGCCAGACAATGGCCACTTGGTAGGTAATGGCCCATTAGCTTTGTTGACACCTGCCTGGGGCATCAGCTTGCCCCTTGTCTTTGAGAAACTGGGTTAACCACTCCCCAGACTTAACTGGGAAACACACTTCAGTCATGATTTCAGCTTACGTTCAGACCTTTATGTATAATGTTGCGATGTGCACTTTAGCATGCTCTTACTGATCAGCCAGGTGTGAGTTTTCAAATGAAACCTCACCAGGCATACTTTGTACAACCGCTATTTCAGTAGGGTGTAGGGTGCGAACACAGGGGTGTATTCCATTACAGAAGTGTCTCGCTCAGGATTTTATCTTGCTTCTGTGAAAGTGGTGGCTGAGCACTGGAAGCAGCGGCAGCAGGTGACCCATGTCGGGCTCTGGCTCCTAGTGGAGGGATTAGGGTGACCAGATAGCAAGTGTGAAAAATCAGGGAGGGTGGGCAGGAGGTAATGGGGGGGGCATAATATCAAGCCCCTAATAATCGGGATGGTCCTGATAAAATCAGGACATCTGGTCACCCTAGAAAGGATATGAGTCTGCTCCTGGCTTCCCTTTAAGGTGGCTGCTTTTTTAGTGCAGGCAGGTACTTCTTTGGTTCTGAGGTCCTGAGTTCAATCAGTCTGAGCCGGGGAGGCAGTTCCAATTGATCCTGGTGAGAGATGACTGGCACGTTGGCATAGGGAAGGCAGGGTCTAGATCCACACAAGACAGAGAAATTACAGTGTCTGGAACCACCACGTTAAAGCCAGATGCCAAACCATCAGAGCCGGGGAAGTGAATGTTCTTAGATATGGCCGTGAGCCGGGCTGTCCCCTGTGCTCACAGCCCTCTCCAGAGCTTGGCTCCCATGTGGATCTTCTGGTGCTGCATGAGCGTGAACCTCTGAGCAAAGCTGCTCCCACACTCAGCACATTGATAGGGCCGCTCCCCGGTGTGTCTCCTGCAGTGTTTGCTGCGGGTGGAGCTGTGGGCAAAGTTCCTCCCACAGTCAGGGCAGCGGTAGTGTCGCTCTCTGGTAATCTTGGGAGACAGGCCAGTCCTAGCCTACAGACAGCCCCCCAACCTGAAGCGAATACTCACCAGCAACCACATACCACACAACAGAACCACTAACCCAGGAACCTATCCTTGCAACAAAGCCCATTGCCAACTGTGCCCACATATCTATTCAGGGGATACCATCACAGAGCCTAATAACATCAGCCACACTGTCAGAGGCTCGTTCACCTGCACATCTACCAATGTGATATATGCCATCATGTGCCAGCAATGCCCCTTTGCCTTGTATATTGGTCAAACTGGACAGTCTCTACGTAAAAGAATAAATGGACACAAATCAGATGTCAAGAATTATAACATTCATAAACCAGTCGGAGAACACTTCAATCTCCCTGGTCACGCGATTACAGACATGAAAGTTGCAATATTACAACAGAAAAACTTCAGAAACAGACTCCAAAGAGAGATTGCTGAATTGGAATTAATTTGCAAATTGGATACAATTAACTTAGACTTGAATAGAGACTGGGAATGGTTGATTCATTCTAAAAAGTAACCTATTTCCCCTTGTTTATTCCCCCTCTCTACCCCCACCCACAAGCCCCTAAACCCCCAGGGGAACCATCTCCTCACGCAGCGAGATCAGAGTCTCGTAATTTTCCTGCATGACATCCCTGTAGAGCTGCCTCTGCCCTTCATCCAGGAGCCCCCACGCTGCCCAGGAGAAATACACGGCCACCTCCTCAAACGCCACTGGTGCCTGGACCACAAGGAACCCCGCTCAGCACCCCGCCACCCCGCTGCTTGGTCTGAGGCCGAGCACGCAATTTCTCAAATCTTTGTTCTTATAGCATCATCCTTGCTGGGCTCACTGAGTCACTGATCCCAAGGCCAGGAGGGACCACTGTGATCATCTATTTGATCTCCTTTATAATGTGGGCCATAGGACCTCCCTGAGTTAATTCCTGTCTGCACTAGAGCAGAGCTTTTAGAGAAACATCCAATATTGATTTAAGAATTGCGAGTGATGGAGAATCCACCACAACCCTTGGTAAATGGTTCCAATGGTTAATTCCCCTTACAGGTAAAAATGTTACACCTTACTTCCAGTCTGAATTTGTCTAGCTTCAGCTTACAGCCATTGGATCTTGTTATTCCTCCCTCGCCTAGACAGAAGAGCCCATTTTCAAATATCTGATCCCTTTGTAGAGACCAGGTGGGTGAGGTAATAACTTTTACAGGATCGACTTCTACTGGAGAGAGAGACAAGTTCTCAAGCTGCACAGAGCTCTTCTTCTGGTCTGGGACAGGTACTTAGGGCAGGTCTACTTTACAAACACTGCTGCTTAATTAATTTAATAAATTAATAAATTATTAATTAATAAATTTAACTTAAATTAATAAATTTGTAGCTCTTTGATGAAGACGCTCTAAGCTAACGGGAGAGAGTTCTCCAGTCGGCTTAGTTACTCCATCTCCATGAGAGGCGGTAGCTATGTCAGTGGGAGAAGCTCTCCCGCTGACATAGCGCTGTCTACACAGGGGGTTGAGGTTGGGATAACTACATTGCTCAGGGGTGTGGATTTTTCACAGCCCTGAGTGACATAGTTACACTGAAGTAAGTGTGTAGTGTAGGCTTGGCCTCGGAGTATCACAGCTAAACATAAGGTGGAGGAGATAGTTTAGCGTAAGTCGTTAACACATATTCTAAGAGACTGTGACATTCTATACCTTGGGGGAGCGCCCTGTAACCCCCATATTCCTCATTTATATATATATATTTGTGATATTGCATATAAAGCATGCCATGTAAGGTATCAGGGGAAAGGTTATGATCTGGTGAAAGTCTCTGCTCTATCTAAATATGTACACCATTAGTGCATATGAAGTTATGAGAGTGTGCTGTATGGTTGTCAGTAAAACATGCTGTAAGTCGGGGAATTGGCCAGATATTAGCTCTCCAGGGACAACAGCAAGGAAAGTAACCAATGCCCGGGAGGGTGTCAAACAACCATCAACAGTCATTGTCCAGCGGAGGAGTTACAATTCAGTGACTCACCTGCATAAGGCCACACCAGGGGAATTGCTCAACCTTGCCTGGTGACTCAGCAGTGCTCACCAGACATGCCTGGACTTGTGTTCTCCAAACACATGGACTAAGGATATAAAACAGAACAGGAGCCATATGCTTGGCCTTTCTTCTTCCCCCACCTATGCTGCAAGCAACAAGGATACTCTGAAGACTGAAGACTCCAACGGAGGAGACTGGCCCAGGTTTCAAGGGTGAAACCTGTGTACTATGAACTGCAATATCCAGTAGGGAGAGAAAAACTGCTTAATCTAGATGTTGCCCAGTCTAATAGGGTTGAGAGATTAGTCTGCGTGCTTATATTTTATTTTATTTTGGCTTTGTAGTCAATAAATTTGTTTTACTGTTTGTCTTTACCAGTGAGTTTGCTTGAAGTTTTTAGTAAATCTGCTCAGGTTAGAAAGGCTGATGTATGTCCACTTTCCATTGATGAAGTGGTGAACTAATTAATAAATTTGCATTGCTCAAGAAAGGGTCTTGAGCAGTGCAAGACGGTATAGTCCTGAGGCACAAGGCTAGGAGGTGGGGGGATTTGGCAGGTGCCTTTCTCTCTGTGATTCATGAGTGGCTCTGGGAGCATTCATGCAATCTAGCTGGGTGTGGGTGCTTCACATACGGTTGTGCTGAGTGATCACAGTGCCGGGAGGGATTTGCTGTTTGTCACTAGCAAAGCAAAGCAAAGCATTGTGAGAGACAGCCCAGGTTGGAGAGTTTAGGGGGCACAGCAGTCCCATAGTCCCAGACTGCACCCTGGGGATCCCGTCACAGGGACCATTCCAGGTGAAGTGGCCCGTTAATACCACTATAGTCATAAGAGGAAAAGGGAGGTTAGTGGGTTATAGATTGTTGTAATAAGCCATAAATCCAGTCTCTGTATTAAGACCATGTGCAGGTTGTCAAAGTCAGATTCAGGACTCACATAATTTGTCAGACCACTCTGTTTATTAGCAAAGCGCTTTGCCAATGCACCCAGATATGGGAGTCCCTCTCTGAGGCTCAAGCTAACTTATTTATACAAATAAGCCAAAGCCAATTTAACATAAGAGACAAAAGGAAGCAGAAACTGACAAATATACATACATATCTTATTTCCATACTAATGTTTACCAATCTCCTAGCTCAGTAGGAGCTCTAAGTTAATTAGTTTGAGGACCCATTGTCTTACACTCCTTAATGTTTCTCTTCCTGACAACTATATTTCAACAAACCCTTCAAGTAGCATTTCTTTAATGAATTATAATTTCAATATAATTCATTCTACTTTCACAAGGTCGACACTTAAAACACTCCATCGGCACAGCTTCGCTGATGCAGCTGTGCCGCTGTAGCGCTTAAGTGAAGATGCTCCTGCACTGATGGGAGAACTTCTCCCATCGACATAGTGCTGTCTACACAGGGGGCTAGGCTATGTCTACACTACAGACCTTGCAGCAGCACCGCTGTTCCTATGCAGCTGCCCCACTGTAAAGCCTCCTGCGTAGCCGCCCGATGCCAGCGGGAGAAAGCTCTCCTGCCGGCATAATTAAACCACCCCCAACGAGCTGCAGTAACTATGTCAGTGGGAGACGCTCTCCTGCCGACATAGTGCTATTTCATCAACACCGGTGCTTTTGTTGATGAAACTTATGTTGGTCCGAGGGTGTTTTTTCACACCCCTGACCGACAAAAGTTTTGCCGACAAAAGTGCTAGTGTAGACACAACCTTAGCTTGTGGATTTTTCATGCCCCTGAGTTACATAGTTATACCAATATAGGTCTGTAGTGTAGACGTAGCCCATGCTTTTTAGTGTATCTCAAAGGTATGAATTTAAGCACCCAGGGTCAGCTTTTGATTGCATCCGATGAAGTGAGCTGTAGCTCATGAAAGCTTATGCTCAAATAAATTGGCTAGTCTTTAAGGTGCCACAAGTACTCCTTTTCTTTTTGTGAATACAGACTAACACGGCTGCTACTCTGAAACCTTTTGAAAGTGTGCAGGTTTCCTTTGAGGATGAGGACTGAGAGGTCAGATATGGAGTGACGGCTTTGTGAAAAGTGTTCACCCACAGGTGACAGGGTGGTTTTGTCTTTCATCATTTTCCTGTGTGAATTCATTGAAGAGTGTAGTGATTGTCTGGTTTCACCCACATCGTTGTTATTGGAGCATGTAGTGCACTGGATGAGGTACGCCACTTATTGTGATAGGCATGGGTAGGACCCATGGATCTTGAAAGGCGTGGTGTGGAAGAGTTCTCCTTGTAGGTACTCAGGGATTGTGATCAAGTTGCCCCTTAACCTTCTCTTTGTTAAGCTAAAGAGATTGAGCACCGTGAGTCTATCACTATAAAGCAGGTGTTCCTATCCTTCAATCATTCGCATGGCTCTTCTCTGAACCCTCTCCAATTTATCAACATCCTTCTTGAATTGTGGGCACCAGAACTGAAGACAGTATTCAATGAGTGGTTGCACCAGTGCCGAATACAGAGCTAAAGTAACATTTCTGCTACTCCAGATTCCCCTGTTTATACATCCACGGATCACATTCGCTCTGTTTTGCTGGGAGCTCCTGTTCCACAAATTACCCCCCAGGAGCCCCAAGTCCTTGTCTAGCATCCCTGCTTCCCAGGATGAAGTCCCCCATCCTGTAAGTATGGTCTGAGTTCTTTGTTCCTCACTGTGTGACTTTATATTTGGCTTTATTGAAACACACATTGCCCTGAAGTGAGAGCGCTGGGGTAACTTGGAACAAATGGCAGCATCTCTTGGCTCTTTTTCAGGGCAATGCTCCTGGCCAGACCTAGGAAGGGCTTAGCAGGCTGTGGGCTTGTCCCCAAGGTCTGTGGTTAGTGCCTCACTCTAAGAGAACTCATAACACTTAAACGTGCAAAGCGTCCTTGCTTCAAATGTTCCCCAAACCCTGCCCCAGAGAGAACCTGGGGCTGGTAGTCAGTGGGAGGGTGGAAGAAGCTGCAACGGAGCAGACAGGAGGTGAGAAGGAACCATGGGTGATGGTGGGGGGGAGCAGTTATATCCGCTGTGCTGCTTACCTGAAGGCTGAACCTGCCATGCAAAACCTCGGCCTCCCAACAGCCATCACTCTGCTCCTCCCAAAGGGCCAACCACCGGGGCAGAGCTGAGAAGAGAAAATATGTAGTTAGAGACAGCATACCTGGAACATAGTTCATCCCACAGCTCAGGGCCTAGACTACTCCTGGGCAATGTTCCCTCTAATTTTTTCCATCCATGTGCAGAATAAATTTTGTTATGTACACCGAGGTATGTGCCTATGTGCGACACCAGTAGAAACAAAAAACCTAGATAGAATATATATGTTTTAAAAGTTACCATAGGAATAATTAGTCCAGCCAGGACAGGTTAGGCACTTTAGAACTCACTACTCAAAGAATTAAATTTAAGTGTAAGAGAAATAAAAATCATGAAATGCATAGACCAGTCAAAACACTAAAATAATGCTTTGAAAGAATAAAATTACAGCGAATATATGTACATTGCAGGAAGCACCAAGGAGCAACAGCAACAATAATACAAGTATGTGTTGGGAGCTGAGTGTGCAAGAGACAGAGTATGTGTGTGTGTGACACAGAGACTCTGTGTCTGTGTGTGACACATAGACAGTGTGTGTGTGTGACACAGAGATGCTGTGTGTGTGTATTTGATACAGTGTGTGTGTGTGAGAGAGACAGAGAGAGTGTGTGTGTGTGTGACATAGTGACAGTGTGTGTGCTGGCTGCTGAGGAAAGCCATGCACTGTCTCTTTAAAAAAAGAAAAGGAGTACTTGTGGCACCTTAGAGACTAACAAATTTATTTGTACTCCTTTTCTTTTTGCAAATACAGACTAACACGGCTGCTACTCTGAAACCTGTCTCTTTAAGACACTCACTGAAAGCTCTCCTGCTCTTTCCTGAGCCCTGTTGTCTTGTCTCCCCTGCTCTGTGGAGATGGGGTACATGAGCAGGGAGAGGGGGAGTGTGTATGCGTGTGTGTGTGTGAGAGAGAGAGAGAGAGAGAGAGACAGAGACTGTGTGAGCGGGCTCCTGGGGAAATCTCAGAAACAGTGCACTGTCTCTTTAAAGAAAAGGAGGACTTGTGGCACCTTAGAGACTAACCAATTTATTTGAGCAGAAGCTTTTGTGAGCTACAGCTCACTTCATCGGATGCATTCAGTGGAAAATACAGTGAGGAGATTTATATACACACAGAACATGGCTGCTACTCTGAAACCTGTCTCTTTAAGAAAGGCACTCAGACACTCACCATTCAGAGCTCAGCAGCTCTGAGTCCTTCTGAGCCAGGCTGTCCCCTCTGGCCTGCTCTGCAGAGATGGGGTGCAGGCAGTGGCAGGGGGAGGGGGAGACCATGACATCAGCTCCCTCCCCCACCCCTGCTCTGCAGAGCCAACAGGAGGGTCCCAGAAGCAGCTGCAGGATGGAGCAACGTGGGGGGAGGGGCACCTGAAAACATGCTGCCAGCTCAGCGTGCTCTGCTATCAGCTGGGCGGCACTTAAATCTCTCCTGCGTGGCCGCCCAAGCACGCAGGGTACAGGGAACACAGCTCCTGGGGGAATTCTGCGCTACTGCGTGCGCTCATCATTAATGAGCCACGCAACTTTTTAATTTTTTGTGTAGGAAAAAGCTTCTGCTGGAATGTTGCTGCAGTTCCGCCTTTTTCCCACCAGAGGGCACTGTGGCTCTAGAACAAGGCAGCAGCTCCCAGCAGAAAATAAATTCTGCAGTTTCACCTTTTGCCCACCAGAGGGCACTGTGGCACTAGAACACAGCAGCCACTTCCAGCCAGCTAGGGAAGAGAAAGAGCCTGCAGAGCCTTCTTAACAGTGGGTCAGGAGACAGAGGCTATGGGGAGACAGCGCGGTCCTGGGGGAGGGAGCAGGTCAGACAGGGGCTCATAACAGCTAGTGTGGGCGGTCCTGGGGGAGGGGGCGGGTCAGACAGGGGCTCATAACAGCTAGTGTGGGAGGACATATTGGGGCAGGGGCTGAATGGGAGTGGAGGTGCATGGCCACAGGGAGGAGGGAGGTACGGGGCCACACAGGGACAGGGGAGTTGCTGAGTGGAACACAGAGACATATGGGGACAGGGGGAGGGGGGAAGAGGGTGTCTGAATGGGGGTGGAGGGCAGTGTTCCTTCTGATTTTTTCCATCGAAGTGCAGAATGAATTTTGTTATGTGCACCATATCGAGGTAATGTGCGGATGTGCACCACCAGTAGAAACCAAAAACCTAGATATAATATATATTTTTAAAAAGTTGCCATAGGGATAATTACTCCATCTAGGACAGGTTAGGCATTTTAGAACTCAAACAATTAAATTTAAATTTAAGAGAGAAGCAAAAATTATGAAATGCACAGAGCAGCCAAAAAACTAAAATTACACACTTTGAAAGAAGTATCAAGAAGTAATAACAACAACAACAAAAATACAAGTATGTGTTGGGAGGTGAGTGTGAAAGACTGCGTGTGTGTGTGTGACATAGACACACACCAGGTGTGTGTGGGTGCATGACAGAGACACACACAATGTGTGTGTGACAGAGACACGCATTGTCTCTTTAAATATGCTGACCCCACTTTAAGTATGCTGCCCTTTTAAGTAGATCAGCAAGTTCAGACAGAGCAGCAGCTGCCAGCAAGCTCCCTCCATCCTGAGCCCTGCCGTGTGTCCCCCCCACACACTCTGTGGAGATGGGGTACAGGGGCAGGGGGACACCCTGACATCAGCATCCCTCTCCCCTCTCTTCCTCCCTCTCCCCCCCCCCACGCTGCCCAGCCACACAGCTTACAGGGAACTTAGGTGGAGGGACACATGTGGACAGGGGGTGCAAGGACACATGGGGGTGCAGGGACACATGAGGACAGGGCAGATGTGTCTGACTGAATGGGAGAGGCTAGGGGTCAGCCAGGATCTGCATGTCCCTTCCCGCTTGTTCCATACTTTTTCCACCCATACCCAACAACCCTCCAGGTTCACATCCAGGCTCCTTCTGAGCAATTACTTCCTTCTCCCTCAGCTCCTCCATTACCCCTGTCTCCCCCAAGCCTTTGCACTGCTTCTAAGGGGTGCGGGAAATACGGTTCTGTATTATAGTTTAAATGAATTATTACTCAGAGTTCTGTATTAATATGCCTAATAAGGAATCTATTTGTCAAACAACATTTTCTGAATCTTTTTTGTTGTCTGTATTGTTAGAGACATACTTGTTGACAGGTATTTTGAAATAAATGACCAAAAATAATTGAAACTGGTGTGATTATATTGTCTTGTTATTTTAACAAATAAAATATGCAGAATTTTACAGAATTTTACAATATTGTGTGCAGAATTTTTAATTTTTTGTTGCAGAATTTTTAATTTTTTGGCGCAGAATTTCCCCAGGAGTACTAGAAACACACATGCTGCCAGATCGCTCTGTATCAATAACCTGTCCTCTTCATTGTTTACAACTCCCCCAATATTTGTGTCACTTGTGAACTTTAGCAGTGATTATTTTATGTCCAGACCATTGATAAAAATGTTCAATAGCTTAAGGCCAAGAACTGATCCCTGTTGGACCACACTACAAATACACCTCCCTGATGATGAGTCTCCATTTATAGTTACATTTTGAGGCCTATCAGTTAGCCAGTTTTGAATCCATTTAATGTGTGCCATGTTCATTTTTTAATGTCCTAGTTGTGTAATCAAAATGTTGTGCAGTACAAAGCCAAACGCCATAAAGAAGCCTAAGTATATTACATAAATGCTGTTACCTTTATCAACCAAACTTGAAATCTTGCCCCCCCCCAAAAAAAAAAGTTTGTTTGCCAGGATCTATTTTCCATAAACTGATGCTCATAAGCATTAATTATATCACCCCAAACTCTTCCCCAAATGGGAGAGGAGGGGCCAGTTCTGCCTCAATGACCCATCTTAGCCCTCAGGGAAAAGCTGCGGGCAGGGTGGGAATCAGGAGTGATACCTGCCATGAAGACAGGGCCCTGCTGGGGATGATACTGAGCAAGACAATACAGAACTGGGGGGCTTCTAGTGGCTTTGCTGGGATCCCAGCTTTTCCCTTCACCCCCAGACTGTCTAATCTGTTGTCGCTCATTCCTCACCTGTGCCGAAGCCTCTTGGGGTCTCCCTTTCCTCAGAGTCCTGGAGATCCAGGATGTGTGGCTCTTCCCCTCACTCCATCTGGGAGATCACAGCAGGGACAGGGAATCCTGATGGTGGGGAAGGAAACAGCAAATACAACAATTTAAGTTTGTGTCAGAAACTGGACTCGCTGCAGCCTTCGGCTCATGACTTGAAGTTGGCAGGGGACGTGTGATGTGAATAGAGGGGGAATTGTTCACGGGGACCCTTTGGGGCAGGGAGACACCTGGAGGAGGTGAACAGCACCTCTTGTAGGGGAGTCAGGGATCCCCACACACATATATGATTCAGACATAGCACCTGTTACGAACACTTTGGAGCCTTTGGGAGTGTTCCCCCAGGAATGAAAGTGATTGGACACAGCCTGGAGTCAGAGAGCCCAACCAGGCAATTAAGTCATGCCCCTCCCCCCCCCCCAACACCCCGAAGGGAAATCTTTAGTAGATTCCTCACCCAGCGAGATCAGAGTCTGGTAATTCTCCTGCATGACATCCCTGTAGAGTTGCTTCTGCCCTTCATCCAGCAACCCCCCACTCCTCCCGGGAGAAATACACGGCCGCCTCCTAGAACGCCGCTGGTACCTGGAACCACAAGGAACCCTATTCAGCACCTGCCGCTCTAGCCACAATCTGAGAGCTCAGGCTGCAAGGGGACCAGCCACATCAGGAGAGTCATGACATGGGTACCATTGCGGTGGGCTCGATCCAGGTGAGGGGAGGTACTAGCACCAGGCTCCTGCCTAGAATGTGTTACTACTCCGATGTGGTGGAGAGATGGGAGGTGGATCAGTGTTGGGGACAGGGAAATGGGCAGCTGGAAGATGCAAGATGAAACGGAGGAGAGAGAAGGCCAAGGGAGAAAGGGTTAGAGATCAAGACCCCATTGTGCCAGGTGCTGCACAGACCCCAACTGAGATCGGGGCCCCCATTGTGCTGGGAGCTGCATACATTTGCAGTGTGAGACACTACACTGGAGAGCTCACAGTCTAAAGAGGCAAGAAAGACAAAGGAAGGGTTGTTATACCCATTCTATACAGGGGGAATGGAGGCCCAGAGAGACGAAGTGACTGCCCCAAGGCCACACAAG
Organism: Natator depressus; assembly: GCF_965152275.1. NCBI lineage: Eukaryota > Metazoa > Chordata > Testudines > Cheloniidae > Natator > Natator depressus. The sequence continues at coordinate 8,903,863 of NC_134239.1, forward strand.
AGGCCTGTGGCAGAGACAGGCATTGAACACAGCTTTCTCAAGCCCCAGCCCAGTGCTTTGACCACAGCCACAGCGGCCTGGCCTGGCCCTGGTGAGTTTGGAGCAGAACACCATTCTCCTCCACCAGCGAGGGGCCACAGGAGCGAATGAGCCAGGTGGGGGAAGCTGGACTCCTGCGGGAAGTGCCGTGACAGACCAGGCAGCTGCCAGGGCCTGGCACAGCCTCTCCCCAGGGACGAAGGGCCTGGGCAGGTGTGTTGGGCACAGCCATTGCTGCAGGGCTGGCACTGGGACGGGGGCACCACACAGAGGAGGCGAAGCTGGGACCCCAGGAGGGCAAAGCACTAGCCAGCTCACCTGAGAGTGGAGCGCATGGAGCAAGCCCATCATCCTCCCTTCCCTCCTCTCCTCTTCGTCGGAGATGACCACCAGGGCAGGGGCAGAGATGTGAGGAACAAAGATGCTGTCACATGCCCTGGGGTGAGAGTGGGACCCCAGGGGCAGCCACGGGAGCTACAGAGCAAAGCACCGTTGTGGAGACGGACGCACCCAGGGCCAGATCCACAGCCAGTGTGAACTGGAGACGAGCTATGGCATTTACACCAGCTGGTGATCCGGCCCCATGGATTACACCCTGCTGGGCTCAGCTGCACAGACACCCTGCCCTGGAGCTGGCTGAGGGGGCGGGCGGAAGCATGTCTCTCCAGGCCCAGCTGCAGTTCAGGCTCTGATCCCCTCATTACTGCAGCCACTTTCTCCGGGCAATGATTTCCTGCCCCTGCGGCTGTTTCTCTCCCTCCCCGGGGCTTCCGCTTGCTGCAACTCTCGCTGCGTCTCCCCTGTGCCCAGTGCCCCTGCTCGCCACCCTGCTGGGGCAATTCTCTCTGGGGCCCGGGGCTGAAGACGGAGACTCACCCCTGCACAAACACGATGCAGGAGTCACTCTGGGTACGTCTACACTGCAATTAAAAACCCGCGGCTGGCCTGTGCCAGGTGACTCCGGTTGCAGGGGTGTTTAAATGCAGTGTAGACTTCCCACCTCGGCCCAGCCTGAGCCCGGACGTGTACTGCAAGTAACCAGACCTGTGAGCCAGAGTCAGCTGGCACAGGCCAGCTGTGGGTTTTTAATGGCAGTGTTGTTCCCCTATTGAAATCTGCTCAGACCCATCTAGACTTTAACTCAAGCTACCATGTGTTTACAGCTGTCTTAACCCAAGTTAACTCCGGTTAAGAGCGCACCTTTCTTTGCAGTGTAGACCTATGCTGGGACACCAGCATCTGGCTGAATTTCTCAGGGTTGGTACCACTGAAATGCACCTGGCCCACCACACACTAAGGTTCTTATCTGGCCTCCAACACTGCAATAAGTGAATACCTCACAAACTGCAGTATATTTATCCTTAGAGAACCCCTATGAAGCCAGGCAGGGCTACTACTCCCAATGTCCGGATGGGAAACTGAGGCACAGAGTGGCTAAGTGACTTGGCCAGGGCCATATAGGGAGGCTGTGGTGGAGCAGAGAATTGAACCCATGTCTCTGGGTAGTGCCCTGGCCACTGGACCATCCTTCCTTTCCAATACGCAACAGAGGTGTGCGTCTTGGGGGCAGGGAGGAATTTGTGAGCCATCACACCAAAGCAAACCTCCCATTCTGGCAAAAATGGCCTTTCAATCTTTACCATCCACAACAGCAGACAGGAGATAGAGTTATCTGAAAACTCCAGACGCCATCCGGGGTGCCTAGCTATTTCAGGCATGATATTCAGACCTGAAAGCCATTCCTTCTAGGATTGTGTCAGTGAGCCAGCTGTTCAGGGTGACATTCAGTGCCCAGGGTAACCAAGGCTTCCTGTTATCCACAATTCCAGGCACTTGGTGAGCTACTGCTCAGGAGATGCTGAGCAGAAGCAGGCAGCCCCTCTCTAAAGTGTGTGTGGGCCAAATGACGACGTGTCTTTCCCCACCAAGTAATGACTTTTTGTGGAGCTGGAGAAGCATTTCTAAGAGGCAGATGGTTCCAAGGCAATTAGAAATGGCAGGAGGATGGAATGTTGAGGGACCTGAAAATTGCAAGAAGATGGAATGTTGGGGAATGAAGGTTCCATGGCAGTTGGAAAAGGCAGGGGTGTGTGTGTGTGTGTGTGTGTGTGTGTGTGTGTGAAATATTAGGCGGTAGGGCTGGGCTAGCACCTATCTTACCTGTATATTTCCCAGTGTTAAAAGGTTTAAATGTGTGTTATCTTCTCTCCACCCTTTCCAATATTTTAACATTGTTTTAAACATGTGGACACTAGGAACCCGTTGTAACTGGACCTTAGTGGGTCACAAATGAGGATGCCAAATTCAGGACGAACTGCCAAGAAATAGGGCAAACACAACCCAAAACTGGTGGTTATTCTTTTATAAGATATACCAAACCAGCCACAAAAGTAAACTCCAGTTTCACCACATTGGCTAACAAGAAAACATAAAGGCAGTTTCCTCAGGCATTCCAGGCATTCCAGAAAGAAAGAAAGAAAGAGTTAAAATTGGTTAAAGAAATCAATTACATACAGTAATGGCAAAGTTTTTGGTTCAGGCTTGTAGCAGTGATGGAATAAACTGCTGGCTTAGGTCAAGTTTCTGGAATACATCCACAGCTTGGATGGGTCATTCAGTCCTTTGTTCAGAGCTTCAGTTTGTAGCAAAGCTCCTCCAGAGGTAAGAAGCAGGATTGAAGACAAAATGGAGGTGTTTCCAGGGCCTTTTATAGCTTTTGCAATATGGAGGGCATCCCATTGTTCTTACTGTGGAAAATCACAGCAACAAGATGGAGTTTGGAGTCACATGGGCAAGAATGGACTATAAGGTGGATAGAAAGCTGGCTAGATTGTCAGGCTCAACAGGTAGTGATCAACAGCTCGATGTCTAGTTGGCACCTGGTATCAAGCGGAGTCCCCAGGGGTCGGTCCTGGGGCCGGTTTTGTTCAACATCTTTATTAATTATCTGGAGGATGGTGTGGATTGCACCCTCAGCAAGTTTGCAGATGATACTAACCTGGGGGAGAGGTAGATATGCTCGCGGGTAGGGATAGGGTCCAGAGTGACCTAGACAAATTGGAGGATTGGGCCAAAAGAAATCTGATGAGGTTCAACAAGGACAAGTGCAGAGTCCTGCACTTAGGAGGGAAGAATCCCATGCACCGCTACAGGCTGGGGACTGACTGGCTAAGCAGCAGTTCTGCAGAAAAGGACCTGGGGCTTACAGTGGATGAGAAGCTGGATATGAGTCAGCAGTGTGCCCTTGTTGCCAAGAAGGCTAATGGCATATTGGGCTGCATTAGTAGGAGCATTGCCAGCAGATCGAGGGAAGTGATTATTCCCCTCTATTGGGCACTGGTGAGGCCACATCTGGAGTACTGCGTCCAGTTTTGGGCCCCCCACTAGAGAAAGGATGTGGACAAATTGGAGAGAGTCCAGCAGAGGGAAACGAAAATGATCAGGAGGCTGGAGCACATGACTTATGAGGAAAGGCTGAGGGAACTGGACTTGTTTAGTCTGCAGAAGAGAGGAGTGGGGCGGGGGGGATTTGTTAGCAGCCTTCAACTACCTGCAGGGGGGTTCCAAAGAGGATGGAGCTCAGCTGTTCTCAGTGGTGGCAGATGACAGACCAAGGAGTAATGGTCTCAAGTTGCAGTGGGGGAGGTCTAGGTTGGATATTAGGAAACACTATTTCACTAGGAGGGTGGTGAAGCACTGGAATGGGTTACCTAGGAAGGTGGTGGAATCTCCATCCTTAGAGGTTTTTAAGGCCCGGCTTGGCAAAGCCCTGGCTGGCATGATTTAGCTGGTGTTGGTCCTGCTTTGAGCAGGAGGTTGGACTAGATGACCTCCTGAGGTCCCTTCCAACCCTGATCCTCTATGATTCTAAGTCACATGTTCATGCCCAATTTCCCTCAGTCACTGCCTGTCAAGGTTCCTCCCCCACTCTGAACTCTAGGGTACAGATGTGGGGACCTGCATGAAAAACCTCCTAAGCTTATCTTTACCAGCTTAGGTCAAAACTTCCCCAAGGTACAAAATATTCCACCCTTTTGTCCTTGGATTGGCCGCTACCACCACCAAACAAATACTGGTTACTGGGGAAGAGCTGTTTGGACACGTCTTTCCCCCCAAAATACTTCCCAAAACCTTGCACCCCACTTCCTGGACAAGGTTTGGTAAAAAGCCTCACCAATTTGCCTAGGTGACTACAGACCCAGACCCTTGGATCTTAAGAACAATGAACAACCCTCCCAACACTTGCACCCCCCCTTTCCAGGGAAATGTTGGATAAAAAGCCTCACCAATTTGCATAGGTGACCACAGACCCAAACCCTTGGATCTGAGAACAATGAAAAAGCATTCAGTTTTCTTACAAAAAGACTTTTTAATAGGAAAAGAAGTAAATAGAAATTTAAAAAAAATCCCCCCTAAAGTCAGGATGGTAGATACCTTACAGGGTAATTAGATTCAAAACATAGAGAACCCCTCTAGGCAAAAACCTTAAGTTACAAAAAAGATACACAGACAGAAATAGTTATTCTATTCAGCACAATTCTTTTCTCAGCCATTTAAAGAAATCATAATCTAACACGTACCTAGCTAGATTACTTACTAAAAGTTCTAAGACTCCATTCCTGGTCTATCCCCGGCAAAGACAAAATAGAGACAGACACACATACCCCCTTTGTTTCTCTCCCTCCTCCCAGCTTTTGAAAATATCTTGTCTCCTCATTGGTCATTTTGGTCAGGTGCCAGCGAGGTTACCTTTAGCTTCTTAACCCTTTACAGGTGAGAGGAGATTTCCTCTGGCCAGGAGGGATTTTAAAGGGGTTTACCCTTCCCTTTATATTTATGACACTGCCGGACACCATTACCTGCACTCCAGACAGCACGTTTACATGACAGTCCACTCAGTTTAGTTGGGTGTCTCCCATGGCCCATTGTTAACCAAGTGTTTCTTGATGAACCACTTAATTTGAACAGTCCCTCCAAGATGTGCTGGCTAGCTGCCTTGTGGATGTTACCCCAGGCGCCAACATTTGAAATCCAAGTATAGAGCCAATACTTATAACTTCACATACAAAAATGATACATGCATACAGATAGCATAATCATAACCAGCAAATCATAACTTTTTCATAGATACCTCACTTGACAACCTTTGTACAAGGTTTGCTGAAAATATATAACAGTGGTTGCAACAATGTTCTATATGGTTATATTGTAATCATATAACGTCATGCCCCCTCCATGCTGGAGCTGGGGCCAAAGTGTTCTATCTGCCATGTTCAGCAGGGATCATGAACCCCTGTAGGCCCATCTCACTCCTTAACGTCTACACCCATCCCAGGAGGAACCCCGTTCCGTCACTCCCCTGTATCTTGCTGACTCTGGGCTTTTCTCTCTGCCCCTTCCCTTCTCCCAGAGACTTTGTCTGAGGGGATTCACAGCCTCAAGGCTTGGGAGCAGTCAGGGTGAGCTCAACAGCCCGCTGGGAACCTGAGGGACTCCTCCCAAACAAGCTGGACAGATGGGTGCTCCCAGATTTGGGTGTTTTAGCAATATTCAAAGAGAGAGAAGGAGCTCATAATGGTTATGAGTGTTTGTAGAAAACCACAGGGAATCCAGACATGGCCGATCTCTCCAGGATTTATCTCCTCACTCCCTTATACAAATCTATTCAGCACAGGGCCAAAGCTTTCCTGCCACATCGATATTACATAGGTCTGAGCATCGCAACTCTGCGTCAGTAACTAACATTCAAGGGGGGACTCCCCTCCTTTACCAGAAGGACTGTGCAACAGAACTTTGGTCACACAGTACTTTATTGCACAGGGGTGGAATATAGGCTGAAGCGGAAGCAAGGCCAAGACCCTACATCTTTCCCCTAAATATTTGCCCTTCAGGGAAGCTGCGGGGAAGAGGGAAGAAAATTCCTCTGCCTCTGGTAGGTTTGGGTTGGATAGGGGATATGTTGCCTACTGAAATTTCCTCCTCCTCAGCTGCCCTGAAAGGGAAAGTCTTCCCGATTTTCTCCATTTGGCCCCCGTTCTAATGTTTCGACCCATTGCCACAGAACCTTTGGGACCAACGTTCCATCCTCCTGCCATTGCTAACTGCCACCCAAGAGCCTTCATTCTCTCAACACTCCATCCTCCCGCCATTTTCCAGCTGCCACTGAAGAACCTTCATCCCCTCAACACTCCATCTTCCAGCTTCCACTAAAGAACCTTCATCCCCTTAACATTCCATCCTCCCACCATTTCCAGCTGCCTCAAAACCTTTCACACACACACTTTAGCGAGGGTCAGGTAGCTGCTGGTCAGCATCTGCTGAGCAGTAGCTCATCAAGTGCCTGGAATTATGGGTAACAGGAATCCTTGGTTACCCCAGTCACTGACCATCTCCCTGAACTGCTGGCTCACTGACACAGTGCTGGAAGGGATGGCTTTCTGGTCTGAGCATCATATCTGAAATAGCAAGATACTCCAGGGGGTTACTGGATCTTTCAGACAAATCAATCCCCTGTCAGCTACTGTGGGCAGTAAAGATCGAAAGGCTGCTTCCCACCCCCCCACCCCCCCTCCAGACTAGGACATTTGCTTCTGGGTGGGAAATATCACATATTCAAATTGGGCCTGAGAAAACTTTCATTGTTGTATTGTGAATGGGATTTATTCTAATGAAGCTCTAAATGTAGCTCTGTATTTCTAGGTTAACCATCTCTGGAGTGGGTCATAAACTTTTACCTTGATTAGGCCCTCACAGCTGCTTCCCTATTTTTTCATGATGCAAGAATCCAGAAACTGCCATGTGTTAATGAGAGAATGGTGAGGGAGCGTAGGTGCTGATGAGCCATTAGTTACATGGAAGGATGGCACCAGTTTTTCCATCATGGGCCTCACACATTTCCTGTTTTTGTATTTTTGGAGACCATCCACAATGTGGCTACCACAGCGGATTTTGTGAAGGAACTGTCATCCAAGAATGGACTTTCTGTAGTGACCATCTAGAAGCTAGGGACCACCTAACTGTAAGAATTAAAGCAGTTCTATAAAGAAATCACTCTGCTCTCTGGGTTTCCTTAAGATTAGTCAAGTCAAGTTCACCACATGTTCTGGGCATGGTGTGACTCTGAAAAGGACTTAAGGGTCATTGTGGACAATCAGCTGAACACAAGCTCCAAGTGCAGTGCTGTGGCTCAAAGAGCTATGGCAAGTCTTGGATGCGTGACCAGGGGAATCTCGAGTAGGAGCAGAACTTTCAGATGCGGAAAGCCACCTTCCTGGAACTGTGTGTGGAGTTCATCCCAGCACTGCAGCACAAGAACACCAAAATGAGAGCTGCCCTCTCAGTGAAGAAGCATGTGGCAATCGTTGTGTGGAAGCTGGCGACTCCAGCCTGCTACTGGTCAGTTGCGAATGAGTTTGGAGTCAGGAAGTCAACTGTTCAGGCAGCAGCTAATCCTGCTATGAAGGACTGTGACTCTTGGCAATGTGCATGAAATAGTGGATGGCTTTGCAGCAATGGGATTCCCTAACTGTGACGGGGCAATAGATGGCACACATATTCCAATTTTGGCCCTGGACCATCTTGTGACAGAGTACATCAACAGAAAGGGGGTACTGGTCTATGGTATTCCAGGCACTTGTGGATCATCGTGGGTGTTTCACTGCCATCAGTGTGGGGTGGTTCAGGAAGGTGCATGACACATAAATCATCAGGAACACTGGCCTGTACAGAAAGCTGAAAGCAGGGACTTTCATTCCAGACCAGAAAAGTCCAGCAGAGGATGTTGAAATGCCCATAGTGATCCTGGGAGACCCAATGTACTCCTTGCTCTCATGGTTCATGAAGCCTTACATAGGAAACCCAGATAGCAGCAAGGAGCACTTCAACAATAGGTTGAGCGGGTGCAGAATGACCGTAGAATGTGTCTTTGGCAGGTTAAAAGCATGCTGGCACTGACTTTATGACAGGTTAGACCTAAATGAAGAAAATATTCCCGTGGTCATAGCAGCCTGCTGCGCACTCCATATTTGTGAGGCTAAGGGTGAAAAGTTTCCCCCCGGGGTGGAGCGTGGAGGTGGATCACCTGTCTGCTGAATTTGAGCAACCAGATACCAGGACTATTAGAGGGGCATTATGGGAGGCTATTCGAATCAGGGAGGCTTTGAGGCAACATTTTGTCAATGAGCACCAGTGATGTGTTTTTCTATACAGCACTCTGCCATGCTTTGTTAACTTGTCACCTTGCGTGAAAATTGTGATGATTCCTGACTGGGATTTGCAAGCAAATGATCAAACACTATGTATTACTACCAACAGCAACCACCACACGTAGGAGACAGATAAAGATTGGCTATCTTTCAGCGCATTAAATACCAATTAACAACACACAGAAAGCTTGGTGAGAAGGGAGATAAGAGTGCAGGGCAGTGTAGGGTGTCATAGCTGTGTGTAAGTCCAGCTATCATTTTGGAAGCTGCCTGAAGCGGTGGAGTGAATGGGGTATGGAGACGTTCCAGGAGGTTGCAAGGAATGTGTGGGAGGAGCTTGGGAAAGGCATGGAAAGCAGTTCTATATTGGCTGCGGAGCTATTGATGGACACTGGGAATTGCCTAATAACTCAGTTCTTTCCTCTACCACAGAAGCCTTGCTCCAGCTCTCTAACCCAGCTGAGCTCTTGCTGGCCTTCACAGAGACTAGCTGCTCTTCAGGCTAAACCAAAAACTTTGTTAAGGCAGAATGTAGGTTGTCCACTGCTGTCTTAGACCTTTCCAGAGTGTGGAGAGTGGCTAAACTTAACCCACCGAAAACCTGGAAAGAGTTAAGGTATATATACATCACCCCCGACACACACAATGCAACCTTAACTCTGCCCCCCTCAACTCTAGCTATAGCCATTGGGAATAAGTGATGCAAAGGTTAATAAACTCTCAGTGGGACTGGTGCATTCTCCATCTCTTCAAACCCAGATGGGACACCTTTCTGGAAGATGCTTCAATCAAACACATTGGGCTCATTACAGGGATAACTGGGTGGCATTAATGGCCTGTGCTATACAGGTCAGACTAGAATCTATACATTTTAAGCTGCTAGGCAACTAGTAGAAAAAGTGTCTGCCCTCCTTCACACCCCTAGTGTGAAATATCTACTTCATTATATGGTATAGACATATGGCTCTAGTGACAGCTCCAGACAGCATAGAAGTAATTATTAAAGAGCATGCTCAGATTTATCACAGAGAGCTATATTTTTATTTTTTCCCAGTCAGTGAGGCTCATAGGAACCTAGGAGAGGAAGGGACCTCCTGTGCCATTGAGTCCAGTCCTCCCCTAGCATAGACAAACCTGTCAAGTAATTCCATTCATAAATTTATCAAGCTCCATCTTCAAGCTCATCAGGATGTTTGCCCCCCACTACTCCTACTGGGAGGAGTACTGCCCTACTGCCCAGAACCTGGACAAATTTCAAGGTAGTTGGATACAAAATCAAGACATCTGGAACAATTTGAGGACAAAAATACAAGCAAAAAAACCCAGGAAGATGATTTTTCTTTTTAAATTGACATCTTGTTTATTGAATTTTCCAGAATAAAAGTTATGCACAAATCAAAAAAAACTTGCTGATGTGCTCTGTACACACAAGATTCCTCTTAAGTTAGTGGTGAGACTAAAATTAGAATGCACAAAATTGTACCAACGAGAGTGTCAAGAAATTACACATAACCAGTTAGGAGGGTCTTAGACAGTATGTATGGACATGGGTCTAATATAAATTGGTTGGATAGGTAGGTGGGAATGGATGGATGTATGGATTAGATGCATAACTATATGAGGAGGAGGGGGCATCCATGGGAAATATGAAACCACCAGAACCAAAGCAAGCTAAGAAAAGACAGAATAGATCTTGGTCTGATTTCTAGTGGAGAGATCTCCAAATTTATTACTGAGTGTATTGCAATAGAGCTAACTGGTCCTAACTGAAATTATGGCCCCATTGTGCCAGGCACTGCATAGACTCCCAACCGAGCTTGGGGTCCCCACTGTGCTGTGGGATATTTTGCAGATCTCTCATGGGATATCTTGCAGATTGTAGATGACACCACAGGACTGGAAACTTTATTTTCGTAGTCACCTTTCACAGACTCCTTAGCCATAGCCTTAGCCCAGTGGGTCCACGGACCACAGGTTGAAAATCACTGGCCTAAGTGATCTTCTCTGAGATCCTTCCTGTCCCTGGCACAAAGGAAGACAAAAGATTCTGGAAGTGAACCCCTGGCTTGGTAAGTGGTGTAGGATGTAGGGCTTTGGTTTTGTAGAACATTTGCCCATCTTCTGTGGGGCAAGGGGGGCTGTATAGTTTGGATGGCCTCCACCTCAAAATACTTACTGGATGGGGGACTCTCTCCTAGGAAACAATGACTGAAAAAGATTTGGGTGCTGTTGTGCATAATCAGCTGACCATGAGCTCCCAGTGTGATGTTGTGACCAAAAGGGCTAATGCGATCCTGGGATGCATGAACAGGGGAATCTCAAGGAGGAGTATAGAGGTTATTTTACCTCTGTATTTGGCACTGGTGTGGTCATTGCTGAAATCCTGTGTCCAGTTCTGGTGCTCACAATTCAAGAAGGGTATGGATAAATTGGAAAGAAGTCAGAGAAGAGCCACAAGAATGATTAAAGGATTAGAAAATCTGCCTTACAGTGACAAATTCAAGGAGCTCAAGCTATTTAGCTTAACAAGGAGAAGGTTAAGGGAAGGCATGATTACACGCCATAAGAACCTACTTGGGAAACAGAAATTTGATAATGGGCTCTTCAATCTAGCAGACAAAGGTATAAAATGATCCAACGGCTGGAATTTTAAGCTAGACAAATTCAGACTGGAAATAAGGCATAAATTTTGAAGAGTGAGAGGAATTAACCACTGGAACAATTTACCAAGGGTTGCAGTGGATTCTCCATCACTGGCAATTTTTAAATCAAGATTCAGAGCGGTAGCTGTGTTAGCCCGTATCAGCATAAACAATGAGGAGTCCTTGTGGCACCTTAGAGACTAACAAATTTATTTGGGCATAAGCTTTCGTGGGCTAAAACCCACTTCATCAGATGCATGGAGTGGAAAATACAGTAGCAGGTATAAATATACAGTACATGAAAAGATGGGAGTTGCCTTACCAAGTGGGGGGTCAGTGCTAATGAGACAATTCAATTAACAGTAGAATACCAAGAGAGGAAAAATCACTTTTGTAGTGGTAATGAGAGTGGCCTATTTCAAACAGTTGACAAGAAGGTGTGAGTAACAGTAGGGGGAAATTAGTTTTTGTAAAGATTGTATGTTTTTCTAAAAGCTCTGCTCTAGGAATTATTTTGAAGAAGCTCTCTGGCCTGTGTTACACGGGAGGTCAGACTAGATGATCACAGTGGTCCTTTCTGGCATTGGCATCAATGAATCGATAAATAAATGAGTTGTGCCAGGCCCTGCACAGACACACAGTGAGAGACAGTTCCTGCCCCAAAGAGCTCATCATCTGAATTTTGATTATCCCCATTTTACATTTTGAGAACAGAGACTCAGAGAAATTAATAAGCTGACCTAAAGCCCATAGGAGTCTTCCCACTGACTTCAATGGGCTTTGGATCAGTCTGCGAACCCCTGACCTTGGCTCCAGGAGAGGGGAAGGAGCAGAGAAGGATGGCTAGATCTGGTGAGATCCTGGAGAGTGAAGGGACGGGGCCCCCATGGGATGGCCACAGACATTAGGGGACACGCTGAGCCTGTGGGGGTTAATGATCCTTGCTGGAAGAGGAGTATGGGAGGGGTACATGCCCCCAGCAAGAACGGGATTTCTGATAGAAATGACTCAAAACGCCTCCTCCTGTTCCCCATGATGCCCAAATCCAGCCTCTCACCCTGCCCACCTGCATCAATAAAATTCAATAAAGATGAGTGAGAACCAATAAAGATGACCAAAAATGGTTAGTATCATTCTGTGGTGGATTACGTAAGACACAGGAGGGAATTGTCCTGGTCTATTCGGCGCTGGTGAGGCCTTAGCTGGAGAACTGTGTCAAATCCTGGGCACCACAGAAAGATGTGAATAAATTATAGAGTCCAGAGAACAGCAACAAAAATGATTTAAGGTTTAGGAAACCTGACCTAGCAGAACTCTTAAAAAGCTGGGCACGTTTAGTCTAGAGCAAAGAAGGCTGTGGGGGGACCTGAGAACAGCCGTTAAATATGTCAAGGGTTGTTATAAAGAGGATGAAGATCAATTGTGCTCCCTGTCCACTGAAGGAAGGACACAAAGCAACGGCCTTTATCCGCAGCAAGGGAGATTTAGGTTAGATATTAGGGAAAACTTTCTAATTTTAAGGGTAGTTAACCTCTGCAATAGGCTCCCGAGAGAGACTGTGGAATCCCCGTCACTGGAGGTTTTTAAGAAAAAGGTGGGACAAACACCTGCCAGGGATAGGGTTACTTGGCCCTGTCTCAGCACAGGGGGCTGGAATTGATGACCTCTTGAGGTCTCTTCGAGTCCTACATTTCTATGATTCTATCACTGCAGCTTCTCTTTCAGCCTGGCTGGGTGCACTGTGTCCCCAGGGGCAGCCCTGCTGCCCCTCCTCCACATCCCCTGGCCGGATGAAGGGATCCCTGTACAGGCGGCTGGCAGTGGGCACGTCTGACAGGCCCCTCTCCTTGGCATGAGTCCTCTGGTGCTGGGCCAGAGCCGAGCCCTGAGAGAATCCCCTCCCACAGTGGGGGCAGACATAGGGCCGCTCCCCAGTGTGGATCCGAACGTGCTGCGTCAGCGCCGAGCTCTGCTTGAAGCTCTTGCTGCACTGGGTGCAGCGGTAGGGCCGCTCGCCCGTGTGGGTGCGCTGGTGCCGCTTAAGGGCCGAGCGGTCCCCAAAGCCCTTCCCACAGTCCCCACAGCAGTGGGGGGTCTCGCCGGTGTGGGTCCGCTGGTGCTGGATCAGCGCCGAGCTCTGGCTGAAGCTCTTCCCGCACTGGGCGCAGTGGAAGGGCCGCTCCCCAGTGTGCAGCCGCCGGTGGGTGGTCAGCGCCGATCTCTGGCTGAAGCTCTTCCCACACTGGGGACAGGGGTAGGGTCTTTCGCCCCGGTGGGTGCGCTGGTGTTGCAGCAGGGACGACCGCTGGGTGAACCCTTTGCCACACTCCCCGCAGGCGTTGGGCCGCTCGCCGGTGTGGGTGCGCCGGTGCCCATTGAGGATGGAGCGCCGCATGAACCCCTTTCCGCACTGGGGGCAGACGTGGGGCTTCTCCCCGGTGTGCACCCGCCGGTGCTCCGTCAGCGACGAGCCGCGCCGGAAGCTCTTCCCGCACTCGGGACACTTGTGGGCCCGCTCCCCGGAGTGCGCCACCAGATGCGCCACTAGGGCGGCGATCTCCCCGAAGCGCCGGCCGCACTCCGTGCACTTGTAGGGCAGCTCCCCCGTGTGGCCGCTCTGGTGCCGCAGCAGGTTGGTGCGGGTGCTGTAGGCCGCCCCGCAGTGAGCGCAGACGTAGGGTTTTAACCCGGCATGGACGTGCCCGTGACGGGTCAGGTGCTCCTTGTGGCGGAAGCTCTTCCCGCACTCGGCACATGGGTAAGGCCTGGCACCAGTGTGGATGCGCTGGTGGCGGAGGAGGTTGGAGCGGATGGCAAAGCTCCTCCCACAGTCGGGGCACTGGTAGGGCCTCTCGCCCGTGTGGGTGCGCTGGTGTTTGATGAACTCCGAGCTCTTCCCAAAGCTTTTCCCACAATCCCCGCAGATGATGGGTCCCTCTCTTGGCCGCGGGTGACCACTGGCCTTGGGTCTTTCCTGCTGAGACAGCTTCCCCTTCTGCCATCCCACGCCACCGGATGCCTCTCCCCACTCTGGGCTCTGGGACTTCCTGTGCAGCTCCACCCCTGCAGACCCTTCCTGCTGGGGGTTTTCCCTCCTGGCTCCTGCTGGGAGAGAGAAAGAATCCAGCCAGGGTCTGACCATGTGCTTCCATATCTCCGCTGGGATCAGAAACAGGCTCATCTCACGGGAACCCCTCATTCAAGAAGCTGGACATTACCACAGCTCAGCAGAACCACGACAGTGACGTGGATCTAATGGCTCACCTAGCAAGTACAGAGAGACATCCAGTAGTTCGCCTCAGCATTGATCAGTAGGGGGCGCTGTGCTGCCGGGAGTGGGGGAAGGAAAGGGGCTCAATAAGGGGCATTCTCTTCATGTCGTCAGTGCTGACCCCAATGCAGTGAAGAGAATGGGCCAAATCCCCAGCCAGTATATACTGGCTGTAATTCCACTGGAGTCAATGGGTCCAGATTCTCAGCTGGTATAAATTAGCATCACTGCATACACACCAATGCAGTAACACTCGTTTACACCAGCTGGGGATCTGGCCCTGCCTTGTTAGGGTCTAACATGTCTAGAGATACCAACCAGACCCTGTTCACCCATCCTTTGTCTCCCCTTCGCCCACCCTTTGTCGTTCAAGAGGGTAATCTCCTCGGGGCAGGCACCATGTCTATCTTTGTGTTTGTGCAGCACCTGGCTCAGTGGGGCTCAGATCCTGAACAGGGCCTGTGGGCATTGCCATAGTAACTGAGACAGATCTGGGCAGGCGTTCCCAGCTTTTCCCTTCTCTCCCGGACAGTCTCCAAGCCGGTGTCGCTCATTCCCCACCTGTGCCGGCGCCTCTCATGATCTCCCTTTCCTGGGAGCCTGGGAGATCCGGCACCCTTGGCTCTTCCCCTCGCTCCATCCAGGAGATCACAGCCGGGTCAGGGACGGGGACTCCTGCTGGCGGGGAAGGAAACAGGTGAGATGGCACGTGGTGAAATCTCATCCAAGGGCTCAGTACAGAGAACATGCCCTGGTTTTAACCCCGGCCCCGCTCTCTGTCGGGTGGAGCGCAGGATCCAAGCAGGGGGGGAATGTTCACAGGGACCCTTTGGAACAATGAGACGCCTGGGGCAGACGGGCTGTACCCTGTAGGGGAGTCAGGGATTCCCACGCACAGGTGAGCTGGAGGCAGGCAGACGACAAAAATAAAACCCAGATCTAACCCCACATAGATAACTTATCTGATCGGCCGAAACCACCTTGGCCACTTCTGAACCCCCCTGCCCACCACCTCCTGATCCTCAAGGGGCAGCGGCTCCTCACCCAGCGAGATCAGAGCCTGGTAATTCTCCTGCATGACGTCCCTGTACAGCTGCCTCTGGCCTTCGTCCAGGAGCCCCCACTCTTCCTGGGAGAAAAACACGGCCACCTCCTCGAATGACACTGGCACCTGGAACCACAAGAGACCCAACAGTCCCAGCTGACAGCAGGGGGAAGCAGGGATGAGGAAGGAGTGTCAGGGAGGGAGGGAGGGAGGAAGAGGGAGAGTGGGGCAGAAAGGGGATGGGATGATATTCACAAGGGAAAAATTCTCCCTGTTCCCAAAATAGGACTGAATCCCTCCCTTGCTGTAGCCAATGGGCTTGTGCAACAGATTTCAGTGCCTCAGGATCCAGCACCCTACTGCTGTTCAAAATAAAGTCGCAGACAGAGCGGGATCGGTGCCCAGAGGGCTTTTGAATGATCCCTCCAAGCCTCAGAGAGGAACCAGTTAATGTCCCGTAGGAGAGACGCTGAGCTCCATCCTTCGACAGCGAGGATGGGCTGACCACGCAGCTCACCTGGAAGCCGACCATGGGGGTTGATGACACGGACTCCTGCTCATCATCGCTCTCCTCCTCGGATATCTGGGGCAGAAGCTGATCTGGGAAGGGCCGGGGAGGGGAATGTGAAGAATGTATTATGTGGGGGTCCCAATGTGGGTATCTCCCCCTTCAAGACAAACCCTTCTGCTCCCATGTGCTGGGGTCGTGCTGAGCCCCTGGCACCCGCTCGCCCCTTGCAGGGCTGCCCCCTTGGCACAAGTCTTAGCCCTCCAGTGCCCCCTCAGCTGCTCTCCCACCCATCCCGACCACCCTGCTCAGTACCCCTTTCCCGTCGCTCTCGGGGCTCCTGGGACGGCACGCTCCAGGATCCTGAAAGTTCCTCCTGGGATACACACTTCAGTTGCACCAGCTGGAGGCTGGGGGAATCCATCTTGTCTGAGACCACTTCCTGCCCAGCTTGATTGAACTGCAACCAGGACTCGAGCAGAGCCTGGGAGAAAGAGATAACAGGGGAGCATTACGTGGAGGGGCGCATGCATCCTAGTCACAAAGGGCAAGCACAGCTGAGAGCTCAGGCCTCACCGTGGTGCAACCCTCAAGGCTTCTGGGGTTTCCAGGCTAAGAGCTCTGGCTTGGAGCTGCCGTGGGCCCTGCAAACTCCCCCACCTCTGCTCCTCAATCCTGGCTGCTTCTTTCCAGCCTCCAGGCAGCGATTTCCTGCCTCTGCTGCTGTTTCTCTCCCTCCCCTGGAGCCACCTATGGCTGCTGCTCTCTGTGTTTCCCCAGCACCTGGTGCCCCCAGCTAACTGCCCAGCCAGCTGGGGTGATTCCCCTGGGCCCTGGCCTGAGGATGCTGCAGGGATGCACAAGAGTGACTCTGAGTCCAGGATGCAGGGGGCTGGACAGGAAGGTCCCAGTGCTATTACAGTCCCCGCTTCTGCACAGGCAGGTTTGGGAGATTGTTGGTTTTAACCCATTAACTTCCCAGATCAGAAAACACTGTTTTTCTGATGAGTGAGCCCATCCCTGCTGGCTCTGTGCACCACAGTCCAGGCCCTCCAAGGTATTTAGGCTCCTAACTTCCAGTGATTTGGGGCACTGGTTGTAAGGGGGAGATTTCAATGGACGTTAGGAGGCTAAATATCTTTGAGGATCTGGGATATAGGCTCCCCCAGGGAAGCCTGCAACTCCACTGGGAATTGCCCTTCGCCAGCCCTCCCTGCACAGTGGTGCTAGAACAGTTTTTTGGAGTGGGGAGTGCTAAGCTGCACCCCTCTAACCCCTATCCGTGCCCCTTACCGCCCCCTAGAGCTGGGGCCAGGAGCAGGGCCTTGGCTCTGGGACTGGGGGACGTGGATGGGGTAAGACGGCGGAGGCTGGAGCCACAGTTCGGGCCAAGTGTGGAGTCCTGGCCATGAGGCCAGTCGCCGGAACCTCGCACGCGGGGCCGGTGGCCAGCAGCCTCTGGCCGGTGGCCAGGACCCTGGGGCCGGCAGTGGAGCCCTCGGGCACAGGGCCAGCACCCCACATGCAGGGCTGGCAGCAAAGCCCCCGGGCAGCAGCGGAGCCTGCAGCTGGAACCTCAGGGGGCAGAGGGGTGCAGGGCCAGCAGTCAGGACCCTGGGCGGCAGGGGCGCAGGGTGGGGACGCAAAACCTAGGGGTGCTGCAGCGCTCCCCGCAAGCCTACGTCCCACGCCTATGTCCCTCTATGGTCACACTGATGGATGCATGGGCTTCTTTGGAGGAATGCGATTCTGCTTTCCATTGTTGGCCCACTAATGATCCCTGTCAGGTTAAAGAGTGTGGGGCGCTCTCCCCTCTCAGCCGGTGCTGACCCCAATGTTGTACGGGGAGTGCTGGGCTGAAATGGTGCCTGGTTCGGTACCGATCACACATCTCTTCCCAAGGGCTCGGGCTTGAACCCTGGTGTCCCGGCTCAATCCACTCCTGGATGTTCCTAGTCACTTCCTCACCCCCTCCCCATCCCACACAGCGTCACAGGGTACAGGAGTCTCTTCCCTTTCCCGCCTCACAGTTTGTGCAATAATTTGAGGTGAAAGATCAGCTATGGAGCCCAGCCATTGCAAAGCCCACCCCAATTCCCCTCAGCAGACTCTGGGGAGGACCGCAGGCCTGACGGGTCTGTGGCAGTTGCAAATGGTGGGAGGTTCAAACGCTGGGGCCCGTGGCATTGGAAATGGAGGGAAATGGGCCTGGTGGGTGGGGAGGTGGCTGTGGCTGTGGCTGTTGGAAATGGCGGGAAATTGGCCTGGCGTGTGGGGAGGTGGCTGTTGGAAATGACAGGAAATGCATATGCTGGGGCCAGGAAGGCTCCATGACAGCTGAAGGAAGCTCTATGCCAAGATCAGTAATCGGAAATCTCCAAGATCAGTAATCTCCTGCAGCTGTGGAGAAAGAGTCTCAGACATCACAGCAAGGAGAATCTATGTATTTTATAGGCAGGCGTACCGTGCCCTCCACAGATCTATTATGAAGATAATCCTTGTAGCCTCCCCAAGGCCATTCGTGACTCGGAGTACCGTGGAGGATGGCATTTTTATTTTCTTCCCCCCAACACCCTGTCTCCCCTGCCAGCACATTGGCAATCGCCCCCCTCCAACTCCACAGTCAAATCTGCGCTCTGGTAACTGCTTTTTCGGTGTGTGTTTGTACAGCGCCGAACACAGTGGGGTCCTGGTCCATGAGTGGGGCTCCTAGGGGCTACCACACTACAGAGAAGAGTTCATCTTCACTAAGATACTGTTTATTGACCGGGGAGAAATAAGAAAGAGAAAACCACCAGCGAAAACCCCTGATGAAAAGCATTTTTTCACTCTCATCTAGGCATGGGTGGCACAGAGCCAGGGGTCTCCATTACCAAGGCTAAAAATGCTACAGCTCTACCATTAGGGGCCATGCTGGGCCTGGGAGGGGTTAATGATCCCTGCCAAGTGGGGAAGGGGGAAAACTACCCCAACTTGGGGCACTTTGTTGGCCACCTCCACCGAAGAGATGCCCGGGACCCCTGAGAAGCAGAACATAACTGCCCTTTACATTTTTCCTTCATAAAGTTTGTGTTTCATTTTTTATTCCGACCTCCCGGGCTCTGACCCCTCCATCTTGTCCCCGGCTGTCTGGGTAGGCGGGTGGCTCAGTGTCCCTGGAAAAAGCCTCACCACGTTTAATTCCTATTGCACCATCCGATGCCCAAACCCTCGATCCAGCCCCTCCCAAAAATCTTCCCTTCACTCAGGCTCCTCTTTAATCTGCAGGGAGGGTGCCGGTTCCTCTTTAATTTCCCGTGGCAGTTCCGGCTGCTCCTGTTTAACCTGATAGGGCACATCTTGAATACGCTGAGGCAGCTCCGGTTCCTCCTTCACCTGCAGGGGTGTCCCCGGCTCCTCCTTCACCCGTGGGATCATCTCACAATCCCACGTCCCCGGCGGTAGCACCACCACCACCTCCTCGGGCTCGCTGCCACCCTCCCCCGGCTGAACGAAGGGGTCCTTGTAGAACCGTGTCCCCACGGCCTCGTGGGAGCCACCGCTCTCCTTGGCATGAGTCCGCTGGTGCTTGGCGAGAGCCGACCGCTGGCTGAAGCTCTTGCCACAATGGGTGCAGGAGAAGGGCTTCTCCTGCGTGTGGATCCTGGTGTGCTGGACCAGCGTGGAGCTCTGCTTGAAGCCCTTCCCACACTGGCCGCAGCAGAAGGGCCGTTCGCCGGTGTGGGTCCGGTGGTGCCGCTTGAGGGCTGACATGCCGCTGAAGTTCCGCCCGCACTGGGCGCAGCCATAGGGCGACTCCCCCGTGTGGGTGCGGCGGTGCTGGGTCAGCGCCGAGCTCTGGCTGAAGCCTTTGCCGCACTGGCCACACTTGTAGGGCCGCTCGCCGGTGTGCAGCCGCCGGTGCGTGGTCAGCACTGAGCGCTGGCTGAAGCTGCGCCCACACTCCTCGCAGCGATAGGGCGTCTCGCCGGTGTGGATCCGGCGGTGCTGCACCAGAGCGGAGCTAGCGATGAAGCTCTTGGGGCAGTCGGGGCACTGGTGAGGCTTCTCTCCGGTGTGGGACCGCTGGTGCTGCAGCAGCGAGTGCCGCTTGGTGAAGCTCTTCCCGCAGACGTCGCAGACGTTGGGCCGCTCCCCTGAGTGGCCCCGCACGTGGTCGTTGAAGGTGGCACGGCGCATGAAGCTCTCCCCACACTGGGGGCAGACGTGGGGCTTCTCCCCGGTGTGCACCCGCCGGTGCTCCGTCAGCGACGAGCCACGCCGGAAGCTCTTCCCGCACTCGGGACACTTGTGGGCCCGCTCCCCGGAGTGCGCCACCAGATGCGCCACCAGGGCGGCGATCTCCCCGAAGCGCCGGCCGCACTCCGTGCACTTGTAGGGCAGCTCCCCCGTGTGGCCGCTCTGGTGCCGCAGCAGGTTGGTGCGGGTGCTGTAGGCCGCCCCGCAGTGAGCGCAGACGTAGGGCTTTAACCCGGCGTGGACACGGCCGTGGCGGGTCAGGTGGCCTTTCTGCCGGAAGCTCTTCCCGCACTCGGCGCACTGGAAGGGCCTGGCGCCGGTGTGGATGTGCTGGTGTTTGCTGAGGGTGGAGTGGAAGGCGAAGCTCCTCCCGCAGTCAGGGCAGCTGTAAGGTTTCTCTCCTGTGTGGACCCGCTGGTGCTTGAAGAGGTCATAGTTCTTCACAAAGCTCTTCCCGCAGTCGCCACAGATGACCCGGCCCACCCGCTTGTGCCGTGCCTGGTGTGCGGATTTAGCCTGGGCCTTCCCCTGTGCCAGCCCCACCCCACCCTGGCTCTCGATGGCCTCTCCCTGCTTGAGGCTCTGAGATGTCCCATGTGGCTTTGCTCCCACGGGCCCTTCCCGCTGGTGATTCTCCTCCTCGTTCTCACTCGCCATCCCGGCACCTGCTGGGAGACAGAAAGAGAGAGAGAGAATCCAGCTGGGGCTTGTTCCCGGCGCTGAGTAGAGAGGGGGCAGCAAAGGGGTTTGTCACTGAGCAGAAAACCTGATGGGCAGGAAGCGAATCCCCCCAAACCCTTCCCTGAGGGCAGAGGAGCGGATGTTCTGCCCCAGCAGCCCGGCTGAGTCCTCAGAGAAAGGCTGGGGAAGGTGAGGGCTCCTGCCGGAGTTAGGCAGGGCAGATGGGATCCAGGCGTGACACCTGCCATGAGGACAGGGTTCCTGCTGGGACAATACAGAGCAAGTGAAGACAGAACAGGGGGGCCTCCTGTGGCTTTGCTGGGATCCCAGCTTTTCCCTTCACTCCTGGACGGTCTCCGAGCCAGTGTCGCTCATTCCTCACCTGTGTGGTCACCTCTGGGGATCTCCCCTTCCTCGGAGCCCTGGAGATCCGGGACCCTCGGCTCTTCCCCTCGCTCCACCCGGGAGGTCATGGCCAGGTCAAGGATGGGGAATCCTGCTGACAGGGAAGGAAACAGGCAAGATGGTGCTTGGTGAAATCTCCCATGGGGGCTTGATACAGGGAACGCTCCCAGATTTTAACCTTGACCATGTTCTCTGCTGGGAGAAACACAGTATCCCAGAGGGGGAAAGTTCATGGGGACTCATTGGGGCAGTAAGATGCCAGTGGGGAGAGATGGGCTGCTCCCCTATAGGGGAGTCAAGGATGCAAACACAAAGAGGCTGGGGGGGCTCATGCAAATGGAAACTATTAAGCCATTTTAAAACTTGCTAACTGACTCGAGTCTCTTCCAAGAATGGAGATGACCCCAGCAGTTGCCCTGGGCAGTTCAGTGGGCACATGCTTCCCCCAGCTCCTAATCCTCAAGGAGAAGCAGCTCCTCACCCAGCAAAATCAGTGTCTCATAATGCTCATGGAAGACGCCCCGTAGAGCTGCCTCTGCCCTTCGTCCAGGTCACCCCACTCTTCCTTGAGGAAGCACACGACCACCTCCTTGAAAGTCACTGGCACCTGGAACCACAAGGGACCCCCATCAGAACCCACTGCACCAATTCCCTTCCCTCCACAAAATCAGTGCATGAGCCACAAAGTGCACCACAGAAAGCCTGTGGTGAAACCCCAAGAGAGCAAGGAAGCAGCGAGAGGTTTCCTTGGTGTCAGTTTTGGAAGAGAGAGATTACTAAGAAGTGGGCTGGGGCAGGAAAGGAAGAGAAGGGATATGCTCCTACAACAGAATCAAAAGATCCATATATTGAAGCCAAAAGGGACTGTTCTGACCATCTCGTCCTACTCCCTGGATAACTCAGATGAGAGGATTTCACTCAGCAATTCCTGTATCCAGCCCAATAACTTCTGGTTGAACTAGAGCATACATTTTAGAAGGAGAGGTCCCATCTGGATTTCAAGACTCCCTCCTCTGAGAAGCTGGTTAATCACACTCCCTGTTTAAAATGTGTGCCTTATTTCCAGGATAAAGTAATCTAGCTTCCACTTCAAGCCTTTGGATCTTGCTCCTACTTTGCCTACTAGGTTAATGGAGTCCTCTGCCCTCAAGAATCTCCTCCCTACAAAGGTAGTTATAGACTGTGATCAAGTTACCTTTTCACCTTCTCTTCAGTGAGCTAAATCAATCTTGTTAGAGAGCCAGGGCTGCTCTGTGGGAACATGGTGGATTACCCAGGCCTTTCCAACATGTGGAAGTTGGAGTGAAACCTGAGAGGAAGTGGCGAGAGACTCCGGTGCACCCTGTATCTCTCTAAATCCTCTGGTCCTTGCTAACTGGCTCCTGGTACCAAACCTGCCCTCTCTAAGGGAGGAGGATAAAGAAATAGACAACTCCAGCTACACCTTCTGGACCCTTCCCAGTTAGGGAGATCACGTTGGCTGGCAAAGGGAGAGATTTTGAAGAGCTGACCCCAACCAAAGTACCTCCCCTCTACAGCCTTCTGGGCTTCGCACTCAGATTGGCTACGGCTTCCAAACAGTCTCCTGTCTGCGAGTGGCCAAGACGGAGGCTGCCCCCCTGCAGACCCGGCCGGCTGGGATGATTCATGCTGTAGCAATCTCCAGAGGCTGAGATTGCTGCAACTCTTCACTTGTAGCCTCGAGCTGTGATCTCACAAGCGCTTCGGCTGGCCCGGAACGGAGAAGCTGATAGCCACCTGACTACAGCTCTGCTCCTCCACAATGCCTTGCTGCCTCTCAGCCTCCATTTTGGTCCGCATGTCATAAAATGGCTAAACTCTTCCCCCGCCTCATGATCCTCTGAGAGCATAAAGGATTGTGGGAATTGGGCGAAACGCGTCTGTCTGTCCACCCCTGAACTCTGTCTCCTCCAGGGTACCCCTCTCTTGCCATTCACTGCACTACCTCTGCTCCTCTGAACCAACTGCGCCACCCCACATCCTCCCCACAACTTCACACCCAGGCCCGTGGAGAAGCCAGCACGTTCCCTGGCAAGTGGAGGGAGCTGGGATTCCTGCCTCCGGCTTGTGCTGTGCTGCTGAGCAGAGAGGCCTCATCTCCACGCAAGATGCTGTGATGGCCACCATCTCAGCCAACACACCAGAGACCTGCAGAACTAAGAGCGCACGCTGCTGCAGCTTGAGCTGAAGAACCAAGGCTCTGAAAAGGGGGCTGGAACCGACTCCTATCCTCTGTGGGTCAGGCACAGAGGGGAGATCTGTGGCATACAATCACCAATGGGCAACAACTGCTTCTCGGTGGGGTGGGAGGGGAGAATCAGTGGCCCCTGCGCCCATGAGAAGGGTCTGCCAAGTCGCCACCATCCCCTGGGGGTGGGAAACCCTGCGGAGAGGGCATAAAGGGGACAGATGGGGGAGAAATGGAGGACAAGGGAGGGGAGACTTTGGTAGGCCAGCAAACCCAGGATGGCTCGGCAGAAGCTCACCTAGAACCCAGGCATAAGAAGCCAGGGCAGGGGCTCCTGCCCTCCATCACTCCCCTCCTCATGCGGACCGGACAGCCGGTGCTAACCTAGAAGGGAAACAGGGTCAGGGACCAGACCCACTCTGGCCCGGGGAACCTTAGGGATCAAACCCCTCTGCTAGAGCCCAGGGCCGCTCCCACGAGGAGCAGGCCCTGCTGGAAACACAATCAGTCCCATTAGCAGCCCCAAGCACCAGCCACTTGGGGAGCAGCTCCCCCTCCTCGTTCTGGAGCTCCTCTGTTGAAGAGGTGCATCCCCACCCTGGGACCACCTGAACTGGGTCTGGGAAACAGTCTAGTCACTGTACAGCTGGCAGCTCCCCCACAGCTCTGTTGGTGCCCCTCCATCCTGACCCACAGGCCCTGCTATCCCAGCCCTGGGCTCCGTGCTGCCCCACAGCCCTGCCGGTGCCCCTCAATCCCAACCCACAGCCCTGTTCTCATTTGCTCTTCTTGGCTGCTTGCACCCATTGCCTGCCCCACTCACCGCTCCGGCCAGGGCGATTCCCTCCGGGTCCCGGGGGCTGCAGACGGGGATTCAGCCCCTTTGCACACAGGGTGCAGGGACTGACTCCGAAGCCAGCCCGGCGGGGGGGCTGGCCCAGGAAGGTCCGTGGGTTATTGCGTCCCCATTTCAGATCACTTCCTGCGCCTCTCTCTCCGGCTTGGGAACTCAGTGGCCTTAACCCTGCATTTCCCCCACACACACACCGTGTTGTCAGCCGCGAAAGGGAATCGCCCCAAAATTCACAATCACGAGATTAGCCTGAAAACCCCTGTGACCCGGGTGAAAAAGCAGGAGTGGTTTAAAAATCACGTCAGCTGGGTTGACTCGCATGAGACTGATTCAAAAGTAAAGTTTCCGCGTCATGAGCATTTCTGGGGGGGGGGCCCCCACCCCCAGTCTGGGAAGGGACACTGCAGGATCACAGCGCCGACGTTAAATGCACACGCTGCGCTCTGGGGTTGCCTGCTGGCTGCCGGCAGAGGAATCCGCTTAGCCACTGCTGACCCCCGCTAGCGTGGGGGGCTCAGCAGGGGGCGCTCTCCCCTCCCAGTCAGGGCTGGCCCCTATGCCCCAAAGGAGCATTTCCTGCTGAGACAAACACCCTTGCCCCGCCCCCTGCCCCGCCCCTTGTCTGAGGCCCCGCCCCCCACTCATTCCATCCCCTCTGGGGGTGCTCACTCTCCCCACCCTCACTAGCTCATTTTCACCCGACTGGCTCAGGGGGTTGGGGTGCAGGAGGGGGCTGGGCTGCGGGCTCCGGCTGGAGGTGCAGACTTGGAGGGGGCTGGGGATGAGGGGTTTGGGGTGTAGGAGAAGGCTCTGGGCTGGCGCTGAGGGGTTCGGAGTGTGGGAGGGGGCTCTGGGCTGAGGCAGGGGGTTGGGGTCTCCGGCTGGGGGTGCAGAGTCACGGGGGGGGCTGGGGATGAGGGGTTTGGGGTGTAGGAGGGTGCTCCAGGCTGGGACCGAGGGATTCGGAGAGCAGGATGGGGATCAGGGCTGGGGGAGGGGGTTGGGGCATGGAAGGGGGTCAGGGGTGCAAGCTCCGGCAGCACTTACCTCAAGCAGCTCCCGGGAGCAGCAGCATGTCCCCCCTCCGGCTCCTACGCGGAGACGTGGGCAGGCGGCTCTGCGCACTGCCCCGTCCACAGGCACTGCCCCTGCAGCTCCCATTGGCCGTGGTTCCAGCCAATGGGAGCTGCAGAACCAGCGCTTGGGGCGGGAGCAGCGCGTGGAGCCCCCTCACTGCCAGAGTAGGAGCCAGAGAGGGGACATGCCGCTGCTTCCGGGAGCCGCACAAGAGCCTTAGCCCCACTGCACAACCGACCGGACTTTTAACGCCCGGTCAGTGGTGCTGACCAGAGCCACCAGGGTCCTTTATTGACTGGGCGTTTCGGTCAAAAAACAGACATATGGCAACCCTATTCAGGGATTTGGGGGGTTCAGTAGGGGGTGCTCTCCCCTCACGGTTAGTGCTGGCCCCAATGCAGTGCTAGGGGGCGCTGAGGTGCAGGGACCTGAGGCCAGTGCTACTTTGTCATGTTGATGGAGGTTCCAGCTTTCATGCTGGGCTTAAACCATAGGTCTGAAAACTGGTTGTTACTGATGTCACGTCACTGCCCCCTAAGGCCAGCACAATGATAACAGTGTCCTGGTCTGTTCATCGCATGGACCAGTCCATTCTACAGCCCTAAACCCTCTGCAGTGTCTGTAGGATACAGGAATTTCTTCCCATCTCCAAAACACTGGCAGCTTGGGGTTAGGACCATAAGGACAGCCATACTGGGTCAGACCAAAGGTCCATCTAGCCCAGTATCCTGTCTTCTGGCAGTGACCAATGCCAGGTGCTTCCGAGAGAATGAGCAGAACAGGTAATCAAGTGATCCATCCCCTGCCACCCATTCCCAGCTTCTGGCAAACAGAGTCTAGGGCTGGGGTGGGCAAACTCTGGCTTCTACACGTAGGGGCAGCCAGGGGTTCTGCATGTTGCCCCTTCCTCAAGTGCCGCCCCTGCAGCTCCCATTGGCCGGGGAGCTGCAGGGGCGGCACTTGAGGAAGGGGCAGCATGCGGAGCCACTTAGAAGCCAGAGAGGGGACATGCCACTGTTTCTGGGAGCTGCTTGAAGTAAGCACCGCCTGGAGCCTGCACCCCGGCCCCCTCCTGCACCCCAACTCCCAGCCTTGATCCTCCTCCTAGGGTGACCACGTCCTAATTTTATAGGGACGGTCCTGATATATGTGGCTTTGTCTTTTATAGGCACCTATTACCCCCCACCCCGGTCCTGATTTTTCACATTTGCTGTCTGGTCACCCTACCCCCTCCCACTCTCTGAACTCCTCGGTCCCAGTCCAGAGCAGCCTCCTGCATCCCCAACTCCTCATCCCCAGCCCTACCCCAGAGCCGGCACCCCCAGCTGGAGCCCCTACCCTCCCCACACACCCCAACCCACTGCTCCAGCCCGGAGCCCCCTCCTGCACCCTGAACTCCTCATTTCTGGCCCCACCCCAGAGCCTGCACCCCCAGCTGGAGCCCTCACCCCCTCCCACACCCCAAACCCCAATTTCATGAGCATTCATGGCCCACCATACAATTTCCATACCCAGATGTGGCCCTCGAGCTGAAAAGTTTGCCCACCCCGGTCTAGAGAGACTTCAGAGCATGGTTTTACATCCGTGCCCATCTTGGCTAATAGCCATTGATGGAGCTATCCTCCATGAACTTATCCAGTTCTTTTTTTAACCCAGTTATACTTTTGGACTTCACAACATCCTCTGGCAATGAGTTCCACACGTTGACTGTGCATTGTGTGAAGAAATACTTCCTTTTGTTTGTTTTAAACCTGCTGCCTATTAATTTCATTGGGTGATCCCTAGTTCTTGTGTTAATGTGAAGGAGTAAATAACATTTCCTTATTCACTTTCTCCACACCTATAATGGTTTTATAGGCCTGTATCATATCCCCCCTTAGTCATCTCTTTTCCAAGCTGAAAATTCCCAATCTTTTCAATCTCCCCCCTATGGAAGCTGTTCAATACCCTTCATCATTTTTTGTTGCCCTTTTCTGTACCTTTCCCAATTCCAATATATGTTTTTGAGTTGGGGCGACCAGATCTGCACGCAGTATTCAAGGTGTGCATGTACCATGGATTTATATAGAGGAAGTATGTCTTGTTCTCTATCCCTTTGCTAATGGTTCCTAACATTGTTAGCTTTTTTGACTGCTGCTGCACATTAAGTGGATGTTTTCAGAGAACTATCCACAGTGACTCCAAGATTTCTTTCTTGAGTGGTAACAGCTAATTTAGACCCCATCATTTTATATGTATAGTTGGGATTATGTTTTCCAATATCCACTACTTTGCATATATCAACATTGAATTTCATCTGCTGTTTGGTTGTCCAACCAATCCCCCAGGTTTGTGAGATCCCTTTGTAACTCTTCGCAGTCTGGTTTGACTTAAATATCTAAACTTTGGTCTTAACAAAAAGACCAAAGCTAAACCTAAAAAACATTCCTGCCCCTTCCACAGCTGCTGGTAGCAGCAGCTGGCAGACCTCGTCCAAGAGGAGGAGACAATGCAGGATACCCATATGGAGTGGCTTTCCGTGGCAGTTGGAAATGGCAGGAGGACAGAATGTTGGGGCCTGAAGGTTCCATGGCAGTTGAAGGAGACAGTTGCTGTGCTAGTGTGACCCCCTTTCCTTGATGGGCTGTTGTGGAAGAGATCCTTAGTTATTGCTAAATTAGAACCAGTTAGACTTGTTGTAGGAACCCAGTGTTACTAGACAGGTACCAGATCAGCCCACAGTAGGGCGAGCAGGCTCCAGATTAGGCCAGATGCCACAGCTGTCTTGGGAAGGTCAGATGGGCTTCTCCTGTGCATGCTCAGAGTCAGCAGGGAAAGAGCCATACCAGGCATCCATGTTGACAGGACTTCACATGCCTCCTTTAGGGTGGTAGCAGCTGCCCCTAGAAATACAAGCGGGGTGTGACAGAAAGGCCAGACTCACTAGAGAGAGCAGCTCTAGCTATGGGGCCACCTGGCCTTGCACTTTGTAGACCCTGAGCAAGGACTTGAACGGAGATGCTCAGGAACTGACAGGGGGAATATGTCCACTAGCCAAGCATGTGCCATCTGTCCCCGGGACATGGAGCTGCATGGAGAATAACCTACTACTGCTACCTGCTAAATAAGTCCATCTTTTAGTTCATAGGGACAGAGGCCTGTACCGTCTTTAGTGGCTAAAGATCCCAGCTTTGGCCTGCCTACCCATGCTATGGGGTGGGAACACAAGAGTAGTGATCAGAAAGGAGGAGGAGAAAATCCAAAAGGAGATCCTACACAGAGCTGGACAGGAAATCGTTTTCTGTCCCATTAAAATTTTCAAATTTTTGGAAATTTTTCCCATCCTGAATTGGGATGCAAATTAAAATTTTGACATCTTTAGTGAGCTGAAAATCTGGAAAAGAAAAAGAAAAAAAGAAAAAGCAGGTTCAGATTTCATTATTATAATTTCATGATATTTCACTTTAATTTTGACCTTTTTTTTTTTGTCATTTCCCCCCTATAATTAGCTTACGTTTCCAAACGAAAAGCTGCGTTGAAATGGAAAAATTAAAATTTTAAATTTAAAAAACGTCAAAATAAGTCATTTGAACAATTTGAAACCTGTAGTTTGGGGTTTTTTCCAGTCAAGAAATTTGTCAAGAATTTCCCACAAATAGTTTTCGTTTTGGCAAATCGGCATTTTTGATGGAAACATTTTATCAACATATTTCTAACCACCTCTAGTCCTCTACAGATAACAGTAAGCTAGATCTGACAAACAGGGGGAGTAGATTTAATTTACATAACGTTAATAGTTCTATTGCATTCATCACCAACACGTGTGTTAGACACACACTGAAGAGCCATGGTGTTTTAAACCTAGGACCACGTAAAACTTACATACAGAGCATTTATTACACAGATATAGAACATTTCAGCCATAGCTCTCAAACTGCTGCATGGAGGAAGGGAAGTCTTATCACCCTCGGTTTACAGATGAGGAAAGTGAGGTACCGGTAGAAGTGACTTTTAAAGTTTAACACAGCATGTCACAGCCAGAATGCCTACAAGTCCTGACTCCCTGTCCTCCTGCTCTAACCAACGAGACTATGCTCCCTTGCGAGAGCTGGGGATAGAACCCAGGAGTCCTGATCTCTCCAGTGCCTTCCAGACTTAACATATTCCACCCTTTTTGTCTCTGTAACAAGGTAGGAAATTCACATCTCTCAAGCCAGAGAGTCAGTAACCACTCCTCTCCAGATCCGACAAATCCTGAGCCAAGCTCCAACTGACCCAGATCAGGGGTGGCCAACCTGAGCCTGAGGAGCCAGAATTTACCAATGTACATTGCCAAAGAGCCACAGTAATATGTCAGCAGCCCCGCCATCAGGTCCCCGCCTCTTGCCCGCCAGCAGTCCCACTGATCAGCGCCTCCCACTCCCTCACCATGCCTCCTGCCCACCACAATCAGCTGTTTCACAGCGTGCAGGAGGCTCTGGAGGGGAAGAGGGAGGAGCGAGGGCAAGCTTCCCCTCTAGATACAGACAATGCAAAGCCAAGCTGGGGATATGAATCATGAACGCTCTAAGATTAGGGATCAGGATGGATTTGTAATTTATTATTTATATTACTAATGCAAAGGGTCATCACTGAGATCAGGGCCCCCAGTGTGCCCGGGCTGCACAGACCCCATCCGAGATCATGGCCCCAGTGGTATTAGGTGCTGCACAGACCCCAACTGAGATTGAGTCCCGCAATGTGCCAGGCACTGCACAGACCCCCACTGATATCAGGCCCCCATCGTGTCAGGCACTGCACAAACCTGATTGAGATCACAGCCCCATTGTGCCAGGCACTGCACAGACCCCAGCTGAGATCAGGTCCCCATCATTCCAGGCACTGCATAGGCCTGACTGAGATCAGGACCCCCATAGTGCCAGGTGCTGCACAGACACAGTGAGAGACAGTCCCTGCCCCCAGAAGCTCACCATTTAAATAAGACAAGGAATAGGAGGGGAGACAGTGGCAAAATGACTTGCTGAAGGTCACATAGCAAGTTGGTGGCAGAGCCAGGAATCAGTGTGTGAGATGGTTAATGATTCCTGCTGAGCAAGGGGCAGAGCAGGGGGAACTTAACCCCATTCTGGAGCAGTTTGCACCTTGAGGGCTGCACTAATTCCTGGAGGTGTTTGTTGTGAAGCAAAACAATCAGCCTCACTTTTTCCTCCATCAACTGCTTTGTGGCTTATTCACATAACACAGCTGCTAATGTCAGTCAGACCATCCAGGATTGCACCAGTGACTTCAAAATATAAAAGTATAAGCTGTTATAGCAAAGACCAAACCCTCTTTAACCAGGGCTATAACAGACTCATATCCTTTCTGGATCAGGGACAGAGGGGGTGCTATGACACATCACCAATGGGTTACGCTACTGCCTCCCAACTAACGGGTCTGGTCAATTAACTTAGGCCAAAGGGGACTGTGGGTGGAGCTCGATGGAAAATGTTTCTGGGGGTTTTCTCCTCTCCCCTTCCCCCCTCCCCCAAAGTTTTTGATGAGAAAAGGAGGAAAAATCACTTGCCTAAATTTTTCAAGGAAAATTTTGTTTTTTCCAACAAAAATTGGAAAATTTCAGACAAAACAAAAAGTGTAAATTTGGAAATGCTTCATGGGAGTTGTAGTTTTGGTGCCTCATGCTCCCATTCTCTTCCATAGGCTGGCAGTGGCCTACCTGGTTGGACTACATCTCCCATGCTGTACCCTGGGCTGCCCCAGGAGATGGGAGGTAGTGCATCATGGGAGATGTAGTCCATAGAGTACAACCAAACCACAACTCTCAGGAAGCATTAGGGCACATACACAAATTGAAACATTTCAGTTTCCGACTTAAATTTTTCTATTTTCGGGCATCTGTTTCTTTAACAAAAAAAATTCAACATTTTCCATGGAATGCGAACACTTTTCATGGAAAAACTTCATTTAATCAAAAATCCAATATTTCATCAAAATAAAGTTTAAATGAAATTTTTTCAGCCATTATAATTATGCCTGGCTCTTATCTAGTGATTTCCATTAGAAGATCTCAAAGAACTTTACAGTATCATTGTGACCATTTTGCAGATGGGGAAACTGAGGCACAGAGGTGGCCATGACTTGCCTAAGACCACCCAGCAAGCCAGAGGCTGAGCCAGGAAGAGAACCCAAAAGTCCTAATGTAGTGCTCTGTCCACTAGACCAGTGCTTCTCAACCTTCCCAGACTACTGGACCCTTTTCTGGCTTGTCTTGCGTACTGCCAAGTTTCACCTCCACTTAAAAACGACTTGCTTACAAAATCAGACATAAAAATACAAATATGTCACAGCACACTAGTACTGAAAAACTGCTCACTTTCTCATTCTGTATGAAATTTTAGTTTTACTGACTTCGCTAGTGCTTTTTATGTAGCCTGCTGTAAAACTAGGCAAATATCTAGATGAGCTGATGTATCCCCTGGATGACATCTGCGTACCCCCAAGGATATGTTTACCCCTGGTTGAGAACCACTGCACTAGACCACACTGCCTCACAGCCCAGCTCCAGATGTTGGATCAAGAGATCACAGGTTCAGTCCCTGTATTCGTTATAGCTGCTCTCTTCTCACTCCCCAGACCCACAACCCAAGTGCAGATCCCATCACCCACTCTCCTCTTTCACAGGCTTAGTATACCACATCCCACCAGCCTCCCCCTCGAGGTCCTGTGCCTGGACGAAGGGGTCCTTGTAGACCCGTGTCCCCACAGGTCCATTGGTGGGGTCTCCATGGTTCAGGTGCTCAGTCTGGTGCTGGGTCAGTGCAGCACTGTGCCTGAAGCCCCTGCCGCATTCAGCGCAGAAACAGGGCCCCTCCTGAGCATGGACGCGCCGGTGCCGGCTCAGGGCCGAGCTAAGCTTGAAGCTTTTCCCGCAGCGGGTGCAGGGGAAGGGCCGCTCGCCGGTGTGGACCCGCTGGTGGCGATCCAAACTGGAGCGGATGGCGAAGCACCTCCCGCAATCAGGGCACTGGTAGGGCCTCTCACCCGTGTGTGTGCGCTGGTGTTTGATTAACTCCGAGTTCTTTGTGAAACTTTTCCCACAATCCCCGCAGCTGATGGGCCCTGCCCTCCTGCGCCTGCGCCCTGGCTCCTTCTCTGCCCGCTTTCGTCCTGTTCTGCTGCCATCTCCCCTCTCAGGGCTCTGAGACGTCCCATTCGGCTCCGCTCCCGCAGGCCCTTCCTGCTGGAAATTCTCTTTCTCTATGCCGGCACCTGCTGGGAGGGAGAGAGAATCCAGGCGGGAATCATAATTTTACCAAGGTCCAAAATGCATAGCTTCATAGATTCTAAGGCTAGAAGAGATCATCTAGTCCAACCTCCTATCAAGCACAGGCTAGAGAACATCCCCGAATTATTTCCTCTTTGAAGTAGCACAGATCTTTTAGAAAAACGTCCAAACTTGGTTTTAAAATTGCCCAGGATGGGGGGATGACTGGTCGGCTCAGGGGCTCTTGGCCTCTCCCCATGCCAGTCTCTCAAGTACTGCTAGCTGGCATTGGGGTCCTGTGCCCCAACTCTAGGAACGAACCTCTCCTGTAACATCAGCCACCCACTCTACTGAGGGAATGACCAGCTGAGTGAGCGCTGGCCCCAGTGCAACACTAGGGGGCGCTGAGCTGCAGGGAGCAGGATTGGGGGCTCAGTAGGGGGCGCCCTCACCTCACAGTCAGTGCTGGCCCAATGCAGCGACAGGGGGCACTGTGTTGCCAGGAGCGAAGTGGGGGCTCAGTGAGGGGCTCTCTCCCCTCACAATCTGTACTGACCCCAATGTGTCCCACCTGGCTGCTTAGAGATTCAAGTTATCTCTGTGGTGTGTAGGAACTGCATAGTATTTCTTTAAATAGCATGTGAGCCCTCTAGTGGTGTTCACTGTGTTTTAGAAGCCACTAGAGGTGTAATATGCCCCTAGCTAGGCTTTACCGTCTGTGTGTAATTAGTCCTGGTGGTTACACCAGGCCCAGCTGGGCCTGAATTGGTTCTTCAGATTGTTGCTGTTGTGCAAAGAGCAAAAGACATGACAGACTCTCTTAAATCCTGGGGGCTGGGAGCTGCTGTTCAGAACTGGTGGGCCCTTCACGGTGGCTTTGCTGGGATCCAGGAGTGACGCCTGCCGTGAGGACAGGTGCCTGCTGGGGACAATACTAAGCAAGACCAAACAGAACTGGGGGGCTCCTAGTGGCTTTGCTGGGATGCCAGCTTTTCCCTTTACTCCCGGACGCTCTCCAAGCCAGGGTAACTCATTCCTCACCTGTGTGGGCGCCTATTGGGATCTCCCTTTCCTGGGAGCCCTGGAGATCCAGGACCCTCGGCTCTTCCCCTCGCTCCATCCAGGAGATCACGGCCAGGTCAGGGATGGGGAATCCTGCTCGGGGGAAGGAAACAGGCGAGATGACGCTTTGTGAAGTCTCCCTGGAGGGCTCAGTGCAAAGAAGGAGCCCTCATTTTAATCCTGACCCTGTTCTCTGCTGGGGGGCGTGGGGGAGGATATGTTCACAGGGACCCTTGGGGCAGGGTGATGCCTGGGGGAAATGGGCTGTGCCCCCCATAAGGGAGTCAGGGATCTCAACACACAGTGAGAGGCCCGAATGGCTCAGGGAGTCGCTGGGCCGTTCCTAGCCCGGCAGAGAGAGCAGAGCCCCTGCTGGGCACGGAGCTGCCTTGGGAGGGGGATACAGGGATTCAGTGCCTGTGTGAACTGGAGCAAGGACATGCAGCCACCTGTGCCCTGGAGAGCCCTGGGGGAGGGGATCAAACTACCCCATGTGAATCCCCTTCCAATGTGGGGGTGACAGTCTCTCCTGTGGGGTTGGGGGCAGGGGCCAATCCCCCAGAAATCTACAGGGCAGGGAACAGCCCTGAGCCGAAGCTGTCCAGGGCTCCCCGCTACATCAGCTCCTGATCCCCGAGGGGCAACGGCGCCTCACCCAGCGAGATGAGAGTCTGATAGTTCTCCTGCATGACGTCCCTGTAGAGCTGCCTCTGCCCTTCGTCCAGGAGGCCCCACTCCTCCCGGGAGAAATACACGGCCACCTCCTCGAACCCCACCGGCGCCTGGAACCAGAAGGGACCCCGCTCAGCACCTGCTGCTCCAGCCACGGCCCCCAGCACTGGATCAGAGGGCGGGCAGCGAGGGGCACAGCTGGGAGAGCCCAAAGGGGGAGTCTGTGGAGCAGGATCCAGGGGGAAGGTGCAGTGCTCACTGTCCGATAGCACATCCCGCTGCGCATCTCACCTGGTAGCCAGCCGCAGCGACCACCAGCTCCTGTGCCAGGCCGCTCCCCTCCTCGCCCAGGGCAGGCCGATCTGTGGGGAGGACAGGGAGGTCAGAGCATAGCCCCACGGGGACGCGTGCATGGCCCCCTATGGAGCAAATCGCTCTGCTGGAGACCCGTGGCTGGCACAACATCCAGAGGGCCCTGCTGGGGTCATGCTCGTCCTGGGGCACATGGGCGGCTGCTGGGATCGCCAGCCCCCTTGGCACAGCTCCCAGCCCCACGGAGCCATCTCTCTGCTGCTCCCCCATGATCTGGGGCACGTGAACCCTGCGGGCAGCCCCTGGGGCACGAGACACAAACACTCGCCGAGTCTGTTCCAGCCGCACACACGGAGCCCAGCTCTGCGGCTCCAGCGACTCCCGATTTCAGCCCTGCCGGACCCGGTTCGCGCCCCGCCGCCCCTGCGCCCAGCCCCGCCGTACCCATGTCCTGCCGCCCGCGGGGCTCCGGCAGCGGCTGGTCCGGGGAGCCCCGGGGGAGCCGCCGGCCTCCGCCCCCCGGCTGGGAACCGGGGCAGGGACCGGGCTCCAGCTGGGATAGCGGGGGATCCATCGGGCCTGAGATCCTGTCCCGTCCGCAGGCGTCACGTCCCCACGTGTGTCACCCGGAGCCAATCCGCTTAGACCAGGGAAATGAATGGGCCCTGCCCGTACCCCTCACTCCCGACCTGCAGCCCCTGCTATGCCAGCCCTGGGCCTCTCGCTCCCTCGTCAATCCCAACCCACCGCCCCTGGGCTTGCCCCATCTCTCCCCAAAATCACAGCCCTGTGCTACCGGTTGCTGTGCTGCAGGGGGCGCTCTCCCCTGTAAGGCAGTGCTGACCCCGATGCGGTGGTAGGGAACGTAGTGCTGGGGGGGGGGGGTTTATCGGGGGCACTCTCCCCCCCACAGTCCGTGCTGGCCCCAGCGTGGTGCTAGGGGGTGCTGTGCTGCAGGGGGCAGGATGAGGGCTCAGAAGGGGGCCCTCTCCCCTGTGGGTCAGTAGTTTAAGTCGATGCCCCAGCACGCCAGTGGTATGTGCTCCGATAGCGGGGTTGCAATCTAAATACTCAGTAGTGGGCTCCTGGGATTCAGCGGGCATCTAACCCCAAGGCCAGGCCCCTTGCGTCCATTACCCATGTTGCATGACTTATCCCAAGAGTCTGGACCTGGACCCTCGGGCCGAACCCCAACTCTGGTGAACACACCTTGCCGGCCTCTTCCCCCCCCCCCCCCCATGAGGTTTTCCTTGCTCACAGATGCCCCTCCTCTTCCTGTTCCAAATTCCCTCCCCAGTTCAAGGAGAAAAGGCCCAATCGATAGTAAAATGGCTGCTGCAAAGGACCCCTCCCCCTGGGTGGCAGCAGCCAGAGCGCAGGCATCGGAGACAGGGCTTTGCAGTGAGCTTGGTAGTGCCAACCTGGCTGCAGCAGCAGGATGGGGGTGGCAGGGATGAAGGGTTCCGTGGTGGTTGAAAATGACACTCCCAGTGGAATGCTGGGGGCCCGAGGATTCCGTGGCAGCTAGGAGCAGAATGCTGGGGGCCTGAGGATTCCATGGCAGCTGCGGGTGGAATGTTGGGACCCAAAGGTTCCAGGGTAGTCTGTAGGGGAAAACCGCACCCCTCTCTCAGCCCTGGCACTGAATCTGTGCGAGGAGATGTGTTGGCTGCACCCAGCACCATGGGGTCCTGCTCCCTGACTGAGGCCTGTAGGTGCTACTGTAATACAAAGAGTAACAGCTCCTGGCTCTTACAGAGCATCATTCATCCCTAGATCTGAGTGCCATACAACAGAGCTAATTAGCTTCATCCTGGCCGTGCAGATGGGAAACCAAGGCATAGCGGGGGAAGTGACTTGCCTGAGATCCCACAGCAAGTCAGCAGCGGAGCTTAGAACCCAGGAGTCCTAACTCCCTGCTTTGGCCCCTCCCCCCACTCAAACCCCCTCCCCTCCCAGCCAGGGATAGAACCCAGGAGACCTGGCTCATTAAATACACACCAAGTTCCACCACCTCACTGATCTAACCACTCTCATTCGCAGCCCTTTGCATGTCTACAGCATGAGCCAGCCGCTGGCCCTGCAGAGCCACCATGGACTGTGTGTGAGGGAGGTACTGGGGGTTTATTGTTTTCAGACAGAAGTAGAAACAGAGACAATGGATAAAAAACGTACTTGTGCCTATCACACCAGACAGGCCTGGGAGTCTTGGGGACAAAGGGCATACACATCAGCCCTTGGGGACTAGCTCGGGGGGTGGCTACTGGCACCGGGAAGGAGATGGGCTGCCCTCCACCTGGGAGCATCCATCTCTCTGGCCTCGTGGGGAGCAGCCCCTAGAGCTCCCAGCCCCCGCACCCCTCACCGGCCCTGGGAGAGGGGAAGGAGCAGAGACCAAGGCCCAGAGCAGGTGAGATCCAGGTAGCGACAGGCTGGGCCTGTGGGGGTTAATAATCCCTGCTGAGTGGAGGGTGGTGAAGGGGGAGATGCCCCCACCCCAGGTAATTTGCCCCCAGTTCCAGTGCAGAGGGGATTCCTGGTGCAGAGATGACTATTCCCCATGACACCCAAATCCAGCCACGCTGAATCAGGAGACGGCAGGCGGCAACACCCGGCTCCCACCCGCCTCCATCACTCCGGCTCCTCTTTGATCTGTACGTCCAGCTCTGCGTCCCACGTCCCGGGAGGCAGCACCAGCACCTCCCCCACCCCGTCGTCCTCATCCCGCGGCTGGACAAAGGGGTCCCGGTAGATCCGGGCCCCGCCGGGCCCCGTCAGAGGGTCGCTCTCCTTGGTGTGGGTGCGCTGGTGCTGGGTGAGGGCAGAGCCCTGGGAGAAGCTTCGCCCGCACTGGGGGCAAGGGTAGGGGCGCTCGCCAGTGTGCACCCGCTGGTGCTGGATGAGGGTGGAGCCCTGGGAGAAGGCTTTGCCGCACTGGGAACAGACATAGGGTTTCTCTCCAGTGTGGGTGCGGCCGTGCTGGGCCAGGGCCGAGCTGTGCTTGAACGCTTTCCCGCACTGGCCGCAGCGGTAGGGCCGCTCCCCGGTGTGGATGCGCTCGTGCCGCTTGAGGGCCGAGAGGTCTCCGAAGCGCTTGCCACAGGCCCCGCAGCCATACGGGGTCTCCCCAGTGTGGATGCGCTGGTGGGTGGCCAGCGCCGAGCTTTGGCTGAAGCCTTTGCCGCAGTCGGTGCAGCGGTAGGGCCGCTCCCCGGTGTGGACCCGCTGGTGCCGTTTGAGGGCCTTGCGGTCGCTGAAGCGCTTCTGGCACTCCGGGCACGGGAAAGGGCGCTCCCCGGTGTGCAGCCTCTGGTGGGTGATGAGGGCAGAGCTCACGCTGAAGCTGCGCCCACAGTCGCCGCAGACGTAGGGGCGCTCGCCGGTGTGGGTGCGCCGGTGCAGCACCAGGGAGGAGCGCTGGCTGAAGCCCTTCCCACACTGCGGGCAGCCGTAGGGCCGCTCCCCGGTGTGGACCCGCTGGTGCTCCCGCAGCGACGAGCCGCGCCGGAAGCCCTTCCCACACTCGGGGCAGACATGGGGCTTCCCGCTGTGGATCACCGCGTGGCCCGCCAGCGCCGCCGCCTCCCCGAAGCGCCGGCCACACTCGGGGCACTTGTAGGGCAGCTCCCCCGTGTGGCTGCTCTGGTGGCGCAGCAGGTTGGTGCGGGTGCTGTAGGCCTCCCCGCAGTGGGTGCAGACGTGGGGCTTCTCCGTGGCATGGACGTGGGCGTGGCGGGTCAGGTGCTCCTTGTGGCGGAAGCTCTTCCCGCACTCGGCGCAGGGGTACGGCTTGGCGCCGCTGTGGATGCGCTGGTGCCGCAGGAGGTTGGAGCTGTTGGTGAAGCCCTTCCCGCAGTCAGGGCACTGGTAGGGTCGCTCCCCCGTGTGAGTGCGTTCGTGCTTGACGAACTCCGACTCCTTGGCGAAGCTCTTCCCGCAGTCCCCGCAGATGATGGGCCCCTCACGGGAGGAGCGGCCTGGCGGGGCCACCTCACCATCCCGTTTCGCCCGCCTCTGCCGGCCCAATTCACTGGCCTCCCCCGCCTTGGGGCTCCGGGACGGCCCGTGCGGCTCCGGTTCCACGGGCCCTTCCCACATGGGAATTTCCTCCTCCGTCCCGGTACCTGCTGGGAGAGAGAGAGAGAGAGAGAATCCAGCCAGGGCTCATTCCCTGCGCCGGAGAGAGAATGGGCAGCAAAGGGAGTGGAAAACCTGCTGGACAGGAAGCAAACACACCACCACCACCCCGCCAAATCCTTCCCCAGAGGGGAGAGGAGGAGCCAGGTCTGCCTCAATGGCCCAGCATAACCCCGAGCAGCTCACTGCACCCTTCCACCACAGAAAGGAACTGGCGGCCACCAGCCAACCCACGAAGCTTCTCCCTTAGCTCAGGCACTACGGGTGAGAGCTACCGCTCAGCCCCTGTGGGTGACCCGAGCTCTGGCGTCATGGTCCCGCAATCTGGTGCATGCACTGCCCAGCACCCACTGGTTACCCGTTCCCTGCTGTGCTTCGGGATCCTCTGGATGCTCAGCAAGCGGTTGGTTCTCTGCTGCCAGGGGTGTATTTTGCTCCATCTCATCCTGGGACAGGCTGTCCGGCTGCGCCATCGAATCTCGGGCCCTGGAAACACCCAAAGACACCAGTCACCACAGAGCCAGGACCGAGAGGAACTGGGGAGAGGAGTCTTCGTGGAGAGGCACAAATAACCAAGCACCATGAAGAAATATTCAGCCCCCTGCCCACCCCAGAGACCCGGCTGGCTGGAAGGACCCGGCTCTCAGGAGCCAGCAGACTGGGGTTAGAAGTGAATACAGCAGGCTGGCTGCACACTGCCCCCCAATACAGCCCTGCCAGCGCCCCTCAATCGCAACCCGCAGCCCCTGCTATGCCAGCCCTGGGCTCCCTCCACACACAGCCCTGCTGACGGCCCTCAATCCTGACCCACAGCCCCTGCTAGCCCAGCACTAGGCTTCCCCACACACACAGCCCTGCTGGTGCCCCTCAGTCGCAACCCGCAGCCCCTGCTAGCCCAGCCCTGGGCTCCCTCACACACACACAGCCCTGCCGGTGCCCCACAATCCCGACCCACAGCCCCTGCTAGCCCAGCCCTGGGCTCCCCCACACACACACAGCCCTGCTGGCGCCCCTCAATCCTGACCCACAGCCCCTGCTAGCCCAGCACTAGACCCCCCCGCCCTGTTGGCGCCCCTCAATCCCGACCCACAGCCCCCGCTAGCCCAGCCCTGGGCTCCCCCCCATACACAGCCCTGCCGGCGCCCCTCAATCCCGACCCGCAGCCCCCGCCAGCCCAGCCTCCTTGCCGTGGCCGCTTGCTCCAGGCAGCGATTTGCTGCCTCTGTTTCTCTCAATCCCGGGGCCGCGTCTCGCTGGGACTCTGCGTCTCCCCTGCGCCTGGCCCGGGCCGCGGGGGGCCGGATCTGGGCTGCCCAGCCGGGGCGGGCTCTTCACAGACCCGGATCCGGCGCCCGGGGACCCACGTGCCTGCCCGGCGCGCTCAGCCCCGGCGCTGCCGAGCGGATCCGCAGCCGCTGGCTTTTGCAGCAGGAAGTGCCTCCCTTCGCTGCCTCCTCCCCTTCCCGCCCCGGCCCGGCCCGGCTCGGCTGGCAGCTCTATGGTTTTAACCCGCTAGATCCGACCCCAGCGCTTCCCCCGGGGGCCTGGAGGGACCCCCCTCGATGAACAGCCGCTGCGCCGCGCCCCAGAGGCGGCTGCACGGGTCAGCGCCGGCTGGGCACTGCCGCGCCCTTCCAGGGGCGGAGCGGCCGCCCGTCCCCCGTTGTCTGGCGCCCGCCTCCAGAAGGCAGCGGGGAGCGAAGGGTCCCTTTCGGGGTGAGGGGTCTTTGGGGAAACTCCAGGGGTGACTTGGACTTGTGCCCCCACGCTACCACAGCGTGGCTCGGTGGCGCCCCCCAGCGGCTGATGAGGTCACGCGTGGAGCTTGGGCGCAGGAGTGGGCCAGGCTGCCAGGTTGGGCTGCATGTATTCCTGGAGCTTGCCTCACATGGCATCATCTTTAACTCAAGATTAATTTTTACATCCTGGAGACTCCAGGCCAATCCGGAAGGGTTGGCAACCGCTACACCGGACCCTCACGCCGTTTGATCCTGAGGTCACAGGTTTAGTTTGTATGGACTTTGTTAGTGCTTTTTATGTAGAATCATCGAATATCAGGGTTAGAAGGGACCTCAGGAGGTCATCTAGTCCAACCCCTGCTCAAAGCAGGACCAGTCCCCAATTTTTGCCCCAGATCCCAAATTGGCCCCCTCAAGGATTGAACTCACAAGGCTAGGTTTAGCAGGCCAATGCTCAAACTACTGAGCTATCCCTTCCCCCAAGGGAAGCCTGTAGCCTGCTGTAAAACTAGGAAAATATCTAGATGAGTTGCTGTACCCCCTGCAAACCTCTGCGTACCCCTGGTTGAGAATCACTGTCCTACAGCCCCCAGGGCAGGGGCCTGGCTAGCCTGGGGGTGGAGTACTGAGTCTTTCCCCTTCATATGGGAGGGGGATGCTGGAGACCTCTCCCTTGGCCTGTCCAGTCCTTGTCCTCCCCATCTGAGCTGCCGGGGCACAGGCTAGTCAGCGCACATGAGCAAATTTGTGGGGCCCAGTAGGGCTGAGACCCAACAAACTCATTGTAGAGGGAAGCCATTGCCTTCCCATCCCATCCAGCTCCTTCCCAGGCCAGGATGGGGCAGCGGGTGGGGTGTGTTAAAAACTCAAGGGAGATAAAGGTTTGTGTGGAAAGAGATAGAAAGAGCGCAAGTCCCTGGATGAGTGTCATGTGAGGATCACACTGGAGTTGGGTCTTACGACACCGGCCTCTCGCTCACTGGTTCTCAACCTATTTACCATATGCAGCTCTCTAGGGGTCACGTGGGTCACATCCACACAATCTACACTCTACCCGTATGGCCTGAGAATGTCACACAGGCCGCAGCTGCATGCTGACTGGGCTGTGGGTTGAGAACCACTGCCCACTAGAGAACCACTGCTCACTGCTCACCTGAGCTAAAGGCGGGCAATGAGGGCGGAGACAGCAGCAGACTCCTGCAGGGCCCAGGCCCTAGAGGGGGGCAGAAAGCCCCAGGGGGCTAGTCTGGGGTACAGGGAGATCCAGGGTTAGGGGCACTGTGTTTACATGGGAAAATGGGGAGCAGCACTCGGGCCAGTGAGGGATCTGGGGCAACCAGATGGGGAAACCCAGAATCACCCCCAGCTGCAGGCAGACAGGTGGATTCCGCACCCCAGTTCCCAATGAGTGACCCCCCTGCGTAGAACAGATCAATGAAATTGTTTTTAATTGTTCACTTTATTAATATAACTTCATAAGTAAAGTTTTATGAATGAAACTACATTCATTCATAAAAGCAGGTACCCCAATAACTGGCTAATTGAGTTTCCCTTTCAATACAATTGCTGCTTAAATCACTGAAACTTGCACTGCTTCCACATTGTAACTTCTGCTCACTGTTTGCCATTCATTATACTTGTCCATATTGTAACTTCTGTTCACTGTCTACCATTCCTTACACTTGTCCATGTTGTAACCCAAACTCCATTTTAACTTCTCCCAAACTCCATTTTAAAATGCTCACGTCATTTTTGCTAAACCCTGCTGTAATCTTATTAGTTTAGATGTGTGAATGAGGTATGGATGGATGATGGACTCAACCTCCAGCCTGTCCTGATGAAATAAAGTGTAAACACCAATGGCTGAAGACAGCCCTGACAAAGCAAGAAGAGTCCACCCTAAAAAGAAAAGAACAAAAGTACAATTGAAGGAACATCAAAGCTCCCATGCTGAAAGTTATGTCTGCAATCGACGGTGATCAATCACACCGAACCCAGAAGCAGCATGACACAGCAAGACCTATAGACTCTGGTTTCAAACTCAAGCCTACAAAAAGCATGGAGAAGACAGAAGGCTTTGAAGGGTAACAGTCTGCTGCCAACATGGAAGGGCATCGGTGCATGCCCAACAGAGACCAAGCTCTTCCTTGTGCCTGGCTTTCCTGGCCAGTTAGCCGCCACAAACTACAAACCCAAGCTACATTCAGGACTGGTAACTATCTCGCAGCTGCAGAACATTTGGGGTGGGGTGGGTGTGTGTGTGTGTTAGATATTAGTCTTAAATCAAATTGTATTATAATAAACATGACATCTGGTCTTGTCCCCTGAAACGATCCTGTGTAGTTTTATCTGTGTAACACCTGGAAACCCTGCACCCCAAGGCCAGGTTGTTCTCAAGGAACGAGGTCGGGCGAGCACAGAACAATGTGGGGAGTGAGAGGGCAAACCCCAGGGGGGCAACACAAAGCACACAGAGAGTTAGGACAGTTTCTTTATTGCATAGGGACAATAGACCCTGATCACCCAGTGAGAAAGCAGAGAGCCAAGACTGGGGCCGAGAGCCTAGGGAGGGGCTGGCCCGAAGCCTGGAAGCTTCTCCGGCTGCTTGGGAGCCAGGATGGGCCACCCCCGGCTGCCACTGAGCTCCATGCGTCGTGGAGAGAGGAGCCGGGTGCTGGAGACACCGCTGGGAAGAAGGAGATGGGCTCTCCCTCTTGCCTGGAAGTGTCTGTCTGTCTGGCCATAAAGGCTATTAAGGAACCGGTCCCTGGGGTGGGGTTAGGCAGGCATGGAAGGTCTCTCTAATGTTTGTGAAGACGACCAAGGACATTTTAAGTGGCCAGGCCCCCATGTCCCATTCTCCAGCCTCTGAGCCAGGCAGTCCCTCCATCCTGTGGCTGGCTCAGAGCTGGCGCCCCCTAGAAGGGAAAAGCCCTGCCCCCTGAGGCAGCCCGTGCTCCAGCCTTGAGTCTCTGAGTGCCACCGTAGTACAAATAATACCAGTCAGAGAGAAACGGAGCCTGCAGTCTCTCCCCAGTTTCTCTCTCAGGCGAGCGTCTTCCTGGCAAAGATCAACGTCGCTCTCCCACACA
The DNA here is from genome assembly GCF_965152275.1 of Natator depressus. Classification (NCBI taxonomy): domain Eukaryota; kingdom Metazoa; phylum Chordata; order Testudines; family Cheloniidae; genus Natator; species Natator depressus. The sequence goes on from NC_134239.1 coordinate 8,947,293, forward strand.
TGGCCTCCCCCTGAGGTCTTGACATTTCTCAGGGACGGTAGCCCCGCCCGGAAGTCCTGTAAGGCTCTCTCCTGGCGGGGGAGGGGGTCTCTGGTCCCGCCCCATGCCAATGTCCCCCTCCTTTCTCAGCCCATAGGCACGTCCCCAGTCCTCCACTGCGGCCCCGGGGCAGGCGAGCGGGCGCCCAGCTGCAGCCGCAGCATCTCCCACATCTGGCCAGGTGAAGGGCCCTGCTCCGGGAAGAACCGCAGGTGCTGCACCAGCCTGGGCCCTGCGGCGTCGCCAGCCCCCTCGCCGCGCCGGTGGGTGCGCTGATGCTTGACCAGGGTGGCTTTCTGGGTGAAGCGCTTCCCGCACTGGGCGCAGGGGAAGGGGCGCTCGCCGGTGTGGGTGCGCCGGTGCTGCGCCAGGTTGGCGTTGACGCTGAAGCTCTTGCCGCAGTCGGGGCAGGTGAAGGGCTTCTCGCCGGTGTGGACGCGCTGGTGCAGCAGCAGGGTGGAGCTCTGGCGGAAGCTCTTGCCGCACTCCCCGCAGGCGTAGGCCCGCGCCGTGTGCCGGGCCTGGTGCCGCAGACAGCGGGCCACGTCGCCGAAGGCCTTGCCGCACTCGGCGCAGCGGAAGGGGCGCTCGCGGCCGTGGGTGCTCTGGTGGCGGAGCAGCTTGGAGCTCTCGCGGAAGCTCTTGCCGCACTCGGGGCAGCGGAAGGGGCGCTCGCCGGTGTGGGTGCGCTCGTGCTTGCGCAGGTTGGAGCTGTGGCTGAAGCGCTTGCCGCACTGGGGGCACCCGTGGGGCTTCTCCCCGGTGTGGGTGGTCTGGTGCTTCTTCAGGTTGGAGCTGTTGCTGAAGGTCTTGCCGCACACGGCGCAGGCGTTGGGGCTCCTGGCCTTGGGGCTCTTCGCCAGGGGGTCCCCCCGTGGCCTGCACGCCCCGCCCTGGTTCTCACCTCTGCAGTCGGACCGATTGACTCTCCCCTCCGCTGGGGTCTCGAGGCCAGAGAAACTCATTTCATGCTTAGCGGATGAGTTCAGTCCATTACCCAGGTGGTCTCCCTGCTTGGGGTTTGGGGATGTCCCACGTGTCTTCGATCCCACAGACCCCTCCTGCTGGGGATTCCCCTCCTCTGCCCTGGAATCTGCTGGGAGAGAGAGAGAATCCAGGTGGGGCTCGTTCCCTGCGCTGGGGAGGGAAGGGGCAGCAAAGGGGTTTGTTGCTGAGCAGAAAACCTGATGGGCAGGAAATGAATCCCCTCAAACCCTTCCCTGAGGGGAGAGGAGGGACCGGAGCTGCCCCAACAGCCCAGCTGAGCCCTCAGAGAAAGGCTGGGGGAGGGGAGGGCTCCTGCCGCGGTGGGAGCCAGGAATGACACCTGCCATGAGGACAGGGCACCTGTTGGGGATGACACTGAGTGAGACGAGACAGAACTGGGGGGCTCCCGGGGGCTTTGCTGGGATCCCAGCTGTTCCCTTCACTCCTGGACGGTCTCTGAGCCAGTGTGACACACTGACCCCTTGGCAAAGGGTTCTTTGCGAACAAATCTCACCTGAGACCTGTCAAACTCACAGTACCAAAGGCATTGCCTGGCATGGTAATCGTCCACAAGGGGTAACATGTAAGGTATCTACAGAAAGCTTGTAACGTGTCAAGAGTCATAATCATTGTGAGATGTACATGCAGGTAATATTTAAGCAATAATACATTTCTACTGACAGGACACTATAGGACTTTGAATAGAAATTAGTCACCAGGGGATAAGTCTCGGGGATGGCCCGTTCAGGCGAGAGGGTGTTGCCACCCTGCCCTGTCTAGCCAGTGATACAGTTCAAGGCTCAATTGTTTAGCCTTGTGCAACACTGAGGACTTGTCTACACTTCAAATGCTGCAGCGGCATAGCTGCGCTTCAGTGTAGACACTCCCTACGCTGGTGGGAGAGGTTCTCCGGGTGGTAGCTGGGTCAATGGAAGAATTCTTTTGTCAACCTAGCGCGAGCTACACAGGGATTTAGGTCGGCTGAACTATGTCGTTCAGGGGTGTGAATTTTTCACATCCCTCTCTGACATACTTAAGCTGACCTAATTTTCTAGTGTAGACCAGGCCTAAGACCATCCATGGAAAACCATCAGAAGCAACTGCAAACAATCAAAAGCCCCTGGAGGTAAACAAAGGAACATTACAACATGACAGGGGTTTGCCCTGCCTACGAACAGAAACAAAAGACCGTTTCAGCCTAACACAGAGGAGGGAGAGGTCCCCTTGATCCATTTACTGAGGAAACCCCTTGTGCAGCTGGCGTATTTTCATGAACATTTGGATCCTGGTTCTTGTGAAACAAGCCAGCTCTGCTACAGACTTAACAGGGGGAGGGGGGCACCCTCAAGTGTGCACCCAGGGTCACATTTTCTGATTTTGTTGTGTGTTGTATCCACCTGTTTCCATCCCACTCTCTCATTTCTAGTTCAATCTTTACCCTTTCTTAAATAATCCTGCTTTTGTTTTATTAGAAGCACTCACAAGTACTGGGTGACTTTAGAGGAGCAGCGATATAAGGTAAAACTAATAACATAGGGTACCCTGCTCCTTTGGGGCAGAGGGTCTGGGATTTCTGTCAGTAGCCAGCGTTAGGGGTTGGATATCGTGGGAGAACAACCCAGACGGACTGGGGTGCACCTCTTGTTAACCTACAAGGCAGAGACAGGGCTGGCATAGCCTGGAGGGGAACACTTGAGTGGCTGACAGGAGTTAACCCCCAGTCACCACGGGCAAGAACCCCTCGCATTGGAGGCAGGGGGTAGCAGAGCGACTCCCAGCTCTGGGTGCCCCGGGAACCGTCACAGCCAATGTCACGGTTTCCCATCAGGGGTGTCATGTCAAACTGGGAAATGGAAATTCTGCTCTGGAGAAAGAAAAGGGGTAGGAGTCGTGTGGCTGGTGCAAGATCAGAAGCACCCATGCTTCCCAGTGGGAGCTGTATTGTACGGGTGACAATCTCTGTGCTGCAGGGTCTGAGGGCTCCAGGGACTGATCCCCCAGAAAGAGCCTTGACCCAAAGCCCCAGGTGCATTAGAGCCCCCCAACTCCTGATCCCTGAGGGGAAGCAGCTCCTCACCTGGCGAGATCAGAGTCTCCTCCTCCTCCTCCTTAATCTCCCTGCAGACCTTGCCATGTTCTGGGGCCAGCCCTGCCCCAGAGGAACACGCAGCCTCCTTCTCCCATGTCACCAGCTCCTGCAACAATGAAGGCGCCCGCATCAGTTTTGTCAGCCACATACCCCTCACTCCCCATCAGCAAACAGAGCTGGCCAGACAAGGGAAATCCCTGCCTGCCAAAAATGTTACTGTTTTTTAACGTTTTTACCCCCAATTAGGGTTGGGGGTTTTTTAAAGCAGCTTTTTTCTGGGGAAGGGTTTTTAACAGAAAAGTCTATTCGGGGAGAACTCAGAGGAAGTTTTTCAGCTTCCCAGCCGCCAGACAGACCACCTCACAGCCTCTGCCCACAGCTCCGGGGCTGGAGAAGAGGAGAGCCATGACTCTCCGCCTCCCCCTTCGCTCCAGGAAGCAGAGGATTGATCACCTGGGTTCTCTTCCTCTCCGGTCCCAGGCGAGGCGTGTAGGGAGAGGCGGCTTTCACCCAGGCAGCCCTCCCAGAAAGTTTTTTGTCAATTTCACTGGCAGAAAGTGACTGTGACGAGAGACGTGCAGGCAGGGGGGCGAGACGCCTACATTGAGATTTTTCCCAACAGAAAAAAAAAATTTTCCCACGAAACTGAAATTTTTCCCCAGGGACAATTTTGGTTGGGCAAAACGGGCATTTTTCATGAGAAAAATCATCTCCACAAAATATTTTTTCCCAGTAGCTCTACTAACAGAGAGGAAAGGTCTCGTGTACCCATTCCTCTCCCCGTGAACCAGCCAGTACCCCCACTGGAACTGGATCAGAGCTGGCACCCCCTAGAGGGGAAAGGCCCCATGTCCCACTCTCTAATGATTTTACATCTGTAAATTACCTCCTGCTGTGGCCATATTCCAGGCTCTTGCTTGGCTAACTGGAAACCCTCCGCCAGGGCCACGGCCTGCTCCCCGGTCTGGGGGTGACACCCCCCCACCCAGCTCTGGATCTCCTGGGGCAGGATACTCAGGAACTGCTCCAGCACCAGCAGCTCCAGCATCTGCTCCTTGGAGCACTGCTCCGGCCTCAGCCACGCCCGGGAGAGGAGGCAGAGGTGGCCGTACGCTTCCCGGGGCCCCTCAGCCTCCTGGTAGCGGAAACCCCTGAACCGCAGACGATGCATCTCCATGTTGATGGGTCCGTGGGCATCCGGCTCCTCCACTTCCTCTTTGGGAACCAGGCCACATCCCGGTGGGGGCTGGAACTGGAGCCTGAGAGCAGCTGGGGGAGCCACCTGGGCAGCCATGGCCCGTCTCTGAGCCAGAGCACAGCCGTATCTCCCTGGGGAGCACCTGGCATCAGCAATGGACCCTCTGCAGCACCATCTGTACAGGTGGGGCACGTCCAAGGGCGGGGGGGGGTGAGATCAGCCCAGGGGATGATCACCTCTCTGGAGAGTGGAAAGAAATTAGAGCCACAGAAGGAATGACACACACAGGAACCACCTCTCCCAGCCCCAGTGTTGTGGGGAGAGAGGCAGACCCAGCGCGGGTGACCCCAAGGTTGGTGGCTCTTGGATCTTCTAGGAATTTCTACCCACTTAATGAATCCAGGACTCCTGACTCCCAGATCCAACCCCCACCGCATCCCTCCCCACTCTAACCTCCCAGACCCCACTCCCTTCCCAGCGCTGGGGATAGACGCCAGGAGTCCTGGCTCCCAAACCCCCCTGCTCTAACCCTCCAGCCCCCACTCCCCTCCCAGCGCTGGGGATAGAACCCAGGAGTCCTGGCTCCCAGCTCCCGAGAGGGAACCCAGGAGTCCTGGCTCTTTGGACAATGGGTGCCCCACCCAGAGGGTGTCACGGCTCAGCCGGGGTCCGGGCACCCCTTACCCGGCAGCGGGGCTCCCTCACTCACCTCCTCGGGGGGCCGAGCCAGGAAGCGCCTGGCTCCGGCGCAGCAGGGCCAGAGGGTCCGGGAGTGGCCCAGCCGCCTGCCACTCAGGGCAGGGCGGAGCTGCTGCCATTGGCACAGCTGCGTGTCCATCAAGGGCACAGCCCGGCTGCGCCCGGCCCCCGGCCCGCGCTCATTGGCGCTGGCCCGGGAGCCAGCCCACCCTTCCTGAGCTCCAAATTCGCCGGGGGGGGGGGGGGGCGATGTCAGCCTCACCCTAGTCCCACTGGAGGCCGCTGCCCCACTCCTGAGAGCCCAACTAACCCAGAGCCCCCACGCCCTCCAGAGCCAGGGATAGAACCCAGGAGTCCTGCAGTCCAGCCCCCTCCCCCAACCCACTGGATTCCCCTCCCCAAACTGGGGATAGAGTCCTAGCTGCAGTGAGTTAAAGGAGGGGCGGGGGCTGGGAGTCCCTTCTATTGTGTCCAGTTTCGGTCCCCCCCACTACAGAAGGGATGTGGACAAATTGGAGCGAGTCCCGCGGAGGGCAACGGAAATGATCAGGGGGCTGGGGCACATGACTTAGGAGGAGAGGCTGAGGGAACTGGGGTCGTTTAGTCTGTAGAAGAGAAGAGTGAGCAGGGATTTGATAGCGTCCTTCAACTACCTGAAGCGGGGTTCCAAAGAGGTTGGAGCTCGGCTGTTCTCGGTGGCAGATGAGAGACCAAGGAGCGATGGTCTCAAGTTGCAGTGGGGGAGGTCTAGGTTATATATTAGGAAACACTATTTCACTAGGAGGGTAGTGAAGCACTGGAAGGGGTTACCTAGGAAGGTGGTGGAATCTCCATCCTTAGAGGTTTTTAAGGCCCAGCTTGACAAAGCCCTGGCTGGGATGATTTAGTTGGGGTTGGTCCTGCTTTGAGCAGGGATGACCTCCTGAGGTCTCTTCCAACCCTAATCTTCTACGATTCTATCCCTGGCTCTAGGGGAGGAGTGGGGGTCTAGCAGGCTATAGCCAAGGCCTGTGACCGGAAAGGAAGCTAAACATAATCCCTCAACAGCCCAACACTGGCATGAGTTTGCCAGGTCTCAAAGCGACTGCTCAGACCCTGGGCTGGGTCCGTGTTTCTCTAGCAGGGAGGTTGCACGTGAGAATCAACACTAGAGACAGATGCTGCATTTTCTCTTTGCTCTTTTCTTCTCTTCCCTCTGGGGCTTGTTCTGTTTTCTTAGGACACAGGCTTGGACTTCAACGCCAGCTCCAGCCCATCGCCACTAACTTCTCTTTCCCCTCCTGTGGACGGTTATTGCCAGCTTTGACACCAGCTCAGCGACTGTCAGACAAGGGCTTTTTCCTTTGTACTGACCATTGCCAGTCAAAGGGATAGGGGTATTGTTAAAATGAAAGCCTGACTTCACACCTTCCATTTCAAATGCTTTCACTGCTCTTCCTTCTTTTGCTGTATCTTTCGAGTTGCATCTGGACTAGGGATTGGTTCTACCCGATAACGCAAATCCTTTAGCTGGAATCAGGGACCCTGTGCTGGACAGACCCCGGGTGAGATCAGGGATGTTCATTCGTGCCACACACTGCACCAGGGCCATGTGCATGAAAGGAGCATATTAGGCTGTTTCCCTTTTAATCCCCAGCACCTGCCGTAGTGTACAAATAAGACTGTGACACAGCCGTTCCCTGAGCTGGAAACAGACTAATTCCCTCACAAGTTCCTATCCCACACCAACCAGTGCAGGGTCCTGGGGCAATTCTGACTGTAGGCAACAGGGGCCATAGATATTGCAATATGGGGTGCCTGAAAATCCAGAAACAGACACGGAACATCTGCAACCGGTGATTGCCCACGGATTCCTCCATTCCTTCTAACTTTCTGAATGTGTCATACTGTGTGTGTGAGGGTGCATGTGTGTGTGTACATGCGCAGAGCTAGAAGTTTTTCGCAGGCACTACTTTTCTTCCAAGAGAAATATGCCAATGCAGCAACTCGGAAACATTTCACACCAGTTTCACTCAATTGGTTGGGTAGAAAAAAATTAAACTGTTAGGAAAAAATTTTAAATGTTTCAAGTTGTGGGTTCAAAATGGCTTTTTGTTTCAAAGTTTCCTTTAATTCTACTTTTAAAATAAAATCAAGAATGCTTTAAAATGCTTAAAATTAAAACATACCATTTTATTTGATCCAAAATGTTTTTTCCACCCTCCTAAATTTTTGATTTGCTGAAAACATCAAAACATTTGGGGTTTGGTTCAACCCAAAACCAACTTTTTCCGAGAGTTTGGAACTGCCGGGAACAGGCAGCTTCCTTACTCCCCATCTGTGTGTGCGGCTCTGCGTGTGCGACAGAGATTGTTTATGAGGCCAGTATGAATCTGTCATGACTCATGCCCCAGCCATCTCACTAATTACTATTGATTATCTGTATTGAGGCAGTTCCTGCTAGCCTGGATCAAGTACTGGGACCCCAGCATGCCAGGAGCTGTACCGGCAACCAAAACAGGAAGACCCTGCCCCAGGAAGCCCTCTACTGGCAGAAAGAGCCCAGGTGATCTGAGTTTCACGAGATTGTACCAAGCTTAGCTCCCACTTCTCTATCCCCTTGTACCACACAAGGGCTTCCTCTCCTCCCTGCTCCTCAATCTTCTGCCACCCCAGAAAGAGCTGAATTTGCCCAATGCGTTGTGGAGGCAGGGGAGCTGGGACTCAGGACTCCTGGGTTCTATCCTCAGCTCTACCACTCACCTGCTGTGTGACCTTGGGTAAGTCACGTCCCTCTTTGTGCCTCATTTTCCCCACTCACCCTTTGTCTAGACTGGGAGCTCTCTGGGACAGGGGCTGGCATGCATACTGTACAACTCCCAGCACAGAGGCAGACCTTCAGCTGCCACTGTAATATACCTAACAATAATAATAACCCTAACTCTCTGCTATTACCTCAAATCCTTTGGACACAGGCCAGATGGGGCTGTTATTGCTCCCTGCAGTGAAGGTTCTGGGGATGGAGTTGGCAAGTGCAGAGTGGGGAGGGAAGGAGAAGAGGGTTTATCCTATAGGGGATGACACTGATCACGCAGCCCAGAACTAGAGCATGGCAAGGTGCCAGCTGGGAACCGGGCAGGACTAACTGGGCTCCAGGAATCCTCTCTGACTGCTCCGGGCCCAGGAGGGGACATTCCCTGGCTGGCACCGGGCTCCCGAGCCAGCAGCTGTGTGTGCCACAGAGACAGGAGCCTGGTGGTGGAGCCAGGTGGCCCCTCCCTGTGTGAAAGCATGTCTTCGCAAGCTGTCGAGAAGCAGCCCCTCCAGTTCACAGCAGCCTCACACACCCCCACCCGGCTCCCAGGAGCAGAGAGTGAGGCCCAGAACCAGCAACCTCCCACGTGAACAAAGGGACGGGGCCTGCAGGGGTTAATGATGGCTGCTGGGTGGAGGGGGAGACGGCCGATCCCAGGACACTTTGCTCCCGCTCCAGCACAGAGGGCATTCCCGGGCTCAGCGCTGCAGAGACGACTCAGACAAAGCAGGGTCTGGCTCTGATTTTTTTGCCCACTCGAACAAGAGAAGTACAGCCTGTTCTCCGCACAGCACCATGGTCCCCCGACAGGCCAGCCAGGGGGCAGCTTCATACCCACACGGCCCTATGGGCAACATCATCCCACCATTTCCCGCTCTGCTCTCCAGCCACAGACCCAGACTTGTGGGAATTGTCCTGCTGCGAAATCCACCGGGCATCAATTTCTGGGCTCCCTTGTGACCCCCAGCACAGGGGAATCAGATCCCTGGTGGGTCACCCCCTGGAGAGCCAAACTGTGCCCCAGTCTATGGATTCCCCTAAAATAGCAGCCCCTCTGCACTCAGCCCACAGCACGAGGGCAGGGAAACAGGGTTGAAGTCCACAGCACCTGCTAGCCAGCAGATCTAAGGTCCCTGCCTCCGAGTCAGCCCCTTCCACTGATTCTCCACCAAAGTGGCATAGCCCCACCGCAGTGGGGGCCGGGTTCAGAAGGGTGGGGGATCTGTTCCCCCCCCACACTTCGAGGCACCCTCCACTAGCCCCAACCCACTCCTCACCCTCATAATTCAGCTTCCCGCCCTCCAAGTTTGCTCCTTCCAGTAGAGATGGGAAGATGGACCACAGGGGACCCCACCTTACAACTCAGCCCTCTGTGGGGGGGGGGGGGGCGGGGTAGGGGGAGACTCTGCCACTCACCCCATCCCCCCAAATTCTCTCCGTGGCTGTGTTCCCTCACCCTAGCAGGAGCAATACCACAGAAAGCGAGGGAGCCTGGGGGCACACTGCCATGGGGGAGGGGGGCTGGGCTCTGCCCCCCTCAGGATCCACGTTCCTCCTACTCGGAAGGACCCTGCCCCCTCTCTGCATCCAGCCAACACTGCCACATAACGCTCTGAAGGTCCTTCTACTGCTGCTGGCAGAGCTCCACCCCCTGGGGGAACCAGGCCCCACCCCTGGGGGAGCTGATCCCACAGGTGGGCCCTGGAACTGGGGGCATGGCAGCTAGCTGCGCTCCAAGCCCCACCCCCTCCAGCAGCTGACGCCACACGCCCCGCATACAGGGGGGTCCTGGAGCAAGCTGCGCTCCAAGCCCTGCCCCTGGCAGGATCCAATTCCCCCCCCGCCAAGGAACCGATCCCACCATCTGTGGGTGTACAAAGTGCCTGGAGTGGAGGGGCGGGGGACAGGACTGACAAGCCCCGCCCCTGCAACAGGCTCCGCCCCTCTACGTCCAGCAGCTATTGCCACACTCGGTACAGCTATAGGGTCCCTCTTCCTGGTGGGCTTGCTGCTGCAGGTGGCTGGGTCCAACCTGGAAGCCCTTGCCACACTGGCTGCAGATGTACAGGCGGTCAGCCCCGTTGGCGTTGGCAGCGCCGGCGTTGGCGTGGGTGCGCCGGTGCCGGATGATGTGGGAGCTGAGCCGGAAGCTCTTGCCGCACTCAGCACAGATGTAGGGCTTCTCGCCAGTGTGGACGCGCCAGTGGTCCACCAGGTTGGAATGGTGGGTGAAAGCCTTGCCGCACTCCGCACAGCCGTAGGGCTTCTCGCCGGTGTGGGTGCGCCGGTGGTTGACCAGGGTGGAGCTGCCGGAGAAGCGCTTGCCGCACTCGGAGCACTGGTAGGGCTTTTCGCCGGTGTGGGTGCGCCGGTGGCGAGCCAGGCAGGAGCTGCCCGTGAAGCGCTTGCCGCAGACGCCACACTGGTAGGGGGTGACTCCGGTGTGGGTGCGCCGGTGCAGGTTGTAGTTGGAGCTCTGGCTGAAAGCCTTGCCGCACTCGCCGCAGACGTAGGGGCGCTCCCCGGTGTGGAAACGCTGGTGCTGCAGCAGGTTGGAGCTGGCGGTGAAGGCCTTGCCGCACTCCCCGCAGACGTAGGGGCGCTCCCCGGTGTGGGTGCGCTGGTGCTTGGTAAGGGCCGAGCTCTGGGTGAAGCTGCGTCCACACTCCCCACACGAGAAGGGCTTCTCGCCGGTGTGGATGATCTGGTGCTTCACCAGATTGGAGCGACGGCTGAAGCTCTTGCCGCACTCCACACAGGTGTTGGAGCGCTCCGGCATCGGTGCCCTCGTCCTGCCCCCACCCCCCGGGGATGCCATCAGTTGCAGGACAGGCTGGGGGGGGAGAGGCACCAAGGCATTAATTCAATTCCACGGAGCTAAGAATAGAGCCCCCGTCTCCTACCCCCATCCTAGAGCTGGGGATGGGACCCAGGCATCCTGACTCCCAGCCCCCAACTCCAACCCGACTTGAACTCACTAACCCCTATTGCCTTTCCAGATCCAGGGATAGCACCCCTCAGGAGAGAGTCAGAGACCATGAACCCTCTCCCGGCACTGCTGCCCCACCCCGGCCCTCCCCCATTCTACTAGTTCTCCTTTTCTCCCTCACTAACTGCAATCCCAACATTCCGCCCCCGGAACCCTCGGTCCCCCCCAACATTCCGCCCCTGGAATCCTCAGCCACCACCCAACATTCCGCCCCTCATTTATGGTGGCGGGTTGGGGGTAAGCTAGTGCCATTAAGGGGGGTTATCTTGATAAGGGGATCCCCAGAATTCCCCCATCCCTGTAACCACAGGATTCCCCCCTCCCCGTTCAGCCCTGCCCTGTCCCAGAGAGCCCCAATTTAACCCCTCACTCCCCAACAGCTGAGCAAACACTCTCTAAGGCACCAGCCCCCACCCACATCCAGTCCCTTCGCCATGGTCCCTCACGGGGGCTCAGGTGGTGAGGAAGGAGCTGTTCCCCCCCCCCCACCACTCTCCATTGGTTACTCACAGAATTCCCCTCCACTGGGATCCTCAGCTTCTGCCCCTCGAGTTTGGGCTCCACCTGCACTTCCGAATCCACCACTGGCTCCTTCGCAGGAAGCGAGCCCCGGCGTGCCACCGACTCCAGCTGGTGGGACAGGGTCAGAGCAAAAGAACTGCTGCCCCACATTGGCCCAGCCAGCCTAGCCCCCTGCCTCCCCTCAGATTGGTCCCTGGGCCAGCCATTCTCCACCTAGATCGGCCCAGCCAGCCCAACCCCCCTCCTCTCTCATGCCCCTGGGTTGGCCCCATGACCCCTCGGCCTATAGACATCCTGCCCCCCAATTCAGCCCAGCGAACCTCCCCTCTGCATCGACCCAGCCACCTCCCCTGTCCCCCAGTCGGCCCCAATCCCTGAATTTCCATCCATGGAAACCCTCAGCTTCTGTACCTCAAACTCTTGGTCCTCTTCCTCCTCTGCCTTCACCCTTCTGATTACCAGCTCCTCTTCCTCTTCATCTCCCTCCTCCTCCTCAGACAGCTCCTCCGGGAAAGCTGCAGAGTCCAGCTAAGGGAAAGGCAAGGGGGGAGATTGTTAAACAGCATGGGAGGGGCACCCCACCCTGGTCCCTCAGCACAAACTGGATCCAGCCCCTAGGCACAGTTCAAACCCCCGCTTCCTGGTCTCAGACAGGGCTGGACTGGGGGAGAGGCTGGGACTCCTCTCGCTGACAGGCAGATAAGTGTTTAGCTCTAAGGGGGAAACTGAGGCACAAGATGGGGAGAGTGAATTACTTAAAGATTCCAGTTCTGGGGACAGAACCCAGGAGTCCTGACTTCCAGTCCCCCCTGCTCTAACCCACTAGACCCCACTGCCCTCCCAGAACCAGGGATAGAACCCAGGAGTCTTGACTCCCAGATCCTTTACCCCCATGAGGTAAGCCATCTGAGCTCTGCTAGCTCCTCTTTAATACTCAGCAGTAATCTCCCCTGCTCTTGGGGCATTTTCCCCCACAGTACATAAACCACTCAGCTATTTCCAGGTTAACATGCACCCCAATCTTTTCACAGGCTGAAAAGCTTTACTTGCTCTGGGGCGGCACGGAGGGGCTGTTTATATAGGGGTCCCTCACCGGGTGCTGTGATGCAGCCACCTCCGGGTTACGACACAGAGGCTGGTTATCAGTCACAAAGCAGTTTAAGATGGGAAGTGTAATCTAGCTGAAACCACAGGAGGATGTACGAAGCACAGTGGGTGTGGATTGTTCCACGCACCTATGTAAGACCTTGTCTCTAGGGTGAAGGTAAGAGTACCACCCACTGGGCCTCCCCACCCTGCTCCACGCAGCACAGCACCCCTGAGCACACATGGAGGCATTGGGGTCAGCACTGACTGCGAGTGGAGAGCGCCCCCTACTGAGCCCCCCTGCCTGCTGCACAGCACCCTTTAGCAATGCACTGGGGTCAGCACTGTGAGAGGCTCACCGCCCTGCAGCACAGCGCCCCCTAGCATCGCATGGAGAGGGGCATTTATCAGCATGTTAGTTACTCACTAAGTCCCCATCCGCTGGGATCCTCAACGTCCGCACCTGGAACTCCTGATCCTCCTCCTCATCCTCTGGTTCCTCTTCCTCCTGCTGCAGCTCGGGCTGCCCGTCCGGAGGCATGGGAGAGCCCCACTTTGGCTGAGAAGGGGACTGCGACTAAAGGGGAGCATCAGAGGGGAAGGGGGACTCAGCAAGACAAGCTCCCACTCTAGCCCCACACCAAATCCCTTCCGGATGTGGCAGGGCCCAGGATCCATTGCACGTATTCAACCAGCACTGCCGGTAGGGCAGACCTGGCTGCATATGTGCAAGGGATGAGAACAAGGTTAGGACGGGTCTCGGCCCAGACAGCCAGCCCCCTTCCCCCTAGACCTGGCCACACACAGCCCATATCTCCTCCCTGGACCCAATGAGCCACCCCCATTCCTCACCCTGGACTAGCCCTTGGGGCCAGTCAGCCAGCCACCATTCCTCCCCCCAGATCAGCCCCACAGCCCAGTGCTGCTGCCTCAGCTTCCCACATGGGGCCCACTGGCGGCAAGTCAGCCTAGACACTTCCGCAGAGAGCAGAAGGGGAATCCCCAAGGACACAGTCCCTGCCCACCAGTCACTCACTGAATCCCCATCCATGGAGATCACCAGCCTGCGTCCCTCAGACTGAGAGCTCCCCTCCCGCTCCTCCATCTCCTCTTCCTCCTCCTCCATCGAGTCTGGAGACGGGGCCAAGTGCAGCTGTGGGAGAGGAAAATACACAGTCAAAAACAGCAGCATGCACCAAGGTCCAGACCCCACTCCCAGGGCCAGGGGTAGAACCCAGGAGTCCTGACCCCCAGCCCCTCCACAACCCACTAGACCCCATTTGCCTCCCAGAGCCTGTGGTAGAACCCAGAAGTCCTGACCCCCCAGCCCCACCCACTAGACCCCCTCCCAGAGCCAGGGGTAGAACCCAGGAGTCCTGACCCCCAGCCCCACCCACTAGACCCCCTCCCAGAACCAGGGGTAGAACCTGACCCCCAGCCCCAACCCACTAGACTCCGCTCCCAGAGCCAGGGGTAGAACCCAGGAGTCCTGACCCCCCCATCCCTCCAAGAGAGCCAAGGTGTCCTGACATCTAAGCCCCTCTTCCCCAGGGCAGGGACACGCCTTGCTCACTGAGCCCCGGACAGTTCCCACCTCTGTCCCCCAGCAGCTCTGGGGCCGCCCCATCCAGGCCCATCCCCATCCTGGCCAGGATCGTCCCCTCCCCACCCTCCGGAGCCCTGCCCCCAGCCATCAGCTGTTCCCCCGCCGATCCCCCCACACGTGCTGCTGCCAGCCCCCCGCCACGTTACCCCGCTGGCTCTGGGGGACTCCCCCTCCCAGGGACTCCGGAGGAAGTTGGGGCCGGTGCTGACTGCTTCCTGTGCCCCCCCTCCGCAGCCACCGCCTCCCACTCACCGCGGGGGCAGGAGCGGGCTGCCCAGCTGGGCTCCCCGCCCTCGGGTGCGCCCCCGGCTCCGGCTCGCCCAGCGCTGCGGTCCCCGCCGGGGAGGGAACCAGGGGAGGGACTCGGGAGCGGAGACAACGTTATGGGGCGGGGGGAGCGGGGGTGGAGAGGATGGGGGGGGGAACCCGGGAGAATCTCCATAGTGATTGGCTGGGACAGGCCACCCCCCCACTTCAGCCCGGCTGCCATTGGCCGGGAGAGCAGCCGCAGACCGAGTGGATTGGGAGTGGAGAGAGACCCCTCCAGCGCCTCACCGCACTGCTCTCCCCCACCTGGGAGGGGAACCCAGGAGTCCTGGCTCCCCGCCCCCACATGCTGCTCTAATCCGCTAGACCTCACTCCCCGCCCCTAAATGCTGCTTTTAACCTACTAGACCTCACTCCCCGCCGCCGCCGCAGCCAAGAATAGAACCCAGGAGTCCTGGCCACTAGCCACTGCTGCCTTAGAGGCCACTCCCTAGCCCCAGCTGGGAATGGAACCCAGGAGTCCTGGCTCCCAGCCACTGGTGCTCTAACCATTAGAACCCAGGTGGCCTTGAGCCCTATGTGTGAGTTCAGCCGAAATAGACCCTGCCTCCTAATTTACCCTCTGCTCACATAGTAACTGTGTTTGCTGAGCAAATTTATAACCCCGAGGTTGTTCTGGGAATTGAATGTCTGAGAGCCTGGGTTACAGCAGAGAGAAACTGAATAAAGGGGCTGTGTGTAAACCTTCTATCCACAGAGAGAGAAGTAGAGACACAGTAGCCCCTTTGTGCCCCATGAGAGTCTGTTCACAATGCAGTGTGGATGCTCACACACATGGAGCTCACAGCCCCAGATTTAGTGGGCAGTGTAGACAAACCCTCTCTCCTAGGACGGAAGAGACTCCCCAGCAGGAAGGGCCTGCAGGAGCGGAGCCATGCAGGGCTGCCCTGAGTAGGGAGGAGGAGATCCCAGCCCACCACTGATGCCCACCATGGTGGATCGACCCTACAAATGCACTGGATGCAGGAAGAGCTTCTGGCTCAGCTCCTCGAGGAATTGATTAGATGAGATATGCCCAGATGATGCTGTCAGGTGACCCACGCCCTACACTGCAGAGGAAGGCAAAACAACAACAAAGCCTCAGATAATCTGACCTGGGGCGAAATTCCTTCCTGACCCCAAATCTGGCAACCCTAACCATGTGAACAAGACCCACCAGTCAGGCACAGAGAAAGTATTCTCTGGACCAGCTCAAAGCACTGGCTCACCCTGTCCAGTGTCCTGCCTCCAGCTGCTAAGCTCTGTGCTTCAGAGGAAGGGAAGAAATAAACCTCTCAGAATGAACCTGGCCAACTGTGCATCAGGGGAAAAAGTCCTTCCTGACAGCTGCAGGGATGAAGCTCTGAAGCATGAGATTAGATTATATTTATTGTCATAATGCAGAGCTGCATGTGTGATGAGCACATATGTGCTTTACTCAAAGCCACCCAGAGAGTCTGTGGTGGAATGGGGAATGAACTCACGTCCCCCACATCCTAGGTTAGGATTGTAATGCCTGGGCCATCCGATCTCCATTGTCCTAGCTGGGAGAAGGTCAAAACACTTGGCAAAAATCAGTGAGTCAGGGAAATTTTTATTTTAAAGAATGGGGCTTTTGCAGCTGCCTTTGTGGTGTGGATCCAAACCCAGCGGGGAGCTGGGAAAAGCTCAGCCTCGAATGTTTTCCATTTTTGTCATCGGAAGGAGCTGAAAGGACACGAGTGAGGAAGTGACAGTTGTTTGGAGGAAGCTTTCCCAGCAGGCAGGCTGTTCTGGAACTGTCCACTAGGGGCCTCCTTACAGGCTCCTCTGAAGCCGCTGCTGGAGACGGGATACCAGGCTAGATGGGCCCATGGTTCTGATCTTGGCAGATGGATGCAGGGGTCTGATCTGGAACCGCAGGGAGTGGGGATATAGGGCTAGATGGGCCCATTGGTAGCATTTTTTTGTTTAACTTGACAAATGCCCCTTTCCTTTTCCCCGAGTGTATTTTAGTAAAAGGCTGAACATCCCTGCTTCAGCAGGGGGCGTGGGTGTAACGAGAGGTTGGAGGGTAGCATCACTGTGGCTTGGATGCTTAAGCGCCAGGATGGAGAGCCCTGAATTTGTGAATTGCAGAATAACTAGTCTACAGCCAGCTAGTGCTACAGTGGCTCCCCCTAGGGCAAAGGATGTTAATTTACAGTCTGTAAGCCACTAAAGAACTCTGGGGGACCACTGATTACATTGCACTGCTTCACTTTGGACACCGGGGGAGTTTCCAGTAGCTTAATAAGTCTAACTCCCACCCCTGGGTTTGTTTTTGAATGTACAGGGTGACATCTTTGGGGTAAGGGCAATGGATCTGCGCAGCACCCGGCACAGTTAGGGCCCCACGATCTCAGCTGGGGTATTGTTGCTGCAAAGCACATAATATTGACTCTTCTGCACTGAGGCATAGTTATGGGGGATCTCTGGAAGTCTACATGGTCACAAGGCCCCTGGGTGCAGTGGGAGGGGATATATACAGATTTCAAGGCCAGAAGGGGCCCCTTGTGCCCATCCTGTCTGGCCTCCTGCATACCTAGGCTTGGAAGGATTTGATTTTTATTGGTAAACATTACTTTCACCATCCCCACACTAACCAGTGAAAAAATATTTCCATTGATAGTCATTGCAATTTACAGACAGGAAAAGTAGAAAAATCCTGCTTGAGAACTCATTATGCAGTGATTTCGACTTTTGAATGAGGCTTGTTACACATGGATTTAAGGATATTTTACTTTCCATAGTTTCGATGTGTGCTGGTGACAGTTTGTGTTTTAACCATTATAAAGCTTTAACTTTCTGAATCTCAGTCTACTGTCATTAAATAACTATTGTCTAGCCTTGCCCCCTAATTTCCTGGAACTGTGAACATTTACATTTGATAAGAATTAAAAAAAATACTTAAGAAACATCAATATTATCTGTTGAAATTATAAAAAATAAAAATCAAATTCTGCCAGGCAAGACAAGGCCAGAAAGTCTCACCCGCTTCCTGCAACCAGCCCCGGTAACTCCTGGTGGGGAGTATTTGTTTAGATTTATTTCATCCCAGAAAAGCATCCCAGAACAGTGAAACCTGTCTCCAAATCCAAGTCTTGAAAAATCACTACTCAGAGCCCCGCAAAATCACAAGATTAGCTTCAAAAAAGCACAAGACTTCTTGTTAAAAAAATTATGTGTGGTACTTTTTATTTTAACTCTATATCTTTAAACTTTTCTCCACAAGCAAAGACTTAAAAAAAAATTCGAGTTTCTAATGAAAGCTGTGATTCTTAACTTGTCACCTGACTCCAGTAGCTGGCGCTAAAAGTGAAAACATCAAATATCCCCAGTGTAGGCCGAGATCAGAGAGAGAAGGAGGGAAATAGAATCTTTGGGGCTTTTAAAACAAAAAAATCAGACCAAACGTTTTCCCCCAAATAAATGACGTAGGAGCAGGGCCGTCCCTAGCCATTTTGGTGCCCTACGCAGCCCCCCCGTGGGGAGGGGAGGGGCAGCCCCAGGGCTCTGCGGGGGAGCAGGAGCAGGCTTGGGGGGCAGGAGGAAAACTGCCCCCCAGCATGAGCCAGTGGAGCGGAGCGGGTTGGGGCCAGGTCACTCCACTTCCTGCTGCCCAATGAGTGCAGGGCAGGCCTGACCCTGCACTCATGGGGCGGTGGGAAGTGGGGTGATCTGGCCACAGCCCACCCTGCTCTGCTCCCCTGGCTCCCAGCCTTGAGACTGGGCAGAAGGAGGGAACCGCCTCCCAGCATTCACCAGTGGCGCGGCTGGGAGCCAGCAGCGCGGAGCGGGCTGTGGCCGGGTCACTCCACTTACTGCCGCCCCGATGAATGCAGGGCAGGTCCGACCCCTGCTACAGATAAATTCATGGAGGATAGGTCCATCAATGGCTATTAGCCAGGATGGGCAGGGATGGTGTTCCTAGCCTCTGTTTGCCAGAAGCTGGGAATGGGTGATGGGATGGATCACTTGTTGATTACCTGTTCTGTTCATTCCCTCTGGGGCACCTGGCATTGGCCACTGTCGGAAGACAGGATACTGGGCTAGATGGACCTTGGTCTGACCCAGTATGGCCGTTCTTATGTTCCTTAAATCAGCCCTTGTGCCAGATGACAGGAGGATAGCTAATGTTACACTGATTTTTAAAAAAGGCTCCAGAGGTGATCCCGGCAATTGCAGGCCGGTAAGCCTAACTTCAGTACCAGGCAAACTGGTTGAAACTATAGTAAAGAACAGAATTATCAGGCAGAGATGAACAAGATGAGTTGAAAAGAGTCAACACGGTTTTCGTAAAGGGCAATCATACCTCACCAGTCTATAAGAATTCTTTGAGGGGGTCCAATAAGCATGTGGACAAGGGTGATCCAGTGGATCTAGTGTACTTGGACTTTCAGAAAACCTTTGACAAGGTCTTTCACCAAAGGCTCCTAAGAAAAGTAACTGTCATGGGATAAGAGAGAAGGTCTTCTCATGGATCAGTAACTGGTTAAAAGACAGGAAACAAAGGACATGAATAAATGGTCAGTTTGCACATTGAAGAGAGGTAAATAGTGGGGTCCCACAAGGACCCGTACTGGGACCAGCGCTGTTCAACATATTACAAATGATCTGGGAAAAGGGGGTGAACAGTGAGGTGGCACAATCTGCAGATGATACAAAATTACTTAAAATAGTTAAGTCCAAAGCAGACTGTGAATAGGTTACATAGTTTCTCCCAAAACTGGGTGACTGGGCAACAAAATGGCAGATGAAATTCGGTGTTGATAAGTGCAAAGAAACGCACATTGGAAAACATAATCCCAACTCTACATATACCCAAAATGGCGGGGTCTAAATGAGCTGTTCCCACTCAGAAAAGAGACCTTGGAGTCATCGTGGATAGTTCCCTGAAAACATTCACTCCATGTGCAGCAGCAGTCAAAAAAAACCCAAAAATCGAACAGACTGTTAGGAACGATTAGGAAAGGGATCGATAATAAGGCAGAAAAATATTATGCTACCACATAAATGCAGGGTACGCCCACACCTTAAATAGTGTGCCCAGTTCTGGTCTGCCCATCTCAAAAACGATATATTAGAATTAGAAAAAGTACAGAACAGGGCAAAAATGATGAGGGGGATGGAACAGCTTCCATATGAGGAGAGATTAATAAGACTGGGACTTTTTCAGCTTGGAAAAGAAATGACTAAAGTGGGATATGACAGAATGCTATAAAATCATGACGGGTGTGGAGAAAGTGAATAGGGAAGTGTTATTTACCCCTTCACATAATGCAAGAATCAGTGGCCACCCGATGAAATTAATAGGCAGCAGGTTTAAAACAAACATAAGGAAGTACGGCATACAGCACACCGTCAACCTGTGGAACTCATTGCCAGGAGATGTTGTGAAGGCTAAAAGTATAACCAGGTTAAAAAAGAATTAGTTCAGCTCATGGAGGATAGGTCTATCAATGGCCATTAGCCAAGATGGTCAGAGATGCAATCCCATGCTCTGGGTGCCCCTAAACCTACAACTGCCAGAAGATGGGACTCGGTGATAGGGAGTGGATTACTCAATAATAACCCTGTTCTGTTCATTCCCTCTGAAGCAGCCGGCATTGGCCACTAGCTGAAGCAGGGAGAGATCCAAATTAAACTTGTTTAAAATAATAAAAATAGAGTGGTGACAGCGAACGGTAGTGTTAGGGTATGCTTAGATATGGATAGTTCATCGTTATAGAGATTTGATAATTAATAAAGATAATTTTAGGTGGTTACGGGATAACAAGACAGTGGTCACAAACAGTCACAGTCAGAGAAATCCAAAATGGAGGAGAGATTTGGCCAATAGCCAACCAGCAGGCTGAGATGAAATAAAGGTCACTCCAAAAACTTGAAGGAAGGGGTCAGTTAAGTATAACACAGGACTTCAATCAGGTCCAGCATCTGCGGCTCAGGTCTTCAACCAGCTGCAGCTTTGATTGACAGATAGAGGGCTTAAACCTGATTGGTTATTTTTTTACAATCCCATGCATTCCCACCAATCAGAAAGAACTAGAATCTGTATATAAGGCAGAGAGCTGAGGATGCTTTAACTAGCCTGAGTGGAAGACACTGGAATGAGTGAACATCAGGAGAACTGTCCGAAGGTGAAAAATAAGAACTGAAATCACTGAAGAAAGAAAAGGAAGGCAAAGCAGTCTGAAGGATAGCAGATGGACCTAAACCAGAGGAACAGAAGACTGAAGAAGTAAGCATGAGGACCCTCACATAAGGAATAATTAGAATGTATGAATGTGTAGGCCTGGGATAATAAAGTTGGAAGTCTGTGTATGTGTGTTTTTAACTATGTATACAGTTTTAATGTTTTAGTAAGAACTTGCTGTTAGCGTTCAACATGTGATTGATCACCCAATGCAGAGTGTAACCACTTAAAGGTTTCAGAGTAACAGCTGTGTTAGTCTGTATTCGCAAAAAGAAAAGGAGTACTTGTGGCATCTTAGAGACTAACCAATTTATTTGAGCATAAGCTTTTGTGAGTTACAGATCACTTCATCGGATGCATACTGTGGAAAGCATGCATCCGATGAAGTGAGCTGTAACTCATGAAAGCTTATGCTCAAATAAATTGGTTAGTCTCTAAGATGCCACAAGTACTCCTTTTGTTTGAGCATAAGCTTTCGTGAGTTACAGCTCACTTCATCGGATGCATGCTTTCCACAGTATGCATCCGATGAAGTGAGCTGTAACTCACGAAAGCTTATGCTCAAATAAATTGGTTAGTCTCTAAGATGCCACAAGTACTCCTTTTCTTTTCACTTAAAGGTTATTTCCTTTATATTTCTGGTATTGAAGTACTGGGGACTTTGATATGCATACTTGTGTTAAGGGGATTTGGGTTTTGTTTCTTGATATATGCTTTTAAAGTTTATTGTACCAGAAAATATTGAAGAAAGATTGTTTTGTTTTTCAAAGACTTACTTCCTGAATGTCAAATCTTTCAATCAGAAGGCTGTATCCATGTCCCCCCCCACAAGGGTCAACAGAGTTAGTCTGTTCTGTGGAGTTTTCCAAAGGTCAGATGGAAAACCCTGGCAATTCCCCTAGGGCGGGCCACCCCCTTTCACCTACAAATTGACAAGTGAGTTACTGATCTAGGCAGGCCATGGTGAGGTGCTAGAATGTAATTTGGGGAGTAACAATCTTGGGCCATTCGATTCTCCTTCCTTAAACCAGCACCTCTGTGCTTTGTTTGCTTCCCTCTGTGTCTTCAGCGTGTGGCATTGCTGTGAGGCAATTAAACAGCCCCTGTACCCACCCCAGAGGCAGCTGCAAGGGCAAAGGATCCCTGTATAATATGTAGGTTTTGTACCTGTCTGTAAGCAGTTAAAGAAACCCAGTAGTGATGGTTATAACCAGTTAGGCTGGTAGTAGCCAGATCCCATTTTCAGGATGGGCACAGAGATCAAGGGAGAGGATGGGATGGGCTTTGGGAGGGTTAGTGATTTATCCCAAACAGGGAGATGGTCCTGATGTGGCACGCTTTGCCCCACAGCTCCAGCATGGGGGGAAAGGGGATTCCTGCTACAGAACCAAGCAGCAGAATCTGGGTCACCACAACCTCTTCTCTTTTTAATAATCAAGCACCAATGGACTCCCCGCTGATGCCACATCACCACCCATAACTAATCCCTCCCCGAGAATACCGCGCCGATGCCAGCCCTCCCCTCCCACACCTGCCCCTTGGCCCTCCAGCATTCTGGAGTCCACATGGCCCACGTGCCACCCACATCCCCAGGTGTAGCAGGGGGAAAGTGTACTGCAATAGCTGCGATGGTCAGATGCAATAGGTCTGTTACACACGGGAATAGGTAGAGGGGAATTACTCCCGGGGCATAGCTACACCTACTTTATAGCTAGAGCGGGAGGGTTATACCGGAATAGCTGACGTTACACCAGGCGAGCTAGAGCGGGTTCGTTACATTGGAACATCTACAGCCGAAAAAGTTAGAGCGGGCAGTTCCCCTGTCCTGTAGCTGTTCCAGTGTAACAGCTAAAGCAGGGTAGTTGTGTGGGAATAGCTGTGTTACATCAGGACTAGCCAGCGTGGGGTAGTGACACCAGGACAGTTAGAGTGGGATAGTTACATGGGAATAGCGAGAGTGGGGTAGTTACACCGGGACAGCGATGCTAGTTGGCTTTCCCCAGTGCAGACAAACCCTTATTCCACCACCTCCAGAGCCTTCCAAACCCACAGCCCTGGCGCTCTCCTTCCTCTGACCCCAGATATTGTGACTTAGTGGGGAGGGGTCCCACATACTTGGGGGTGGGGTAGCAGCCCAGATTTCATGCTGTGTGGGATCTCTGGTGGTCAGGAAGGTCCAAGCTGTGGCTGAAGCCTCCCGCGCTGTCGGGGAATTTGGGACCTCTCTGCAACCATGGATCTGCTCGTGCTGGTTGGTGCTGGAGCTCTGGGCAAAGCGTTTCTCACAGATGGGGCATTTGTAGGGCCGCTCCCCAGTGTGGGATCTCCGGTGCCGGATAAGGTGTGAGCTCCAGCCATGGCTCTTCCCACACACCGGACGGCAGTGAGTTCTCTCCTCTTTGCTGGGTCTCTGTTGCCCAGAGGCATACATTAAATCTACCTCCTCTCCAGTGGGTCTTTCCCCCCCACCAGCATCTCCCTGCTCCAGGATGTCCCATGTGGCTCTACTCCCACAGGCCCTTCCCACTGGAGATTCTCTTTCTCCATCCGGGCACCTGCTGGGAGAGAGAAGTCAGCCAGGTCTCGTTTCCTGCGCCAGGGAGAGGCAGGGGCAAAGGGAGCAGAAAACCTGCTGGTCAGGAAGCAAATCCCCCAAACCCTTCCCCAGTGAGGGGACGAGGGGTTGGGTCTGCCCTATCGGCCCAGCTGAGCCCCCAGAGAAAGGCTGGGGGAGGGGATGGCTCCTGCTCCAACCCAATAGACCCCTTTCCCCTCCCAGAGCTGGGGATAGAACCCAGGAGTCCTAGCTCCCAGTCCAGTGCTTTAGCCAGCAGGGTAAAGGATCTGCAGCGGCTCCACCCGAGCAGAGAAAGTCACAAAGCTAGGTTTGGGAGCCATAGATTTTTCTCGGTAAGCATCAGTAAATGTTGATTGCACCGCGCGCACTCGCAAACTGACAAAAACATGTTTCCACCCACAATAATGAGAATTTACAGGCAACAGAAGAAAAATGCAGCTTGAGACCTGTTTCGACAGAGCCTGAGTTAAGGCGATTGCCTTTGCATATTTTGACACACGATGTCAACAGTTGGTGTTTCAACGGGTATAAAGCCGTAACTCGGTGCATCTCGGTGTTTGCTGCCATTAGATAATTAGCCTGACCCTCCCCACACTGGCTGCAACTGTGAAAATGTAAATCCACGCAAATTTAAAACAAAACAAGGCTTAAACAGGAGCATTGATCTGATCCCTCAATATCCTGAAAAACAAAACTCAAATTCTGCCAAGCCCTACTCACAACCCACCGTGACCCGGCTCAGAGTCACTCAGGGTACGTCTACCCTGTGTTTTAAAACCCAACGCTGTGAGTCCAAGAGCTGGTGTCTCCAGACTTGGGCTTGTGTTCCAGCGCTTAAAAGCTGCCGTGTAGACGTTGCGGCTCGGGCTGGAGCTTGGGCTCTGAAGCCTAGGGAGACGGGTGGGTCTGTAGATGCGAAAATGCAAGGTAGACCTCCCTCCAGCGGCCCCATCCCTTCCCCAATCCCCTGAGCTGCTGGCCAGAGCCTGTCCCAGCCTGATCTGCCTGCAGACGTCCAAGCTCCCTGCCCTCAGTGAGAGCTGAAGTCCAGCTTCCTCCTCCCCCACATCCAAGCACAGCCACCCCAGCTGGGAATCTCCATAGGGGATCCACAGGGGATCATCCAGTTAAACCGTCCAGCCTGCTCCCGACACGGATCTCAGCCAGGGGGTGATCCCTGCTGCCCCCTGACAGATCCGTGATTAACTCCCCTGTGTCACAGCCAGCCCCCTTCTCAAACCACCCCCACCCCTGTAAAGAATAATTCATTCCAGGGCTTTGGCCCCAGCCCATCCAGGGGCACCAACACCCAGCCCGGGCTCCCCACCTCCACAGACACTTTAGGGGTGCATCCCCCCAGGTCTCCTTGGAATCCTGAGAAAAGCCACCAGCACCTTTCCCTCTGGGGTTCCCTCCACCTCCCTGGGTGGGGACTATAGGGACTCCCACTCCCGGGAGGAGAGTGGGGTCTAGTGGGTTAGAGCAGGGGTGGCTGGGAGTCAGGACTCCTGGGTTCTATGCCCAGCTCTGGGAGGGGAGAGGGTTATCTCTAGCAAACCCCCTCAGGGATCCTATGGAGGAGCCCCCACTCCAGCACCTACCTGGGGGGGCTGCCTGCCTCAATGCAGAGAGGAAGCAGCAGGTAGACAGCCGCATGGGGGGAGATGGTGGAGCCGCATGGAGAAGCCCATGTGGGGCACAGGGGCTGTAGCACCCAGCTCTATTGTGGGAGAGACAGGCACAGGTAGGGCAGCAGTACCCATCCCTGCTTCCACCTCAGCTCTCTGGCTCTGCACGTCCCCCTTGCAAGGGCATGTGGAAAAGAGGGTTTTCCCCGGTGGGTGGGGGGACCTTATGGGAGATGCAGCCCCCCCCCCCACACACACACACACAAAAAGCCTAGGAAAGCTACAAAATTAATGTGGCTGGATTGAGGGGGAGCTGGCTTCCCCGCTAGGAATCCTGGGGTCTCTCCCCAGCTCAGAAAGGAGTAGGATCTAGTGGTTACAGCAGGGGGGCTGGGACTCCTGGGTTCTCTCCCTTTCCCCACCATACACTCCCTGTGTTACCTTGCTCAACACTCCAGTCACAGAGCCTGGGGCACAGTTACCGTTGTGTGTGTCTGACTGTATCTGCCACCTTCACAAGTCTGCCAGCATTTGAGTTTTAGGCATTCACCTCTCCCACCGTGGGAGTGCAGGGCCGAACTCAATACCATGGCAAGGCAACACGCCGATGTTCAAACGGTCCCAGCAGACTGAATGCTTTGCAGAAAACTTGGAAGTCAAAGATCTGTGCGGCAGGGAAGGCGCCCCCCGGGGAGAGAACGGCCCGCTCCTTTCTTGACAGACAACCAGAGCATCTGCACATCTTCAAACCAGTACAGACCATTTAGCCCTCAGAGGCTTGTGATTAAAATCAACTGAAGGAAAAGCCCAGCGGAGGCACTCGTGGGTGAGTTTGGCTCTGGAGAAGATTTTAGTCTATTCATGTCTGCACTCCTCTCCCACAATAAAATAGAGGCTGGATTCCTTCCCATGGGCTTTGAAGCATTATGTTTGTTTGAACACTTAGCTTTTGGAGATTTTGGCCCTTACAGCTACACTGGAAGGGTGCAGCATGGTAAGGTGAGTAGAGCACTGACCTAGGATACAGGACTCCTGGATTCTGTTCCCAGCTTTGCTGGACTAGTCACATCACCTGTCTGTGCCTCAGTTTCCCCACCTGTAAAGTGGGGATAATGCTACTGACCTCCTTTGTAAAGCACTTTGAGATCTCCAGATGGTAAGAGCCTGGAATTATTATCATGCTGCAAAGTTGTGTTTAACATCATGTTAATTATTATAGAATCATGGACCTGTAGGGACCTTGAGTGGTCGTAGTCCACCCCCTCTGCACTGAGGCAGGACCAAGGAAACCTAGACCCTCCCTCACAGGTGTTTGTCCAACCTGTTCTTAAAAAACTCTAGAATCATAGATTTTAAGGTCAGAAGGGACTATTATGATCGTCTAGTCTGACCTCCTGCACAACGCAGGCCACAGAATCTCACCCACCAGCTCCTGTAACAAACCCCTAACTTATGTCTGAGCTATTGAAGTCCTCAAATCGTGGTTTAAAGACTTCAAGGTGCAGAGAATCCTTCAGCAAGTGACCTGTGCCCCACGCTGCAGAGGAAGGCGAAAAACCCCCATGGCCTCTGCCAATCTGCCCTGGAGGGAAATTTCTTCCCGGCCCCAAATATGGGGATCAGCTAAACCCTGAGCATGTGGGCAAGACTCACCAGCCAGACACCCTGGAAGAATTCTCTGTAGTAACTCGGATCCCACCCCATCTAACATCCCATCCCAGGCCATTGGGCATATCTACCGCTCTAGTCCTGGGGGGTTCCACAACCTCCCTCGGTACCGTGAGCTTAACCAACCTTAGAGTTAGAAAGTTTTCCCTAATATCGAACCTAAAGCTCCCTTGCTGCAGATTAAGCCCGTTGCTTCTTGTCCGGCCTTCTGTGAACATGAAGAACAATTGATCTTCATCTTCGTTATAACAGCCCCTAACATTTTGCAAGATCGTTATCAGCCCCCCGCCCCCAGACTTCTTCTCTCAAGACTAAACATGCCAGTTTCTTTAACATTCTAAACCTTGTATCATTTGTGTTGCTCTCCTCTGGACTCTCTCCAGTTTAGTCACCTCTTTCTGTGGTGCCCAGAACTGGACACAGTTCTCCAGCTCGGGCCTCGCCAGTGCTGAGCGCAGCAGGACTAATTACTCCCCATGTCTTGCATTCAACAGTCCTGTTAATGCACCCCAGAACGATATTAGCCTTTTGTGCAGCTGCATCACACTGGTGGCTCGTATTCAATTTCCAATCCACTATAACCCTCCGATTCTTTTCAGCAGTACTGCCGCCTAGCCAGTTATTCCCCCATGTGTAGCCGTGCGCTGGGGTTTTTTCCTTCCCAGGTATGGTCCTTTCTGCTTCTCTTGACTGAATTTCATCTTGTTGATTTCAGACCAATTTTCCGATTTGTCAAGGCCTTTTGAATGTCTGCTCTCTAGACAAGAGCCACGCCTCCTGGTTAGCACAGCCACTAGACTAGAGGCCACTGACAACGCACCACAAGGCGAACTTCCAGCAGCCCGTGCCCCAGGCAGGAGCAAGAGGGTTTTTTTCCCTAAAATATGCTGTTGACTCCCTCATTGGCCTGCCTGCCCTGTCAATCCGGCTGACTTGGAGGTTAGCTGCTCCCCATTTGCCCTGGGGACTGTCAGTCTCAGGAGCCTGACGCTTCTTTGGCCCTTCCCCTTTCTCCTGGGTCGGAAGGGGGCCAGTCACTGAGTTTTGCAAAGGGGCCATCAGCCCCTTACATAAGAGTCTGGATTCCTGGGTTCTATTCCCAGCTCTGCCCAGTTAGGCAGCTCTCTCCGTGGGAGTTAGGCTCCTAAATACCTTTAAGGGCCTGGAACGGTCACATTTTTGTACCTCACTTTCCCCGTATGGCGAAAGGGGCTACAAGGACACTTGCCGTCCTTTGTGAAGTGCCTTCGGGCTCCATGGGAGAGAAGAGCGAGGTGGGGTCTGAGCCTTGGCATGCAGTGTGCAACTCCCCCTCCCCCACCCAATCTCGTCTACCTGCCCTGGGGCTATCAATGGCCTCCGACAAACGTCTGTCCCACCAGAGATCATTTCCTCTTTATTCATTGGCCTGGTTCTTTGCCAGATATTCCCGCTGTCGCCAGAATCCCCCTCCCCCCCACCCGCCCATTGAGTCCCATGATGGAAGCAAGAATTCTGCCCCCATGGAGATAGCCCCGGCGGCCAGCGCGCTGTGAGGGAGTGGAGGAAGGGTAGCCCAGGGGGGTGGCAAAGCTCTTTGGACTAGAGATGGTGACTTGCCATCACTGCCCTGAGGGAAGTTAGGCCTGTCCCTATTCTTGGGACTAAGAGGGAAACAGAGGCAGAACCACCACAAGGGGGCTGGGAGGGGGGACTGCCACCCCCCCCACCTTTTGTGCACTTTAATCCCCAAACTGGCACTAGAAAACCAAATCGTCCCACCTCATAAAAAACCAAGATCGAGTGATAAGACTCCCTGTCTCTCTTTCTATTCCCCACGCTGCAGCTTCCCCCAGCAGGAGGCGCTGCAAGGAACAGAATTGTATGTTGGCTGCCCTGACTGCACTTTTCAATGGCTGGAGCAGGGGTGTATGTTTCTAGGACAACCACTATCCCACAGGGAGGATGTTCAGTGACTTTAATGGGCCTGGCCAGCGCAGTCTGGGAATTTGAGTTCAATCCGGTGGCTTGTGCCAGCTCGCTAGGAAAAAAACGTCCGTGGGAACTCAGGGCAGTTTAGCCCCCAAAACTCTGGTTAATCCGAAATAACTTTGATGTGTAGAAATGCCCTGAGCCACATTTTCAGGGATTTAGGCCCTTAGGGGCCAGGATCACTTAGTCACTTTGGGAGCTTTCCCCCCCAATATGTGCATTTCAGTTCACAGAGATCCCTCACCCGGTGCTGAAATGCAGCCACCTCTGGGGTGGGACATGGGAGACACAGGGCAACACTGCCCAACAGTTAAGGGGAGGAAGTGAAAGAAACTCCTCTGTCCACCTGACACCACAGTGGGGAACTGGCTGGGTCAGGGGAATGGGGCCTTTCCCCTCTAGGCGGGGCTGGCTCCAATCGGGCCCTGGAGCGGGGGACTGGCTGCCTTGAGGGGTGGGGAATGGAGTATGGAGTCTGTCCCCTCTAGCAGGTGCTGGCTCAGATCCAGACCTAGGGCTGGTGAGAGTCTATCTCCTCTAGTCCCCTTGTGACTGCTGGTTTCCCTTTCCGTGGCCTTGGGAACCCCAGTTACACGCCAATGATGAGCGGCGTGAGCTTGGAGTTCTGTCCTTCTCCCTCTATCCATGCAGTGCCATACAGACCCCCCTGTCTAGCCCCATAGACCCTTATCTGTGCATTCCCCACACTGCCCTCTCTCTCCATCCCCATACAGAGCCCTCTGTCTATCCAGGCAGCCCCATTCTGAAAGCTCTGCTCTAGGAATTATTTGGGGGCAATTCTGGTCTGCTCTGGACAGGCGGTCAGGTGAGATGCTCACAACTGTCTCTTCTGGCCTCCGACTCTGCATCTAACCCCATTTATTGCCCTGGTGGGGAACATTGTCCCGCGTGGCTCCATGGAAGACGAAGGAGCTGAACCAAGTAATAAGGGGAACGTGACCGGGAAGGCCCTTAAGATCAGGCTCGTTATTGCACTCACACACTTGGGGCCACAGGGGCTCGTTGGCCCCTTCGGGGAACTGCATGGGGCCGGGGCAGGTAGGGAGCCTGCCTTAGCCCCGCTGCACCGCCGACCGGGAGCTGCCCGAGGTAAGTGCCACCCGGCGGGAGCCCACACCCCAACCCCCAGCCCTCTCCCAGAGCCAGAATCTCTGACACTCCCCCCCCCCGAACACTGATACACGCGCACGATGATCCTACGCCCAGGATACACATGCAGGGGGCCCTGATACCCTCCAGCAGTGGGCAGCACTGTGCTCTCTCGCTTACACACACTCACACACACACAGCGTTTTATTCAAACGTGGCTTTTATTCTGTAATACCCATGGATACAGCAGTGAGCGCACGCCGGTTAGAAATGACCCATGCGTGCCAACGCCCGCTGGGCACCTGACAGCAGTGAGAGTGAAGAAGCATTTTGGGCTTATACAGTAAAAGAAAAGAAGAAATGTGACCCTGATACAATCCTGCCTGCTCCCCCAGCAAGTAACCTGGGACCAGCGCCCCCTAGAAGGGAAAGGCGCCTGGCCCATTGTCCACAGTTTGAGCCAGCCAGTGCTTGGGATGGATCAGAGCTGGTGCCCCTTAGAGGGGAAAGGCCCTGTGTCTCATTCCCTGATCTCTTCTGTCTCGTCAGCGTTCCCGCTGCCCTCTTTCAGATCAGAATGCTCTCTGCCTACAATCCCGCTCCCCCCACAGGACCCATTACGCTCGGCCCCCAGGCTCTCTGGCTCTTCCCGATCCTGTCTCCAAGCTGGAACAGAGCCCAGAGTGCTGTCATGAACGCTCCTTAAAAGAGCCCCAAAATTACAATAAATACTTAAAGCTTCAGCATAACTGAGTGTATAAAAAGCAAAATAAAAGACAAGACACATTGTGGAGCACAGTAGGGTCCCCATACGCAGGCAATCACCCCTCCACACTCCAGCACCCCCTAGAGGGGAAAGGCCTCCAATCCTATTCCCCACCCCATTGTCTCTGTGGTGGCATACAGGGGCTGTTTATACAGGGAGCCCTCACCCGGCACTGCAAAGCAGCCACCTCTAGGGTGGGGCAAAGGGGCTGTTTATACAGGAATCCCTCACCCTGCACTGAGATGCAGCCACCTCTGGGGCAGGGCGCAGGGGCTGTTTAACAGCCACATAGCGTTGGGGGTGAGGATTGTTGGTGCCAGTCTGGAGAGACCCCCACTGTGTTTAAACAGCAACACATTAGCATGAATATAAAATACCTCCCTTATTTGTGCTTGTAATAAACCCCTTTCTCCCCTTCCCCTGAATTATCTCCCACCTGCCCCATTTTACGCCCCCTCCCCCCCATTCCCCACCCACACACCCCCAGCCCAGAGCTGAAGACACTTTGTGATCCTATGACATTTCAACGTGAGTTTTGGAAAAAATAAGCCACGTTCCCCCCACTTTGCTGTGCCCAGGGGCCGGGGCTTAGCCCAGACAGCCACACCCCATTGAAGGCAGACCTTAGCCCGGGGGCCCTTCCTCTCTGCCCCCAATGACCATGCCTTCTTGTTGGACAAGGTGATCCATGGCCAGTGCCCATCCCCTGTGGGCCTGGGGTTCGAATTCTGCTTAGCACGGGGGCGGGGCCTCCAGGTGGCTTGGGGGGGACGGGCAAGACCTATCAGCAGCGTGGGAGGAATGGCAGATGTGCTGGCCCCTGCCGGCTGTGGTTTGGCTCCGAAAGAGGCGGTGCTTCCCAGGGTATCTTGGGAGGCATGGCTTACCCCGCCTTTGGCAATGATTGACATGCCTGTGCTGGGGACCATGGCCTTTCCATCCCCCACTCAGAGACGGTGGGCGTGGCTATGCCAGCTAAGGGGCCTGCCGGGGCGTGGCCTTTCTGTGGGGTGCCCCCTGCTGGGGGGTGAATGTGCCCAGGGCATGGCCTGCTGAAGCACGGCTGTGGGGTGGGGCGTGGCTTGCCCAACATGGCTGGGCCAGGGGCGGGGCCTGCTGGGCCAGGAGGCGGGGTATGATGGGATGTGGCTGGGCCAGGGGGCGGGGCCTGTTGGGGGTGTGGCTAGGGCAGGGGGCGGGGCCTGTTGGGGTGTGGCTGGGCCCGGGGGCGGGGCCTGCCTGGAGAAGGGCGGGGCTCAGCCGAAGAGCTTGAGGAAGCAGGGGTGGCAGTAGGGCTTGTCGTTCTGCTCCTTGAAGGTGCCCTTGTTGAGCTGCTTGAGGCAGAAGGCGCAGACGAAGTGCTCGGGGTGGAACTTGCGGGCCATGGCGGTGATGCAGCGCCCGGCGATGGGCTTCTCGCAGCCCCAGCACAGCGAGCCCCGCTGTTTGTGGTAGTGCGTCTCGCAGAAGGGCCGCCCGTCATGCTCGAAAAAACTGCCCTGCAGGAACGGCGCGTAGCACTCCTGGGGGGGGAAGGGGCAGGAGGGGTGAGTGCACGCACCGCCCCTCCCACACGCTGCCCCGGCTTCCCTCCCCTCACCTCTCCCTGCATGGCCCCCTTCCCGGCCCCCCGCCTCCCCCCCGCACTGCCCCCTCCCCCACCTTCCCCAGACTCCCACAGCCCCCTGCACTGCCCCGTCCCCTCATCCCCCACATTGCCCCCTCCCCCGCCACTGCTCACACTGCATCTTCCCCTCCCACTCCCCATCCCCCTGCACTCCCTCCCCTGCCTCCTCCCACCCTGCCCCCTCCCCATTCCCCCCACCTCCCCCCCACATTTCACCTTCCCTCTGCACTGCCCCATCCCCCACAGCCCCTCCCCACCTTCCCCACACTCCCACAGCTCCCTGCACTGCCCCATCCCCTCATCCCCCACATTGCCCCCTCCCCCACCACTGCTCACACTGCATCTTCCCCTCCCACTCCCCATCCCCCTGCACTCCCTCCCCCACCTCCCCCTCATTTCACCTTCCCTCTGCACTGCCCTATCCCCCACAGCCCCTCCCCCACCTTCCCCACACTCCCACAGCCCCCTGCACTGCCCCGTCCCCTCATCCCCCACATTGCCCCCTCCCCCACCACTGCTCGCACTGCATCTTCCCCTCCCACTCCCCATCCCCCTGCACTCCCTCCCCCACCTCCCCCTCATTTCACCTTCCCTCTTCACTGCCCTATCCCCCACAGCCCCTCCCCCACCTTCTCCACACTCCCACAGCCCCCTGCACTGCCCCGTCCCCTCATCCCCCACATTGCCCCCTCCCCCACCACTGCTCGCACTGCATCTTCCCCTCCCACTCCCCATCCCCCTGCACTCCATCCCCTGCCTCCACCCACACTGCCCCCTCCCCATTCCCCCCACCTCCCCCTGCACTGCACCTTCCCTCTGCACTGCCCCATCCCCCCACTTCCTCTGCGCTTCCCCATCTCCTCCCCCCCAGCACTGCACATTCCCCATACTCCCAGCACTCCCCCATCCCCCAGAGTGCCCCTCCCCTATTCCCTCCATGGTCCCTCCTACCCCAACATTGCACTGCCCTCTTCCCCCACCTCCTCCCCCACTGCCCCCTCCCCTCCAGCCCCACAGCGCTGTGCCCGGGCGGTGAGGGGGGGCCTCACCCTGCAGACAAAGCACTCAGGGTGCCAGAGGGCGCTGAGGGCCGAGATGTAGTTCTCCAGGATGGCCTGGCCACAGCCCTGGCAGCGCGTGGAGAAGAGCTCGTAGAAGTCCTGGCGGCAGTACTGCTGGCCGTCCTTCTCATGGAAGCCTGTGGGGGGAGACAGAGAGCAGGGTCCAGTGGGCTCCTCAGTGACCGGCCGCACTGCAGCAGGCTGGGGAGGGTCACTGCAAGTGAGGGGTCTGGGTGCTCCCACAGAGAGGGTGCAGTGGGGGGCAGTGCTAGTTGGGGGTGCTGTTCTCTGTCAAGCAATGGGGGCAATGCTAGTTGGGGGACTGGTGTGTCTCATGGAGGGGTTACTGGGGCGCAGCCTAGGTCCCCTGAGATGTGGGATACAGTGGGGCAGGGGTGCTCACTCACCTTCCTCCCCGAAGGGCCTCCCGCACTTCACACAGCAGAAATGCTCCGGGTGCCAGTTCTTGTCCAGAGCTGTCACCATTTTCTGGAAGGGACAGAGTCAGGGTGTGACACTCTGTGCCTCAAAATAGCACCCTGGGCCCCCCCACATTCACCACTGCAGTATGATTATGAAGTGTTTTGTACAACGTATGCCTTGTGAGGTATCATTTCAGAAGTCTTGAGCCATTGAACATTGCTATCCTGTTGGATTGGACATGTGATCGTTGTATCTGACATTATGAAATTTTGCTATGTGTGTGTTACTGGAATAGGTGGTGAGATTGGGAATCGCCCACAGCCAGCCTTTGAGAGGCAACAAAGGAGCGCCTAGTAAGACAGATTTACAACAGGACCAGCCAGATATGTGTTGATGGCCCATTAAGGGGAATCGACTCTTCCAGTGGTCATCCCAGAGACTCCTCAGAGAGGGCACATACCCAGTGAAAGCCGCCTAACCCACATCACAGCAAGGATCATTCTGGCAGCTGGAGGAAAGTATAAAAGAGGGAGAGTGACATCATCACTTGGCCTCTCTTCTCCCCCATCTCAACACCTGCAAGAGCATCTGGAAGACAAAGACTTTGAACTAGGGAGATTGGTCCCAGGCTGGGAAGGGAATCCAGCCTGTGTATTGAGAACTGTGAGCTGCCGGTACCATCTATTAGGGTGAGAAACTGCTTGACTCAAATCTTGCTTAGTCTGTAGACTTTAGAGTGCAAATTTATTTTTATTTCTTCTGTAACCAACTTTGAGCTCTATGCCAGCTACTTATAATCACTTAAAATCGATCTTTCTGTAGTTAATAAATCTGTTTAAATTTCACCTAAAACAGTGCAGTTTTGGTTGAAGTGCTTGGGGAATCTCGGCTCAGGTTAACAAGGGCCATCGCATGTCCACTACCCTTTGTTGGCGTGGCGAACTAATTAATGAGCTTTCACTGTCCAAGAGAGTCTTGAGCAGTGTAAGACGGTATATTTCTGGGGTGCAAGGCTGGGGACTGGGGTGATTGGCTGGTGCCTCTCTCTTTATAATTCATGCCTGGCTGAGAGAGCCTTCATGCAATTTCGCTGGGTGTGGGGCTCCCCATGCTGATGGCTGAGTGATCACAGCACCTGGAGGGGTTTGCTGCTTGTCACTGGCATAGCTTTGTGAGAGACAGCCCAGGCTGGAGAGTTAAGGAGGCACAGTGGTCTCACAGTTTCAGGTTGTTCCCCGGGGGGGGGGGGGGCGGTCTCATCACACAGGGTGAGATGACCCCACTTGCCTGAAGGGGGAGCTACCACCCTAGATTCCACTGCACCACGCTACACTCTGGCGCTGCATGGCCAATTCCCCACCCACACCCACTGCCTTATGTTACACTGCATTGCCCTGCAATGTTCCATGTACTGTTGTGTCACTCTGCATCATAGCACACTGCATCCCATAGATTCTCACTGCTTTCTGAGGCATTACCCTGCCTTCTCTAGCACTGCACTGGCAATCTGTACTGGACTGTTTTATGTCAGTGCACTGTATTCTATCACACTGCAATCTGCAGCCCTACATTCCATGTCATAACAGTGCAGTCAGTGCACTGCATTCTATAGCCTCACCACACATGCTGTTGGGTCTCACTGCATGCAGTCACTCCATACAGTACTGCACTGCATTGTGTTTAACTGCACTCAGCCACTGCATTGCTCACACTACACGCTATAGCACTATACCAAAGTATATAGCACTGCATTCTACAGTGCTGCATTGCACCGTGTGGCACACTGCTCTGTCACACTGTGTATCACTGCATGCACTACACTGTGTGGCACTGTGCTGTCTCACATTGAGGGTACACTTTTTGCAATGTGCTGCCCCGTGTGGCACTACACTAACACTGCACTGAATTGTGTTGAACTGTGCTCTCACACCGAATGTCACTGCATGCTCTAACACTGTCACACTACAAGGTACTGCACAGCACTCTCACACTGCACTGCATTGTCTGGCACTGTGCTCTCACCCTTCATAACAGTGCATGGCACTGCACTCTCACACTGCACTGCATTCATTGGCACTGTGCTCTCACCCTTCATAACACTGCATGGCACTGCACTCTCTCACACAGCACTGTGCAGCACTGCATCCTCCTGCACTGCACTGAGCTCTGAGGGAATGGCACCAGCAGGGTGCTGCGTGGCCAACTCACATCCAGGATGGGCTCATTGCAGAGGCCGCAGCGGGGCGAGAAAAGCTGGAAGTAGTCCCTCTCACAGTAGGGGGCGCCATCCTTCTCGAAGAAGTTGCTGCCCCCCATCTCCTTCTGGCAGTGGGTGCAGACGAAGTGCTCGGGGTGCCAGGTGTTGCCCAGCGCCGTCACCACCTGGGCAAGGGCGGGTGGGAGGGCAGACAGACAGACAGATAGATAGATGGATGCACACCCATTACCAAGAGGAGAAAAGACTCAGCTCCTCCCTTCTCCCACTTCCCACACTGGCCCCTCCCTTTCCCCTCACTAGTCCTGGACTCCCACCTCCACAGGCCTCTTCCTCCCTCCCCCCATTTCCCCCAACCCCTCCTCGTCCGCCAGATAGCCCCTCCCCTGACCTGCCTGCCCTCCCCCTCACACCCCACCTGGTGCTCCTCCTTTTCCCCCACCCTCCCCCTCCCCAGTGCTGCACGGTCCCACCCCCCGTCCACTCTGTGCCCTACCACATCCTCCGCATCTCCCACCCGCTCTTCCAACCTGTCCCTCCCCTTCCAAAACTGACCCCGCCCCCTCCCCAATCTGTCCTCCCCTAATCCACTTCCCAGTCCTACCCCTGATTGCTCCCAAGTGCCCTGCTCCTCTGCGCGCCCCCAGCCCCTGAGTCCTGTACCCACCTCCCTGATTTCCCCTCCCCCTTCCCCCCCAGGTGCCCCCAGTCCTCCCCGCACCTGCCCAGCGATGGGTTTCTGGCAGGAGGCACACAGCCCCTTGGTGCTGGTGGAGATCCCCTGGCGGCTCAGGTCCGACTGCAGCATCACCAGCATGCTGTCCAAGTTGCCACCCTGCGGGGCCGGCGCTCCTGGGGGGGGCGGCCCCGAGGGGCTGGGGCAGACGGATGACATCACCGGCTGCTGCGCCAGGGAGACTCGGGCGGGGGCCGGGGGTGGCGCGGCCGAGACCCCTGGGAGCTGGAAGGGAACCGGCTGTGATATGAGGTGCTGAGACATGCACCAAAAGGCGCCTGGGCGATACAGCACCACGCTGTGTCCCAACGGAGAGCAATGCAGGGCGCGCCACGCAGCGCCAAACCAAGCTGCCCGTATTGGCACCAGGCAGGGCTGTATGGCCCTGCAGGAGCCGTAACCACAAATGACACCAAACTGTTCCACAAAGCACCGGTCGCATCCCATTCATTGCCCCCATCTTCCCCCCCCCACCCCTCCAAGGAATGACACAGGACACCAAATTGTGCCCGTCCCTGCCACACAGCCTCTGAAGCACCACAACACCCCGTGCCCCATGGCCACAAACAGCACCCTAACTCCCTGCCCCCAACTCACTGTGCCAGGCGTTACGCCAACCAGCCACCCCAAACCTGGCCACAGCCTCTGCCACCCAGCCATGGTGGGTGCTGGCCAGTCTGTACCACAGCACCCCCTTACCCATGCCAGGGCAGATCAGAGCATGCCACCCCAATCCATTTCATGCCACAGGCCATGCCAGCCACCATTCCACGCCAGGTGATGCTCTGTACCTCGGGGGAACACCCTGCATCCCCATCTTCATCCTTATCTTGATTGTGTGGTAGCCAATGCAAAGTTTGTCATGTCGGGTGTCTTCAGAAGACTCATGATGGAACTGAGCATTGTTGTTATAGTGATGTTGTAAACATGTTGTAATAGGTGTGTGATTTCATGTATGTAGTTATGAGGCTGAAAAGGTGTCCTCACAGCTTAAAACAAGCCCAGGCAAAAACTCTCCAGGAGCTGAGGGGCAGTTCACACCTCATCAGGGCATGTATGGGACAAACCCAGCCCAGCCTCACAGGAACAAAGGACACTGGCCTAGGCAGCAACAAAGGATCTGCTGGGCTCTCGAGTGAGTCACCCCCCTTCCCTTGGTCAGCCAGGGACTACGATGAGGTAATGCTCACCTGACTCTGAAGGGGTGTGGGGGGCAAAGCCAAGAGGGAGGAAAGGACATGATAAAAGGGAGAGACATTTTGCCATGCTCTCTCTCTTCCACCTCCATCTACAGACACCATCACCACCAAGTGACTGAAGCGCTGATCAAAGGGGAGAGCCTGGTTGAAGGGCAACCAGCCAGCCTGTGGTGAGAAGCATCTAAGTTGGTAAGGACACTGAAAGTGTTAAGATCAGCTTAGAATGCGTTTTGCTTTTATTTCATTTGACCAAATCTGACTTGTTGTGCTTTGACTTACAATAACTTAAATCTATATTTTGTAGTTAATAAATCTTTTTGTTTATTCTACCTGAAGCAGTGCGTTTGGTTTGCAGTGTGTCAGAGTCTCCCCTTGGGATAACAAGCCTGGTACATAGCAATTGCTTTGTTAAATTGACAAACTCATATGAGCTTGCAGAGTCCAGTGGGCATAACTGGACACTGCCAGATGGAGGTTCCTAGGGTTGTGTCTGGGACCGGAGCTATTGGCTAGTGTCACTCGGTTGCACAATCCAAGCAGCAGCTGGCCAAAAGTGCTCACTCACGTAGCAGGGAGCAGCTGACATGCCAGAGGCTGTGCGTGACCAGCCCAGGAGTGGGGGTTCTCACAGCAGAGCAGGGTAAGGCTGGCTCCCAGAGTTGAGGATTGGAGTGACCTAGCAGATCACCAGTCCAGATAACACCAGGGGAACGTCACAGTGCCATGCCAGACTGGTTTCTGCACTACGCTGTACCCTGCTGCTGGGATATGGGGCACCACGCCAAGTCATCTGTTACCTACCTTGGCATTCGGTGCCACACCCATTCCAGTTAGACAGAGAATCCCACACCAGGCACTCGCTGTGTTCACCTGTCCACCAGGCCAAACCAGCAGCACCGGGCTGCACCATGCCATGCTATACAATACCCAATGCCATGCAGTACCATCCCAGCAAGCTACAGAGCCTGATGCTGCGCTGTGCATCACCACACCCAGAAGGATGCCACCCTGCCCTGCCCCACGGCGGCAGCTCGCCGCCCCAGCACTGTCCAGTGCCAAACAGCACCACACGGCACACAGCAGCAGGCCAGGCTGAGCCACATACCAGAGTGTGGGCTGTCAGAAGGCTGGTGCCAGGGCAGGAATGTGCCCGGTGCCTGGGCTCCCGCAGGGCAGCTGTAGGCAGGGGACAGGCAGAGTCAGCTGCCCGCCACACGGGTGATCTCACCAGGCCACGTCTGATCCCAGGCAGCTGCCAGCTGTCCCCCAGACTCACCCCTCCTGGCTCCCCTGTAAGAGGGCACGCGCTTGTGCACCACCGTGTCCTTTTTCACACTCACGATCACAGCCCCCGTCACCCATGTTGGCACCAACACCTGTGGTTTCTCACCCATGCCCAGATACTTGCCACAGCCACTTCCACACTCGCTTGCCCACCTGCTGGGTCGCTCTTTCTTGCACCCCCATTTGCACACACACAAACCGACCTTTGCACTTGCTTGAACACACATACTGCGTGCATGCCTGTGGGCTCATGAACTTATTCCCACACATTCTTTCTTGCATGTTCATTTCCACATCCACACAGACCCAGGGTCCCTTGCACACTGACTCTCACACTAATTATTGTGCACACTTATGTGCACACACTGCCCCTTGCTCACTCATTTGCACATACTGCCCCTTGCGCACACACTCTCCCATGCTCATTTGCATGCACTGCATCTTGCACATTCATGTGCATTTGCTCATTAGCACACTTGCTCTTCCATGATCATTTAGAGGCTCACTCAGACACGCCATTGAACCCTCATTTGTGCATACATTTGCATACACCACTTCTCACACATGCTTTTCTACTCCCATTTCTGCACACACATTTGCACACACATTCTCCCTTGTCCACATACCAGCCTTTGCTCGCTCTCACTCTCTCACACACACACACACAAGTCCCTCCTCTTGCACACACGTGCCCCCTCCCCCCATTGCTTCTTTTACTCCCACACTTACTGGATCCCATCGGGGGACAGGAAGAGTCCGAATCCCATTAGCCCCCACCCCCAGACTGAGCCTTGTCCCCCATAGTGCCTCTGTACCAGACTCACGTTGCTCTGGACTCTGAAGTCCGACAATGAGGCCATGAGTTTGTCCAGCTCCAGGGTAGCAGATGTGGCTGATGGCTTCACAGGAGGGGGGGTGGAGCCAGCCGAGCTAGGAGGGAAACGACAGCATGGTCATTGGGCCCCCCAACTTCCCACCAAAGGCTCCCAGCGCTGTTTGTACAGGAATCCCTCACCCCGCCTGAAATGCATATGCTTCGGGGGGGGGGGGGGAAGGGGGAGCGTGCAGTGGCTGATTATACAGGGATCCTTCACCTGGCACTGAGATGCAGCCACCTCTGGGGTGTTGCCCATTCAGTACTGAGTCTGGAGTCCCAACCAGTGGGATATTTAACCCCATGGACCAACCGCCAGAAATGGGAGGGTCACTCACTGGCTTGGGGACCCCCCTTCCCCAGCATCCTCTGGTTTCTCCTTCCGCTTCTCCCCATCAGGGCCCTTGTTGGATGGGAACTGGGACATGATTTCGTCTGGGGAAAAGACAGACAGACAGACAAACGCACACATACATACACAGTATTTCCATTAGTTGCCTGCAGTGACCAAGCGTATCCACCAGGGGAAAATATTTCACAACCATAGGGAGAGATGCTAAGGCCTAGAGTGGCCCCAATCCCAGGCCAATAGAGCATGCCAGTGCCATGGAGGGGAGGCCGTATCCTGGCCCAGCTGGGGGCGGCGGTGCCCCGGAGGGGAGCCCGGATCCCGGCCCAGGGGGTGGCGATGCCCCAGAGGAGAGACCGGATCCCGGACCAGCAGGGGGCGGCGGTGCCCCGGAGGGGAGCCTAGAACCCGGACCAGCAGGGGGAGGCAGTATTCCGGAGGGGAGCCCGGCCCAGGGGGTGGCGGTGCCCCGGAGGGGAGCCCGGATCCCGGACCAGCAGGGGGCGGCGGTGCCCCAGAGGGGAGCCTGGATCCCGGACCAGCAGGGGGCGGCGGTATTCCGGAGGGGAGCCCGGCCCAGGGGGTGGCGGTGCCCCGGAGGGGAGCCTGGATCCCGGACCAGCAGGGGGCGGCGGTGCGCCAAAGCAGCAGTGCCGCGGGTGAGGGTGGCAGCGCCCTACCTGTGATGTTGAACTGTGTGGCGTTGAGCTCCTGCAGCAGCCGGTCCAGCTCACAGAGGCCGGCACCCAGCACCCCGCTGGACGAGGAGAAGGGTGGCGCGGCTGGCTCCTTGGGCCGGGGCGAGCGGGGCTTGCAGACAGTGCTGGGGGGGAGCAGAGGGTGAGCAGAGTGCGGGGAGCAGCCCCCCTCCCCCAGCCACCTCGCAGGGAGGAGCCAGCTCCCACCCAGCCCAGGGAGCAGTGGGGAGGCAGGGCGGGATGGAGACGCTATTTATAGGGAGCCTCTTAATGGAGCAGCTGGACCATGGCCAGCAGGGACTGGGCCAAAGCCAAGGGGAGGCCTGCCTGCTGCCACCCCTGCCCCATCCCCGCTCGCTTCTCCTTCCCCACCCCACACTCCCCACCGCACACTTCTCCTCCCCTGCCCCAGAAACCCCACCCCGCCCGCTTCTTCTCCCCTGCCCCCACCCCTCCACTCCCACCCACTTCTCCCCCGCCCTACACACCCCACCCCTGCCAGTCTCTCCCTCCCTTCCCCCAGTGAGCTCCCCCCCCAGCTCCTTACCCACACTCATACCCTTCACTCCCTCCCAGTACCGCCCCCTGTAGACCTAACCCTGCCGTGCTCGGGACCCACCTGTAGAGATGCTCTTTATCGCCCCCGCTAGGCAGGGCAGAGACAGGCAGAGGGTCCATGGACATGGCCTGCAAAGAGAGAGACATGAGGGGGTGCAAGGAGTCACTGAATGGGCCTCTATTCACCAGTGACATGAGATTGCTGGGTCTCAGACTAACCAGGGAGATGCAGCCACCTCTGGGGTGGGGTGCAGAGCCTGATGAACAGCTGCACAGGGATTGATCGTCCCTGCTCCCTGCAGCTCAGCGCCCCCTAGCACCACACTGGCAGATTGGGGCCAGGCCAGCACTGACAGAGAAGAGCGCCCCCTACTGAGCCCTCGCCCCACTCCCTGCAGTACCCCCCTAGTGTTACCTGCTGCTGAGGATTGTAGGGTGGAGGAGGGGGCCTGGCCTCAGGCGTCCCATCCTGCCCCAGCCCATTAGCATGGGCTGCCCCAGAGTCCGTGAGCAGTACTGGGCGCTTGGAAATGTGAGAGGTGGTGGTCTCCAGATCAGCCAGCAGGGCATCTGTCGGGGGAGCAGAGAGAGGTGGGGGGTCGGGGAGAGGCTAGGATGGATCTGGGGTGGACTGCTGGGGGGGAGGGGGCACAGAGAGGGAGCAGGGGCTTGGGGAAGCAGAGACAAGGGACAAGAAAAGGAAGAGAGGATGCCCAGGTCCGGGGCTGTGGAATTAGCATCAAGATCTGTAGTTTCCCAAAGCTGGGGGAAGGCTCCTGGAGTCCTGATCCTCTATCCCCCACTAGACCCCACTACCCTCCCGGAGCTGGGATAGAACCCAGGAGTCCTGACTCCCAGCCCCCCCACCTCTTACCAAAAGACTCCACTGCCCTCTCAGATCTGGGATAGAACCCAGTAGTCCTGACTCCCAGCCCCATGCTCTGACCATTAGACCCCACTCCTCTCCCAAGAATAGATTCAACCTTTAGCAATACAAATGATTCCCCGAGGCAGTGCCCTAGGAGTAGCCACATGTGCTGTGAACATGGGGAGCTCATACAGTACATACCAAACACCACTATACGGGGGCCAAGCAGGAAAGAAGGGGAGCCAGAGTCCCCTGGAAAAGGAGACGGGACAGAAGGAGATGGGGGGGCAGATGGGGAGGAGGGACAGAGGGGCATTGGGATTAGCACAATCTGTGAAGGGATAGTTCCCCGCCACACTCCCTGCAGCACAGCGCCCCCTGCTGAGCCCCCCCATCCACTCCCCGCAGCACAGCACCCCCCACTGAGCCCCCCATCCTCTCCCTGCAGCACGGCACCCCCTGCTGAGCCCCCCATCCACTCCCTGCACCTCCTAGCACCACAGGGGGGCCACCATTGACTATGCGGGGAGAGCGCCCCTGCCCCTTTCCCACCCCAGCCAACTCCCCCCTCTCATACAATCACTCCTTTGTGGGAACATTTTCCACCACAGACTGAGCCCCACAGAGGCCTTTTCATTCCCCAGC
Organism: Natator depressus; assembly: GCF_965152275.1. NCBI lineage: Eukaryota > Metazoa > Chordata > Testudines > Cheloniidae > Natator > Natator depressus. Next base: position 8,990,080 of record NC_134239.1, read on the forward strand.
AGCCAGGAGCAGCCAAGCCAGGGAGGGGCAAGACCATGGATCACACACCAGCCTGACTCAGCCCTCACCAGCACCCTGGGCAAGCAACCCAGCACCGCAGTCAAAGAAGACCCTACGATAACACAGAGTGCCCACTGTCCCTCCGACCATAACAACCCATTGCTGTGCTCACAGGAGACCCTACGATAACACAGAGTGTCCACTGTCCCTCCAACCATAACAACCCATTGCTGTGCTCACAGGAGACCCTACGATAACACAGAGTGCCCACTGCACCTCCGACCATAACAACCCATTGCTGTGCTCACAGGAGACCCTACGATAACACAGAGTGCCCACTGCACCTCCGACCATAACAACCCATTGCTGTGCTCACAGGAGACCCTACGATAACACAGAGTGCCCACTGCACCTCCGACCATAACAACCCATTGCTGTGCTCACAGGAGACCCTACGATAACACAGAGTGCCCACTGCACCTCCGACCATAACAACCCATTGCTGTGCTCACAGGAGACCCTACGATAACACAGAGTGCCCACTGTCCCTCCGACCATAACAACCCATTGCTGTGCTCACAGGAGACCCTACAATAACACAGAGTGTCCACTGCCCCTCCAACCATAACAACCCATTGCTGTGCTCACAGGAGACCCTACGATAACACAGAGTGCCCACTGCCCCTCCAACCATAACAACCCATTGCTGTGCTCACAGGAGACCCTACGATAACACAGAGTGCCCACTGCCCCCCTTCCATAACAACCCATTGCTGTGCTCACAGGAGACCCTACAATAACACAGAGTGTCCACTGCCCCTCCAACCATAACAACCCATTGCTGTGCTCACAGGAGACCCTACAATAACACAGAGTGCCCACTGCACCTCCGACCATAACAACCCATTGCTGTGCTCACAGGAGACCCTACGATAACACAGAGTGCCCACTGCCCCCCTTCCATAACAACCCATTGCAGTGCTCACAGGAGACCCTACGATAACACAGAGTGTCCACTGTCCCTCCGACCATAACAACACATTGCTGTGCTCACAGGAGACCCTACAATAACACAGAGTGCCCATTATCCCCCTACCATAACAAACCTGCACAGCATGCACAGGAGGCCCTACAATAATGGGCACCCTACAACAACAAAGCAGTATTTTCAGCAACTGCTTATGGGAGACCCTACAAAAATAAACCAGAGCTTGTAACCCCAGTGCTTCCAAGCACTCTGCAACAACAAACCATTGTGTGTAAATTCACCTCCCTACAACAAACTATCACGCGTAAATCCAAGTCCCTACAATGACAAACCAACATGTGTAAATACGAGACCCTACAATAACAAAACAGCACATGCCACCCATATCTCACATGAGGCCCCACCCAACCAAACAGCTCCTGCTGCTCACGAGCCACCCTACAATAACAACCCAGTGTATAGAGCCTTGTGCTCACAAGAGACCCTACGATAACAAAGCAATCTCGTAAATGTCCCTGCAGCAAACAATTGCAGGTGTTCAGCCTCAAGGCCCATAAGCAACCATATAAAAATAAAGGAGTCCTTGTGGACAACCCTACAATAACAAAGGAGTGTCAGCAGCCCTGGAGGTCCGGAAGAAACCCTACAATAATAACCCAGCATGGATAGCCCTCCCAAGTGACCCTACACTAGCAAACCACTGCTTGTGGTCACAGCCCTCACAGGAGACCCTACAACAACAAACCACAATGAATACAGTCCCTCTGTCAGTCACAGGAGACCCTACAATAACAAACCAGACCAGGGGACAGAGGGGGAAAGTGAGATTCAGGTTTAGTGAGCCCAGGGTGAGGGTTGACCATCCAGCCTCCATGGCTCCCCCCGCAGCCAGAACCCCTCCTCACCCAGTGGTTCCCCCAGTCCTGGTCACACCTGCTGTGGGCTGCCCGCCCCACCCTGCTGGTTTGGGGCCAGGAAGAGAGGGCAGCAACACTCCTGCTGGGAGGGGGTGCTGGGGAAATCTGGCAAGGGGGGGTGAATCCTGGGGTGGGGGGCTCAGTGAACCCCCCACACCCGTACCCCAGCACAGACATGTCTTCACGGCAGGACTCACTGGGGCTCTTACCTGGGTTGGGGATGGACAACCTCGGCACCCCACAACTCAGCACCCTATCCCCCCAGTTTAGCTCCCTCCCCTGGGATCCAGCCCCTGCTCTTAGGACTCAGACCCCCCCCAACCCAGATCCTATATTCTGGGACCCCCCTCCCACAGCCCTGCCCCCCCCCCCGGCTCCTTCCTGGAGTGCAGCCCCCAAACACCCTTCCTAGGACACAGCCTCCCCGCAGCGTGAAACACCCACCCATCGCCCAATAACACAGCCCACCCACAGCCTGCCCCCACCCCTATTCCTGGGACACCTTCCCGGGACACAGCCCCCCATCTCTTCCCACCTCAGCACTGCCCCCCCCACACACACACGTGTTAAGGGTTGAAGAGAAGGGACCCTGCGGCACATGGGTATAACTTTCTGAGGGGGGCAGCAGGGAGGGTGCTGGCGGGGGGTGGGGGGGAGGTCCCTGGTTATTAGCGCCCCCTGCAGGTTGGGCCCCACCCCAGGCCCCACAAAGCCACAGGAATGTGGTGAGAAATTCCTTCTCCTCCAGATGGGGACAGGCTGGGGAGGGGGGACGCAACCCCCCCTCAAAAAAATCCTCCTTCCCCATGCCCTGACCGCTCTGGGGAATGGCGGGGGGGGGGGGGAGAAGGATGGATGGGAGCAAAAAGCAGCCCGCGAGAGAGGAAAAGTTGGGGGGGAGAGAAAGAGAGAGAGAAAGACAGGAGTGAAAAGGAGAGAAGAGAGAGAAAGAGAGGGAAAGAAGGGAGCGAATGAGAGAGAGAAAAGAGGGAGAGAGAGAAAGGAGAGAAAGAGAGGAAAAGGGAGAGAAAAAGAGAGAAGGAGAGAGAAAAAGAAGGGAGCGAATGAGAGAGAGAAAAGAGGAGAGAGAAAAAGAAGGGAGTGAATGAGAGAGAGAAAAGAGAGAGAGAGAGAAAGAAGAGAGAGAAAGAGAGGAAAAGGGAGAGAAAAAGAGAGAAGGGGAGAGAAAAAGAAGGGAGCGAATGAGGAAAAGGGGGAGAGAGAAAAGGAAGGGAGTGAAAGAAAAAAAGAAAGAAGGAGAGAGGAAAAGGGAGAGAAAAAGAGGGAAAGAGAGAAGGAAGGCAGGGAAGGAGAGAAGGAAGGGAGGGAAGGAGGGGAAACAGTGAGCGGGGCAGCGGGCGCAGGGCGAGGGGCTGGGGCTGGGGCCGGGCTGGGCGCGGCGGGTCCCAGCCTGGCAGCGGGTCCCTTACCCAGGTCGTCCATGGCGGCCCGGCCCCAGCGGCGGATGGAGGCAGAGCCCCCCCCCCGATCCCCTCCCGCCCCGTGACGCGTCTTCCCGGAGAGCCAGGGAGCCCGGCTCCGGCCCCTGCGCGCTGACCATGTATGGCAACGGGGCATCGCTCGGCGCGCGGGGCTGGGAGCCCGGACTCCTGGGTTCCAGCCCTGAGGGAGGGGCCAGGGGCCAGCGGGTCAGGACAGGGACGGGGAGCCCGGACTCCTGGGTTCCATCCCCCAAGGGAGGGGAGTGGAGACGAGTGGGTGGTGGCTGGATGGGGAGCTCGGACTCCTGGGTTCAATCCCCCAACGGAGGGGAGTGGAGACGAGACGGTGGTGGCTGGATGGGGAGCTCGGACTCCTGGGTTCAATTCCCCAAGGAAGGGGAGTGGGGACGAGTGGGTGGTGACTGTATGGGGAGCCCGGACTCCTGGGTTCCATCCCCCAAGGGAGGGGAGTGGAGACGAGTGGGTGGTGGCTAGATGGGGAGCTCGGACTCCTGGGTTCCATCCCCCAACGGACGGGAGTGGAGACGAGACGCTGGTGGCTGTATGGGGAGCCCGGACTCCTGGGTTCCGTCCCCCACGGGAGGGGAGCGGGGACGAGTGGGTGGTGGCTAGATGGGGAGCCCGGACTCCTGGGTTCCACCCCCCAAGGAAGGGGAGTGGCGATTAGCGGGCTGGGGCAGGGGCGGGGAGCCCAGACTCCTGGGTTCCACCCCATGGGTTGGGGAGCTGGGACCAGCAACTGGTGGGGCTGGGAGCCTGGACCCCTCTTCTCTTTCCCTCCCTCCCTCCCCCCCCCAAGCTAGGCATAAACAGGCTAAGCCATTGCTTAGGGGCCCTCTTCCTTTTGTGGGGGGGGGCCCAAAACTACTCCTGCTGAGGGCCCCCAGTGGGCCAGCGCTGCGCTGGGAGGGGAGTGCGGCTTGTGGGTTAGAGCAGGGGCTGGGAGCCCGGACTCCTGGGTTCTCTCTTGTGCCATTCCCCTCTTGCTGCTGACGCTAAGGGAAGTGGGGAGGCCGCAGGGCCGGGGGGGTTCCGGCTCGGGCTTTTCTGGCTGGGACGTTGGGAAAAAACTGTCACCAAATGAGAGAATTGGCTGACTGTTCACAGGATGTGGGGAGAGGGGCCGGGGCCGGAGCCAAGAAAGGGGGAAGAGAGGTCCCCCAGCCAGGAGAACCAGAGGGGGGAGCGAAGGGCAGATCCCAGGAGCGAGGGAGGTGGGTGATGGGGGGGGAGGGAACAGAGGGAGCCAGGCAGGACCCCTGGCAGTGATAGTGGGGGCAGGGCAGGCTGGGGGAGGGCTCCCAGGGGCAGGGGATGGAGGAAAGGCTGGGGGGCTCCCAGTGGCAGAGGACAGAGGAGAGACGGGGGGGGGGGAGAAGAGGAGAAGCTGAGGGGGAGGAAGAGAGTCTGGGGGGTCTCCCAGTGGCAGAGGACAGAGGAGAGGCTGGAGGGGCTCCTAGTGGTGGGGGATGGAGGGCAGGCTTAGGGGGCTCCCAGTGGCAGAGGATAGAGGAGAGACTGGGTGGGGCAGGAAGAGAAGCTGGGGGGGCTCCCAGTGGCAGAGGATGGAGGGCAGGCTGACGGTGGCTCCCAGTGGCAGGGGACAGAGGAGAGGCTGGGGGGGGGGGGGAAGGAGAGGCGGGGGGGATGACACATCCCAGGCCCCGCACTCAGGAAGCAGCCCTCCCTTCCCCCCCAGCCCATCTGGAAGCAGTTGAGCAGCAGGCCTTTCCTGTGACACAGGGAGGGGAGGAGGGGGGGCCCAGCTGGAAGAGCAGCCAGCACCAAGCAGGGAGTCCACAGCCTGGTTCCCCCCCACCCCCAATCCACCACCCCCATCCTTGTCCCCAGCCCCCTCGGACTGGTGCTGCCCCAGCCCCTTCCAGGCTCAGGCACCGCCCCCCCCAGGCCGGGGGCAGATCCCACGCTGCCACTGCCCCCACCACACCCCAGCCAGGTGCAGAGATGGGAGATTAGCCTCAGCTGGGGTGGACGGGGATAGACAGTAGCAGGGGCGAGGAGCCAGGACTCCTGGGTTCTCTCTCCAGCTCTAGGGGGCCAGGATCACGTCTAGCAGGCTGGGGAGTAGGAGCCAGGACTCCTCAGTTCTCTCCCCCATTCGGGGGGGTGGAGGGGGAAGATGATGATGCTGGGAGTCAGGACTCCTGGATTCTCTCCCCAGTTTGGGGGGGGGGGGAGGGGAGGGGGCGCAGCAGAATGAAGAGAGACAGACACATGTGCGTAGCGAAGCCCACCCTGTATTTCTCCACGTACAGTAGCTTATTCAATACACTCCCGTCGTACACACCCATCCCCTCGCCAGCACAGAGCAGCAACCCCGGCTGCCCCTCACCGTTCCCTGCAGCATGGGGGGGGGGTACCGCTGAGCGCCCCCCGGGCCTACCCTACCCGGGACGTAGGAAACAAGGTGGGGGCAGATCTCTGTGCAGACAAAGCCCACACACTGCCCTGGGCCAGCCTCCAGTCAAGGGCCCCCCCTCCCCCCAGCCACTCGCTGTGGCCTCAAGTGGGGAATTGGGGTGCCCTGTGCTGCAAAAGTAGGGACACGCCCCCCCAAAACACGCCACAATCCCTTCCTCGGGGAAGGTTGCAGGCAGGCTCCCACCCTGTGCCATAGCCCGGGGGAAGGGGAGATGACTCACTCCAGAGAAGGGATCCCAAATTTTCCTGGGGGTCAGCGGCTCGTCCCCACTGCCCCGATACCTCTCGCTGCATGGGTCCCATATCCCCATTCCTCACCTTGCCATTACCCCATTTCTCCCCCTCAGTTCCCCCCCACTATCAACCTCCCCACAGCTCCCTGACCCCCAACCTCCTCTATTCCCAAAGCCCCCCATCCAGAGGGGTACAGAGAGTGCCCTAAGCCCAGCCCCCCCCCCACCCAGAGGGGCATGGGCGGTGCTCTCAGCCAGCCCCCTAGCCTAGGTCCCATCAGTGCCCATTCCCCATGGCGTCTCCATGGCAACCTCCAGCAGCTCCTGGGCCAGGCCCTTGGGGTCTCCGGTGACTCGGAGGATCCGCCCCAGCGCGGCCGCCCGGCCGGCGGGCTCCTCCGACGCCCCCAGCAGGACGTAGCGGGCACAGCGGCGCAGCAGCTGCCCCCGGCCCAGCCGCTCCGCAAGCCGGTACAGCCGGGCCGGGCCGGCGCCGGGGCGCAGGTGCTGCCGGCACAACGCCTCCTCCACCAGCTCCTGCAGCTCGGGCAGCAGGAACTGCTCGGCCACCGCCAGCGTCTGCTCCGCCAGCTCCCCCTCGCCGGGTGGGAACAGGCCCCCGAGGGCCGGGCAGGGCTCGCCCCGGCAGCCGTGCAGGAAGTGGGTCAGCACCAGGAAGGGGGCGGGCGCCGCCCCGCGGATGGGCACCAGGGCCTGGCGGGCCTCAGCAAACCCGCCCGCCAGCATGGCCCGCAGGACGTCGGAGCCGGCGCACGCGGCCGGGCGCGAGGCCGGCACCAGGGCGCCCGAGTCCAGCCGGAACTGCAGGTCCGCCCCGCCCGCCCTCACCAGCCGCTCGTAGGGGCACGGCGGGGAGGCTGCCAGCCGGGAGCGCTTGGGGGCGGGCGGGGCGGGGAGGGGGGCGGCAGCCCCCAGCAGCAGGGAGAGCGAGTCCACGGCATAGAAGGTGAAGGGCGGGTCGGCGCCACTTGTCAATGCAGCCAGCAGGAGGCGCAGGCCCGAGTGCTCCAGGAGCAGCCTCCGGCAGAGGGACTTCTTCCTGTGGGGCGGGGGGGGGGGGGGGAGGGGGTATAGATCAGTCCCCGGATCGGCCCCCAGCCTCCCCCTCCCCTCCCCCCACCAGATGGGCCCAGGATCTCCCTGGATCAGCCCCACAACCTCCCCCGCAGCCTCCATTCCCACCACCTCCCCCAGAACGGCCTCCTTCCACCAGCTGGGCCCAGCCCCCTCAATGACCAGCCCCCTGCCCACCCATGCACCGCCTCCCCCCCCCGGTGCCACCCACCTGCAGATGAGGGGCAGGGCCACGGCACAGGCCACTTGGTCGGCCTCGGTGCCCGAGAGCAGCATGTGGGTGAGGACGCCCGCCCCGAAGGCCGACTCAGCCTGGACACACAGATTGCACAGCAGGGCCTCGCCTGGGGAGGGGGGCAGCATGTCAGAGCCCCTCCCCCAACACCCCACGGCGCAGATCTCCCATCCCCCTGCCCTGCCCCTGCAGCATGAGCCCCCCGCCCCCAACGCCCCACAGCAGGACAGCTCCTGTGACACAGCATCCTTCCAAATCCCGCCCCCCGCCCCAGCAGGGTGCCCAGCCCCCACCGCGCAGCATTCCCTGCCCAGCCCCGTGCCCTGCCACACAGCTCCCCCTAGTGCCACGCCGGGGCACTGTGAACCTGACAGTGGAAGTAGGAGGCTCACCCTGAGCTGGGGAGCAGGAGACCCCCATTAACCTAGAGCAAACCCCAATTCCCTCAGTGGGGGGCTACTGGAGAGAGGACCCAAGTTCTTCGGGGACAGAGTGCTCTCACACTGGGATGCTGGGAGCCCCATAATGCAGCAGGGTGACCCCCATTGCCCAGGACTGGGGCGCTCACCTACCCCTGGGGCACAGCGGGGGGGATCCCCGTGCCCTGGGACCGGGGCTCAGCGGGGGAGAGGACTCACCCAACTCCTTGAACCTCCTGCCAGCCTGGTGCCTGCTGCCTGGGCTTCTGGGGGTCTCATGTCCCACGGCGGCAGCCTCCTCTGGGGGAACGCCCAGCACCAGCCAGGCCCGCAGCAGGGAGGGGGCGTAGCAGCGCACAAAGGCCTCCAGGCAGATGGGGTTGCACGTGAGCCGATGCAGCAGCCGCAGGCAACGGGGTAAAGGGGCAGGGGCTCCGGTGACATAGGTCAGCAGCCCCCGCAGCACCGGGCCCGTCACCAGGCTGCGGCTGGGGTCCTCAGCCTGGGAGAACCGGGACAGCAGCAGCAGGGCAGGCGCCTCGGGGGCCGATAGCTCCTCCTCCCCACCCCACAACAAGAACTGTGGGGCCAGGGCCTTGCCTGGGGGATGGAAGAGAGCCGGCGTAGAAGGGGCCACGTCTGGATGGGGACGTGATTTGCCACGGCGCCGCGAGGAGAAAGCAGCGGGCTGGGGCTCCAGGAAGTCATCGGCAAGGAGGCGCTGCTCAGTCCCGGTAGGAATCGGAGAAATCAGACGTATATCCTTGGGAATTGGGCTCGGTGCTGGATCGGACCGGCTGGCCCCAGCGGGAATTGGCGACACCGGACGCAGATGCTCGGGAACGGGGCTTGGTGCCCGATCGGACCGGCTGGCCCTGGTGGGAATTGGCGATGCTGGACGCAGACGCTCGGGAACGGGGCTTGGTGCCCGATTGGACCGGCTGGCCCCGTTGGGAATTGGCGACACCAGCGCTGGACCTGGCTCGTCTGATGGTGCCGTGACGTGCCAGCCAGGCCTGGCTGACACCAGGGTGCCTGGACACAACTCTTCAGTGGCTGCCACATCCGGGAACCATGCTGGATTTTGCAAGTCAGTCCGAGCGCAGTTTGGCGAGAGCTCCTCATTCGGGGTCGCTGACCGCGGCAACTGAGCCTGCAGGTTCCGGGCGGTGCTGGCAGCGTCCGGGGCAATCTGTGCCAGATTCTCTCTCTTGGTCCCAGTGGACTTTGGTGTAGCCAGCAGCACCATGGGGGCTGCGCTGTGCTCACCCGTCCTGGCTGGATTAGGCAATGCTGTATGGTGCCTGGCAGCTAAATCCGGTGCCGCAGCTGGCAGTAACTCTGCTGGATGGTGCCCGGCAGCTCCGGCTGTAGCCAAACGTGCCAGGACCGGTGCCTCAGCACCTGGCGTCTCTGCCTGATGGCTCCCATCAACCACAGTTGAGTCCAGCTCTGCCCCGGGTGCCAAGCACTGCACCCTGGCAGCCGGCTCCAGCGACGGAGGAGCTAAGCAGGTGGGCGAGCCCAGCCCCACAGGCAGCCGGCCAGGCCCCGGCGTGTCGTCCTGCAGCTCGAGGGTGGGGCTGAAGGAGCCGTCGGGGGACCACTGTGGGGAGAGGTCGCCGGGACTGGCAATGTAACCCTCAGAGAGCAGCCAGGACCTGTGGCAAGAGGGAAGGAGTGAGAGCTGGGGTGGGGGTCAAGGAAGCCCCGAGTGCAGAGAGGAAGGGGGAACCAAGGGAGCCCAGAGCAAGCGAGCAGGAACAGGGAAGGGAGACAAGCTAGTTAGTCAGGAGCACTGGAGCAAGCAGGGGGCGGGGAAACCAGGAGGGCTGGGGGGGGGGGGGGGAGCACTAGGGAGTGGGGAGGAGAACCCCTCAAGCGAGCCCCAAGCACACCAGGAGAGACGCTCACCTGAGTCTCTGGAAGCTGGGTGACTCCCCTTCCGGTGCCCCGCTCTCCCGTCGCCCCTCGGGGGGGAAGTCAAAGGAGGCAGCGTCCCGCTCATCCTCGCTTTCTCCCTCCTCTTCCTTGTCCTCCTCCTCGCAGCGCGCAGCCCACTGGCCCTGGGCCACCAGCCGCCCCACCAGCAGGGCCACCAGCCCGCCAGCCTGCAGAACCTCCAGCGCCTCCTGGTCGTAGAAGAAGGCCACGAAGGCCACGACCACACGGGCGTGGCAGCCTCGCTGGCGCCCATCCTGCAGCAGCGCCAGCAGCAGCTCCAGCCCGCCAGCCTCCCGGACCCGGCTGCGGTTCATGGCCTCCCGGCACAGCAGGCACAGCGCCCTGACCAGGGGCTGCAGGACGGCACCGGCGGCTCCCGCCCCGTGCCGGCGCCGGATCTCCCCCACCAGCACCGCCACGCCTCCAGCGTTGCCCACGGCCGGCCGCAGCATCCCTTGCAGGCAGAGATTGGACAGCGCCGAGACGGCCGCCTCCCGCACTGCCCGCTTGCTGTGCCCGGCTAATGCCACCAGGGGGGCCACCCCGCCCCCCAGGCTCAGCTGCTCAGCGCAGTCCCGGCTGCAGCCCTTGGTGAGCTCTAGCAGGGCCCGGGCAGCTGCAGCAGCCAGGGCGGGGTCGTCGGGGCTGGCAGCCAGGCGCTCGGAGATGGCCCGCACTGCGCCCTGCTGGGCCAGCGCCAGGCGGTGCGCTGGGGTGGCGCCCAGGTTGCGCAGGGCCCGAATGATGCTCTGTAGGCACTCGCTGTCCTGGGAGCTGGCAAGGACTTGAACCAGGGGTGGCACCGCGCCTGGGAGGGGGCGGAGAGAGAAAGGGGGTTAGTGAGCCCCAGATCCAGAGAATGAACCCCAATTACCCCCTCCCAGGTCAGCAGGGGACTCCTCAGTATGCAGGTGAACCCCAACATGGCTCCTCTCCGGTACGGGGTGAACACCAATATTACCCCCACAAGGGATCAGAGAGCGGGCTCCCCAATATAGGAGTGAATCCCATTATCCCCCAGGTCAGCAGGGCGCTCCCCGGTATGGGGGTGAGCCCCCCTATTACTCCCACACAAGCAAGCAGAGAGGGGTTCCCTGTATGGAACAATTCCCATTACCCCAGCCCAGGTCAGCAGGGGATGCCCAGTATGGGGTGAGCCTCAGTACTACACTTCGGCTAGCAGGATCCGAGGGGCTCCCCAATATGGGGCAAGAATCCCAGTTCCTAGTCTTCCCCCATCCTCCATTCGCAGGTTGGCAAGGGGGGGGGGCATGACCCCACTCACCAGCATCATGGATAGCCTGCAAGTTCTCTACATCAATGGCCAGGTTGCCCAGGGCCCGTGCTGTCCGGTTGTGGATACTTTCGACTCCAAGCGATTTCAGGATCATCACTGGGGGGAGAGAGAGAGAGAAATCATCTGTGAACCATGGTGAGTGCATTATCCCTTGCACAGAGCTGAGATGCAGCCATCTCTGGGGGGGTCAAAGGGGCTGTTTATCCAGGGATTTCTCATCCAGTGCTGAGGTGCAGCCACCTCCGGGGTGGGGCACGGGGACTGTTTATACAGGGATCCCTTGTCCAGTGGGGAGATGTAGCCGCCTCTGGGGTGGACATGAGACACAAGGTAGTTCCACCCCAAGGAGAGATGGAGCGGGCACAGGCCTGTACCACCAGTGGGGACCCCAAATTGTACCATTGTGGCTTGGCGTTCCCCCCAAATTGCACGGGGGGAACGCCAAGCCACACCGTACCCAGGGAAGAGAGAGAGAAATCAAGGCACAGCACTATTGCGGCACCAATGGGGGAGCCCAAGTTCCACAATGTGAGAGCACAGGGGCCCCAGATGCAACCTCCCAGGGCGGGCGGGTGGGTGCAGGGCAACCCTGGACCGTGAGAATCCAGAAACATGCCACTTCGGCTGGGGGGCGCCCTGGACAGTACCATTTCAGCTCGGTGGGATTTAAGCTGCACCTCCAGGCTAACAGGTGCAAGGAGACCGCAGGCTGTACCAATTTGGCCTGGCCATTGCAGGGTAACCCCAGACCATACCATTACATCTCAAGGGGACCACAGACAGAACCATTTTGGCTCGGGGGGGGGGGGGGGGACGACCCAGAGCAGGGTAACCCCAGACTGTGCCACCCTGGCTCGGGGCGGGGGAAGTACCCAGGCTCCACCCCCAGGCCTGGCAGGACTAGGGTAACCCTGGACTGTACCACTCTGGCTCGGGGGGGGGGGGGGGGGAACGACACCCAGGCTGCACCCCCAGGCCTGGCAGGTGGCCCCGGACCGTACCATTTCGCGTCGGGGATTCCCCGCCGCGTCACTCACCCAGCGAGGGGATCCCCCCCAGCTCCCGCACCTGGGCCCGGCTCCCCCCCTCGGTGCAGCAGTTGCCCAGGATGCTGAGGGCCAGGTCGAGGGTGCGGCGGGGCCGGAGGGCCCCAGCCAGGAGCCCCAGCAGGGGCCCCAGCCCCCCGCGGGCCCGGAACCGCTCGATCCCGCCGGGCTGCTTGATGTGCCGGGTCCGCAGGGCCAACAGAGCCCGGCCCAGCCCGGGCTCGGCCCCGCCCCGCAGCTGGGCCAGGCAGTAGCCCAGCGACTCGGCGGGGCAGCTCCCCCCGGCTGCGGCGGCCATCGCGGGACTGGCCCAAGGGCAAGAGCAACGGGGGAAGGGGGGGCCCTTGAAAGGGGTCCGGGCCCCGGGGGTTTGTGGGAGTTGTAGTTCGGGCCCCGACAGGGTCCGCGCTAAAGGCGGCCAGTAGAACTACACCTCCCATGAGGCGCGGGGAGAGCGCGATGCATTGTGGGGGCTGTAGTTCTCCCACCGAGCTGATGGGGAAAGGACTACAGCTCCCAGAAGGCATAGCGCGGGGGGGGCTCTGATCGGGCGGGGAGCAATGCCTGCCGGGGGCTGCGGTTCTCACCTCCGCTGGGGGCGTGGCTGCGGGGGTGTTACACTGCCCGGGAGGCTGCCACCTCCCTGGCGCTGACGAGTGGGGAGGGGTCTACACGGAGGGGGAGGAGCCACAGAGAACCAGTGGGCGGGGTCAGACTGTTGGACAGCTGCTGTCACCCACCCTGGCGCCCACTCCCGGGTCCTGTCCCCGGCTCTGGCAGGGGAGTGGGTTCGAGGGGGCGCGGGAGCCAGGACTCTTGGGTTCTGTCATTGACTGCCTCACTGACTCCCTTCCCCAGCGGGTGCCTCACTTTCCCCACATGCCACGCCAGGAGAACATGTCCGACTGCAGTGGGGCGCAAACTTACCATAGGCAGGGCTGAAAGCCCAGCCAGGCATCAGCACCACACGCACTGGGTGGGGGCCCACAGGTTGGCAGGGGCAGCTGCACCCTAGGCTCCTGTTTGGTACCAGTTCACCTAGCGTTGCATCAGGGAGTTCGGAGGAACTGCAGAGAAGATGGGAACCCACCGCCCCAGGGCCTGATCATAGATTCATAGGGTTAGAAGGGACTGCAAGAGTCATCTGGCCTAACCCCCTGCAGGTGCCCAATAGACCCCACTCCCCTGCCAGAACTGGGATAGAACCCAGGAGTCCCGGCTCCCATGCCCCCTCCAAAACAATAGACTCCATCCCTACCATCTCTTCTCCGCGCTGTAGCTGTGCAGAGCGCTAACCCTTCAGGGGCGCTGGGCCCCTGGAGAGAGACAGAGGTTATAAGCAAGGACGACATGACCTCTGTCTGCACAACCCCCAGGCCTGAGGGGAGATCAGTTGTTGGGGTGAAGCACAGCAGAGTTTACACTGTCAGCAGCTGCCTGTTTACAGGCTCCCAGCGAGGAGAGGAAGACAGTTCCCTCTGGGTACAACACAGACCAGTTCCCACAAGCTGGCCCAGTTATCCAAACTGGTTCCCAGTCAGACTTGTAGATGCTACCGACAAAGAGAGAGTCCTCTGTCCCCTGTCCCCACATGCCTTTGGGATCTGAGCCCCCTAACCCCAAACTGGTCCTGAGTCCAGACCCCCCCTTGTTTAACTCATTGGACCCCACTCCCCTCCCAGAGCTCTGAGGAGAACCCAGGAGTTCTGACTCCCAGCCCTCCCCCATCCCACTCACTACACTAACCCACTAGACCCTGCCCGCCATTAATGACTGTCATGGTCAGTACAGGTCACAGTGGGGAAGCAGCCAACCTCGTGAATTTAAAACCCTTGTATGGGCCGTGGTATGTCACCAAAATTATCTGGCCTCACCCTCCTGCCATGTTTTCAGAGAGTCCCAGCAACTCCACATCTCCAGGCTAGAGAACCAGTCGGGGCAGGGGTGGGGGATTGAGACCAACTTTGACCCTTCTTGCACCCCATCCTGGGACCAGGACACCTGGTTCTCCCCCCAGCTCTGGGAGGGGAGTGGGGTCTAGTAGGTGAGATGGGAGGTCGTGAGTGAGGACTCCGGGTTCTAGCCCCAGCTGAGGGGTTCAAGGAAGTCTTCCGGCTCCTGGAGACCTGTGGGTATTCCCCACATGTTGAGCAGGGTGTATGAAAGACACCAGCCCGACACTGTTGTGAGTCAGTCCCAGCCTGTTAAATTGGAAATGAGAACCTGTAAACCCAGGAAGCACGGTTGCTCCATCCGCCCAGCTTGAGTTTCAGCAGATGGGGAAACAGATCTGGGTATCATGGGGTTTCAGAAGATGACATCAGCGTCTTCGCCTTGTACACCCGCCAGCTGCCGAACGCCCTCAGGGGGCTATGAACACACCTGGTAGTTCAGGAGAGGGGGCTGGCCCAATGCCCCAGAGCAGCATTAGGGGGTGCTGTGCTGCCGGGAGTGGAGTGGGAGGGGCTCAATAGAGGGTGCTCTCTATCCTCTGAGTGCCAATAACTGAGGGTGGCAAAAATCTAGTCTAATAATTTAGACGTGGGGACTGAGAGCCAGGACACCTGGGTTCTGCCCTCAGCTCTGAGAGGGGTGTGGGATCTAGTGGGTTAGAGCAGGGGGAGCAGGGAACAAGGACTCCTGGGTTCCATCCCAAGCTCTCGGCGGGCAATAAGGGGCAGTGGTTCAGGGACATCTGCTCACCCCAGGGTGGGTGTGAGGTACCCTTCCAGCAGCGGGGGACGTGCTGTGCCCCACGCCGGGCTGCCCTGTGTCACTTCCTTCTTGCGCCATCTCCCCTGCACATCCCTTCCAAGAAGAGCGAGAGCCGACGTGGGCATCTGAGACCAGCTCTCCCCCTACAGGGGGTGCCCACGGCCTCCCAGGTTGGCGCCCCTTTCTCCTCTTTCTCACCGTCCCCCTCTTTCCTTCCCACTCCCTGGTTTTCTCTCTCCCTCCCTTCCCAACCTCTCTCTGTCTCTGCCCCACCCCGTGGATGTAACTCATCCCTTCCCTGTAATTCCACCTCCAGCTGCACTGGGCTGGGCTGGGCTGGGCTGGGCTGGGCGGTGACCCCATGCATATAAGGAGCTGCAAGGAGCCCTTCACCCCTGCAGTGTGACCTTCCCCCACCAGGCACAGAGCAGGTGAGAGCTGCTTGCTGCTGAGCATCCCTAGGGGCCTGTCTTCTCTAGGGGCGCCAGCTCCAGGGGTGGGAAATGAGGCATGGGGCCCGTCCCCTCTAGGGCGCAGGCTCCAATCTGGCCCCAGGGTGGGGCACTGGCTGGACCAGGGCAGGGGAGTTGAATCCAGTCTCTCCAATCCTTTCTCCAGGTTGCTGTCAGCAGGTGACATCGGAGACATGAATCCTGCCTGGGTCCAGCACCTCATTGTCCTGGGGACGCTGCTGGGCGCCGGCTTCACCGGTGCCGATACAACAGGTAAAGCTGCTCCCCATCCCGCCCCGACCCTGCTCTACAGTGACCCTACCTGCTGGGGCCAAGCCCAGGAGAGGGAGGGGGCAGCAGGATGTGGTTATTTATTGGCCACCTGCCGGCTCTGACCCCCTCCCCCATCTCTCTATGTCCTGCAGGTTCCTGGTACTACGAAGACCCAAAATGCGGTAAGAGAACCCATCCATCCCCTGAGACACAGACGTCCAGCCTTTGACCTCACCCAGAGTGGGATTAATTACTGTTTTCTCACTTTTTGGGTGGGTGGGAAAACTGAGGCACAGAGAAGGGGTGGGTCAGTGTTCCAGGGCCAGGGCTAGAACCAACGAATCCTCACTCCCAGCCCCACCTCTCTGCTCTAAACCACAAGACTCCAGCCCCCTCCCAGAGCCGTGTGTAAAACCCAGAAGCCTCCCCTGCTCTAACTCACTAGACAGCATTCCCTGGCCAGAGCTGCAGAGAGAACCCAGGAGTTCTGACTCCCAGCTCCCCCACTTTATCCCACCAGAGCCCACTCCCCTGCCAGAGTCAGGGACAGAACCCAGGAATCCTGACTCCTGGACTAAAATTTGCATCATGCAGCCACCTCTGGGGTGGGTGACACCAGCTGATTAACATTCTGACTCCTCCCCCATTTTCTTCTGTGGCCCTTCCCCCTCTCTGTTGGCTTCTCCCCTCTTGGCAGGTCCAGAGACATGGGCGGCTCTGGGTCACTGTAACGGCACCAGGCAGTCCCCGATCAACATCGTCACCCCTGATACTGTCCACAATCCCCACCTGGGGGTTGTGTCCCTCGCTGGCTATGGGGATGCCAGGAAGCTTATCTCCATGGAAAACAAGGGGACGACAGGTAGGTACAGACTGCCCCTAAACCGAGCACCCTGCACTGCCAGGCCAGATGCCTGGGTCCCAGAGCCAGAACTAGGCATTTTAGTACCTGTGGTGAGCAAACATATCTGTGCCCCCCCAGAGGCGACACATGGGGGGGCAGGCAGGGGGCCTGTGGGCCCCCGCCCCCGATTTTGCCTTCCATTTAGCACAGAAGGGGAGAGAAGCCGTGCCACCCGCCCTGCCTGGGGAGCACCTGGCCGTGCAGAGGTGGCCTGGCTCGGGGCACAGGGCAGGGAGGGCTGCCTGGCAGCCAGCCAGCACCCTGGCTCCCACAGCTCAGAGACCCAGGGGCCCAAGCGGGCAGGTCACTCCCACCAGCTTCTGAGCCACCGGCTCCTGGTAGGAGGTGACGGTTTCCAAACAGTAGGGCACACCTGGGTGGCTGCCCTGCTCACCCTGCCCATGTTACAGCCCTGCTGGGTCCCATTCCCCACCCTGGTCCCTGCCCCGGAGTGAGTGCCCAGCACTGCCACTCCGGACGCCTGGGTCCCATTCCCTGTGTTGGTCTCTCTCCCCACCCCCTACAGTGGACGTGCTTTTAGCGGATGGGCTCCGTCTCAGCGCCCAGGGGCTCCCAGCTATCTACACAGCCAAATCCTTCCACCTGCACTGGGGCCAGGGGGCAGCCCAGCCTGGCTCGGAGCATTTCATCAATTACCAAGGGTTCTCCATGGAGGTGAGAGAGGCAGGGGGCGCAGCACTGGCCCCAGTGCCCCAGTGCAGAGCTAGGGGATGCTGTGCGGTCTGGAGTGGGCTGTGGGGCAGAGCAGGGGGCACCGTGCTGCAAGGAGCAGGCAGGAGGCTCGGTAGGGGGCGTTCTGCTGCAGGGAGCAGGCGGGGGCTCGACAGGGGGCGCTGTGCTGCAGGGAGCAGGTGGGGGGCTCAGCAGGGGGCGCTGTGCTGCAGGGAGCCGGCGGGGGCTCCGCAGGGGGCTCTGTGCTGCAGGGAGCATGCGGGGGCTCCATATGGGGCAGTCTCCAATTTTTCTCTCTCTCCCCCTTTAGCTCCACATTGTTCATACCAAGAACAACCTGAGCGTGGCTGACGCCCTCAAGGATCCCGAGGGAATCGCTGTGCTGGCCTTCTTCCTCCAGGTGAGGCAGTGCAGGGCGACAAGCCCGGACTCCTGGGTTCTATCCCCAGCTCTGGACAGGCAGCGGAGTCCAGTGGGGGCTGGGCAGCAGGACTCCTGGGTTCTCTGGATGGGAAATGGTATCTAACGATTTGAGGAGGGACCAGAGTCTTACCCTGAGTCACTCTATGACTCCCAGCCCTCCCCACGCCTCAGTTTCCCTATTTGCTGTACTCATGTGGTCTTGTCCCTCAGGCAACAGCCCACACACGCCCCTCCCACTCCTGGGATTCCTTCACCCAACACTTGAAGAAGGTGGCTCTGAAGGGTGAGTAACCCCTGAACTGGGGTGCGTGAGAGGTGGATTACGGCTGGCAGAGCATTGGGGCTGGGGACAGTACAGCTCTGTGCCACCAGGGGGCGAGAGAGACTAATGGATGAGAGGAGCGGGGTTGGGGCTAGGAGTCCGGGCTACTGGGTTCTGTCCCTAAAGCTGGGAGGAGAGTGGCATCTAGTGGGTTAGAGCAGGGGGGCTGGGAGCTAGGACTCCTGGGTTCTATCCCCAGCTCTGGGAGGGGCCCTCACTCTCCCTCTGCCCCTCCAGGGAAGAAAACGGATCTGGACGGCTCCTTCTCCCTGCGGGGGCTCCTAGGCTCGGTGGACCTAGCCCGCTATTACCGCTACCAGGGCTCCCTCACCACCCCCAACTGTGACGAAGTCGTGGTCTGGACTGTCTTCCCCGACCTCATCCTGGTGCCTCCTGGTGTGGTGAGTGTGGGGCTGGGGGGAAGGGAGGGAGTCAGGACTCCTGGGTTCTCTCCCCAGCTTTGGGAGGGGAGTGGGGTCTAGTGGGTTAGAGCAGAGGGGGCTGGGAGTCAGGGCTCCTGGGCTCTTTTTCCAGCTCACCTCCCCTCTGCTGTTCAGACCCCCACTCTCTCTGCTCCAAAGTGGTCCCCATCAGAACCTTCCCAGTTCTCTCCATTGATGGGGTATCCTCCTCTGCACTCAGTAGGGCACCCCAAGTTTGCCTCCCCCCTCAATTTGACCCCCCCCCCCACTAATCTGTCTCTCTCTCCCCAGGTGGCTGCGTTCCCCTCCATCCTCAGCTCCACAAACTCAGATGCTGGGCCCCGGCTACAGAACAACTACCGGCCTCTGCAGAGCCTTGGGAATCGCCACGTGCAGGCCTCGGCGGGCCTCCGAGTCGCCCCCAGCTCCTCTTCCACCCTGCGGCCTGCAGCCTTGATCCCTCTGCTCATCAGTACCGCAGCAATTGCCTGGCACCTATAAAGGGACAGAGCCAGATACAGGGGGTGCTGGGAGCCAGGACTCCTGGGTTCCATTCCTGGTTCAGCCACAGACTCCCTATGTGACCGTCATCAAGCACCATCCCCGCTCTGGGCCTCAGTTCCCCATAGATAAAATAGCGATAGGTTTTGTTCCACAGTCCTGGAGACAGCATTGATCGCAGTCCTCTTGGAGACTGGGTGGGAACACAACCTTCAGCTAATATATCTGTTAAGGAAAAGTTAGCATATGTGACTCCATTTTGGTTTGGGGCCCACCATTGTCTAAAAGCAAGCAAGTTGTTGGGGACACTGGGGCATAGCCACTAGGTAACTCGAGGGGATGGAAGACCACGAGTGTCGATGAAGCCCCCTCGCACTAGGCCCAGGTGTCCTTGGCCCCCCCGGCCTGGAGGCACTCGCAGCAGCTCTGCGTACTAGGCCCAAGTGTCCTTGGCCCCCCCGCCTGGAGGCACTCGCAGCAGTTATGCTGAGGATCTGCAACAATATGCTGCTGAGTCAGACTGCCTGAAACGAAGCAAGGCCAAACAGGGCAGATATGGAAGAACAATGCTGAATAAAGCAGCTTTATGTATGGTTTAAGAAATGATACAGAGAACAAGGGAACTAGCTGGGAACTGGGTTGGCTGGCTATATGGATACTTAGGGCAGCTTGCTATTGGATAGGTATGCTGGGAAAAAGGATGTATAAAAGCCTGTGTAACTTCCTGCTCTGTGTGCAGGATTTGAGATTTTATTCTCCGTGTACCTTTTTGCAGCTGCAAATAAACTTTTCTGCTTCTCCACCCCGTTGTGATTCTTGGGTGTAGCACACCGGGTAGCAAACCAACTCCAGCTGTTGTTTAGCCTCTCGGCACTGGGTGCTGGCAGCAGCTTTTGGCGTCCCTGGGTGGGCGACGAGCCTGCAATTTAGCCTTGCCCGGACCCCTCCTGCAGGTCGAGGATTGTGACAAGAACCGAAGCCCAGTGCACACCGGTGAGTTCACCGGGGCCTCGGAGGAGACGCGATTTGATCGACCCCGGAGGGCACAATGGTGCAACGCACTCATATAGTGGAGAAGTTGTTGTGGACGACGGTGAGGAACCGGTCCCTTGGACATAGGGGAGGAGCAGTTGTGGACGACGGTAAAGAACCGGTCCCTTGGATAAGGTAGGAACCTTTTGAAATCCGGATTGTATGCTCTGTTGCAACCTGGGGACTCCCAGAGTTACCCTGTAGGTATGGGACAGGGACAGAGCTCAGGGGTTAGGGCACGCTGTACGCCCCTAGAATGCATTCTAGCAAACTGGAAGGTATTTGGTGCGGATCCGATGACTAAGAGCCAATTAAAACGATTCTGTACAGTTGACTGGCCTCAATATCAACTAGAGGACCAGGAGTGGTGGCCACCAGGAGGGTCAATTAATTACAACACAATCCTCCAATTAGTTTTGTTTTGTCAGTGAATGGGTAAATGGAATGAATATTTGTATGCACAAGCGTTTATGGCTTTAAGAAATAGAATAGAGCTGTAATTCTGCAGAGTTGTAATTTGACTCCGACTGGTTCGGTAGCAGCTAATGTTAGTCCCCAGACCCCCACCCCCACTGTAATGGCAGAGCCGGTGTCCCCTTCGGCCCCCATGCCCCCACCTTATAAGGGTAGGACGCCTCGGGTTACAGAGATTGCCCCCTCGGTGGGACTCTATCCTTTGCTTACCGAGACCGTTGTGGCTTGCCCAGGGGCAGAGGGACGTCAGGCTACCACTATGCAAGTTTACACCCATGTGCCATTCAATCCAATAGACTTAGCAGCTTTTAAAACACAGACTGGGGAATTCTCCATGAACCCAAGCCAGTTTATTTCAGTCTTTGAGGGGTGCCTCAGCAGTCATAAGCCGGACTGGGATGATTGTAACATCCTCCTGCGAACCCTATGGTCTGAGGTTGAAAGACAACAGGTTGTGTCCAAGGCAAGGAAGGAGGCCCAGAGACGGTACGACCGGGGTCGTATTAATGTCCCTGACCCGGATGCATAAGTCCCCTGAGCAGACCCCAGGTGGGATCCAAATGATCATGGGGATATGACCCGCCTTACTTCCTATAAGGAGTTGCTTTTGAATGGACTCTGTCACTCGGCTATCCGACATAATAATTGGGCAAAGCCATATGAAGTAATGCTGGATTTAAAAGAAAGCCCAGGGGCCTTTCTACAGCGTATTCGGGACACCATTCGACAGAACACTAATGCAGACCCCGATGATCAGGCAACTGAGTCAATTATTAAGGGAATTTTTACGAGCAGAGCAGCCCCTGATATTAAGAGAAAGTTACAAAAAAAAGAGGATTTAATGGGCATGACCATGGCACAAATCTTAGAGACTGCAAACCGAGCTTATAGTCGGAGAGAGACAGAGAAGGAGAGAGAGCAAGTGAGATTGATGGTAACAGCGGTACAGGCCGGCACTAAGAGAAGTGGCTGGGGAGGAAGGGGCCGTGGACATGAACGTCCGGGCCCGCAGGAGAGACGACTGGGTCGCAACCAGTGTCCCTTGTGTCGACAAGAGGGACATTGGAAAAATGAGTGCCCAAAGAGGAAAGAAAAGGGGGGTGCCTCTGTGATGGCGATGGCGGAGCAGGAATAGGGGTGTCAGGGGAGACGGACCACTCTACCCCCAGAACCCTGAGTAAAGATGCGGGTGGGAAGCTCAGAAATAGAATTTTTAGTGGACTCTGGAGCAGCACGAACTGCTGTAAATCAACCCCTTCAGTTGCCAGTAGCAGATTCCCTTACTGTGGTGGGAGCCACAGGCAGGGACACCAAGTGCCCAGTGCGTGCCCCAGCGGAATGCGCTTTGGGAAACAGGACTATATCCCACAAGCTGGTATACCTCCCTGAGTGTCCAACACCTCTGCTGGGACGGGATCTGCTTTGTCGCCTCTGTGCCACCCTGCATTTTACTGAGGATGAAATAACCCTTACCTTACCCCCTGAGAATGCATGGATCATGACCCTTGCAGTTGAGCCCTCAGCCATGCAAGCCCCAGAATGGGGCCCGTGGGAAGACCAGGTGTACCCCCTCGTGTGGGCATCAGGGATTCCAGGAAAGGCCACCCACCAGACCCCCATTACTATTCAGCTCATACCAGGGAAAGGCCCAGTGCAAGTAAAACAGTATCCAATCAAGAGGGAAGCCAGAGAAGGTTTACAGAAAACTATAGATCGATTCCTAATGTATGGTATTCTCCGGGAATGTCAGTCAGCCTGGAACACTCCCATTCTACCCGTACAGAAGCCTGATGGCACGTATCGGCTGGTACGGGACCTAAGGGCAGTCAATGAATGGGTTAAGACTCTGCACCCTCTTGTCCCTAACCCGTATACCTTATTGGCTTCTATAGGGGGACAGTATACCCATTTTTCAGTCCTCAATCTGAAAGATGCTTTCTTTACCATCCCAGTTGCCACCCCGTCACAGGAGATCTTCTCCTTCGAGTGGGAGGACCGAAAAAGGGTTAAAAAGCAACTTTGCTGGACAGTGTTGGCCCAGGGATTTAAAAACTCCCCCACCCTCTTTGGCCAGGCTCTGGCCAGGGACCTAGAGGAGTGGGATAATGAGGAGACCCTCCTTCTGCAGTATGTAGATGATTTGTTAATTGCCACTGTGGGCCAAACCCCCGCCTTAAAGCCACCGTGAGCCTCCTGAATTTTATTGGACTCCGGGGATATCGGGTAGCACGGAGTAAGGCTCAAATCGCCCTCCCAGAGGTACGATACCTCGGGTTTCACATACGGCAAGGGGAGCGTCAGCTTTCAAGCGAAAGAAAGGAAGCTATCTGTCAAGTTCCTACTCCAAGTAATCGTAAGCGGCTCAGGGCATTTCTGGGTATGGCAGGCTTTTGCAGGATCTGGATCCCAGAGTTTGGACTGTGGGCTAAACCCCTGTACGACTGTGTAAAAGGAGCAGATCATGACCCCTTCTATTGGACCCCAGAGGCTGACGGGGCATTTAAAATCCTGAAAAGAAAATTGATGAAAGCCCCGGCTCTGGGCCTGCCGGATCTCTCTAAGCCGTTTCAGTTGTATGTACATGAACGAAGGGGGGTGGCCCTAGGAGTGCTTACACAGCTGTTAGGAGCATGGAGACATCCCGTGGCTTATTTTTCTAAGCAACTGGATCAGGTTGCAAAGGGTTGGCCGGCATGTTTACGGGCAGTGGCAGCTACTGCCCTAGTGCTTGAGGAAGCCGAGAAGCTAACATTGGGAGGGGTTATGCAAATCTATACTCCCCATATGGTCCGAGCCGTATTGGATGCAAAGGGAGGGCTTTGGCTCACCCAGGCTCGGATTGCTCGGTACCAGGCTAAGCTGTTAGAGAACTCTGAAGTCACCTTACAGCCTTGCCCCTCCCTTAACCCAGCCACTCTCTTGCCAGAAACAGAAACATGACTGTTTAGAGATATAGATGCCCAGTACTCCAGCCGTCCGGATTTAAAGGATGTGCCCCTCCCAAATGCAGATTATGAGTGGTACACTGATGGTAGCAGTACTGTAATAGATGGGCAAAGGAGGGCGGGTTATGCTGTTGTGACCCTCCATGACACTGTGGAAGCTGAAGTTTTGCCTGCTGGGACCTCTGCCCAGCTTGCCGAACTAATAGCCCTGACCCATGCACTTGAACTGTCAAAAGGAAAGCGGGTCAACATTTTTACTGATTCAAAGTATGCTTTTGGTGTGCTGCATGCTCATGCTGGCCTGTGGAAGCAAAGGGGAATGCTGACAGCCCAAGGCTCCCCAGTCAAGTACGGGCCCCAAATCCTCCGGCTCCTAGAAGCCGTACAACTTCCCTCGGAAGTGGCGGTGGTACACTGTAAAGCCCATCAGAGGGAGGATCAAGATGTGGCCAGAGGTAACGCCCGGGCAGATAGAGAGGCTAAGCATGCTGCCACCCTGCCGTCCCCTCAGACTGAGAACGCCCATATGCATGCCCTTATCCCATCAGTAGGGGAGCTTCCAACCCCTCAGTACTCTGGGGAGGAGAGACAGCTAACTGAGAAACTCGGTCTCCGGGAAAAGGAGGGATGGCTCCATTCCCCCGAAGGGAAGGTCCTCTTACCAAAGGGCCTGATCCAGCCGGTGCTGCAGAAACTACATCAAACCACTCATGCTGGCAGGGAAGCACTTATCCAGCTAATGGGAAAATACTTTATCACTTCCGGACTCCGACCCCTGGCTGCCCAGGTACAAGCGGACTGCTTAGTCTGCCAAAAGAATAACCCCTGACCGGGACATCCTGTGCCACCAGCTGCCCTAGAACCCACTCCGGGCCCCGGACGAGTGTGGCAAATAGACTTTACTGAGTTTCCCCGGACCCAAAGGTTCAAATATCTCCTTGTCATAGTGGATCGGTTCAGCGGATGGCCAGAAGCCTTCCCATGCCGTAATTGCACTGCCAGAACAGTGGCCCTCAAGTTTGTTAAGGAGATCCTTCCTCGCTTTGGACTCCCCCTGTGGATGGAATCTGACAACGGGTCACATTTCACATCAAAAATCATTCAAAGCATTTCACATGCCTTACAGATCCCCTGGAAACTCCATACGCCCTGGAGACCGCAAGCCAGTGGTCTAGTGGAGCGTACCAATCAGACCCTTAGACGGCATCTCTCAAAAGTGTGCCAAGAAGCCTCACTGCGATGGCCTGATGCTTTGCCCCTCGTCCTACTCCGTATCCGCGTTCTCCCTAAGGGTAGATTAGGGCTTAGTCCCTTTGAAATTATGTTTGGAAGGGCATGGCCTATGAATGGCACCCCGGTTCCGTCAGGGGAATGGGAGCTGGTAATGTTTTTTTGTCACAGTATATGTGTTCCCTGTCTGCTGTTCTTTTGTCTCTTCACAGGTATACCAAGGATTCCCAGCCTCTCCCCTTGGACTCTCCCGTCCACTCCTTACAGCCCGGTGACTCTGTGCTTGTTCGCACCTGGAAAGACGAGCCTCTCCAGGAAAAGTGGAAAGGACCCTATACCGTCCTGCTGGTCTCCCATACAGCGGCAAAGATCGAGGGACACAAGAACTGGATCCATCACTCTCGTCTGAAGGCAGTACCCGCCCCCTAGTCAGCAGAACAGTGGACCGTCCAACCTGCTGACTCCTCATCTAGTGACAATCTCGGGCTAAAGCTACTGTTTAAAAGACACAAATAGCGGGCACTTTAACGCTAAAATGGGCCCACCCAGGTACTGGAGACCCTGGGTTGGGAAGACTCTGGTGATAATTAATTGGGTAACATTGTTATTCTCTGTATTGTTATTTCCAAACTGTGCATATCGGGAGCATAACTCCTTTGTTTTGCTTGCGCACCATGTTGCTACTTTAACACACCAGACTGATTGCTGGGTATGTGCTCCGACTCCACGGTCCCCCAAAACGGGAATGCCCCTTGACATGCTGCCCCTGACCCTAGCAGAATTAGCCGCCACCAAAGAGCAGGAAAGAACGGACTCGCCGTTCTGGAATAAGACCTCTTTACAGCAGGCCACCTATCAGGGCCAGGAGTATTCAGTTGCAGTACTCACTGAGGGAGTGTTATGTTTTACCCGAAACCAATCTGATCACTATGGGCGTCCTGTGGGAAAAAGCTCCTGTGTTATTACACAGTGGGCTGATGGGTATTGGGTAAAGACCAACAGGGGAGGCCAACAGTGTGGGTGTAATGGTTCCTCCCCTTTTAGGGAAACTCTTACAAATAATCTTACCACAAAAGAAAGGTTTGGAAATGTAACTTGCCATCCAGTTAACATCTCCAACGTAGCCAGCCAGTGGTGGGTTTGTAGTGGTCCCTATGGCGAGTGTAATTTGAACGGCGCAATTAGAAACGCCCCCACTTGTACCCAATCAGGAGGATGGGATGCCCCCTTAGGGGCATATGAACTGTTTGGAAAAGCAGCCAAAGCAGCTTTAAATATCCCAGGAATCCCCTTAAGAAACAGTCCTTACTGGGCCCTACAGGGTCACTATTTTGTATGTGGCCGAAAGGCTTACAAGGTGCTGCCAGCCAACTGGACAGGTAGCTGTTATATAGCTCATGGAGTTCCTCATCTGTCAATAGCTGCCACACTGCCCAAAGGAAAGATTAGAAATGCCCGAGACACCTCTGTTGAGTCACGAGAAAAGACCCTGCAGCGACTGACTACGGCATTGGAGGACAATATGAAGAATTCCCTCACAACCGAGAAGCTTGTAGGGTGCTCTGTACTGGGAATAGCGCCACTGTTTACCGGGCCAGCCATGGCATGCATAGGCCGCTATACTGTAAGGCTGCAAATGGTACTTGAGAAAGTTGCCTTAGAGTTAGAGGACTCGGTTAGTGATTTAGGATCAGCAGTAAAAATATTAAATAAAGAGGTACAGCAGCTCAGGACGTTTTCCCTCCAAAACAGGCTGGCTTTGGACTATCTCTTGGCATCCCAAGGAGGGGTTTGTGCCCTCGTCGGGTCCCGATGTTGTGTATATGTAAATGATAGCAGTTATGAGATCTATGAAAAGGTGGTACAGGCTGAGGGCCATGCCCGAGCCGGAGCACAGGTTGCCTATACTGCCCCAGAGAACGATTGGTTGCAAACCTTGTTTTCAGGCTGGGGTTTGTCGTCTTGGCTTGGTGGTTTATTTAGCCTGCTATTGAAACTTCTCTTTCCTATATTGCTTGCATTACTGGTATTATGCGGTGCAGTATCATGTGTTAGGGCCCTTTTGCAAAAGTTAATAAGTCATTCTCTTCAGGGCTATCACAAAGTGCTTATGCAAAGTCCTATTGTAAAGAATTAAGTAGCCTAAGTGAGAAAACTCAGAGCCAAGGTTGTTGAGTGTTCTCAAAGGAGGGAGTTGTTGGGGACACTGCGGCATGGCCACTAGGTAACTCGAGGGGATGGAAGACCACGAGTGTCGATGAAGCCCCCTCGCACTAGGCCCAGGTGTCCTTGGCCCCCCCTCCCGCCTGGAGGCACTCGCAGCAGTTATGCTGAGGATCTGCAGCAATATGCTGCAGAGTCAGACTGCCTGAAACTAAGCAAGGCCAAACAGGGCAGATATGGAAGAACAATGCTGAATAAAGCAGCTTTATGTATGGTTTAAGAAATGATACAGAGAACAAGGGAACTAGCTGGGAACTGGATTGGCTGGCTATATGGATACTTAGGGCAGCTTGCTATTGGATAGGTATGCTGGGAAAAAGGATGTATAAAAGCCTGTGTAACTTCCTGCTCTGTGTGCAGGATTTGAGATTTTATTCTCCGTGTACCTTTTTGCAGCTGCAAATAAACTTTTCTGCTTCTCCACCCCGTTGTGATTCTTGGGTGTAGCACACCGGGTAGCAAACCAACTCCAGCTGTTGTTTAGCCTCTCGGCACTGGGTGCCGGCAACAACATCATGCACCAGGAGGAGTGTTCCTTAGATACTGCATTCCTGTGAAAACCCTCCCGCTTGTTTCCAGCCTGTCTCGACTCCCGGTTTCTGTACTTTGTCTATTTCTAACTCCCTGCCTCCTGGCGTTGTGATGTGGGCCTCCTATCCTAATAAGAAAGGCTACTGGTGTATTGCTTTAGGACCATGTTGCATAGTTGAAGTAATAGTTTTGCACAGGGAATGTACCTAGCAGGGATAGGTGGCAGATAAGGAAAGGGTTTGTCTATTGGCTAAGGTTTCCGAATGCACGAGGGCAACATGCTTTGCTAAAAGGTATATAATCTTTGTATAACCTGCATTCGGGGTCCCCTTCTGGCTAGCAGGAGGACACCGCGCTCAAGCATAATAAATTTAATATCTTTGGGAACTCTGCAGTTGGGGACTTTGTTCATGTGCCTCAGCCTAGACTCGAACTGCGCATGACCTATCAGGTATAATTCGCAACATATCTCAGGAGGACTGGATTACAAGCCCCCACCGCCAGGAGTTTGGACTGAGTGGGCAGAGGGGGTGTGACGTTGCACTCCATATGCTTTATAAAAGTATGCTTATGAATGTAAATATAATGTAACTGGAATATGCTTTATGCAAAAGGTCTCTTGTAAGGTTTCATTACAAAGGTTATAACATACTGAATATATTCCTCCTATTCGTATGCATGTATCATTCTTGTATCTAAGCTAGAAATATGAAGTATAACTCTGAGTTCCTATTGTAATTACGCAAAGTGTGGGCCATTAATGGTGGTTTAGAATCTTGATGGCTCCCATTGACTAGGACAATTGGTTATAGATGGTTTATTTACCTGCAAGCCTTCCTGTGTACATGTGGGTGTGGGCCAGCCCCTGGGTAATGAAGAATGAGGTATTACAGGACATGTGACCATGTCACATGATTCTGGAATCCATCTTAAATCTGGTACTTTTCCATTTAGAAGGAGGGGCGGGGACCCAGACAGACAAAAGATTCCCGCATTTTGCCAAAGCTATAAAAGGGGGTGGAGCAGGACAAAGCAGGCCAGGCATGAGAACACCCCTGTTTACCACCTAAGGTTGCCAGTCATGAGAAAGCCCCTGTTTTCAACCTAAGATGTCGGATGGAACTAATAAGGACTGTACCAGGGGAAAGGATTGGGCCCAGACTCGGAAGGAGTCTAGCCTGTGAAAGAAGCTTATTGAAACATGTCTGAGGGTGAGATATTACCTGTAATCAGTTTCTTAATGTATTAGGCTTAGACTTGAGTGTTTTTGCTTTATTTTGCTTGATACCTTACTTTGTTCTGCCTATTACTTGAAATACTTAAATCCTACTTTTTATACTTAATAAAATCACGTTTGTTTATTAATGAACCCAGAGTAAGTGATTAATATCTGGGGGAGCAAACAGCTGTGCATATCTCTCTATCAGTGTTATAGAGGGCGGACAATTCATGAGTTTACCCTGTATAAGCTTTAAACCAGGGGTCTCAAACTCAATTTGCCTTGGGACCAGGGCCAGTCCTCAAATCCTCCCAGTGGGCCAATAATGCCACTGAAGATGGTATTCAGAAAAGAAAACATTTATATTTTATTTCGATTTTCTTAGAAATAATAAAACGGTCATACAACTTGATACAATTCTTCGCCTGCCAGAGAGTTTTTAGTGTTTGCCAGACACCTGGCAATGCTTCAGTTCTCTCAGTCTGTTGATGTTTGGCCTCAGTGACTGTCTTGTCTCCCAAGGTCTATGAGAGTAAGGGATTGTCCTTCAGGATAGGCTGTAGATCCTTGATGATGCACACGATCCATTGTCTATAGCCAAGCTCTAAGATACAACTGCATTTGCTCCAATCCCTCAGACAGAGACAAACACCTACAGGATCTCTATCAAGCATTCTTAAAACTACAATACCCACCTGGGGAAGTGAAGAAACAGATTGACAGAGCCAGAAGGGTACCCAGAAGTCACCTACTACAAGACAGGCCCAACAAAGAAAGTAACAGAACACCAATAGCTGTCAGCTACAGCCCCCAACTAAAACCTCTCCAGCGCATCATCAAGGATCTACAACCTATCCTGAAGGATGACCCATCACTCTCACAGACCTTGGGAGACAGGCCAGTCCTCGCTTGCAGACAGCCCCCCCAATCTGAAGCAAATACTCACCAGCAACTACACACCACACAACAAAAACACTAACTCAGGAACCAAACCCTGGAACAAACCCCGGTGTCAACTCTGTCCCTATATCTTTTCAAGGGACACCATCATAGGACCTAATCACATCAGCCAAGCCATCAGGGGCTCGTTCACCTGCACATCTACCAATGTGATATATGCCATCATGTGCCAGCAATGCCCCTCTGCCATGTACATTGGCCAAACCGGACCGTCTCTACGCAAAAGAATAAATGGACACAAATCTCACATCAGGAATTACAACATTCAAAAACCAGTAGAGGAACACTTCAGTCTCCCTGGACACTCAATAACAGACTTAAAAGTGGCAATTCTTCAACAAAAAAACTTCAAAAACAGACTCCAACCTGAAACTGCAGAAGTGGAATTAATTTGCAAACTGGGCACCATCAAATTAGGCCTGAATAAAGACTGGGAGTGGATGAGTCATTACAAAAACTAATTTTACCATACTAATTTCCCCCTACTGTTACTCACACCTTCTTGTCAACTGTTTGAAATGTGCCGCCCTCATTATCACTACAAAAGTGATTTCTCCTCCCTTGGTATTCTACTGTTAACTGAATTGGCTCGTTAGACTGACTCCCGACTTAGTAAGGCAACTCCCATCTTTTCATGTACTACGTATAAATATGCCTCTGATGAAGTGGGTTCTAGTCCACCAAAGCTTATGCCCAAATAAATTTGTTAGTCTCTAAGGTGCCGCAAGGACTCCTCGTTGTTTTAGCTAATAATTAGTCTTTTGGGACCTAAACTATTACTGGTTTTGAAGCCACAGCTTAGACTTTGGGAGAAAGGGGTTTTCAGAAAGTTAAGTGAATATTTTAGTGAAACTAAAAGAGTTTTACAAAACGGTTCAGCTCCGTGGATGCTGTTACACTGGTATAAAACTATGTTAAATACCTACTCACTGACTCATTCATATCATTGTTTCTAAAACACAACTTCAGAATATGTTTTACTGATTGAGCTGAGTAACTGTTATAAAGGGATATTGGCAATCCCCCAAGTACCCAAGGAAAAATTAATCTGAACAGAGGTTATAGGCTTTGCATTTTTCAACACATTCTGCATCAGACATCCTCTCTTCTAGTTTTCATGAATCTACCTTTCTAATCCAGAGCATTTTTTGGCGGAGGCTGCAGGGTTAGATAATGGAATAACTTCTGTGGCTTCTTTGCTCAATAACATTCTTTAAAATATATGGAGGAAATCTCCAAATGGTCAGTCATACCTTCAGTTTGATTGATAAATAACCCAGAAAGGGAGTTACAATTTGCAGGATTTAATCGACAACAAAAATTACTTTTGGAAATTTTTCCCTTTAGAAACATTAGCAAGCATGGTTTTCCTTCTTGCTTCATTGGCAATTCGCTTGTAGACTGATTTGCTTTGAATAACTCTTGATAATATGCCTTTTGTGGTGTGAAATTGGAGCTGAATTAAAGCAAGACACAGGACAACTTCTGTTTGATTCACTACTGGCATGGCACCGCTCACTGAATTGCCATTTGTTTTGCCAGGATTAGGGGCCATCCCTGGTGTTTTGCACAATTGCAAATAACTGTGTCAATGCCACCTACACTGAAGCTACCTTCACTTCCTAAATGAAATGCAAACAACAAAATCATCCCTGTGTTTAAAGAGGCAAACTTCATGCTGGTAAGTCCATTTGCATTAGCAAATGAGCAAAAACCTTTCATTTATTTTTACCCATCCTTCCAGTCCCTGCAGCCCAGCCTCCACCCTAGCTTCTAGACACTTTGCCAGTGATTAAAACCTCCAGTGGGGATGTGACGTAGCACTCCATATGTTTTATGGAAATATGCTTAAGAGTGTGAATATGATGTAACTGCAATATGCTTTAGGCAAAAGGTCTCTTGTAAGGTATCATTACAAAGCTTATAATCTACTGTGTGTGGTCATCCTATTTGTATCCATGTATCATTCTTGTATCTGAAGCTAGAAATATGAAGTATAACTCTGAGTCCTATTGTAATTATGCAAAGTGTGGGCCACTGAATGGCGGTTTAGAATCTTGATGGCTCCTGGCGTCACAAGTCACGGGTGTGATGTTCTGCTCTGTTCAATGTCGATAACAATTGGTTGCGGGGGCTCTCTGTGTGCCGCCCCAGCTCTGTGCAGATCGCTGACACAGCAACCCCGAGAGAACCCCCAATGACCACAGACTCTGATAAGGTATGAAGGCACCCGGCCAGGTTTATTGCCAAACGAAACACAGTCTCTAGCTCCCCGGATCAGATGTCTGCAGTTCTGCTAGTACATATGTGCTCCCTGACAATGGACCGGCTCGGTCAGTGGCGGGATTTACCACTGCCCCCTACGCCAGACAGACATCCACTCAGGGATGCATTCTTAGACACAGGTTCAAACAAGTTACAGATCACTCCTGACATGCAGAGGTGCAATCCCCTCTACATGTGAGGATGCCGCCTCTCACAAAACAGCTCTACCATATTACCTTCCTGCCCCTGTCTTTAGGATAGGTCAGCCTGTCCCTGTTATCTGGGGAATGTGCAAGTACCGGCATGTTCTGGTACCATCCTGGCACGTGTTTCCATAACTAGTGTCCAGTACCATTTTAGGTACGTGTATTTTTGCAACATCAGCCCTCTTCTTGCCAGATTCTGTGAGCAGGGCCTTCCTCTGGCTCACAGCTTAACTTTGCTTTATGTTAGCAAAGTCTTGACCATTACTTTAGTTCAGGCCTTAGGTGTCATACCAGGCCTCTAATGCAAGAGTTTATGTTTCAGGGCCTCATCTTACTACAGCTCCCATTGACTAGGACAATTGGTAGTGAATGGCTCTGTTCACTTGCAAACCTTCCTGGGTACGTGCAGGCCAGCCCTGGAAGAATGGAGACTGGGGTCTCACAGGACATGTGAACATGTCACCTGATACTGGAATCCATCTTAAACCTGGTGCTTTTCCATTTAGAGGGAGGGGTGGGGACCCAGAGAGACAAAAGATTCCCGCCAAAGCTATATAAGGGGGTGGAACAGAACAAAGGGGGCTGCCAGTCATGAGAACACCCCTAGTTTCCACCTAAGATGTCTGCTGGAACTAACAAGGACTGTACTGGGGAAAGGATTGGGCCCAGACTCGGAAGGAGTCTAGCCTGTGAAAGAAGCTTTTTGGAACATCTCTGAGGGTGAGATTTTACCTGTAAACAGCTTCTTAATGTATTAGGCTTAGACTTGCATGTTTTTGCTTTATTTTGCTTGGTGACTTACTTTGTTCTGTCTGTTATTACTTGAAACCAGTTAAATCCTACTTCTTATACTTAATAAAATCACTTTTGTTTATTAATGAACCCAGAGTAAGTGATTAAAACCTGGGGGAGCAAACAGCTGTGCATATCTTTCTATCAGTGTTAGAGAGGGCAGACAATTTATGAGTTTGCCCTGTATAAGCTTTATACAGAGTAAAATGGATTTATTTGGGGTTTGGATCCCATTGGGAGCTTGTGTATCTGGGTACTGGAGATAGATAACCTGCTGAGCTGTTTTTAGTTAAAGTCTGAAGTTTTGGAGGCATGGACCAGCCCTGGGTCTGTGTTACATCAGGCTAGCATGTCTGGCTCAACAAGGCAGGGTTCTGGAGTCCCAAGCTGGCAGGGAAAACGGGCTCAGAGGTAATTCCAGTACATCAGGTGACAGTCCCAAGGGGGTCTCTGTAACTGAACCCATCACAGGGGGCAGGACATTGCAGGCACTACCACAGTTTAAAATAAAATACAGCACCACCACCAAAATGCCAGTCAACAAAATAGAATGATCCCTTCCGGATTGCAAGCACAGAAGCCTGAGCAAACAGGGCTTCCATTGTTATGACTTCTGTGGTCAAGTTTTAGTAGAGATGAGGCTCACAAAAGTTTTGGCCGCTGTGCTTTCTGGGAAAACCTGGACATATGGGAACCCTATTGAAATGATCCTGGGATCCTTCGCAGAGGACAGCCCACCAGCAGCCCCTCTCCTTTCAAGCAGGGTTCCAGCTCAAGCGGGGGTGTTGTTTGCTACCATGGCACCGGGAGGCGCCAGGTCTGGCAGGCAGATGGGTGCCAAGACATCCACACACCCCCGTTCTCTCGCAGTGCAAAGCACCACCCATCCCTGTCACCACGGACAGTAAACACAATACACAGGAGACTTCCTCTGTGTTTCGTGGTACACAGCCTTGAGCAGTGCACCATACCACATCCGGTCCACACTCACCCCTGCCCTTGGCATCAGTCCCTGCTACACTTCCTCCAGCAATCTCCCTCCGCTCCTCCGACCCACTCAGCCTGCAAACTCCAGTTTTCTTCATCTGATGGCCTCAGTGATATCCAGGATCACTCCGGTTATGCCACAGATCCGGGCAATTACCTTTCTCTTAGTCATGTGCGAAGTAGAGCTAACACACAGCAATGGCATTTCAGGTTGAAGGGCCAGTCGCCTGCTGTCCCGTGTCTTTACCATCTATGTCTCACATGCATCTAGCAAGATGCTGAAGACCAGAAACTGCAGCAATTTCATTGGACACTTCCCGGTTACACTTCTGCTTTTTCAAAGCGGCCGAGTGTCACAAGAGCCGCAGTCCCGAACCCAATTCTATGTCGGATTTCTATGTCCCTTGGGGGGTCATACTACCCAGGCATCTGACTTGCTCCGCGCACTCTGGTGCATCCTCAGATTTGGGTGGGAAGATCTTCTCCTTTTCAACAGACCCAGCTGTCACCGTTGTCGTTGGACGACATCTTTACACCAAACTTTTCTGGGTGCACAGCTCTTCCGAGCAATTATTGCTCCTCCTCGTGCGATGACCCCGTCGGGTCAGTATCGGCGGCAAAGCACAGAGGACTCATTCAAGACACTGACCAAGTCATTAGGGGTTTTGTTATTTCTGGTAGGACCCAGACGCCTCAGCGAGGAACGGGCCCGCAGGCGAAGATGGAGACTGTGGCAGAAACCCGCAGCAGTGAGTCTCAGAGCCCGGGCTGACAGACTCAGGGTCATGAGGCTTGGCTCCAGCTCTAAGAACAGCCACGTAGCCACATGGGTTTGGGCTGGAGCTCGGGCTGTGATGCCAGGGGAGTGGGGTGGGTTTCAGAGCCGAACTCCAGCCTGAGGCCGACCGTCCGCTCGGCGAGTTTTAGTGCGAGAGCGCAAGGCCGGGTCTGTCAGGCCCAGCTCGGAGACTGGCTGCTGCAGGTTTCTACTTGGCAGGTAGACGTACCCTCAGCCCCTGCACCACATAGCTGACAGCCTAAGATGAGCGGAGCTGGGGATAGACCCCCCCAGGATGTGGAGCTAAAGGGGGGGGAGGAAGAGAGAGAGAGAGATGGGAAAGAATCCCCTACTGAGCCCCCCTGCTCCCTGCAGCACAGCACCCCCCGCTGAGCCCCCCGCCCCTCCGCAGCACAGCGCCCTCTGCTGAGCCCCCCACTCACTGCAGCACAGCGCCCCCTGCTGAGCTCCCACCCACTCCGTGCAGCACAGCGCCCCCTGCTGGGCCCCCCACTCCCTGTAGCATAGTGCCCCCTGCTGAGTGCCCTGCCTTCTCCTTGCAGCACAGCGCCCCCTAGCGCTGCACTGGGGCATTGGAGCCAGTGTTGAGCCTCTCCATGCACACACACACACACACACACACACAGAAGTGTTTGCCATCAATGTGATGCTCCAAGCCAGGCCGCCTCCCCCTGGCCCCAGTGCAAGAGCCAGCTGATGGGCCAAAGGCACTGGGGGGGGGAACATCCGTGTGCGTGATGTTGTCGATGGGGAGCTGCCTAATGCCACAGCAGTGTCTGACAGCGCCTTCCACACCAACTCCGGCATCATTCGAGCTCCAATGGACAGGCACACGCAGGGAGATGGATCGATAGATATAGATATAAATGGATGATGGGTATATAGCTGTGTGGACGCAGAGATAAATAGCTGGGACCACAGGGGGATGGAAGGAAGGATGGGTGGCTATGTAGGCCCCTCGAGGGCTGGAAGGTCTGGATAACTAGGCATGACAGAGTCGACTCAGCACAGCAGCGCCTCCTGCTGGCCACCACAGGAATTAGCGCCACCAACCAGTGTGCCGTCTCCAGGTGGTGCCTTTCCTGATGTTGTCTCTGACTGCAGACCCGCCTCAGTCCAAGTACCGCAGTGAACAGGTCCCAACTTTCCATTGTGCTGGGGGGCTGCTCGACCCCCAGCCCTGCCCCAGGCTCCACCCCTTCCCTCAAGGCCCCGCCCCAGCCCCACCTCTTCACACCCCCGCCTCACCTTTTCCTGCCCTGTTCTACCCGCTCCCCCGAGCCCTGCGTCCTCGCTCCTCCCCCTCCCCCCCAGCCTCCTGCACGCCGCAAAACAGCTGATTGAGGCAGGCGGGAGGGTGGGAGGGAGAAGCACTGATCGGCGGAGCCCGCCAGCAGGCAGGAGGCACTGGGGGGAGGGAGAGGTGCTGATAGGGGGGATGTGTCCTCTTCTTGCCCTCCAGCCATGTCATCAGCGTGTTTTCCCCCTTCCAGGGGTGAAGTAGCTCAGTTCAATAGTCCAGCCCCTTCCCCAGTGGCAAGTGGGGGGATACCCGGGTCCACCCACTACTCTGGGTCCTGACCCAGGGACCCTGTAGATAACAGCTTCCTTCAGCATCTCCTTAACCTTGCTCCATGCTGCTTCTATTTCCTGGGCCACTTCCCTGCCGCCCCAGCACCTTCTTCCCCCTCTTCTCAGAGTATCCAGCCAGCAAGTCCCAGCAGTCAGCCAGCAGCTCCCTCTCGCTCTGTGCATCCTCCCTCCAATTGGCTGCTCCCTGCACAGCCTGGCTAGGCTGCTTGGAGTACTCACCTCCACTGCTTTTTTCTGGGACAGGGTGAGGAGGGCCCATGAGGCCTCCATTAACCCCATCTTCTCTGGTGTGGGGTGAACACCCCATCACAGAGATGAAGAGATGGAAGGATGTGTGGGTGAGTAGGTAGGGGATATAGGGATGGGTGGGTGGGTGGGTAGCTGGGTTTGTAGAGGCTTGGAGGGATGGATTTTTGAGTAGTTGGGTCCATAGGGAGATGGAGGGTTAGATAGTTGGGTCCATAGGGGGATGGAGGGTTAGATCATTGAGTCCATAGGGAAATGGAGGGATGGGTAGTTGGGCCCATAGGGGGATGGAGGGTTAGGTAGTTGATCTGTAGGATGTTGGAAAGATGGGTAATTGGGTCCATGGGGGGTGGAGGAAAGGATAATTAGGTAGATGGGTCCATATGGTGAGGGAGGGAGGGAAGGATAGGTTGTTGGATCCACAGGAGAATGGAGGGAGGGATAGCTGGGTCCATAGAAGGATGGATGGAGGGACGCATGGATGGGTAGTTGGTCCCACAGCGGGATGGGTAGTTGGCTCTGTAGGGTGATGGAGGGATGGGTAGTTGGGTCTGAAGGGTGATGGAGGGATGGATAATTGGGTCTCTCGGGTGATGGAGGGATGGGTAGTTGGATCCAGAGGGGGATGGATAGTTGGGTCTGTAGGGGTATGGAGGGATGGGTAGTTGTCTCTGAAGATTGATGGAGGGATGGATAGTTGGCTCCATGGGGTGATGGAGGGGTGGAGGGAGGGGTAGTTGGCTCTGAAGATTGATGGAGGGATGGGTAATTGGCGATGTGGAGGGATGGACGGGTAGTTGGCTCTGTAGAGGGATGGAGGGATGGACAGATAGTTGGGTTCATGAGGGGCATAGATACATACCTAGAGGAGGGTGTAGAGATGGATAGACATGTAGGTGGCTCAGCATGAGGATGGATGGAAGGAAAGCTAAATCAATCTTCTGCAGCCCTCCTTGCCTGACTCCCCCTTTGCCCCCTCCCCTGTGACAACCCTCCCATGGCAGAAGCCCCCTCCCCATCCCCTAGGGAGCGCAGGGTAATAGGCGGCACTCACCAGCAGTGCACATTTCTGCCTGGCTCAGCCCAGCCTCACTCTCCTTCTCCTTGGAGAACACTTCAGCTGGCTCAGAACATGGGCTCTGCTCCACCCAGCTACCAGGGAACGGTGGGACAGAGATGGCAAGGGAAGGAGGAGGGACAAGGCTAATTACCCTCTAGAGACACCCCTGCTCTGACACTAGCCACTGGCACATGGTGACTCAACCCAGAGCCAGTGCCTGGCCCAACAACGGGTCTGGAAGTCAGGACTCCTGCGTTCTGTCCCCAACTCAGGGCGGGACTGGGAGTCAGGATTCCTTCGTTCTAGTCTACTTCCCCCCTCCCCGCAGACTCTGGGTTGGTTAATCACAGATCCAGCCCCATGACCAAGTTTGCTATTAACCATCCACGCTGGCCCCTGCGGACCCTTCCAGGAGGTGTCATTTCGGTGCAGGGAGAGAGACTGCAACAGTATGGAGGGGGTGCCGCAGCCCAGGGCCGTCATCAACAACCCTGCCGACATCAGCGTCATCGTGGGCTACTTCATCCTGGTCATCTGCGTAGGGCTCTGGGTAGGTGACCTGGGACACGGCCCTTTGCCCCAGTCCCCTCTCTCCCACCCCCCCAACACTGGGCACCAGGGGAAGAAATGGCACAGGGTAGAGACCTGAGCCATTCTTCTGGGACCCAGAACCACCAGGCGGAGAACGAGAACTGACCACCCCAAAATTAGACCCAAAACTTGAGTCAAGGACATCCCCATATACACCCTGCTATCCGGCCATCTATCCACCCATCCCCATATACACCCCTCTATCTATCCCCCATCCCCATATACACCCCTCTATCTATCCACCCATCCCCATAGACACCTTGCTATCTATCCACCCATCCCCATAAACACTCTCTATCTATCCCCCATCCCCATATGCACCCTGCTATCTATCGCCCCATCCAGCCGTTCCCATATACACCCCTCTCTCTAGCTGTCCATCCATCCTTTCCCATACACCCCTCGCTTTCTATCCCTCTATCCATCCCCATACACACACCCCATCCATCCTTCATTCCCCAAACACACCCCTCTTTCTAGCCATCCCCATACACACCCCTCTGTCTATCCATTCATCCCTCCCCGTACACACCTCTCTCTCTATCCCTTTATCAGACTCCATACACACCTCCCTACCTATCTATCCACCCTAATACCCAACCTTCTATCCATCCAGCCCTAAGCAGAGCCTGCTCTTTATCCAGCTACACAACCCTCTGTCCACCCATCCATCCCGCTGCTCACCCCTCTCTCCATCCCCATACACACCCCTCTAGCCAGCTGTCTATCCCCATACACACACACATCTACCTATCTCCATACACACCCCTCTATCCATCAGTCTCCAGAACCCCCCCACACTTATCCATCCATCCATCCATCCATCCCAGAATCAAGCATCATCACCCAGGAACTCAGTCTCTGAAACTTGAATTTCCATCTCAACCCTAGCATGTCTCTGTTGTTGGCAGATCCCAGAACCAAAGCCCAGGGCTCGGCCCTGGAAATCTGACCCCAGAACCTGAACTGTGGCCCGGGAAGCCCATCCACAGAACAGCGGGGCTCAGAAGGGCCTGCGGCTGAGGCCCACATCCACAGAGGACTTAGATGCCCAAGTCCTAGTTTTAGGCTCCCCTGAGATCCACAAAACTCTCATTCGGCTCCCACCCAACACCTAAGTCATTGTAGTCGAAGTTTCGTACCCGCCGGACTTTCTGCCTCGGGGCACATGAGCTGCTGCCTCCCTCTGGGTGTCCAGGAGGACAAGCATTCATGCTACCCACTGGGCTATGCTGATGTGGGACCCCCTCAGTCCCTCCTGGTACAGCTGTTCCACAGTGCCTCAGTGAAGGAGTGGGTACAGCCAGGGGACTGGCCCCAGGAGTCTCCCACCTCCCAGCTGGATGTCCCAAGCACCGGCCCACAGAGTTTTTCTCAAGCTCTGGCCTGCTCTCTCTCTGGCCCAGGGACTCTTGTTCTTTAAAGCCACCACGGAGAAGAAGCTGCACCAGGAGAGACCAAGGGAGCTAGCACGTCCGACTCTCCCATTATTGCTCCGTGGCTTCTCTTCAGGCAGAGGGGGGAATTGAACCAGGAGCTTCCACAACCCAGGCTGAGTGCGCTAAGCACTGGGCTGGAAGTCGTAAGCTGGGCACCTCCTCCTGTGGCTGGTTTGTGGGGAGTGAGGCAGGCGCCCAACTCATTCTCCCAGGAACAACGGAGATACCGAAGCTGCCCAACCCCAGGAGAGGGATTCCCGGCTCTGGGCCGCTGGCAGAGCGAGGCGCCTCTCTGCAGCCTGGACTAAGGGGGCAAACTCCATGAGAGGGGCGGGACTTAGGACCTCCCATCACCCATTGTCTGGCTCAGCTGGCTCCCTGCCTAGCACGCCTAGCACCCATTCATTATATAGGGAGCCTGGCGCCTAGCTCAGGCTTTCTGGATCCCAGTGTTGGTCCAGTGATTTTTCCCAGCACCTAAACATTAGGTGTTCCCGGGCCGAGCACCATGATGCCTAAGTCCCTCTGTGGAGCCAGGCCTTAGAACCCAACAATCTCATGCGATTGACACGCCTAGAACACAAGTCACTGGCATGATTGATGTACCTAGAACCCAAACCACTGGGACCTCGGATGGGGCTGTCCTTGTTCCACCACTCCCATGATATTTCTGTCCCTTCTCCCGCTTATCGCTCCCTCTACTCCACCCCAGGAGGGTCCCATCTCACAGTGGAAGGGCTGGTGGGGCCTCATCCCGGCTGTACAGTTGGTTTTTTGCTCTTCTCATAGTCTTAGCTCTTTGATCTCAGCTCCAGATTGGGCAGGGACAGGGGAAGAGGTTAATTATTACTGGGAAGTACATGGTCCAGGAATGCTCATGAGGCCTGTAATGAGGTGTTGTAAATTTAGCAGATTAGTCAGGGAGCAGAAATGTACGGCGTCTGCCCCCTGCATCACCTCACCACACAAAGTCCCCCGACCGTTGACCCATGGCTTTAATAAGTCACTGCGGCCCCTCCAACTAGCCAGCCCCATCCCCTCACAGCCCCGAGTGCTGGATCCTCTCCCCGCGGACACCTCAGCTTGCTGCAGTACATGGCAAAGACCCAAAATGGTGGGACACACCAGAATTACTCAGGCAAGACACGTGCACGGCAGTGGGATTCCTCACTCAGTGCCAGGCTGGCTCACAACCGAGGCCCATCTAACTCAGCCTCCAGCAAAGGAAAATGTCACTCACACACACACACACACACCGCCACCCCCGCAATATACATCTCAACCTGGTCTCTAACAGGGACCCCCCTGAAGCCTCGCAGCAGGAAGCTGTGTCACCAACTCTGGCTAGTTTCAGCCACTGAAATACCCAGTCCCTCTTTGAATCTTGGCCCTCCACAACTTCTGGCGGCAGGGAGTTCCGAAGGCTAATCACGCCTCGGGTGAAAGTGCATTTCCTGCCTCCTTGTGATTGACTCCAGGAGCTCAATCTACTTAGCGTAACCAAGAGCAGGTTAAGGGGTGGGCTGATCACAGTCTGTACGTACCTCCATAGGGAACAAATCATTAATACGGGGCTCTTTAGCGGACGAAGGTCTGACACGACCCAGTGGCTGGAAGTAGGCAAATTCCAGCCTGGAACTAAGGGGTACGTTCCAGGCCTGGAACCAAGGGGTACGTTTTTAAGAGTGAGGGGAATTAACCATTGGAACAGCTCACCCAGGGCTGTGGCTGATTCGCCATCGCTGGGAAGTTGGTGCCCCAGTTCAGCCAGGAACGATTTGGGGCAGTTCCCTGGCCTGTGCTACCCGGGAGGTCAGACCCGGCCGGCCTGAGAATCTCTGAGCCCCAGGTCAGTCACTCTCCAGAGGAGATTTGGTCCAGCCCGCTGAGCCGTCCCATCGCCCTTCTCGGAGCCTGGCATCTCCAGCCAGAGCTGGGGGGACTCACCCCGTGGAGGGAGACAGAGCTGGCGGGGTATCTCTGGAGCCGGTGGAGAAACCCAGCATCCAGCCCAGGGAAAACGCCCTCCTCCCGCTCTCGCCCCTGCAGTCTATGTGCCGCACCAACCGCAGCACCGTCGGGGGTTACTTCCTGGCTGGTAGGAACATGGTCTGGTGGCCGGTGAGTATTGCAGTGGGGGCGGGGGAGATAGACAGACAGACAGACAGCTAGATAGATGGGTGCGTATGGGGCTAACCGTCGATCTCAGGAACGGATTCAGAGATGGATTTAGGGAAGAGGGTTAATACTTGACCCTAGAAGCAGCTGGGGTGAGGATGGGGCAATGTGGGGCGGGGCAAGGGATTGATGTCACGGGGCCCATAGCAAAGATATGAGGTTGAGTGGCAGGGGGTTGGCGTTAGGGGCAGTGCCCAGGGGCAGGGGGTGGCGTTAGGGGCAGTGCCCGGGGGCAGGGGGTGGCATTAGGGGCAGTGCCCAGGGGCAGGGGGTGGCATTAGGGGCAGTGCCCGGGGGCAGGGGGCTGGCGTTAGGTGCAGTGCCCAGGGGCAGGGGGTGGCATTAGGAGCAGTGCCTGGGGGCAGGGGGTGGCATTAGGGGCAGTGCCCAGGGGTAGGGGGTTGGCGTTAGGGGCAGTGCCCGGGGGCAGGGGGTTGGCGTTAGTGGCAGTGCCCGGGGGCAGG
This sequence comes from Natator depressus, assembly GCF_965152275.1. Classification (NCBI taxonomy): domain Eukaryota; kingdom Metazoa; phylum Chordata; order Testudines; family Cheloniidae; genus Natator; species Natator depressus. The sequence goes on from NC_134239.1 coordinate 9,032,098, forward strand.
GGGTTGGCATAAGGGGAAGTGTCCGGGGGCAGGGGTTGGCGTTAGGGGCAGTGCTCGGGGGCAGGGGGTGGCGTTAGGGGAAGTGCCCAGGGGCAGGGGGTTGGCGTTAGGGGCAGAGCCCAGGGGCAGGGGGTTGGCGTTAGGGGCAGTGCCCGGGGGCAGGGGTTGGCATTAGGGGAAGTGCCCAGGGGCAGGGGGTTGGCGTTAGGGGCAGTGCCCGGGGCCAGGGGTTGGCATTAGGGGAAGTGTCCGGGGGCAGGGGCTTGGCGTTAGGGGCAGTACCCGGAGGCAGGGGGTTGGCATTAGGGGCAGTGCCCAGGGGCAGGGGTTGGCATTAGGGGAAGTGTCCGGGGGCAGGGGGTTGGCGTTAGGGGCAGTGCCCGGGGGCAGGGGGTTGGCGTTAGGGGCAGTACTCCGTGCACCTATCCATAGCCCAGGCCCTCTCCCTCCGGCTATGCTGCAGGTGGGCGCGTCTCTCTTTGCCAGTAACATCGGCAGTGGGCACTTCGTGGGGCTGGCTGGCACCGGTGCCGCCAGTGGCCTGGCTGTGGCCGGCTTCGAGTGGAATGTAAGTGATTTCGAGTGCCCAGAACCCCCTCCCCCCCCATCTCCCCCTCTCTGACCCCACTGCCCCTCCCTGACCCCTCTCCTCTCTCCCTGCCAGGCTCTCTTCGTGGTTCTCCTCCTGGGATGGCTCTTCGTACCTGTCTACCTCACTGCCGGGGTGAGCATCACACTGGGTATAGGCTGGAGTGGCTGGGAGCCAGGACTCCTGGGTTCTATCCCAATCCTGGGAGAGGAGTGGGGTCTGGTGGGTTAGAGCCGGGGGCTGGGAGCCAGGACTCCTGGGTTTTATCCTCAGCTCCAGGAGGGGAAGGCAGTGGGGTCTGGTGGGTTAGAGCAACGGTGGCTGGGAGACAGGACTCCTGGGTTCTATCCCAACTCTGGGAGAGGAGTGGGGCCTGGTGGGTTAGAGCCGGGGTCTGGGAGCCAGGACTCCGGGGTTTTATCCTCAGCTCTGGGAGGGGAGGGCAGTGGGGTCTGGTGGGTTAGAGCAGTGGGGGCTGGGAGCCAGGACGCCTGGGTTCCGTTCTGTTCTCCCTTTACCTGCAGGTGATCACGATGCCCCAGTATCTGAAGAAGCGATTTGGGGGCCGGCGAATCCGGATCTATCTGTCCATCCTGTCCCTCTTTCTCTACATCTTCACTAAAATCTCAGTACGTAATTAATCCTCTTCCAGGGGGTGGGCAGGAGCACTGGCTGTGGGTGGTGTTCCTGGCTTCTCCCAGCAGGGGGTGCTGTGTTCATCGGCCCAATGCTGAGACCCCCACCCTGTATCGCCCCCCGTAGGTGGACATGTTCTCGGGGGCTGTTTTTATCCAGCAGGCTCTGGGCTGGAATATCTATGTCGCTGTCATTGCCCTGCTCGTAATTACCACCATATACACTGTGACAGGTAATGGGGCCACATCTGGGGTGGGGGCCCAGGGGCTGCTCCAGCTGGGCCCTGGGGAGCGAGGGGGGGGAGCGCAGGTGGGCACCGTTTCACCCCACCCCTTGTTGCTCTCCCAGGGGGGCTGGCAGCCCTGATGTACACCGACACAGTGCAAACCTTCGTCATCATTGGGGGAGCCTTCGTCCTCATGGGCTTTGGTGAGTGAGACCCACCCGCTGCTCCCCCATGGACAGGGGCAGGAATTGCAGCTGAAAGGAAGCTGCCGCTGCCTCCAGACCCAGCAGGGGGCGCTGTAGGGAGTGGGGAGGGGGTGCTGGTTGTGGGGGGCTCCCGGTGCCTCCATACCCAGCAGGGGGTGCTGTAGGGAGTGGGGAGGGGGGGCCAGTTGTGGGGGGCTCCCGGTGACTCCAGTCCCAGCAGGGGGTGCTGTAGGGAGTAGGGAAGGGGTGCTGGTTGTGGGGGGCTCCCAGTGACTCCAGCCCCGAGTTCTCCCAGATGTTGGGAGCAGGCTGCCGTGGTCACTCTTGGTCACAGTGCCCCCTGTTGGTTGCTTTGCAGCATTTTACGAGGTGGGGGGCTACCAGGGGCTCTTTGACAAGTACCTGGAGGCCATTCCCAGCAAGACCCTCTCTCCAGCCCCGGCCCTGTACAACATCTCAGCCACCTGCTACCAGCCCCGCCCCGACTCCTTCCACCTCCTCCGCGACCCCCTGACGGGAGACCTCCCCTGGCCAGCGCTAATCTTCGGCCTCACCATCATCTCCACCTGGTACTGGTGCAGCGACCAGGTATGGGGGCGGGGAGCGGGGCCTGGGGCCTTTCCCCTCTGGGGGCGCCGGTTCCCATCCAGCCCCAGGGTGGGGGACTGGCTGGCTCAGGGTGTGGGGCCTTCCACGGGGGCCTTCCCTGTTCACAGGTGATTGTGCAGCGTTGCCTAGCGGGCAGGAGCCTGACCCACGTCAAAGCCGGCTGCATCCTCTGTGGGTACCTGAAGCTGTTGCCCATGTTCCTCATGGTGATGCCAGGCATGATCAGCCGCATCCTCTACCCAGGTACGGTGCTCCTCACCTCACCAGGAGATAGTGATGGTTGGGTACCGCTGCCCCTGCTGGCGGGATCCCAGCTGCCCCATGTCTTAGCCCCCTGCCTCCAGGCCTGGCCCCCCTGCTGACCCCGTTTTCCCCCCAGACGAGGTGGCCTGCGTGGTGCCAGAGGACTGCAAGCGGATCTGTGGCACTGAAGTCGGCTGCTCCAACATCGCCTACCCCAAGCTGGTGGTGACGCTCATGCCTGCCGGTAAGCAGTTGGAGCTGGCCCCCAATGCCTTAGTGCATTGCTCGGGGGGTGCTGTTCTGCAGGGAGCGGCCGTGGGACTCAGCACGGGGTGCTGTGCTGCAGTGGGTTGGGGGGCTCAGCAGGGGGCACCGTGCTGCAGGGGGTGAGCAGGGGCTCAGCAGGGGGCGCTGGGCTGCAGGGGGGGGCGGGGGCTCGGCAGGGGGCACTGGGCTGCAGGGAAGAGGGCAGGGGGCTGAGCAGGGGGCACCGTGCTGCAGGGAGCGGTCGGGGGCTCAGCAGGGGGCGCTGGGCTGCAGGGAGAAGGGGGCTCGGCAGGGAGCGCTGGGCTGCATGGGGAGGGCGGGGGCTCGGCAGGGGGCGCTGGGCTGCAGGGAAGAGGGCAGGGGGCTCAGCAGGGGGCACCGTGCTACAGGGAGTGGGCAGGGGGCTCGGCACGGGGTGCTGGCCTGCAGGGGGAGGGCGGGAGCTCAGCAGGAGGCGCTGGGCTGCAGGGGGAGGGCGGGGGCTCAGCAGGGGGTGCTGGGCTGTGGGGAGGGGGCGGGGGCTCGGCAGGGGGCACCGTGCTGCAGGGAGCGGGCGGGGGCTCGGCAGGGGGCGCTGGGCTGCAGGAGTGGGCGGGGGCTCGGCAGGGGGCGCTGGGCTGCAGGGAGGGGGCAGGGGGCTGAGCAGGGGGCACCGTGCTGCAGGGAGTGGGCGGGGGCTCGGCAGGGGGCGCTGGGCTGCAGGGAGGGGGCAGAGGGCTCAGCAGGGGGCGCTGGGCTGCAGGGAGGGGGCAGGGGGCTGAGCAGGGGGCACCGTGCTGCAGGGAGTGGGCGGGGGCTCGGCAGGGGGCGCTGGGCTGCAGGGAGCGGGTGGGGGCTCGGCAGGGGGCACCGTGCTGCAGGGAGCGGGTTGGGGGCTCAGCAGGGGGCGCTAGCTGCAGGGAGGCGGGGAGGGGGCTGAGCAGGCTGCGCTGGGCTGCAGGGCAGGGGCCGTCTGACTCTCTGTCGCCCCCTACAGGTCTGCGGGGGTTGATGCTGGCCGTGATGCTGGCCGCCCTGATGAGCTCCCTGGCCTCCATCTTCAATAGCAGCAGCACCCTATTCACCATGGACATCTACAACCGCCTGCGGCCCCGGGCCAGGAGCAAGGAGCTGCTGATTGTGGGCAGGTGAGGGTGCGCTCGGGGCACTGTGTTGCGGGGACGGCTGTGCCTCTGAGCTCGCTGCGGGCCCAGCCATGCCCCTGCCCCTCACCCTGGTCTCTGGGCAGGGTGTGGATCTTGTGCATGGTGGCCATCAGCATTGCCTGGATCCCAGTGGTGCAGGCAGCGCAGAGCGGGCTGCTCTTCGATTACATCCAGTCCATCGCCAGCTACCTGGCGCCACCCATCGCCGCCGTCTTCTTCCTCGCCCTGTTCGTCAAGAGGGTCAACGAGCCCGTGAGTGCCAGGGGACCCAGGCATCCGGAGATGGACCGGGGAGGGGGAGGGAGGGACCCAGGTGTCCGGGGATGGCGAGAAGGGGCCGGAGGAGTGGGGAACCCAGGTATCTGGAGATGGGGAGGAGGGGTCAAGGGTGGGGGAGCCGAGGGACCCAGGTGACCGGGGATGGCGAGAAGGGGCCATTCTTCCTGGCAGGGGTTTTTATTCCCTTCCCCCAGAGTTTAAGCTGGCGGGGGGGCATCTCCTCTTCGTGGGGGGGGCATCATTTGCCCCCTGATGCTCCGCATTGGGCTGTCTGGTGTCTCTGAGTCTGGCCCACTCAGCTTTGGGCTGCGGGGCTGTTTCGTTGCTGTGTACACGGCCGGGCGCGGGCCAGGGTCTAGGAGCCTGCGGGGTCAGAGGGTCCCAGAGCCCGGGCTCCAGCCCGACCCCGAACGTTTACACAGCCGTCAAACAGCCCCACAGCCTGGGCCAGCGTGGGCAGCCAATTGCCGTGGAGACAGAGCCCGCGGGGGCCGTCTTTCGTCCTGTGGCAAACTGGCATCTCACACCCGGGGGCGCGATTTGCCCGGCGGGTGATTTGCCCTTACAGAGCAACCCCTCAGGGGTACAGAGGCGGTAGGTGAGATCGCTGCCTGGAGCACTGTACAAACGCTCCCGCAAGTCTACACACTAACCCCTCCGACCTTATTTAACAACCCTAACACACGGGGAGGGGCTGGGGCCCAGGTGTGCGGGCCTCAGTGTCCAGCTGGGCTCCAGAGGCCTTGGCACGAGCTGACACTTGCTCTGCCGGTGTCCACAGCAGGCAGCAGAAGGAGGGAGGGAGAGAGGGACCCAGGCGTCCAGGCAGTGGGGAGGGAGGGGAGGAGTGGGGGGAACCCAGTGTCTGGGCAGTGGAAGGATGGGGGAGGAGTGGCGTGGAGGGTGTGGGGGACCCAAGTGTCGGGCACAGGGCGCACAGAGGAGGGAGTGGGGGGGGACCCAGGCATCTGGGTAGCGGGAGACCAGGGGAGGGTGGAGGGGGTGGGGAATGCGCATCCCGGCCGTGGGAGGATGAGGGAGCGAGGACTCAGAAGCCCAGGTGACACCCCCCCCCGCCCCCCACCCCCGACTTTCTCCACACAGGGCGCGTTCTGGGGGCTGGTCGGGGGGCTGCTGATGGGCCTGGCCCGTCTGCTGCCTGAATTGGCCTATGGCACTGGCAGCTGCACCTTCCCCAGTGCCTGCCCCCGCCTCATCTGCGGGGTCCACTACCTCTACTTCGCCATCATCCTCTTTCTGGCCAGCGTCGCCCTGGTGGTGGGGGTATCGCTTTGCACCCCACCCATCCCTGACAAGCACGTGAGTAACCCTTGGGAGCGGGGAAGGGGGATGGGACCCAGGCATCCGGGACAGCTGCACAAGGTGCTCACTCCTAGAAGGGAGAGACCAGGGTGGGGAAGAACCCAGGACAGGACCACAGGGTGCTCACCCCTAGCGGAAGAGACAAAGTGGGGAAAAGGGACCCAGGTGTCCGGGACAGCAGCACAGGGCCCTCCCCCCTAGGGGGAGGGAGCATGACGGGGAATGGGACCCAGGCACCCCAGTGCAGAGTGCTCACCCTGCAACCCCCCGTCCCCAGCTACACCGGCTGGTGTTCAGCCTGCGGCACAGCAAGGAGGAGCGCGTGGACCTGGACGTGGAGGAGGAGGAGGAGGAGGAGAGGAGGAGGAGGCAAGAAATGAGGCGGCAGCAGGGAGTGGCCGCGAACGGGGCTGTGGAGCACGTGCTGGAGGTGGAAGGTGGGGCTCTAGAGGACTCTGGGCTGAAGGGGCGGGCGGGGGGCTCAGCAGGGGGCGTCATGCTGCAGGGGGCAGGCGGGGACTCAGCAGGGGGCGCCGGGCTGCAGGGGGCGGGCGGGGGGCTCAGCAGGGGGCGCTGTGCTGCAGGAGCGGGCGGGGGCTCAGCAGGGGGCGCCGGCCTGCAGGGGGCGGGCGGGGGGCTCAGCAGGGGGCGCTGTGCTGCAGGAGCGGGCGGGGGCTCAGCAGGGGGCGCCGGCCTGCAGGGGACGGGCAGGGGACTCAGCAGGGGGCGTTGGGCTGCAGGGGACGGGCAGGGGACTCAGCAGGGGGCGTCGGGCTGCAGGGGGCGGGCGGGGGGCTCAGCAGGGGGCGCCGGCCTGCAGGGGACAGGCAGGGGGCTCAGCAGGGGGCGCCGGGCTGCAGGGGGGCGGGTGGGGGCTCAGCAGGGGGCGCCGGGCTGCAGGGGACGGGCAGGGGGCTCAGCAGGGGGCGCCGGGCTGCAGGGGACGGGCGGGGGGCTCAGCAGGGGGCGCCGGGCTGCAGGGAGCAGGCAAGGGCTCAGCAGGGGGTGCTGGGCTGCAGGGGAGGGGAGGGGGGCTCAGCAGGGGGCGCTGTGCTGCAGGGGGCGGACAGGGGGCTCAGCAGGGGGTGCTGGGCTGCAGGGGAGGGGAGGGGGGCTCAGCAGGGGGCGCCGGGCTGCAGGGGGCGGACAGGGGGCTCAGCAGGGGGTGCTGGGCTGCAGGGGAGGGGAGGGGGGCTCAGCAGGGGGGGCTGTTCACACTCTTTCTTCCGCCAGGCCCCCTGGCAGGTCAGCCCCAGGGCTGCGTGGGGCGCTGCGTGGCCTGGCTCTGCAGCCTGGGGGGCGCGGCGCAGCGGGCGCCGGAGCCGGGTGCGGACAAGGAGGCCGAGGAGACACTGCCGGACATCACGGAGCAGCCGACCTGGAGCCGGGTGGTCAACCTCAACGCCATCGCCATGATGGCCGTCGCCCTCTTCCTGTGGGGCTATTACGCCTGAGCCGCTGCCCGCACCCCCGCCTCTGCCATGCGGAGCCCCCCCCGGCTCTGAGCCCCACCGCAGGGAACCCACGGCAGCTTCTGCCTCTGCCACGGGGAACCCATGGCACCTCGGCCCCCCACTGCCGCCAAATAAACCCTCTTTCCCTTCCCCCGTTCCTGTAGCCCCCTCTCCCGCCCCCACTGCACCCTCTGTCCAATGTGGCCTCTCCCTTGGTGGGGTCCCCTCTGCCCTATGCCATCGTCCCCCCCACCCTCGGCACTGTGCACCTCAGCTGTCAATGAGCGGCTTGTGTACACCACTTCCCCCACCCCCAAGGTATTCCCTGGGGGCTCCCCTCCCACCCAAACCCAGTGCTGCGACCACAGGAAGAGGGTGGAAATGGGAGGGGGACAGCATAGCCCCCAACCCCTCACCGACCCCCCAGCCCAGCCTCCCACCAGGTCCCCCCCATGAAACTCAGGCTGGGAAGAGTGTGGAGGGGAAGTAATAGACAAATAAATGAATGGGAAACTCCAGCCAGTGTTTGCTTTTGTGTGCCGGAGCTGGCGCCCCCTAGAGGGGAAAGGCCCCAGGTCCCGTTCCCCACCCCCCCGAGCCAGCCAATCCCCTAGCCCAGAGCCGGATCACAGCCAGCGCCCCCTAGAGGGGAAAGGCTCCAGGCATTCCCCACCCCCTTGAGCCAGCCAATCCCCTAGCCCAGGACCAGATCGGAGCCAGCATCCCCTAGAGGGGAAAGGCTCCAGGTCCCGTTCCCCACCCCCCGCGAGCCAGCCAATCCCCTAGCCCAGGGCCGGATCACAGCCAGCGCCCCGTAGGGGGAAAGGCCCCAGGTCCCGTTCCCCACCCCCCCGAGCCAGCCAATCCCCTAGCCCAGAGCCGGATCACAGCCAGCGCCCCCTAGAGGGGAAAGGCTCCAGGCATTCCCCATCCCCTTGAGCCAGCCAATCTCCTAGCCCAGGACCAGATCGGAGCCAGCATCCCCTAGAGGGGAAAGGCCCCAGGCATTCCCCACCCCCCTGAGCCAGCCAATCCCCTAGCCCAGGGCCCGATCACAGCCGGCACCCCCTAGAGGGGAAAGGCTCCAGGTCCCGTTCCCCACCCCCCCGAGCCAGCCAATCCCCTAGCCCAGAGCCGGATCACAGCCAGCGCCCCCTAGAGGGGAAAGGCTCCAGGCATTCCCCACCCCCTTGAGCCAGCCAATCCCCTAGCCCAGGACCAGATCGGAGCCAGCATCCCCTAGAGGGGAAAGGCTCCAGGTCCCGTTCCCCACCCCCCGCGAGCCAGCCAATCCCCTAGCCCAGGGCCGGATCACAGCCAGCGCCCCGTAGGGGGAAAGGCCCCTGGTCCCGTTCCCCACCCACCCCGAGCCAGCCAATCCCCTAGCCCAGGGCCGGATCTCAGCCAATGCCCCCTAGAGGGGAAAGGCCCCAGGTATTCCCCACCCCCCTGAGCCAGCCAATCCCCTAGCCCAGGACCAGATCGGAGCCAGCATCCCCTAGAGGGGAAAGGCTCCAGGTCCCGTTCCCCACCCCCCGCGAGCCAGCCAATCCCCTAGCCCAGGGCCGGATCACAGCCAGCGCCCCGTAGGGGGAAAGGCCCCAGGTCCCGTTCCCCACCCCCCCGAGCCAGCCAATCCCCTAGCCCAGAGCCGGATCACAGCCAGCGCCCCCTAGAGGGGAAAGGCTCCAGGCATTCCCCATCCCCTTGAGCCAGCCAATCTCCTAGCCCAGGACCAGATCGGAGCCAGCATCCCCTAGAGGGGAAAGGCCCCAGGCATTCCCCACCCCCCTGAGCCAGCCAATCCCCTAGCCCAGGGCCCGATCACAGCCGGCACCCCCTAGAGGGGAAAGGCTCCAGGTCCCGTTCCCCACCCCCCGCGAGCCAGCCAATCCCCTAGCCCAGGGCCGGATCACAGCCAGCGCCCCGTAGGGGGAAAGGCCCCTGGTCCCGTTCCCCACCCACCCCGAGCCAGCCAATCCCCTAGCCCAGGGCCGGATCTCAGCCAATGCCCCCTAGAGGGGAAAGGCCCCAGGTATTCCCCACCCCCCTGAGCCAGCCAATCCCCTAGCCCAGGGCCAGATCGGAACCAGCACCCCCTAGAGGGGAAAGGCCCCAGGTCCCGTTCCCCACCCCCCCGAGTCAGCCAATCCCCTAGCCCAGGGCCGGATCACAGCCAGCGCCCCCTAGAGGGGAAAGGCCCCAGGCATTCCCCACCCCCCTGAGCCAGCCAATCCCCTAGCCCAAGGCCAGATCGGAGCCAGCGCCCCCTAGAGGGGAAAGGCCTCAGGTCCCGTTCCCCACCACAAACTCACCAGGACAAACAGGTTGTATATGAAAATGGAAAGGTTTATTTCAGAGCTATTCTGCCCCCTGGCGTTCAGACCGCCTTATGGGGATGGGATGGGATGCAGGGGACGGGGCGGCAGAGAGGATTGTACAAAAGTTTCCCCCCAGATTTCAACCCCAAAGGATCTGGGAAGGAGCTCCCCAGAGCCCCATTCACATCATCCCCCATTGGAATTAAGGGGGGGCCTCGGATCCACCCCCACACCCTCCCTGCTGAATTTGGGACTCCCCCACTTAAAACCAAGTATCCTCTTTTTACCCCCATTGGAATTAAAGGTGGGGGGGCCACAGATTCACCCCATATTCCCTCACTGGAAAGTGGGGTCCCTTCTCCTAGTATGGGGGGGCTCTCGGTTCCCCATCTTGAAAGTAGGTTCCTCATGCTCCTGCCTCCAAAAATCCCATCCCCTGCTAAGATCAGGGTCCCACCTATGTTTCCTCCATGGCTCTTAAGGGGTGTCAAAGCCCCCCACATTCCCCAGCAGAAAGCTGAAGGGGCTATTGGGATGGGGGACTCTTCCCTTCCCCCCAGTAAAGTGGGGTCCAATTCTCCCATCTGAAGTGGGGGTTTCCCTTCTTCCACAAGTCTGGTGTCTCCTCCCTGTTACCCAACTGAATCTGGGGTGTCTCCCCCATGGCAGTGAAGGGGTTCTGCAATCTCCCCAGGAAATCAGGGTCCCGCCCAGAAATGGGGGCCTGCTCGTCTGCCCGCCGCGTCACAGGCTGCCCAGCGCCTGCCCCACCCGCACCCTGCGCCCAGCACTGGCGCGGAAGCCAAAGCGCCGGGGCCCCTGGAAGAGGAGGACGATGGTGGAGCCCAGGTTGAACTCGCCCAGGCCGGCCCCCTTGGGGGCGGGGACCCCAGCTGGCTCCGCCCAGGCCAAGTAGCTGCAGTCATGGTAGCGGCCCTGCACGTGGCGGGCGCAATTGGTGCGAAGGTCCTGCCGGAGAGAAAGGGGGCCACGGTTACCATGGTGACGGGCACCCCCTGACGCCACGTCTGCTCTGGTTTGCGGGAGCCATGTGACTGTGCGCTCACCCCCGCCCCACATGCGATCCCATGGGAGCACGTGCTCACTAGCCCCCCCCCCCACGTGCAATCCCACCAAAGCATGTGCTTACCAGGCCCCCCCACATGCAATCCTATGGGAGCACCTGCTCACTGGGGGCCCCCCCGTGCAATCTCACAAGCATGCATGTGCTCACTAGAGGCCCCCCATGTGCGATCACACAAGCGCCTGCACACCCACCAGGGCCCCCCCTTGTCTGATCCCACAAATGCGTGCGTGCTCACCAGGGGCTCCCCCACATGAGATTCCACAAGCACACGCATGCTCACCAGGGCCCCCCACATCTGTTCATGCAAGTGTGTGCACACTCACCAGGCTCCCTCCACATGCAATCCCATGAGCCTGTGCGTGCTCCCCAGGACACCCCCCCCCATGCAACCCCACAAGTGCACACGCTCACCAGGGACCCCATCAGGACACCAGAGGGCTGCCCCCCTCTCCAGGGCTCCCAGCTCCCTCTGCCCCCAGCCCCACCTGGTCGCAGTAGATGCGGATGGAGCCCACGTTGGTGGCCCCCACGGCAGTCAGGGAGAAGAAGCCGTGGGCCCACTCCCCGCTCAGCACCACCCGCTCGTTCTGGCAGAACAGCCCCGGGATCCAGCGCACCACACTCGGGCTCACCGACATCAGGGACCCTGCCACGGACGGGCACGGGGCAGGGCAGGCAGACGGATGGGAGGGAAGAGGAGACCCCAGCGTGAGTGACAACCGGGTCCATGCCCCCTGCCCCCCCTGCCTGCTCCCCCCCTCGGCTGTGCCGTACCAGGGAAGTGCCGGCGGTGCTGGATGTGCCAGTTGGTGGGCGAGTGGAAGCGGTGGTAGTCGCCCGGCGCCAGATAGATGATGCACTGATAGAGCCGATGCCCCCGGTGCCACCATGGGGAGAGACCCCGGCCTGGGGGAGAGAGACGGACAGCAAAGGGTTAACTGGGGCCTGCCTTGGATTGGGGGAGACACACCCCAGATTGGCCCTCCAGCATGGCCCCCTTGGGGCCCAGATTGGCCCCTGGGATCTATCCCAACCATCCCCCCTGGATTGGATCCTGGGCCCAGCCCCCCACCATCAGCCAACCCCCAACCCCTCGCTCACCCCCATCTTCCCTCCAGTCCTGGGGCCCGAGGAAGCTCTCCAGGGAGTACGTCATCCCCTTCACCTGCTCCAGGCGGCTCCTCCGCACCCGGCCCAGGTGCACGATGCAGCCGTCCGCCGGGCTGACCTGCAACCAGCCGGGACAGCATGAGAAGCGGGGATGGCCTCGCACGGGGATTCACGAGGGCAGGCCAGGGCGGTCACACCTGTGGCAGCTGAGCGAAGATGGGGGAGCTCCCAATCCCCAGGGAGCAGTGCCCTGGGGAAGGCAGGGGCAGGGCTCAGGGGAGGGCCCATGCCGGCCCGTGCGCAGACAGTGCAAAGCTCTCGTGAAGAGCCAGGCTGGGAAGGCACCCGGCCCGGAGCCCCGGGGAACGCGCTTGTGTCTCGCACGTGCGGGAGGCTCAAGTGCCGCGGCTGGCACGGCCACGTTGAGCGGTGGCCAACGCCAGCTCGGGGCACTGCTGGGCACACGTGCGGGCCAAGGCAGGCGGGTAGGTCTGGGACCCTGGTGAGCCTGGCCTCAAGGAGGGACGTGCATGTGCATTGCCACTGTGGGCATCCCCACGAACCATGTCAAAGGGGTGTCACGGGGCGGGAAGCCCCAGGACATGGCGCACTTGGGGGAGGGGCCAATGAGACATACCATGTTGGTGGGGGTGGGACATACCATAATTTGTACAGGAGGGGTGGGACATACCATGCCATAGCGGGAGGAGAACAAAACGAGACCTATCATATTTTAGGGGGTGCAGGAGTGGAATGTAACCATACCGTGGAGGGGTGGGGGGACCTGCCATGACATGGGAAGGCAATGAAGGGGCCGGTGAGACATACCATGTCATGGGAGGGCAATGGGGAGGCAGGGTGGGACATACCACGCCATGGGAGGGGAATGGGGACGCAGGGTGGGACATACCATGCCATGGGAGGACAATGGGAGGGACCTACTATGTCATGGGGGGGTAGGGCAAGACGTACCATGGCATGGGAGGACAATGGGGGGGGGCAGCATGAGACATACCATGCCATGGAAGGGCAATGGGGGACAGGGCAGGATATACCACGCCATGGAAGTGCAATGTGTGGGGGGGGTGGGGAACAGAGCAGGGCGTACCATGCCATGGGAGGGCAATGGAGGGCAATGAGGGATGTACCATGTCATGGGAGGGCAATGCGGGGGACAGGGCAGGACATACCATGTCATGGGGTGCGATGGGACGCACCCAGGGCTTGAGCGGGCGTCGGAAGAGCTCCCCAAGGCTGCGGTAGCTGCTCAGATCTTCCTCAGCCGCCTCGGCCATGTTGACGGAGAAGGCCCAGACGTAGAGCGCCAGCAGGGGGCGCCGCAGCCAGCGGGGCAGCGCCAGCCCAGTCAGCACCCCCCAGAGTCGCGAGAGCAGCCGGGTGGGGGCGCGACGGTACACGGCCTGCAGGGGGGGGGAGTCAGCAGGGGGCACTCGCCCCATAGCACCCCGTATATACCCCCTCCCCCACTCCTCCCCTCCCACCCCTTCTTCTGCCCCCCTTCTCCCCAGCTCCTCCCCCTCGCTGGCCCCTTGTCTACCCCCCACACCCTGACCTTGCTGGTGGGCTGCAGCCCAGCATGGGTGAGGGGCTTGAGAATCTGCCAGGAGCGGAGCCGCAGGGCATGGCCAGGCATCTGGGGTAGATGGCGCCGCAGGGAGAGCCTGGGGATGGCCATCCTGGAGGGACACGTACAGCACCGCACACACACCACGGCTCACCCCTGGGGGTGAAACTGGGAGTTATGAGATGCTCTGCACAGCCTGCCTTTGCCTGGGATGATCCCAGCCTGGGGCAGAGGGGAGTCACTGCCCCAGGCACATCCCCCAAAGCCAGGCTGGGCCCCCCACGCCCATCAGGAGAGCAGCGCCCAGGTTCAGGGCTGCCATGGGGTCACAGGGCACCCCCGAAGACAGAGCCAGCCCACTCCCCGAGATCACACACAGTTACACACAGCATAACACAGACACACAGTGTCCTACACACAGAGCATAACAGTGTTGTGCACAGGCACAGTGTAACACACAAACAGCATCACACAGAGTATAGCAGTATAACACACACACTGATACAGAGATACATAGCGAAAGTGTTGCATGTACAAATGTAACACACACAGGGTGTAACACACAAAGAGAGCATAAGCCAGTGGAACGCACTAACAGTGTAACACAGAGAGTGTAACCGCGTCACACACAGAGCACAGTGTAACACACACACCACGATACACACACAGACACACAGAAAGAGTAACAGTTGCACACACAAATTTAACACATAAACAGGGCATAACACAGTGTAACACACAGAGCGCATAACAGTATAACACAATAATAGATGTGATACACTGACAGACTAACACAAAATGCACAGTGTAATTCACACACACTGTGTGTGTGTAACACGCAATGTTGCAGTGTAGCACAGTGTAACACACGTCACACACATGCACAGACACACAGTGTCATATACACACAGACTATAACATAGTGTAACACACAGAGAGATATACACACACATAACACACAGCAGCTGAGAGTGGGGTGTGACTCCTGAAAACCTTCAAACAGACATAGCCATCCACTAACAAACACACACAAATATACACATACACACTGATGCACAGTGGCTGGGAGAGTGACTCCGGGCCTTTGGGTCACACACACACGGAACAGGACACCCCACACACACATTAATAATGTAACACACACCTGCCCTGAGTGACGCACCCTGCTATTTATACACACAGGAAACAAAACTCACACACACTCGCTGACAGCAGAACGGACAACTGGCACAGATACAACACACACATTTGACACAATGACCCACACCCTGCAACATGTGTACACACACACACACACACACACACACACACACTGATAGCAGGACAACGACTCTCAAGACAGCTGATATCTACTGATGTTGGTGCGTGCATATGCACGCACACACACACACACCCCCACAACTCAGCACAGACACCCCCCCCCAGGAGCCTCCTCCAATATGGCACACAGAACAGTGACACACAGTCACACACACAAGGGCATGCAGAACAAGACACACACACGCGCGCACAGTGACATACAATCACACACACAAGGGTACAGAGAATACTCCTAACACACAATCACACACACTATAACAATAGAGGGTAACATTCACACAAACACAAAATCACACAGACAAAACACTAACACAATCACAAACACACACACACAAACACAGAGAAAAACACTGAATGACACTAACACAAAATCACACCCACTACAAGGGTACAGAGAATGACAACACACAAATCACCACACACACACACGCACAAGGCGAGGCCAGCCCAGACACACTCACTGGGAGCAAGGGTATTGCTGGCCCGGATCCGTCTCTTCCTCCTCGCCAGTGCTCAGCGATGGCCATCACACAACACGTGCACAATGACTCACAAGACTTGCACGGGGGGGGCCGGGCCCTCCCTCATGGAATTGGCTCTGCACAAGCCTATGGTCTCATCATCACCCCACACAGCAGGACCGTGACATCACCGGGCCACGCACACAGGTGGGATTGCAAACAGAAGGGGCTTGAACTATGCCCCAGATACGGCTGCATCTCAGCCCAGGCCAGGCATCCCGTATAAACAGCCCCTGTGCCCCACCCCAGAGGGGGCTGGGTCTCAGCGCCGGGCAAGGGATCCCCAGATAAAGCCCCTGTGCCCCACCCCAGAGGGGGTTGCATCTCAGCGCCGGGCAAGGGATCCCCAGATAAACAGCCCTTGAACCCCACCCCAGAGGGGGCTGCATCTCAGTGCCGGGCAAGGGATCCCCAGATAAACAGCCCCTGTGCCCCACCCCAGAGGGGGCTGCATCTCAGCGCCGGACAAGGGATCCCCAGATAAACAGCCCCTGTGCCCCACCCCAGAGGGGGTTGCGTCTCAGCACCGAGCAAGGGATCCCCATATAAACAGCCCTTGAACCCCACCCCAGAGGGGGCTGCGTCTCAGCGCCGGGCAAGAGATCCCCATATAAACAGCCCCTGTGCCCCACCCCAGAGGGGGCTGCGTCTCAGCGCCGGGCAAGGGATCCCCATATAAACAGCCCTTGAACCCCACCCCAGAGGGCGCTGCGTCTCAGCGCCAGACAAGGGATCCCCAGATAAACAGCCCTTGAACCCCACCCCAGAGCGGGCTGCATCTCAGCACTAAGCAAGGGATCCCCGTATAAACAGTCCCCACACCCTGCACCAGAGGTGGCTGCATCTCAGTGCTGGGTGAGGGATCCCCATGTAAACAGACCCTGCACCCCAACCAAAAGGTGGCTCCATCTCAGCTGTTCCGCCTAGCAGGGAAAAGCCCCAGGTCTATGTATATATATTAAAACTTTATTTCCAGCACTACAGGGGTGCAGAGCATGTTGAATTCCCAGCGTCTGTAACTCTGGTCCCACATGGAGCTGGATCCAATCCACATCCTTCAGTCACTGGTCCCAGTCAGCTCCCTGGGGTGAGCCCGCTAAGGCACTGAATGTTTTGGTCCCATTGGGGTTGGTACCGATGCTGGGGAGGGGGGCCGGCCTACAGGACTTTCTTGTCCTTTGGGGTCCAATCCAGACGCCACTCCTCTGCTCCAAGCAGGTTCCGATCTGTGACCCAGCCCGCCGAGACTAGCCCTGCAAGAGACAGACCAGCCCAGGGCGAGGGGATGGTGTCTGTGTTTCCCCAGCAGGGGGCGCTCTCCATAAGAGAGGGGGCAGTAGGGGACACCCCAGGGCTGGAAATGCAGTGGGTGGGGGTGTCTCGCCGATCTCCCCAGGGCAGGGGCCCATGGGGAAGACCCCAGCACTGAGAGCATGGGGGTGGGGTCTCCAAAGCACAGGGTGCTCTTCTCAGGGCACGGGGCCTGCAGAGGGTGGGACCAGGACTGGGAGTGCAAGGAGTGGGGATGTTCCCCAGCAGGGGGCGCTCTCCCCAGGCAGGGGGACACAGGGAAGGGCTGGGGCTGAGTGCAGGGGGTGGGGACATTTCCCGGGGGGGGCGCTCTCCCAGGGGTAGGGGCACTAGGGGGCTCAAGGCTGAGTGCAGGGGATGGAGATGTTCCCCAGCAGGGGGCGCTCTCCCGGGGGTAGGGGCACCAGGGAGCTCAGGGCTGAGTGCAGGGGGCGCTCTCTCCAGGGAGGGGCACTAGGGGTCCCTGAGGGCTGAGTGCACAGACATCCCAGTTACCTGCTAGGAACCGGGGGAACAGCCTGTCCAGCAGCTGGTGAGTTTCCGTTAGTGCAGCCCAGACCTCTCCGTCAGGGGCTGAAAGACAGAACAGAGCTGGCTGGGGATGAAGGATAGGTGCTGGGAAACCCCTAGTTGAGCCCCCCTCCCCGCACACAGGATCAGGCACAGGGGGTGTCTGGGCACCCCGCCCCCCTGCCCGGCCCCTCACCTCCACACAGCTGCCTTTGCAGCTTCTGTACCGTCTCTCCCTCCACAGCACCCGGAGGCAGGGCCTGGCACAGCAGGGTCTCCAGCAGCAGGGCGTGGGAACAGGCCTGGATGGTGTCCACACTGCTCGCCCCATGGCGTAGGGCCACGGCCACGGTGCCTGTGGGGAGAAGGGCACAGCAGGGTGTCCCGCACCATCTCACCGCACTGCCATCCTGGACATCTGGATCCCATTTCCCTTCCTGGTCTCTGTCTCCCACAGCTGCCATCCCGGATGCCTGGGTCCCATTTCCTCTCCCAGGCTCTGCCCCCTACAGCTGCTGTTCTGGACACTTAGGTCCCATTCCCCTCCTGGTCTCTGCCTCCTATGGCTGCCATCCCGGACACCTGGGTCTCATTCCTCCTCCCGGTCCCTCCTCACCAGCTTTTCGGTTCAGAGCGATTAGATAGTTCCTCGAGTTGCCCTCGCAGGCCTGCTGGAACTCAGCTACGCTGCAGGATAGACAGAGGGAAAGAATACGCAAAGAAGGCGATGCTCACTATGAATGGAACAGACACGTTTAGCCTCTGGAACTCCCTGCCACAAGATGTTACAGGGACAAGATCCACCAAAGACACACAGGTTTCTGTGAGCAGGAACAGCAACTAGAATAAATGTCGAGGGGTGTCCCTAGAGACTTGTGCTGGCTGGGCCGAGGGGCCAATCCCTGGGGAGGGATGAGGGACAAGTTAAACCTCTGTTACTAACCTGGAGACCAGCAGGTGGAGTGGGGCGCCCAGAGTTACCCTGAGATGCCGCTGGAATTCTGTGAAGAAGTGAGGAGCAAAGAGTCTAGTCAGCTGGGTATGTGGGGGGAAGGGGACACGGGGCCTTTCCCCTCTCGGGGGCGCTGGCTCCAATCTGGCTCCAGGGTGGGGAGACTGGCTGGCTGGCTCAGGGGGCCAGAGAATGGGACATGGGGCCTTTCCTCTCTCGGGGTAATTGGTCTCTGCATCTGCCCATGCTGGGGTTCTCCTCTTCCCCTCTCCCCCCCGTATCCTCTTCCCCCCGTGGTCACCTGGCAGCAGGGGTTCCTGCGGGTTGGCATGGGCGGGCGTGGGGACCCAGCCCTGGCACAGAAAGTGGCGCAGGGCGAGGCGCAGCCGGGCCCGGTTGAGCGTCTCCATGCAGACGGCACGCACGGCCCGGTAGTTGGCGTAGAGGTGTAGAGCCGTGAACAGGCCATAGAGGGCGTAGGTGAGCCTGGGGGGGTGGAGGGCAGGGACAGGGATCAGAGACAGGGGCAGGCCCAGCCAGAGCTAGAATCCCCCACAATCCCATGCCTGCCACCACCCTTCCCACAATCACTTTTGCCTCCCACCTCCCATAATCCCCCACCATCCTTCCCCCAATCCCCTCTGACCCCCCCCCCAAAACTTGTGCTATCCCTGCCCTTGGGGTCACTCACTGGAGCCTGTCAGTGACGAGGGGGATGAGGAGGAGGCTGACGAGCAGGCCGGCTAAATTCACCAGGGTCTCCTGGGGGTCGGGGAGAGGAGTGAGTGAGGGCGTCTGCAGAGGTGGGGTACAACTCCCATCCCCATGGCATTTCCACCCTGCTGCATTCTGGGAGAACCTGTCCCCTCTGCCCCCTGGAGCTCCCCTACTCGCTGCACTGTGGGGTGCCCCTTCACATTGGCCACACCGCCCCAGCAGGATCCCACCTGGCTCCCGTCTTTGGCCGAAACGTCCGCCATGTTGTCCCGCCGGGCTTGGTGCATGGTGAGGGCTGCCCGGGTGGCGCCTCCGGCTACTCCCACGATGCACTGGGGCAGAGAGAGAGAGAGAGAGAGAGAGAGAGAGGAGAGGGGTTCGGGTGTGGAGTGCAGGACTCATGCTAACGAGCGTCGGGGGGAAAGACTTAAGAGAGAGCCATATCCCATAGGAATATGTGGATCAGGGCGGTTCCACCAGAATTTCATCAGGGGGAAAAAAAGAAAACGGGAGAAAATGTTCTGACAATGTCCTGACTCTTTGTTTAGAAAATAATTTTTGCTTGGATTGTTTTTATTTCATTTTGGTATCGATGGCCACAGAATTCTCTACTGCATAGACCTCAGTATGGAGTATACGCTGTGTTATATAGTACAAAAAGATGAAAGTAAAGCAAAATCTTTCCAACGAGCTGAAATGAACGTTTTCTGGAATTCTCTTTCGTGGAGAATATTGAAATGGTCGGTTTTGCTCTGATGAAGAATGCGGCCAAATTTCAAAAGCACAAAATCCTTCGTGAAATGGAACTTCTGCCATCCACGCAGCTCTGACGCCATCCCCTGCCCCTCTGCCAATCCTCTGCCCCAGTGCCAACCCCCTACCAATCACCCCCCCGTGCCAATGCCCCAATCCCCCAATGCCAGCCCCTCATGCCAACCCCTCCCACCAACTCCTCACCCACATAGAATCATAGAAGATTAGGGTTGGAAGAGACCTCAGGAGGCCATCTAGTCCAACCCCCTGCTCAAAGCAGGACAAACACCAACTAAATCATCCCAGCCAGGACTTTTGTCAAGCCTGACCTTAAAAACCTCTAAGGATGGAGAGTCCACCACCTCCCTAGGTAACCCATTCCAGTGCTTCACCACCCTCCTAGTGAAATAGTGTTTCCTAATATCCAACCGAGACCACCCCCACTGCAACTTGAGACCATTACTCCTTGTTCTGTCAATTGGTACCACTGAGAACAGTCTAGATCCATCCTCTTTGGAACCCCCCTTCAGGTAGTTGAAGGACGCTATCAAATCCCTACTCACTCTTCTCTTCTGCAGACTAAATGACCCCAGTCCCCTCAGCCTCTCCTCGTAAGTCATGTGCCCCAGCCCCCTGATCATTTTTGTTGCCCTCCACTGGATTCTCTCCAATTTGTCCACATCCTTCTTGTAGTGGGGGGGGACCAAAACTGGACGCAATACTCCAGGTATGGCCTCACCAGTGCCGAACAGAGGGGAATAATCACTTCCCTTGATCTGCTGGCAATGCTCCTACTAATACTGCCCAATATATCACACCGCCCTCTCCCCTGAACCAACCCTCTTCCCCTCATGCCAACCCCCACCCCAACTCCCAATGCAAACCCCTTGCATCAATCCCCTCTCCCCACACGCCAAACCCCCTCATGCCAACCCAGTCCCTGCTACCTTGAAGAAGCCGCTGGTGCAGATGATGAGAGTGAAGCATGCTGGGAAGGCAGGGGCCAAGATCTCCATGAAGATGGCCAGGTCATTGAGCCCATCTGCGAAGAGCCTGAAAGGCACAAGGGGTAAGAGTGGTGGGGCATGGCAAGGTTAGAGGTCACATGTCACCCAATGGGGTTCAGAGGACACTGGGCACTAAACAGGGGTCAGAGGTTCAGGATTGCCTGCTGATGGTCGGGGTGAAGGGTAAGAGGTCATGGGGGAGGTCAGAGGGCACTCAATGGGGTACGAGGTTGAGAATTGCACCATGAGGTTCAAAGAGTGAAGGTCACCAATGGGTCGAGGTCAAACGTCAAGTATTGCTCAACAAATGTCAAAAGTTGAGGTTGGCTCAATGGGGGTCAGAGGGCAAAGGTCACACAGTGCAGTCACAAGGCAAGTGTTGCCCAATGGACAGTCAGAAGGTGAAGATCACACAATGGGGACTCAGACGACAAATGCCCAATGGGAGATCAGAGTGTGAGGGTCACCTGAGAGGCTCAGAGGGGAGGATCGTCCAATCACATGCAGAGGGCAAGACCAACACATTTAAGGTTCAGAGGTCAAAGATCATGTAATAGTCAGGAAGCGGGGATCCGCCACTGGGATATCAGGATGAGGGGCATCCCAGGGTGTTGGGGTGAAGGGCGCCCCGGCAATGAGGCGTTGGGGGAGGGATGTCCTGGGCAAACGGGGGGGGTCCTTTCCTCACTCACCTCCACTGCTTGGCGTCACAGTCCAGTTTGCTCCTGGGGGAGAGAGAGAGAAGAGGTCATGAGGAGAGATAACCCTACCAGCACTGGTGACCCAGAAACCTCCCCCTCCACGGGGTGTACCACTCACCCTTTCATCCAGGCAAAAAGGATCCGGCCAAGCATCCCCGTCCCGTCTGCAGGGGAGACAGAGAGGGCTGTCAGGGGGAGTGAAGGAAATGGCAGATCCCGCAGGGTGAATGGGGGGTTCAGGGGAGTCTGGGGTGCAGTACTGGGATTAGTGGGAGGAAGTGGGCAATGTCCCAGGCCTGCATGCATCAAGGAGGGGAACCCAGGTATGGGGGAGTCCCAGGACAGGATGGATTCACCAATTCATTGATTCCAAGGCCAGAAGGGACCATTACGATAATCTCATTTGACCTCCTGGATAACACAGGCCAGAGACCTACCCCAGGGTAATTCCTAGAACGGAGCTTGTAGAAAAACATATAAACTTAATTTAAAAATGATCAGTGATGGAGAATCCACCACAACCCTGGATAAATTGTTCCAATGGTTAATTCCTCCCACAGTGAAACATTTACCCTTATTTCCAGTCTGAATTTGTCTAGCTTCAACTTCCAGCCATTGGATCCTCTTAGACCTCCCTCTCCTAGATTGAAGAGCCCACTATTAAATATTTGTTCCCCACGTAGGTACTTACTGACTGTGATCAAGTCACCCCATAACCTTTTCTTTGTTACGCTAAAGAGATTGAGCTGTCACTATAAGTCAGGTTTTCTAATCCTTTAATCATTCTCACGGCTCTTCTCTGACCCTCTCAACATCCTTCTGGAATTAAGGATGTAACAACATCCTTCTGGAATTGTAGGTTTTAGCACTGAACACAGTAGCAGACACACCAGGGATAAATACAGGGGTAGAATAATCTCTCTGCTCCGACTCAAGATCCCCGTTTATGCATTCCAGGACCGCCTGACTTCTTTTATCCACAGCTTCGCACTGGGGGCTCCTGTTCAGCTGATTATCCACCAGGACCTCCAAATCTTTTTCAGAGTCCCTGCTTCCCAGGACAGAGTCCCTCCATCCTGTAAGTCTGGCCCACACTCTTTGGTTCCTATACCTATATATTTAGCTGTATCCAAACACATATTGTTCACCTGAGCCCAGCTCAAGTGATAGCTCTGTATCAGTGACCTGTCCGCTTCGTTATTTCCCACTCCCCAGACTTTTTGTGTGATCAGCGATGATTTTATGTTTTCTGGCAAGTCATTAATGCAAATGTTAAACAGCAAAGGGCCAGCTCTGTGGGACCCCACTAGTAACACACCCACTTGGTGGGGATTCCCCGTTCACAGGCACATTTTGATACCTATCCGTTAGCCAGTTTTCAATCCATTTGATGGGGACCATGTTCATTTTACATCGTTCTAGTTTTTTTAATCAAAATGTGGTGCAGTACCAAGTGAAAAGCCTTACAGAAGTCTAAGTATATTACAACAGTGTGACCTTTTTCAAACTTGTAATCTTACCCAAAACAAAGTTAGTCTGACAGGCCCTATTTTCCATAAATCCATATGGACTGCCATTAATGATATTATCCTCCTTTAATTCTTCCTTAATAGAGTCCCGTATCAGCTGATCCATTTTCTTGGCTGGGATCGAGGTCAGGCTGATGGGCCTATAATTACCCAGGTCATCCTGTTTACCCTTTTTAAATGTTGGCACATTAGCTGTCTTCCAGCCTTCTGGGACTTCCCCAGTGCTCCAAGACTTATTGAAAATCAACGTTAAAAGTCCAGGAAGCTCCTAATCCAGCTCTTTTAAAACTCTTGGATGCAAGTTATCTGGACCTGCTGATTTTAAAATGTCTAACTTAAGTAGCTGCTGTTTAACATCCTTCAGAGATACTAGTGGAATGGAAAAAGTGTTATTCTATTATATGACAGCATCATTTGTTTTTGCCCTAAATACAGAACAAAAACATTTATTGAACACTCCTGCCTTTTCTGCATTATTATTGTTAATTCGACAATTTCCATCTAGTCATGGACCAATATCACTGTCAGGATTCTTTTTGTTCCTAATGTGCTTAAAAAGCTCCCTTGTTACTGTCGTTAACTCTGCTGGCCACAGATTTCTCCTTGTGTCTCTTTGCTTCCTTTATCAGTTTTCTGAAACTCGTAGCTTCTGATTTATAATAATTACTATGCGGTTTCCCCTTTCTTCTATTCATTACATGTTATTTTTATATTTTTGAAGATGCCGTCACTTCCCCACCAAACCAGGTCAGTTTTTTAACCAGTACGGCCTTCTTCGATAGTGGGATCAGAGATAGGGATTTGTGGAGCGGGTGTCTCCAGGATGATTCAGGGAGTGTGTCTCACCTTTGAGTATCCAGGTGACGGTGGCTGCAGCAACAGTCGAGGTCTGGTCCCCCACACCCACCCCCTTCAGCACGGCCTGCGTGGCCAGCGCCCCCGTGATGCTGCTGGCAAAGGCCTGGGAGGAACAGGGAAGGCTGTTACTAATGGGGCAGCCCCTGGAGGGGCAAGTACCCTGACAAACCTCTCCACACCTCTGGCTTCCCAGTGCCCGCCATTACCCCCATCACACCCTTCTGCCCTCAGCCAGTCCCCCACATGCCCTAGTACTATAAAGAGGGGGACTGGGCCACACCCCACTGCACTCCGACCCCCAAAACCCACTGCTAAGCAGCAGGGGTCCCCCAATACCTCCAGGGCTGGGGCTGGATTCCCTTGCCCCCCCAGTGCCCTCTTCCCCCAGGACTGGGTCCCCTTGACTCCCAGTGCACCCCCTCCTCCCCCAGAGCTGAGGTGGGTCTCCCCCTCTTCACCACCTCACCTGCACGGTGTCCCATATCTGGTAGGGCAGGTAGTCCTGGCTCACACTCTCGGGGTACCCCTGAGGCAGAAACACGGACTGCAGCGGAGAAAAGTGGGGGCCAAGGGTGAGCAGAACAGCGACCTTCCCCTGGGAATCAGAGACCACACATCCCACCCTATATCTCCACCTGGTCAACAGCATGTCCTGCCCGCCCCCCACAAATTCTCCAACACCCACCCCCCGTAAACTCCTCCAAGCCCCCCAATCTCCCTTCCTCTCATCTCTCATGCTCAGCTCGCTTTCATAACCTCCAACCCCTCCCCACTCAGATCGAGCCTGGCTAAACCCCCTTCCCAATCTGTGCCCCCCACCCTGATTCCTCTGACTTCTGAACCCCTCCTCCCCTGCCCACCTCTGAATTACCCGTCAGCCCTCCTGGCTCCCCCCAACTCCCCACCTTTGCCCTCTGACCCCCACTGGCCAACTGCCCTCTGACCCCCACCCCTCGTCTCACCATGAAGATCTCCTTTAGCGAGCGCCATCCCACACGCCCTGGCTCATCCCCCACACAGCTTAGGCGCCCATCAGGTGAGGGCAAGTAGCACCGGGCACCACGGGAGCCATACTGCTCCGTGCAGAGCGGCTGCACCCCCAGGCTGGGCATGGCCGAAGCAGGTCTGTGGAGAGAAGACATTAGACAGAGCAAGGAGGAGTCCATGGGTACGAGAAGAGAACACAACCCACTGACTGCATACACACACACACAATGTCACAAGTATACAGAGTAATGCAGAGACTGCAGACGCTCAGTGTTACACTCTGTCTGTGCATGCTGTCAGTGCGTTACACGCCGTGGGTATGTTACAGTGTGCGGGCGCAATCTGAATGCAGCCTGTGTCTGTAGTGAGTGTGTTACACTCTGTGTGCGCATTAGTGCATGTGTGCAGTCTGTGTTAAGCTGTGTGTGAGAGTATGGTGTGCGTGCTACACATTTTGTGTGCGTGCATGTTACACTGCATATGTGTTACACTGTGTGTATATGTGTGGGCGTGTGTACATGTTACGCTCTGTACATGTGCGCAGTGTGTATTACATGCTGTGTGTATGTCTATTGCACTCTGTGTGCATGTGTGTTACACTCTGTGTGCACCTGTTACACACTCTCTATGTGTGTTCCACTGTGTTACATGCTCTGTGTGCGCATTACACTGTGTGTCTGTGTGTTACTCTGTGTGTTACATGCTCTGTGCATATGTGTGGGTGTTACACTCTGTGTTACATGCTCTGTGTGTGTGCACATGCATGTGGGTGTTACACTGTGTGTGTGTTATATGCTCTCTGTGTGCGCACATGTGTGGGTGTTATACTCGGTGTGTTACATGCTCTGTGTGTGTGCACACGTGTGTGTGTTACAATGTGTGTGTCACATGCTCTGTGTGTGTGCACACATGTGTGGGTGTTATACTGTGTGTGTTACACGCTCCGTGTGTGTGCATGCATGTGGGTGTTACACTGTGTGTGTCACATGCTCTGTGTGTGTGCACACACGTCTGGGTGTTACACTGTGTGTGTGTTACATGCTCTGAGTGTGCGCACACATGTGGGTGTTATGCTGTGTGTTACGTGCTCTGTGTTTCTGCATGTGTGTTGCATGCTCTGTGTGTGCGCACATGTGTGGGTGTTACACTGTGTGTGTGTTACATGCTCTGAGTGTGCGCACACGTGTGGGTGTTACACTGTGTGTGTGTTACGTGCTCTGTGTTTCTGCACGCGTGTTGCATGCTCTGTGTGTGTGCATGTCGTGTGTGTGCATGTCGGTGTTACACACGCAGTGTAGCTGCCTGCACACACACAGCTATAAATACGCTGTGGGTGTAATGGGGGGGGGAGTTAGTGAGTTACACTGGCCCCCCCCTCCCCCCGCAGGCTGTACCCCCGGGGCAGGAGCGAGGCGCCCCGCAGGCCGGGTGCCCGGCGCTGCCCGGGGGACACGTTGGCGGGGGGAGGGGCCCGGGAAGCGCCCCTCCCCCCAGGCCGGGACACACCCCGGGGCCCCGGCTGCCCGCACTTACCTGGGCAGGGGGCGCGGGAGCAGCGGGGACCCGAGTCTGGCCGGTGCAGGGGACTCCAGGCAGTGGGGTTCTAGAGCGCCCCCACCCCCGCGCGGGGCATTGTGGGAGGTGTAGTTCCTCGCGCACGGCATTGTGGGGGGTGTAGTCCCTGTCGGAGCGCCTGGAGGGCGGAGGAGGGCATGCAGGGGGATAGAGCGAGATGGGGGGTTATGAGGTTGGGGCTGGGAGGAGCTATGAGGATAGAGAGATACGCGGGGCGGGGGTGAGGATGAGGGTATATGGGGGGCTAGAGAGATGGGGGTTGTATGGGGCTGGGAGGAGCTATGAGGATAGAGAGATACGCGGGGCGGGGGTGAGGATGAGGGTATATGGGGGGCTAGAGAGATGGGGGTTGTATGGGGCTGGGAGGGGCTATGAGGATAGAGAGATACGGGGGTGTATAGGGTTGGGGTATGAGGATTAGGGTATATAGGGGGCTAGAGAGATGGGGTTGTATGGGGCTGGGAGGGGCTATGAGGATAGAGAGATACGGGGGTGTATAGGGTTGGGGGTATGAGGATGAGGGTATATAGGGGGCTAGAGAGATGGGGTTGTATGGGGCTGGGAGGGGCTATGAGGATAGAGAGATACGGGGGTGTATAGGGTTGGGGGTATGAGGATGAGGGTATATAGGGGGCTAGAGAGATGGGGTTGTATGGGGCTGGGAGGAGCTATGGGGATAGAGAGAGATGGGGGGTGTATAGGGTTGGGGGGTTCTATGGGGGTATGGTAAGGTCTATAAAATCATGCCTGGTGTGGAGAAAGTAGATAAGGAAGTGTTGTTTATTCCTTCTCATAACACAAGAACCCGGGGTCACCAAATGAAATTAATAGGCAGCAGGTTTAAAACAAACCAAAGGAAGTATTTCTTCAGACAATGCACAGTCAACCTGTGGAACTCCTTGCCAGAGGCCAAGACTATAACAGGGTTCAAAAAAGAACTAGATAAATTCATGGAGGACAGGTCCATCAACGGCTATTAGCCAGGATGGTGTCACTAGCCTCTGTTTGCCAGAAGCTGGCAATGGGTGACAGGGGATGGATCACTTGATGATTACGTGTTCTGTTCATTCCCTCTGGGGCAGCTGGCATTGGCCACTGTTGGAAGACAGGAAACTGGGCTAGTTGGACCTTTGGTCTGACCCAGTCTGGCTGTTCTTATGGATTGGGGGTATGAGGATAGAGGAGGTAGTGCATGGGGCTAGAAATAGGTACAGGGGGTGTATGGGGATAGAGAGAGAGTTATCTCCCTCCCTAGCAGACAGCCAGAGTGCTGGGCCTCCATGATGTGCAGGTGGCCAGTCTCAGAGCTGCACAAACCTGCCCTGACAGCCTGAGGCCAATGTGGCTGCTATTCAGGGGCACCTAACACCCTGTTTGCAGCAGCACTGAGCACCCCCTAACATCAACAAGGGCTGCCAGCACACAGCAGAATAGCCCTGACTGGGAATCAAACCCAGGGCCTTCCCTTTCACCTCACAACATGCTGCCACTTGAGATGGAGTAATGCCACCTGCAGGCTGCCATAGTAAGCTGTTATCTTCCATGTACAGCCGGCCCCTGCCCCAAGCCACCAGCACTATTGAATTCAAAGCCTTTGGGAGGACAGCCCAGCCAGGCTCTCTCCTATTTGAGTCAAGCAGCAGTAGTAGGTTGTTATTCTCTCTTGACGACTGCCCATGCCCATCAGCCCTGAGCTCTGAAAGGAGTCACCCCTTTGCTGGTAGCAGCAGTGGGCTGTTATCCACTACGCAGGCCAGCCACTGGAGGGGAGTGTGGCACGTATCAGAGAATAGGAGCCAGCCCACAGGGAACAGCTGGCGACCCGTGATGCGGGGCAGAGAGGATTCTTCAATCACTATTAGCTAGCGGGGTTTGTGCTTTGCTGCTTATGCAGCCTGCACTGGACACCCTGCCGGCTCCCTCACCTCCCACTCCAACAAGCCTCCCGCTGGGTCCCGACCCTCACCTCTTCCCCCACTTCTGTCAGGCCCTGACCAAGATCGGGGACCCCATTGTGCCAGACGCTGCACAGACCCCAGCTGAGATCGAGCCCTTGTTGTGCCAGGTGCTGCACATGGAGCAAATGAGGAAAGCCGGTGGTCAGGGTGACTGATTTCAGCCAAGGGGTATTACCACATTACACTGAAAAACAGACCAGGTCCAAAATGACTCTGGGAGCTGTAACCAGTTGAGAGGAAGGATTTGCATCTCTCACATCCACCCTGCAAACGGAGTGAGATGTCTCCCGTGGGGGATCCCCCAAACAGGGCACTCCACTGTGAAATCTCAGTGCCTCGGGGAAGAGCCATGCAGCTGCTCTGAACGCCCGTCTGTAGCACCCTGCGGGAGAGCTGGGCTGAGAGTGCTGGGTTCAATCCATAGGTGCTGGAACTAGCGGTGTGTGGGCTGACTTGGTTTCCATTATATCCAGGGTTTACAGTTTGGTTCAATGGCTCTCAGCACCCCCCACTACACAAATTGTCCCAGCACCCCGGTTCAATCCCCGGTCCTGGGTGGGGAGTGGGGTCTAGTGGATGAGAGCAGGGGATGGGTGCCCTGGCTCTGGGAGGGCTGTGCTGCGGAGTGCAGAGGGCTCTCTTCCTTGCCAACAGCTGGATTTTGTCCTGCCTTGGGGCTTGTGTTCCCTCTAGGACAAAAGCTATTTTTCTTGCCATCTGGATTTCACATGGGCTGATGGTGAAATGGTGAGGAGGGGGTTTGTGAGGGGGGAAAAGTGTCTGATATTACCACTTAGATACAGAATCACACAGGTATCTGGGCTCATTTACTCCACTAGGGGGCAGCAGGGATCCACACAGCCCTGAATCCCTCCAGCAGGGGGCAGCGCTGCACACATATATGACAGATTCCCTCCAGCAGGGGGCAGTGCTATGCATGTGCACTCACACAAACACACAGCCCCAAATCCCCCAGCAGGGGGCGGTGCTGTGCGCGTGCGCACACACACACACACACACAATTGATTCCCTCCAGCAGGGGGCACTGTTGCACATACATGACTGATTCCCTCCAGCAGGGGGCAGTGCTATGCATGTGCGCACACACACGCACACACACAGCCCCGATTCCCTCCAGCAGGGGGCAGGGCTGTACACACACCCGTGCACACCCACCCACACACTCTTACTTTACACCAGGGGTTCTCAAACTGGGGGTCAGGACCCCTCAGGGGGTCATGAGGTTATTACATGGGGGGGTCGTGAGCTGTCAGCCTCCAAGCCTGACCCCGCTTTGCCTCCAGCATTTATAATGGTGTTAAATATGTAAAAAAGTGTTTTTAATTTATTAGGGGGAGTTGCACTCAGAGGCTTGCTGTGTGAAAGGGGTCACCAGTACAAAAGTTTGAGAACCACTGCTTTACACCCTTTATTAATAATGTCCCCAGCTCTCCTCTCCAGCAAATAAGTCCCCTCAGGGCGCTTGTTTAATCCACCCCCGCATTCCCTGGCAGCACATCCGAGTGGGGTCCAGTTGGTGTGTCCATGCTGTGGGGGAGTCCTGGGTGTCGGACATCGTCAGACCTTTAACCCCAGGCATCCGATGCTGAGAGGCGGGTCTCTCTCCTCTCCAGCATGACCTCTGACCCCAGCCACCCCTAAGCCACATGGTTCATCTGCAGCTGCTCGGCCAGGTCCTGGGCAGGGCGATGGAGGGCCTGGTGCTGCAACAGATTGGATCTCTGTGTGAACGCCTTCCCGCACTGGGGGCACTGGTAGGGCCGCTCCCCAGTGTGGATGCGCCGGTGCTGGGCGAGGTGGGAGCTCCAGTTGAAGCCCTTCCCGCAGTCAGGGCAGCAGTGGGATTTCTGGCCTGTGTGCAGGGAGCGGTGCTGGGTCAGGTGCTTGCCGTGACGGAAGCTGCGCCCACACTCGGGGCACGGATAGGGTCTCTCCGGCGTGTGGGTGCGCAGGTGCTGCAGCAGGTTGGAGCTGTCGCCGAAGCCCTTCCCGCAGTGGGTGCAGACAAAGGGGCGCTCGCCGGTGTGGGTGCGCCGGTGCTGCAGCAGGTTGGAGCGCTGGCTGAAGGCCTTGCCGCACTGGGCGCAGGGGAAGGGGCGCTCGCCGGTGTGGGTGCGCCGGTGCTGCGCCAGGTGGGCGTTGTGGCGGAAGCCGCGCCCACAGTCAGGGCAGCCGTAAGGTTTCTCCTCGGTGTGGGTGCGCCGGTGCTGCGCCAGGTTGGAGCTCTGGTAGAAGCTCTTCCCGCACTCCCCGCACTTGTAGGGCTTTTCGCCTGTGTGGATCCGCTGGTGCCGGATCAGGAGGGTGCTGCGGGCAAAGCTCTTCCCGCACTCGGGGCACTGGTAGGGCCGGCCCATCCCACCCTGACTCTGCCCCTGCTCGGGGGTCCCTTGTGGCTCTGCTCCCATAGGCCCTGCCTGCTGAGGATTCTCCTCCTCCATGCCGGCACCTGCAGGGAGAGAGAGAGAATCCAGGTGGGGCTCGTTCCCTGCGCTGAGGTGAAGGGGGGGGGCAGCAAAGGGGTTTGTCGCTGAGCAGAAAACCTGATGGGCAGGACGTCAATCCCCCAAATCCTTCCCTGAGGGGAAGGGGGGGTCGAGGCTGCCCCAACAGCCCAGCTGAGCCCCCGGAGAAAGGCTGGGGGAGGGAGGGCTCCTGCCGGGGGGGGGGGGGGAATCCAGGAGTGACACCTGCCGTGAGGACAGGGACCTGCTGGGGACGATACTGAGAGGAGACAGAACTGGGGGCTCCTGGCAGCTTTGCTGGGATCCCAGTTGTTCCCTTCCCTCCCGGGGGGTCACTCATCCCTCACCTGGGTGGGCGCCTCTCGGGGTCTCCCTTTCCTCGGAGCCCGGGAGATCCGGGACCCTCGGCTCTTCCCCTGGCTCCATGCGGGGGATCCCGGCCGGGACGGGGAGTCCTGCTCTGGGGAAGGAAACAGGCGAGACGGGGCTCGGTGAAATGTCCCCCGAGGTCTCGGTCCGGAGACCGCGCCCCGGCTTTAACCCGGGCCCCGCTCCCTGCTGGGGGGACACGGGATCCGCGCTGGGGGGTGACAGTCCCGGGGCTGCGGGACCCGGGGGGCTGGTCCCCCAGAAATCTCAGCGGGGAAGAGCCCTGAGCCGGAGCTGCCCCGGGGCCGCCAGAGCCCGCGAGCTCCTGATCCCCGCGGGGCAGCGCCGCAGCCAGCGAGCCCGGAGCCCGGTAACTCTCCTGCGGCGCGTCCCGCAGAGCTGCGTCTGCCCGTCCGCCGGGAGCCCCCCCCCCGCCCCGCCCCGCGGGACCCTCCTCCAGCCCCGCCGGGAGCCACCGGGGCAAGGAGCCCGCGCCGCACCTGCCGCTCTGGGCAGGAACTAACGGGGTGGGAACGGGCTGGCGCTGGGAGCCTGTCCCACGCTTCGGTCTGTCCCCTTTGCAAGGGGCTCTGGGAAATGCAGTTTCCCTTTGCAATGCACCCTGGGCAGGGTCGGCCACTTGGGAGGTTTCTAGCCCACCTCCTCTTGCATATTCATGAGGGGGGTGGGGAGGTGTAACTGGCCCGGTGGTCGCCTGGCAGGGACAGGGGGCGCCAGGAGGCAGAAATGAGAGCAAAGTGAATGTCCAAAGGGCAAAGCTCTGGCTCACGATCAGGGGCACTAGCTCTGATCCAGCCCCAGCCAGGGCAGGGGACTGGCTGGCTCTGGGAGGTGGGGAATGGGACGTGGGGCCTTTCCCCCTTGGGGGTGCTGCCCCCTACTGGTTGGGGTCTGTTACACCCACTCATAATGCAACAGAGGCTCTTTTGTTGGGGTGTTTGAAGCATAACCAGGATGGGGAAGCCCCCTGCTAAACTGCAGCGGGAGGCAGACAACAAGGAGGGTGAGAAGCATTGCCAATCCCAGATGTTCAAAAATCAAGAGTCAGGCTCACCCAAAATCATGAGATGAGGTAAAAATAATAGATGTGGGGGTCTTTTTCTTTGCCTTCTGCTTTGTGAGTCTTTAGGCTGCACAGGGGTCGCATGTTGAAGCTTTCTCCACAGCCACGAGGGCTAGAAACATACTTTTTCTGTAAGAATGAAGGCTGAAATTATCACATCTCCATTGACTCCAGGAGCTGGGGCTTTAAGGAAAAATAATTATCATGAGACTCATGAAAAATCAAGAGAGCCAGCAACACTGGGGGTGGGGATTCTGCCCTGCCCTGTCTGACGTTTCTCTCTCTCCCCAGGAGACTGGGGAGGCAAACCAACATCCCCTAGGCTAGTCCCCTGTCTGTGGGACCACAGATCCAGGCATCTCATGAGAAGTATGCAATAGCAGTATACATGTTGGATTAATATGCATTGACTATCTACATAATATAGATTCCTCTCCCCCCCCCCGCAATTTCTGTTTGGCTCTACCCACCCGGCCACCGCCCCAAGGCCTCCCTGACCATGGAGCACTGATCCCCCACAGCCACAGAGATGTAGTTAAGAGTGGCTGCCTGCATTCACAGAATCATAGAATCATAGAATATCAGGGTTGGAAGGGACCCCAGAAGGTCATCTAGTCCAACCCCCTGCTCGAAGCAGGACCAATTCCCAGTTAAATCATCCCAGCCAGGGCTTTGTCAAGCCTGACCTTAAAAACCTCTAAGGAAGGAGATTCTACCACCTCCCTAGGTAACGCATTCCAGTGTTTCACCACCCTCTTAGTGAAAAAGTTTTTCCTAATATCCAATCTAAACCTCCCCCATTGCAACTTGAGACCATTACTCCTCGTTCTGTCATCTGCTACCATTGAGAACAGTCTAGAGCCATCCTCTTTGGAACCCCCTTTCAGGTAGTTGAAAGCAGCTATCAAATCCCCCCTCATTCTTCTCTTCTGCAGACTAAACAATCCCAGCTCCCTCAGCCTCTCCTCATAAGTCATGTGCTCTAGACCCCTAATCATTTTTGTTGCCCTTCGCTGGACTCTCTCCAATTTATCCACATCCTTCTTGTAGTGTGGGGCCCAAAACTGGACACAGTACTCCAGATGAGGCCTCACCAGTGTCGAATAGAGGGGAACGATCACGTCCCTCGATCTGCTCGCTATGCCCCTACTTATACATCCCAAAATGCCATTGGCCTTCTTGGCAACAAGGGCACACTGTTGACTCATATCCAGCTTCTCGTCCACTGTCACCCCTAGGTCCTTTTCCGCAGAACTGCTGCCTAGCCATTCGGTCCCTAGTCTGTAGCGGTGCATTGGATTCTTCCATCCTAAGTGCAGGACCCTGCACTTATCCTTATTGAACCTCATCAGATTTCTTTTGGCCCAATCCTCCAATTTGTCTAGGTCCTTCTGTATCCTATCCCTCCCCTCCAGCGTATCTACCACTCCTCCCAGTTTAGTATCATCCGCAAATTTGCTGAGTGTGCAATCCACACCATCCTCCAGATCATTTATGAAGATATTGAACAAAACCGGCCCCAGGACCGACCCCTGGGGCACTCCACTTGACACCGGCTGCCAACTAGACATGGAGCCATTGATCACTACCCGTTGAGCCCGACAATCTAGACAGCTTTCTACCCACCTCACAGTGCATTCATCCAGCCCATACTTCCTTAACTTGCTGACAAGAATACTGTGGGAGACCGTGTCAAAAGCTTTGCTAAAGTCAAGAAACAATACATCCACTGCTTTCCCTTCATCCACAGAACCAGTAATCTCATCATAAAAGGCGATTAGATTAGTCAGGCATGACCTTCCCTTGGTGAATCCATGCTGACTGTTCCTGATCACTTTCCTCTCATGTAAGTGCTTCAGGATTGATTCCTTGAGGACCTGCTCCATGATTTTTCCAGGGACTGAGGTGAGGCTGACTGGCCTGTAGTTCCCAGGATCCTCCTTCTTCCCTTTTTTAAAGATTGGCACTACATTAGCCTTTTTCCAGTCATCCGGGACTTCCCCCGTTCGCCACGAGTTTTCAAAGATAATGGCCAAGGGCTCTGCAATCACAGCTGCCAATTCCTTCAGCACTCTCGGATGCAACTCGTCCGGCCCCATGGACTTGTGCACGTCCAGCTTTTCTAAATAGTCCCTAACCACCTCTATCTCCACAGAGGGCTGGCCATCTCTTCCCCATTCTGTGATGCCCAGCGCAGCAGTCTGGGAGCTGACCTTGTTAGTGAAAACAGAGGCAAAAAAAGCATTGAGTACATTAGCTTTTTCCACATCCTCTGTCACTAGGTTGCCTCCCTCATTCAGTAAGGTGCCCACACTTTCCTTGGCTTTCTTCTTGTTGCCAACATACCTGCATTGGTCCACTCTATCCATTATGTCACCCAGTGCACTAGCATTGTCAAGGGTTGTAGGCCAGCTGGGAGAAACTCCAGGGCAGGGTCTCTATGGTGAGTTTTCCAAGCACCCTCCAGGAGTCTAATAACCATAGAGATACAGTTTTCTCTTCCAGCCTTGCCACAGAAATATGGCCAGTGACCACCTATGTAGTACCAATCTAGCCATGTCACTATCCATCTCTCTGTGGTTATGGGTTGGGGAGCATTATGATCTAGGGCAGAGTTGGCACTGCGCATAAGCAGACTAAGCAATTGCTTAGGGCCCTGAGCAGCTCAAGGGGGACCCCTATTTTCTTGTTTTAGTATTGGGGGGAACCAAACATTTTTTACTTCCGGCACCCAGTGAGCTAGCACCTGCACTGATCTAGGTATTTTCAAGCTTTTTGATCCCAGGGACCGGCTTGCTGCCTTCCTAGACTGTGTCGGGGAGATCTCAGGGACCAGCACTGGTCCACAGACCGGTCATCGAGAAACACTGCTCAACAGTACAGTGCCCTGGAGGGTGTTACAATCTAGGAGCATTCTTGGGGAGTCTCTATTATTTGGTCTCCTGCAGAGGTTACACTCTGGGACGTCTTCCAAGCATCTCTATGGTTTAGAATCCTGAAGGAGTCTGGGAGGGCTGCTGAGGGTTGCTATGATTTAGAGTCCTGAAAGGATTACACGGTGGGAGGATTCGCGACTGTCTCTTTGATTTGGAGACCTGATGGCCTTACGCTTGGGTAGAGCTGCTAGGGGTCTCTATGGTTAAGAATCCTGGAGGAGGTTCCATTCTGGAATGTGGGAGGTCTCCCAGGAGTCTCTATGGTTTAGAATCCTGGAGGGGGCGTTACAGTCTGGGAGGTCTCCCTGAGGTCTCTATCAGTATAGTCTGGACCCCACCACAGAACTGGGAGCCTCCTGGCCCATCTGGGAGCCCAAGCAGCATCTGCGCTTCCATGCCAGCACAGCGACATGTCCAGGGCCATTCTGACCCCCAAGACGGGGTCCACAATACAGACACGGGGGGAGGCAAATCACAGAGGAAGGGAGTTTATTTCCTACAGATACAACTTGATAACACAACAAGAGACCCCATCGGTCACAAAATCCAGAAGGGGAGCAGGATCCAGGCACCTGTTGGGAACAGAGGGTTTGGGCTGGGGCCAGACTGACTTCTGGGAAGCTCTGTATGCTCCAGGCCAGGAAGGGATGTTCCCCAGGTGTCACTAGGCTCCTGAATGAACACTCCATGCGCTGCAAAGAGAGGAGCCAGGCGCTGGAGAGAAGGAGACAGGCTGCCCCCCATCTGGGTGTGTCCATTTGTCCAGCCTCTCTGGTACCCAGCAGTCTCACACGCCCCCCACAGCTCCCGAACCCCCTGGCGCCTGTGAAAGGGGAAGGAGCAGAGAGCAGGGTCCAGAGGCAGCCAGATTATGGAGAGTGAAGGGATGGTCTCCCCCGCCCAGGACGGGCACAGGCATTAGGGGACAGGATGGGCCTGCAAGAGGTAATGATCCCTGCTGAGTGGGGGGTGGGAGAGCAGGAGAGGCCCCCAAACTGGGGCACTTCTCCCCCAGCTCCAGCACGGATGGGATTCCCAGGGCACCAGGGAGAAACTCGAATCCTTCTTTCTCCAACGTTCCCCCAAAACCTCTTCTTCCGTGGAGTCCCCACCCTGACCCAAACCTCCCTCCCCACCCTCTTATTTGCCTCCTCCCCCTCCCTCCACATGAATTCTAAATAACCCATCCGTCCCCACCCTCATTCCACTCCGATCCCCGTCGGATGAGCCTATGTATCATGCGGAGTTTCCAGCCAACGCTCTTCAGCCCTAGATCCCAAAGCGCGTTCCCGAAGGTGGGTCAGCAGCAGTGTCCCCTTTTCCCAGATGAGGCACTAAGGCAGAGACAGGGGAGAAGACTCCCCCAAGAGCACAAAAGCAAACGTCAGAGCCAGGGGTAGAACCCAGGAGCCCGGTCTCCCACCTTGCTCTCACCACTAGACCCCACTCTCCTCCCAGAGCCAGGATGAGAACCCAGGAGTCCTGTCTCCCTGTCCCTCTTTCTCTCCCCTCTGAACCCACTCCTCTTCCAGAGTCAGGGAAAGAACCCAAGTGTCCTGACTGCCAGCCCCCTGCTCTAACCACTAGACTCTACCCCCAGGGAACCTAGGAGTCTTGGTTATCAGCCCCCTCCCTGCTTTAAATCCCCTCCCCGCCCAGGGACACCCCCGTGGGGTTCCCGTGTCCCCTCCTGGTCAGCCAAGGTATTTCTGAATGTGTCCGAGCGGGCCAGCTGCCCCAGCCACGCCCCAGGCAGGGCCGGCGTCTTCGCGGTGCGTGCGCCGGTGCTGGCGCAGGTTGGAGCTGAGGCTGAAGGCCTTGCCGCACTGCCGGCAGGCGAAGGGCTTCTCGCCGGTGTGGGTGCGGTGGTGCTGCAGGAGGGCCGAGCTCTGGGCGAAGGCCTTGCCGCACTCGGTGCAGCGGTAGGGCCGGTGCCCGCGGTGGCTGCGCTGGTGCTGCATGAGGTTGGAGCTCTGGCTGAAGCGCTTGCCGCACTCGGGGCAGGGGTAGGGCCGCTCCCCCTTGTGGCTGCGCTGGTGCTTGACCAGGGTGGAGGAGACGCTGAAGCTCTTGCCGCACTCGGGGCAGCGGTAGGGCCGCTCGCCGGTGTGGGTGCGCCGGTGCTTGGCCAGGTCGGCGCTCTGGCTGAAGCCGCGCCCGCACTCCGCACAGGCGAAGGGCTTCTCGCCCGTGTGCACCCGCCGGTGGGTCACCAGGTGCGAGCTCTTCCTGAACACCTTCCCGCACACCCCGCAGGGGTGGGCCTTGGGGGCGGCCGGGGGGCGGTGGTGGCTCCGGCGGTGCTGCGAGAGGGCCGAGCTGAGGGGGAAGCAGCGCCCGCAGGCCCCGCAGCGGTAGGGCCGGCGCTCCGTGTGCTCCCGCACGTGCTGCACGAAGTCCAGGCTCAGGGCGAAGGCGCGCCCGCAGTCGGGGCACTTGTAGGGCGGCTCCCCCCGGTGGGTGCGGCGGTGCTGGCGCAGGTGGGAGCTCTCGGCGAAGGCCTTGCCGCACTCGCCGCATTTGTAGGGCCGCTCGCCCGTGTGGGTGCGCTGGTGGCGGATCAGGTGGGAGCTGAGCGTGAAGCTCTTCCCGCACTCGGTGCACTGGTAAGGCCGCTCCCCGGTGTGGATGCGCTGGTGCTGGCTGAGGTTGGAGCCGCGGCTGAAGCTCTTCCCGCAGTCGGGGCATTTGTAGGGTCTCTCCCCGGTGTGGGTGCGCTGGTGGCGGGTCAGCAGCGAGCTCTGGCTGAAGGCCTTGCCGCACTCGCCGCACTTGTAGGGGCGCTCCCCCGTGTGGATGCGCTGGTGCCGGATGAGGTGGGAGCTCTGGTGGAAGCTCTTCCCGCACTCGGGGCACTTGTAGGGCTTCTCACCCATGTGGGTGCGCTGGTGCACCAGGATCTCCTGCAGGGGGCTCTCGCACACTGTCTCCCAGTCGGGCCGGCCCTCCCCCTGCTTGGGGCTCCCGTAAGAGTCTGTTCCTGCAGGCCCTTCCCGCTGGGGATTCTCCTCCGTCCTGGCACATGCTAGGAGACAGAGAATCCAGACAGGGCTCATTCCTGGGCCAAGGGAGACAGCGGCTGGCAAAGCAGAAAAGCTGATGGGCAGGAAGCTGAATTCCTTCCAACCCTTCGCAAGAAGGGAGAGGAGAGGCCACATCTGCCCCAGCTGCCACAGGGGACCCACGACTGCTGCCCTGCCAACTCACAGTGGGATCGGCTCTGCTCTGCTCTTCCCTGCCCATACCACAGAGATGGGGCCTAGAACATATATCACCCTGCCCCAGCACCCCAGTAACTATAGAGATGGGGCCAGGAGGTCCTTACCCACCTGTAACCATAGTGATGGGGGTCTAGCCCCTTTCACATCTCCCCATCCCATCTCTATGGAAACAGAATTGTGAGGTGGGGCATTGCTCAGAGAGATGCTGCTGGGGAGATTTTAGGATCCTCAGTGGCCCTTGGGGTTCCCAAGCTGTCATGGGGGGAGCAGAAAGAGGCAGTGCTGAGCATTGGAGGACGCAAGGGGGGGCATCTGGCCCCACAGGGTGCAGGAGTTGGAGCCCAAGTCTCCCCGCCCCACTGCTGAGCACATGGCTGTGGATGGGGTCACACAGTAACAGGAATGGGGGAGTGGAAAACAGAACTGGAGGGGGACTCCCAATGGCTTTGCTAGGAAACCAGCTTTTCCCTTCACTCCCAGTCCTAAGCCGGTGTCATTCATTCCTCACCTGTGTAGGCACCTCTCGGGATCTCCCTTTCCTCAGAGCCCTGGAGATCCGGGACCCTGGGCTCTTCCCCTCGCTCCATGCGGGAGATCCCGGCCGGGTCGGGGAATCCTGGGGCAGGGGCAGGGCCAGGCATGATCCCAGTCATGTGGAGTGAGCT
Source organism: Natator depressus (assembly GCF_965152275.1). Lineage (NCBI taxonomy): Eukaryota > Metazoa > Chordata > Testudines > Cheloniidae > Natator > Natator depressus. Next base: position 9,070,638 of record NC_134239.1, read on the forward strand.
GCTGAATTCAAACACATTGTTAGGTTTCCCCTTCTCATTCAGGTGCCATCCACGGTTAGCACCCCACTTCCAGAGGGACCCTTAACCAAGAGCTTATTTAAGATGGGACCTAATCACGGCACCATCACTCAACACCCCCCAGCCCGATAGTTGGCATTGGGACAATTTACAGCCACAAGACATTACTTTATTCCCAGCTGATTCCACTTCCACATGCCGCAGGCCCCACACAGCTGCCCCAGGGCATTATCTGGCCCTAGAAAGCAGCTGTTGGTCTCAATGAGTTTTCCATGCTAAAGGTTTTAATTTAATCACTTCTGAATTGAGATAGGCTAGGCATCGAATAAGATGAAACCAGAGATCAGAAGAGACATGTATTAAGTACCCAGAATGCACAATTAGCAGTAGAACCTCGGTTTTTCACATGTTTCTAGATGTCACAGGTGCGCAGAAAATCTGGAGAACATGACCCAACATCTGCCTGAGTCTGCAGAGAGCCTGAACCGATCACGCTGAGGCCTGGTCCACACGACACAGCTAGGCTGACGTAAGGCAGCTTACATCGGCCTGGCTCTGTAAGCGTCTACACTAAAATGTAGCTCCCACCGATGTAACTCGCCCACTGCACCGACTTAATAACTCCACCTCCGCGAGATGCGTCGCGCTTAAGTCGATATAATTCGGTAGACACAGTGTCCGTGTAAAAACTGCGTTAATTACATCGACCGTTGCTGCCTTTAGGAAACCATCCCCCACTACCCCACGCTGGTAGCTAATAAGGTCCTGGTGAGGACGTGCACCGCTGACACAAGGAGCATAGTGTGGACGTGTAAAACCGATTCATCTACTGCAAGGGCTGTATTTAGGTCATAGCGTAGACTTGCCCTGAAAGGCATGAATTGCCTCCACTCTTCTCAATGGGGGCATCGACTCTGAAACCTAATGATGACGTGTAAAACGTCAAAGTCGTTGAGCTGCCCCGTCCAGCTCATGCACTTATCTCAACCCATCCCCCTGGGTGCTCAAACCTTCAGCCAGCCCCGACCCCGCTACCCCCAACACACATGCCAATTCGAGGAGGCAGACACCATCAGCACAGCAATCCCTGGGGCCTGGAGAACCAGGAGGGCGGGGGAGAAGATCAAATACCCACACACCCCCCACACCCCGGACTCCTGGGTTCCATTTCTGCACCATTCAGTACAGGCCTGGGGGAAGTTATTTAAACAAGGCTCCTGCACAATTTCCAGCTGGAATTAAGGGCCTCATGCCCGGGGGGGGCTGTGCGAGGGGGGGGGGCTTTGCAACCATCGCCGCTCTCTCTCCTCTGCTCCTAGGGACCCCCGTGGCCAGATCACCTGGGTTTAGCATCTTTCCCATCCGCAGCCCCACCCCACCGCTGCCTCGGAGCTGGGGACCCCGCTGGGCTCAGCTGCACAGACCCCCTCCCCGGGCTGCCCCGGAGCTGGCTGGGGGCGGGGGTGTCTCTCCGGTCCCAGCCCCGATCCCCTCCTCACCGCGGCCGCTTCCTCCGGGCAGCGATTTCCTGCCTCGGCGGCTGTTTCGCGCCCCCGCCCAGCCGGGGCGATCCCCTCCCGGGGCCGGGGCTGCAGGCGGAGACGCGGCCCCGAGGCACGGGTGGCAGCGGGTCTCTTTGTGTGCTCCCCTCCCAGCTGCCAGGCTCACACACACAACACAAGCCGGGGGGATTGCTGGGAACAGGAAGGTCCCTGCCTTATTCCGTCCCCTCCTTGCAATAGTTCCTCATCCCCTCTAGGAATCGCCCCATTGTGTGTGTTGGGGGGGGGGGGGTGCGAGCATGGCCCTGGACCCCCAGCGGAGACGACAGCCAGGGCATGTGGGGCATTAGCACGTGTCCTGAAACCCAGGGCTACTTGCACCACCAGCTTCTACCGGCCCAGCAGGGTCACTGGATCTGGGTCGGAGTGGGGTGAGGGCACAGGAGGGGGCCTCACAGTGCTGGCCCCAGACTGGTGCTAAGGGGTCACTGCACCCAGATCGCGGTGGGGGCTCAGTAGGGGGCGCTCTCCCCTTGCAGTCGTGCTAGCCCCAAATGCGCCACTAGGGGGTGCTGTGTACTCCCTGCAGCAGCCCCTGGGGTCGGTGTGAGGCATTAGCAGGGCCGGGGCCAGACTTCTGCAGAGGTGCTGAAACCTAGGTCAGTCCTGACCTGTTCATCCACAGCCCCAGGGGGTTCATGGAACAGCAGAAACCAGCCCCAATGAGACCAGCTGGAGCCCAGGAGCAGAACTTCACTCACTCACCTTATGTTGCTCAAGGAGTCCCCAGCTCTAGGTCTAGTGGGTTAGATCTGGGGGGCTGGGTTCAGGACTCCTGGGTTCTTAGATGTGTGTACACTAATGCTAGAAGTATGGAGAATAAACAGGAAGAACTAAAAATATTAGTGAATAATCACACTTGGGCCATCCCTGACATCACAGCGACTTGGTGGGACAATTCACATGACTGGAATATTAGCATAGACGGGTCCAGCTTGTTCAGGAAGGACCGGCAGGGAAAAGAGGGAGGAGATGTTGCCTTGAATATCCAAGATGCGTACGCTTACACTGAGATTGAGAGAGAAGGGAGGCAGACGGCTGAAAGTCTCTGAGAAAGGATGAAAGGAGTAAAAGATAAGGGTGACGTCATGGGAGGGGTCTACGAGAGACCACCACACCAGGAAGAAGAGGTAGAGGAGGCTTTTCTTAAGCAACTAACAAAATCATCCCAAGCCCAAGACTTAGGGCAAACGCCCCCTTAAAACGCTGCATCTAAGATGACAGAAAAGAGCTCTTCCTTCGGCATAGTTAATCCACCTCCCCAAAAGGTGGGGATAACTATGTCGACGGAAGCAGCTCTCCTGCTGCCATAGAGCTGTGTACACGGCAGGTTAGGTTGGTGTAACTTCGTCACTCAGACGTGTGGATTTTTCACACACCCCTGAGGGATGAAGTTATACCGATAGAAGTCTGTAGTACAGACTAGACCTTAGCGGTGATGGGGAACTTCACCTGCACAGACAGCTGTTGGGAAAATAATACAGAAGGACACAGATTTTCCAACCAGTTCTTGGAATGCATTGGAGACAACTCTTATTGCAGAAGGTGGAGAAAGCGACTAGGTGAGAGGCCGTCCTAGAGTGGATTCTGACAAACAGGAAGGAACTGGTTGAGAATCTGAACGTGGAAGGCAGCTTGGGTCGACGTGATCATGAAAAGATGGAGTTCACGGTTCTAAGGAATGGTAGGAGGGAAAACAGCAGAATAAAAAAAACAATGGACTTCAAGAAGGCAGGCGTTAGCAAACTCAGAGAAATGGCAGGTCAGAGCCCATGAGAAGCAAGTCTAAGGGAAACAAGTGCAGGGGAATTGGCGTTTTTTTAAAGAGACATTATTAAGAGTAAACTATCCCCAGGCTCAGGAGAGAAGGAAGTACGGTAAGAGACCACCCTGACAACTCCAGATCTTCAGAGACCTGAAACTCAAAAGAGAATCATATAAAAAGTGGAAACTAGGTCAAATTACAAAGGATGAGACCATGTCGGGACAAAGTTACAAATGCCAAGGCACTAAACAAGATTCAATTAGCTAGGGGCATAAAGGGTAATAAGAAAACATTTTACAAATACATTAGAAACAAGAGGAAGACCAAGGACAGGGTAGGCTCATTACTCAATGAAGAGGGAAAGACAATGACAATAAAAAACACAGCAATGGCCAAAGTGTTAAATGCTCTTTTTGTTTCAGTTTTCACCAAACAGGTTAGCAGTGACTGGACATCTAACATAGTCAACATCAGTGTAAATGAGGTAGAATCTGAGGCTAAAATAGGGAAAGAACAAGTTACGAATTAAGTTAGATGTCTTCAGGTCAGCAGGGCCTGATGAAGTAAGTCTAGAATACCTAAGGAACTGGCTGAAGAGATCTCAGCCATTAGTGATTATCTCTGAGAACTCAGAGAATGGGAGAGATACCTGAGGATGGGAAAAGGGCAAATACTGTATCTATCAAAAGAAAGAGGAATAAGGGCAACCCAGGGAATTATAGACCAGTCAGCTTAACTTCAGTACCCAGAAAGATAATGGAGCAAACACACACTCAATTTGTAAGCACCTAGAAAAAAGGTAATAAGTAACAGTCAACATGAATTTGTCAAGAACAAATCTTATCAAACCAACCTAATATCCTTCTTTGACAGGATAACAAGACTTGTGGATTGAGAGGGGAAAGCAGATGTCACATATCTCAACTTTAGTAAGGTTTTTGACACTGTCTCACATGAACTTCTTATAAGCAAACTAAGGAAATACAGCCTAGGTGAACCTACTATAAGGTGAATGCACATCTGGTTGGCAAACGGTACTCAGACTAGTTATCAGTGGTTCACAGTCATGCTGGAAAGGCATATCAAGCAGGGTCGCACAGGGATCAGTTCTGGGTCCGGTTCTGTTCAATATCTTCATAAATAATTTGGACAATGGCGTAGAGAGTACACTTATAAAGTTTGCAGATGACACCAAGAGGGGAGGGGTTGCAAGCACTTAAGGATAAGATTAGAATTAAAAATGATCTTGACAAACTGTAGAAATAGTCAAATAAATAAGATGAAATTCAATATGACAAACGCAAAGTACTCCACTTAGGAAGGAACAATCAGTTGTACACATACAAAATGGGAAATGACTGCCTTGGAAGGAGTACTGCAGAAAGGGATCCGGGGGGTCATAGTGGATCACAAGCTAAATATGAGTCAAGAGTGTCACACTATTGCAAAAAAAGCAAACAACATTCTGGGATGTATTGGCAGGAGTGTTGTAAGCAAGACAGGAGAAGTAATTCTTCCGCTCTACTCCACACTGATTAGGCCTCAACTGGAGTACTGTATCCAGTTCTGGTCACATTTCAGGATGGGTGTAGACAAATTGGAGAGAATCCAGAGGAGAGCAACAAAAATGATTAAAGGTCTAGAAAACAATTGAAAAAATTGAGTTTTTCTGGAGAAGACTGAAGGGAGCCATGACAACAATCTTCGAGTATGTAAGAGGTTGTTACAAAGAGAAGGGTGACAAATTGTTCTCCTTATACACTAAGGCCAGGACAAGAGTAATGGGCTTACATTGCAGCAAGGGAGACTTAGGTTAGATATTAGGATAAACATCCTGCAGGGTAGTTAAACGCTGGAACAGGTTACCAAGGGAGGGTGTGGAATCTCCGTCACTGGAGGTTTTTAAGAACAGCCAGAATTGGACACACACCTGTCTGGAACGGTCTAGATAATACTTAAAGTGCCTCAGTGCACGGGACTGGACAAGCTATCAAAGTCCCTTCCAGTCCTACATTTTTATGATTCTATCCTCAACTCTGGGAGGGGAATGAGGTTGAGTCAGCTGGGAGGAGGTCAAGAGTCCCAGATTCTACCCAAGGCTCTGGGAGGGGAGTGGGGCCTTGTGGGTTGGGACTCAACTCCAGGGTTCTCTGCCCCAGTTCTGGGAGGGGAGCAGGGCCACATGAATGCAGCAGCACCATCCCAACGACAGGGTCTCCACCCCAGCCCCTCTCAGCCATCATGGCAGCAAGGCGGCTGATGGGATGCAGCATTCCCCTTAAATTTCACTGGGTGGATGAAGACTCTGGGGCCATGGGACAATCCTTCCATCTCAGCTCAGCAGCTCCCAACTCTCCAGTGCTGACAGGCTGGAAAAGGAGGCACCCCCCATTCCCACTCCCCTGGAGCACGGAAGCTGCGAGCTGCCACCTGGCAGTGCCCTGTCTGACCACATGCAAAAGTTCTGCCGATATTTTAAAAGGGTAAACAGGATGACCTGGATAATCATAGGCCTGTCAGCCCGACCTCAACCCCACTGAAGGTAACAGATCAGCTGATGGGGGGACTCCATTAATAAAGGAAAGCAATGTAATTAATACCAAGCACCATGGGTTTACGGACAACAGATCCAGGCAAATGTTGGTAATTTTGTTTGGATGAGATGACCAGCGTGACTGACAAAGTTGATATATTTAGACTTCTGTAAGGCCTTTGACTTGGTACCATGTGACAGTCTGATTAAAAAACAGGGTCCTAGAACCTGGGCTCCAGCCCGAGGCCAGGACTCTATGCTGCTATTAAACAGCCCACAGCCCGAGCCAGCCACAGGGTTTTAATTGCAGTGTAGATGTACCGTAAAAGCCTCCTGTGTGACCCCTGTGTTTGTGGTCCTCCCCTGGTTCCCCTCCCCAAGCACCGATACAGACGCTCCCAGGCTGGAGGATCTGGCCCCAGTGGGACTCTCCAATTTTTATTTCCCACATAACCAAACATAGTATTTAAAAATAAAATAAAATCCAAATAGAATGAACAGTCCCCACCCTCCCACACACACAGTCAGCTGCTGCCCTGCGGCCCTTCACCCCCAAGGGCATCCTCTCTGCACAACAGGGCTCTCACCGGGGTTCAAATATCAGAGGGAGGAGACCAGCCCCAGGGGAGCAGACCCCGGCAGAACCCACAGAGTGAGCACAGAGCAGAGCCTGGGGGAGGATCCAGAGAGCTGTGAGGAGCAGATCCTGAGGGGATCAGGCATCATTTGGGTGGGATCCTCAGGGATGGGTCAGCACCTGCTGAGCGGATTGCAGAGGGCAGGAGGGAGGGGACCGCGGCGTGGATCCTGGAGGGGGTGAATCTGCGGAACGTTGGGCTAGGGGATGGGGTGGGAAGAGGGACTGCAGGCGCTCAGCTGATGTAAATTCGGTGGAAGTCGTTGGCGCCGAAGGCAGCATTGCACTTGGGGCACTTGCGCTGCCGGGTGTCGTAGCGCGTCTTGACGCAGTCAAAGCAGAAGACGTGGAAGCACTTGGTGAGCACCGCGTCCTTCTTGCGTGTGTTGCAGCAGGGACAGGTCAGCTTGGCCTAGGGGGGCAGGGAGGGCACAGACCCTGTTAGTGAGGGGGGTGGGCTTCCTTCCCCCCAACCCCAGAGCCTGAGCACAGGCCCTCCCCAAGCTTCGTGCCTCCCCGCACCCCCCGGCCCCTGTGCCAGGCTTCCCCCTCCTCCCGCAGCTGCCCCCTGCCCACCTTGTACTCTTTGATCTCCTCCTGCAGTATCTCGTCAGCGTCGGCGTACACCTCCACCTTCTTCTGCTTCTCCAGCTTGCGCCGCAGCCGGGAGATGTCCTCCTGGAGTACAGGGAAGATCCAGTCAGCAAGAGGGCCTAGGCCCTCCCCTGCCCCTCCCCCCAGTATGCCCCACAAGCCCCCGCCCCCTACCTGGGCCCTCTTGAGGTTGAAGGACTCCTTCTCCTTGGCAGCGCGGTTCTCGGCCATGCAGGCCTGGATCTCTTTCAGCTTGCACTGCACATGCTCCTGCTGCACCTTCAGGTCCTCGGCCAGCTGGGCCGCTTCCACCGCCTGCGGGAGGAGGGAATGTCAATCATTGCGAGCTTCCCCCTGAACAGTGCCTCCGGCACTGTAATCTTCCCCTATGGGAGTGCTCCCACGGGGGAACACCCCACAGCACTGCCAGCTTCCCCCCACAGGAGGGCCTCAGCCACAGAGCCCATCCCAATGCTGGTAGCTTCCCTCCAGCAGCATCACCAACAAACGTGGAGATATTGGTCATATTTTTATAACCAACTGTGTGACTCAGTTTCCCCACCCGCTGAGCGGAACTGGGCAGGTGACTCCTAGGGGAGAGAGGCATGAGGCCTGGCCAAGCATCTGGGATGAGATCGGGTACACTGGGATCCACACCTGTGAACAGGAACCCCAATGACAGACCAGGAAGCAGAGGGAGTCTTGAGTGGGAGAAGGCTGGGCTGAGGCAGCAGAAGCTTAGCCAAGAAATAAGGGTTCTCCCAGGAGACTGCCCTGTGGGTGCAAAAGAGCCGCCGCCGCCACCCCACTCCCCCTCCCCCTCGGATCACCCTCATCAACCCCCCCGACCCAGGTCCCCAGCCCACAGCCCTGCCCCCGAACTCACCTTCCTCTTGTTGAGCTCGAGGGCCTGGCTACGCAGGGTCAGCTCCTTCTCCACCGTGCCCAGGTTCCCCTGCAGCACCCGCTCCTTCTCCTCCAGCTTCTGCACCACCAGCAGCTGGGCGTCCACCTGCAACGCAGCCCGGTCAGGAGAGCACCGCCTGCCGACTCGCAGCCAGCCAGCTGCCCCTGCCCCCTGCCTGCCAGGGGAGGGCACCCCCCAATGAACCCCCACCCCAGCCACACAGGCCCACCCTGCTGAACCCCCATGCTCCTCTGTGCAACCCAGTGCCCCCTAGTGCCGCACTGAGGCACACACTGCCTGTGTGGGGAGAGCGGTCCCTACTGAGCTAGGGTCGCTAACCCTCCCAGTTTTCCCAGAACTCTCCTGGAATCAGGCTCTATCTCCTGGAGGTTACTGAAGCCAAACAGGGAGATTTTAGGCGCTAAAAGTCCAGCGGCACAGTGGGGCTAAGGCAGGCTCCCTGCCTGCCCTGCGCCGCTCCTGGAAGCGGCCGGCACGTCCCTGCGGCCCCTGTGGGGAGGGAGCAGGGGGGTCTCTGCTCACTGCCCCAACCCCGAGCGCCAACTCTGCAGCTCCCATTGGCCAGGAACTGCGGCCAATGGGAGCTGCATGGGTAGAGCACAGAGCCCCCTGGTGGTCCCCCGCAGGGACATGCCGACCGCTTCCAGGAGTTGCAAGGGGCCAGGGCAGGCAGGGTGTCTGCCTTAGCCCCACTGCGCCGCCCATTGGGAGCTGCCTGAGATAAGCGCTGCCCTGCTGTAGCCTGCACCCCCTCCAGCACCCCAACCCCCTGCCCCACCCCTGAACCCCCTCCCAGAGCCAGCACCCCACACCCTCACATCCCTGCCCCAGCCCTAAGCCCCCTCCCAGAGCCAGCACCCCACACCCCCTCCCGCATCCCAACCCCCTGCCCCAGCCCTGAGCCCCCTCCCGCACCCAAACCCCTGTCCCAGCCCTCTCCTGCATCCAAACTCCCTCCCAGAGTCTGCACCCCTCACCTCGTCCCGCACCCCAACCCCCTGCCCCAGCCCTGAGCCCCCTCCCACACCCAAACTCCCTCCCAGAGTCCGCACTCCCTCCTCCATCCCAAGCCCCTGCCCCAGCCCTGAGCCCCTTACAAAACCCAAAGTCCCTCCCAGAGCTTGCACCCGCATCCCCTCCTGCACCTCAACCCCCTGCCCCAGACTCAGCCCGAAGTCCCCTCCCACACTGCAAACCCTTCAGCCCCAGCCCAGAGACGGCACTCCCTCCTGCACACTAACCCCCTGCCCCAGCCCAGTGAAAATGAGTGAGAGTGGGAGAAGAGCGAGCGACAGAGGGAGGGGGGATGGAGTGAGGAGGGTGGGGCCTCGGAGAAAGGGCAGGGCAAGGGTGTTTGGGTTTGTGTGATTACACAGTTGGCAACCCTACTACTGAGCCCCCCATCCCACTCCCTGCAGCACCCCCTACCTGTGACTTGAGAGCCAGCACCTGATCTGCCAGCTCGTCCTTCTCCTCGCGCAGCAGCTTGTGGATCTGGTTGGACTTGATCCGCTCTGACATGAGCTTGAAGTTGGCATCGTCCTTCTCACGCAGCTGCTGCATGAGGCGCATGTTCTGCTCCTGCATGTCCTCGAAGGCCTGGCCCGTCACATCCATCTCCGACAGCAGGGCCTCCTCCTCCTGAAGCCCGAGGCCATGAGGTCAGGGGGGCCTGGATGCCTTCCCCTGCTAAGTCCTTTCTGCCAGATTGCCCAGCCCCACCCTCAGAGCCCCCCAATCCTGCCAGATCTCCCCTCCCCACCCCATTCAGGGGAACCTCCCACCACTAACCACCCCCAACCCATCCGCCCTCCACTCCCCCACCCCAGTACCTGCTTGGTAGCAGCCAGTTTCTTCTGCAGGTGCTCAATCTGCTCCTCTGCCAGCTTGATCTTGCGCAGGGCATCCTCATCGGCCATCTTCTTGCTCTCCTTCTTCTCCTTCTCCTCCAGCTCCCGCACCCGCCCTCGCAACTCCTCCACCTGCATGGGGCAGAAATGGCGTCACAACCCCATAGCTCCCCCCCACAGCTCTTCCACCTGCAGGGGGCAGAGAGATGGGGGCACAGCCCCATAACCACCCCCGCAGCTCCTCCACCTGCAGGGGGCAGAAAGACGGGGGCACAGCCCCATAACCACCCCCGCAGCTCCTCCACCTGCAGGGGGCAGAAAGACGGGGGCACAGCCCCATAACCACCCCCGCAGCTCCTCCACCTGCAGGGGGCAGAGATATGGTGTGTCAGCCCCATAACCATTCCCGCAGCTCCTCCACCTGCAGGGGGCAGAAAGACGGCGGTCACTGTCCCATATCTGCCCATAAAGAGAGTGAGGCAAACCCTACCTCTCAATCTGCATTCCACCCATAGACCCACCCTCCAGACCCCCCCACCCCACAAGGGTCTCACTCACCTCGGCCTTCGTCTTCTTCTCGGCAGCCATGAGCTGCACCTTGTCCCGCTGCTCCTTGGGGGCTGATTTGTACATGTCCAGCAGCAGCTTCATCTCCTTCTGGCTCTCCTGGGCCTTCCTGGGGGGGAGAGGAATCAAGGCCCTGCACACCACAGCCAGCCTGGGACCCCCCTGCGAGCTCCTCCCCCCACCCCCTTCCCCCGGACGCCTGGGTTTTCTCACTTGAGCTCAATGCGCAGCTGCTTGAGCAGGTCTGAGTCCTTCTTCTTGGGGTCATCGCTGCTCTTCTGGCGGTCGCGCTCACGAGCCGAGCCATCCCTGTCACGGTCCCGCGAGCGCTCCCGGTCCCCCCCGCGGCCCCCTTTGGGGCGCTCTGGTGGCTCCTTGATGCGAGGAGGGGGGGGCGGCTGGGGAGCCGGTGGGAGTGGCTCCTCCTCCTCCTTCTTCACACCCCCTTCAGGCAGGGGCACTGCCTCCTCCTTCTTCACCACAGCCACCACTGCCTCCTTCGGCTCCTTCTTCACCTCTAGGGCAGGCGTGCCCCCCTCTTCCTCCTTCACCACCACAGCTGGGACCACGCCCACCGGCTCCTCCGGCCCAGGTGCGGGGGGCAGCACAGCTGAGCCGCAGGGGAAGCCACTTGACTGCATTCGGATCTGGGAGAGAGAGAGTCGGAGTGAGACACCTGGGCTGCAGATTCCCTAAACCCCACACCTCCCCAACCCATCCCCTCCCTGACCCCCCTAAGCCGATCCCCAAACCCCGCATCCCCCCCACAGATCCCTCCCTGGCCCCCCAAGGGGATCCTTAATCAAGCCTCTCCCCTAGAACAGATCCTTCCCTGCCCCAAATGGATCTCTAAATGCAGCCCCACACTCCAAGTGGATCCGTCTCTGCCCCTCAGAGCGGATCCCTAAATGCCGCCTGTCCCTCCCCAAATGGATCCCTCCCTCCCTGCCCTTGCTCCAGTCAAGCCCTCCTCTCCCGCAGAGTGGATCGTTGAGCGCACCCCTCCCCAGCGGCTCTCTCACCTTGTTGATCTCAGCCTGCACCTCACGCAGCTTGCGCTTGTATCGCTGCACGTCTCCTTTCAGCTGATGGTTGTGGTTCTGGAGGCTGCTAATCAGGTGGCGCATCTCCCTGTTAATGGGACCTGGGGGGGGAAGGGCAGGGTTACACAGGGGGAAGAGGAACCTGCTGTCTCAGGATGGGGGGAAGCACTTGAGAAACGGGGGGCATCTGCCATGGGGGGTAGGTGGCTGGTGGCAGGGCACAGGTGAGGGAAGCTTCCAGGAGGCAGAGACAGAGCTCCCTTATGAGAGGCCTGCCCACCCCACTGGGCTACACTGCGTGGGGGAGGCATGCACTCCACACAGGGCTGTACCACAAAGTTACACACAGGGCCGGGCGATACACCATGCCGGCCTGTACCACGGGGCCGGGCATTGGGGAGGGGGAAGTGTCTCTTTCTCACCCGCTTGCTCATTGGCGGCCAGGTTCTGCTCAAACTCAATGCGCAGCATCTCGTATTCCTTGCGCACCTGGGCCAGCGTGTCCTCCAGCTGGATCACCTCCGTGCGCAGCTTCTTCTGCAGGTTCAGCTCGTCGCTCTGCAATGGGGCGGGCGGAGGGTGAGAGACGGGGGAGGAATCACTCTCCCCCAACCCCAGTTGGCTTTCCTGCAGGCAGCACGGTAAGCACTCCTGCACCCCTGGCCAGAGTGGTACATCCCAATACAATGAGCCACTGCACCACAAATGGTACCCTGCAACACGGCACAGGCTCTCCAAAACAGTAACCACCCCCTGCATAAAAGGCGTGGCACATTCCCCTCACAGGTCCCGCCCCTCCCAAGAGGCCCCGCCCCCACTGTGACTCCTCCCCCCAGCCTCACCTCCATGTGCTCAATGTGGCGCAGGTGGCTGTTCTTGGTGGTGAGCAGCAGGGCGCGCGCCTCGTCCAGCTGGGTCTTCACCTGCAGGCTCTCGTTGTAGAGCAGCGAGAACTGGGACTGCAGCACCTTGTAGTCCAGGGTCTCCTTCACCGCCTCCTCGGGCAGCGACCGCAGCGCCACCTGCGGGCACGGGGAGTCACTGCCACAGACACCGCCCTCCACCCCCAGTCAGCCTCCCCACAGGCCTGGCATCAGGGGGCACCACCCTCCACCCCTCCTGCCCAGGTCCCACCGCCCAGCCTGCCGCCCTCCACCCCTCCCGGCCAGGCCCCACCACCCAGCCTGGCTCCAGGGGGTGCTGCCCTCCACCCCTCCCAGCCAGGTCCCACCGCCGAGCCTGGCTCCAGGCCTCCACCTCGTTACCTTGAGCTTCTCATTGGTCCTGACAGCCTGTTGCAGCTCCTGCTGCAGCTTCTCCAGCTCGGCCATGCGGCTGTTGGCCAGCTCCTGGTTCTCCTCCAGCTCCGCATTCAGCATCTCAAACTGCCGAGACAGCCTCTGTCATCAGAGCCCTAACTCCCACCCGCCTCGAGACCCCCACCCAGCGGCTGCCTCAACACATGCCATGAGACCCCACCCTCCCAGCCCCGCTCTTTCCTGCACCAGGACCCCACCTCACCCAGCATGAAGATGCTCCCTAACCTCAGGGCCAAACTCCCCCACCCCTCCCTACACCAGGACTCCCCCATCCCAGTGCCAGAGACCCCCGCCCCTCTCTGCACTGGGACTCCACCCACTGAGACCCTCACCTCCCCTGCCCAAGTGCCAGAGATCCCTGCCCCTCCCATGTCCCCAACTCCTCCTGCCCCCTCACCTTCTGCATACTGAGCGTGATCTGCCCACCCTGGAAGCCCCCGGAACTGCCGGACACGTAGTAACCAGAGTTCAGCTGCAAAAGGCCAGAAAGAGAGTCAGCCACCCCCTCGCCGATCAGGCCTCCCAAGTGCTCTGAGGAATGGGCAAATGTGGCAGCGAGCCCCAGGGATGAGGGGGAGAGGGACCCAGATACAAGCGGCAGAGAAACTATGGCTCCAGCTGCAATGGGGCCAGAAGGGAGCAGTGAGACACAGAAAGGGGCCTGGGGGGATGAGGAGAGGGAAGCCTTGGACATGGGGGCAGGTCACCTGCTCCAGCGCCTCAGCTAGGTGTTTGTTGAGCTTCTGCTCACGCTTGCGCAGCTTCTCGATGTCCCACTGCAGATCCTCCACCGTCGTCTCCATCTCCAGCACCTTGGTCTCCGACGATGTCACCTTGTCCTGCAGCTCTGTGTACTGCACCAGGAAGAGACACGGATGTGCGGGGCTGGATCCATTCCAGGCCAGACAACCCCTGACCCTGCGGTCAGAGCCAGTGCCCCCAGAGGGGAAAGGTCCTGCGACTCATTCCCTACCCCTGTGCCAGCCAGCCCCTCTGCCCTGAGAACCGGCTCATACCTCCAGCGAGATCTTGTGGTGTTTCTCCTGCAGCTGCATCGCCAAGTCCTGCAGCCGCTGATTCTCTCTCATCAGCTCTTTGTTCAAGGACTTCAGCGCCTCATCCAGCTGGTCCAAGTCAGCTGAAAAGGAGTCACACTTCTGAGAATCCAGGAGTCCTGACTCCCAGCGCCCCAACTCTAACCCCCTAGATCTCACTCCACTCCCACGGCCAGGATGGAACCCTAGCATTCGGCTCACCACGGGCATGGATCTTCTGGCACAGCTCCTCCGTGCGCCGGTGGATCTTGTTGGAGACTTCGACCACACGGGACACGGCGGCCTTGGAGAACTCCATGCGTTCCTGCAGCTGCAGTTCGATCTCCTCGCTGCTGCTGCTGGCCAGGGTGGCCAGGAATGACAGGGCTGGCTCGTTCAGCAGGAGCCCCCCGGCCTTCCAGGGGGTAGACGGGGCTGCAACAGGTAGAGCTGTTTCTGCGGGGGTGGGAAGGACAGAGAAGAGTTTAGCACAGGGGTGAGCAAACTTTTTGGCCCGAGGGCTACATCTGGGTGGGGAAACTGCATGCAGGGCCGAGTGTAGGGCTGGGGCAGGGGTGCGGGAGGAAGTGCAAGAGGGGGTGCGGTGCGTAGGAAGGGGCTCAGGGCAAGGGGTTGGGGTGCAGGAGGGGTGTGGAGTATGGGAGGGGCCTCAGGGCAGGGGGTTGGGGTGCAGAATGGGTGCGGGGTGCAGAATGGGTGCGGCAGGGGGCTCAGGGCAGGGGGTTGGGGTGTGGGGTACAGGAGGGGTTCAGGGTGCGGGCTCCAGCCGGCACCGCTTATCTGGAGCAGCTCCAGGGTGGCAGCGGTGCGTACTGGGGCGAGGGCAGGCTCCCTGCCTGCCCTGGCACCTCGCTGCTCCCGGAAGCAGCCATCACCATGTCCCTGTGGCCCTACGGGCTGTACTTTGCCCACCCCTGGTTTAGCGCTATGTTGAGATCACTGTGAGGGGAGAGCACCCCCTGCTGAATGCCCCCACCCCGCTGAACCCCCTGCCCTAGTGCAGCACCACCCCGACCCAGCGCAGTGCCCCCTGCGGCCTGGTACCTCTCCCATGCTCACCTGTCCTATCTGGGCCCTCGGTACTAGGGCTGGCTGTGTTCTCAGGGTCCGGTCCTGTTGGCTCTGGCCTGGGCTCCTCTGCAGAGGGGGCAGCAGGGGCTGCGGGGGGTGGGGGCTCACAGTCCCCATCATAGCCTCTCAGCAGGACCTGCACATTTTCATCCAGCTGCAGGGAGATGGAGATGGGGGTGGAAGTGTCAGCCCAGCTCAGGTTTGGGAGAGGATATAACACCTGTGCCCCCCTCCACTGGCTGGGGGAGACGTACACCCAGGAGGAAGGTCTCTGGGAGGGACAGAGGAAGACTGTGGTAACAGAGCTAAGAACCCAGAGGTCCTGGCTTGCAGTCCCCAATCACTCAACCCCACTAGAGTACAGCAGGCCGAGGTCTCACTGTAGGCAGCCTGTTGTGGTCACTGGGAGATATGCTGAGGGTCCAGAGGGGCAGCTCTCCAACTGCAGATGACAATAAGCAACGAGGCAGGGTGGGGGATGCGTGGCAGGGGTATGGTGGTGGTGATGAGGCATTGTGACAGGGTAGTGCAATGCACGGCCAGAGGGTTGTGGCCGGGAGGGGAGGAGGGGTGGGTGTGGAATGCTCAGTCGGGGGAGGCGGCAGGAGAGATCGTGGGGAGAGGGCCATGGCCGGGGGAGGGACATGGGTCTCACCTGGCTCCAGTAACGGTTGACAATGAGCAGGGTAGCATCGTCTGTGGCCTGGCGCTTCTCCAGCTTCTCGATGCGCTCACGCAGCTCGTCCTCAAAGGCCTGGCGCTGCTCCAGCCGCTCCGCCAGCTTCTTGTTCTTGAACTGCAGCACCTTCAGGTCCATCTCCTCCTGGGGGGATCAACGGGGGGTGGGGGGGAGTCAGCAGTGGCTCCCTGTCACCCCCACCACCACCGCAGCTGCTTCCTCCCCCACTTCTTAATCCCCCACCCTCCCCTCCCCAAATTACACCCAGTGTCCCCACACCCCCATCCCACCTGCCTAATCAGGGTTCCCAAATCCCTTCCATGCTCCCAGTTTCTCTTGACCTCCCCAAATGCCCTCCATCCACCAACCCCCCTTGCCCCCAACAGTCCTTAGCCCAAGCACTGACCGTGGAGGAGATGCCCCCCAGGCGGATGGGTTCGATCAAGGTGGTGGTCGTCTTCTCCTCCCGGTTGGCTTTCTTCTCAGGGGGCCCTGAGCCCCCATCCCCAGCCGCCCGCTTGCTCCCCGGCCCCGACATGACGCCGCTGGCCGGGGGCTCTGGAAGCAGCAGCTGGGGGCGGGGGATCAGCCCAGGAGCTGCACCTCACCTGGAGGAGAAAACAGAGAGGGGTCAGAAACCTCCCTACCCTCATCATCTCTGCCCCCCCACACCCCCTGGACTCTTACCCAACCCCCCTCATCTCCCTTTGCTAACCCCAAACCCCTCACCTCCCCGACCCCATGGCACCCCTTAAATCCCCTAACCCACCCAACCCCTCACCCCCTTGCCACCCCTCCCCCCTCCCCCCACCGCTCACCCCCTTGCCACCCCTCCCCCCACCTCTCACCCCCTTGCCACCCTCCCCCCTACCCCCAGCTCTCACCCCCTTGCCACCCCTCCCCCTCCCTCACCCTCACCCCCACCACTCACCCTCTTGCCACCCTCACCCCACCTCTCACCCCCTTTGCCTCCCTCCCCCCCTTGCCAGCCCTCTCTCTCCCTCACCCCCTACCCCCACCGCTCACCCCCTTGCCACCCCTCACCCCAGCCCCCACCGCTCCCCCCCGTTGCCAGCCCTCCCACACCGCTCACCTGCCTCGCGCTCCCACTCCCAGCGGCTTCCCGTGCCAGGCCCACCCCCAGCCGCACCACTGCGCACGCGCTGACCTGACACTCCCAACACCCGCCCCCTACCTCGCGTTGCACATGCGCGGGACGAGTTTTTTTCCCCCTTCTTCTCCCATTGGATGAGAGCGAGGGAGGGGCGGGGTTAGTCGACGAGAGTC
This sequence comes from Natator depressus, assembly GCF_965152275.1. Taxonomy (NCBI): domain Eukaryota; kingdom Metazoa; phylum Chordata; order Testudines; family Cheloniidae; genus Natator; species Natator depressus. The sequence continues at coordinate 9,087,546 of NC_134239.1, forward strand.
CCTGCCGAAGATTGGCTGATGTTAGAGACAGGCTGGGGATTGGCTGAGAGGTGAAAGAGGCTTTCTGTGATTGGATCGTGGAAACCAGCCGTCAAAGAGAGACATGCGCTGATTGGCTGAAGCCCGCTGAGCCGAAAAGACCGTTTTTGATTGGCTGAAGGAATTAAGACTCGGTCGTAGTCCAGCACAGATACACATTGTGATTGGCTGGACAAAGACGTCCTCGGCTATTGGTCAATGGGCTCTCACCCATCCAGTGAATCCTTCTCTGATTGGCTTCGGCCCCGATACCCTCTCTGATTGGCGGAGCGGGGGTTGCTGTGGCGACGCGTCCCAAGCATTAGCGGGAGCCGGCGCCGCCGCAGCGATGGGGCCGGGGGACCGCCTGAAGCAGGTGAGCCCGGGGTGGGGCGGGGCGGGGGCCACGCTGCTGCCGCTGCCATGGCAACCGCGCCACAAAGACCCCGCCTCGGGGGGGGGGGGTCGCGGCCCTTCGACGACCTCATGAATATTCATCGTCTCCTGAATATTCATCGGCTCGTCATGGTGGCCTCTGATTCGCGCCTGGGGGCCGTCCCTGTCCACTCAGCGAGCGTGAGCAAACCCCGCCCCCCGCATAGCCGCTCATGAATATTCATGAGCATGTAAATATTCACCGCCCAAGCGGCAGACGGGCCGGGGCGGTTTCTGCCGGGGCGCGTCTTTCGCTCCTTTGCCCTTTAGCCCCGCCCACGCGCTGATCCCTCCCCCCTCGCACCCCGGAGGAGCCCCGCCCTGGGCCACGCCCCCTTGCGCTAGGCGCTGCACGTTGTTTATTCCGCGCCTGAGGGTGGCAGCTGGAGGCCCCGGTCACAGACCAGGAGGAGCCCGGGGGCCTCGGCGGGGGGCAGGCGCGGAACCAAACGGCAATCCCGGTGTCACACAAGACACCGGATGGCCCAAGGGAGCAGTAGGAGCCAGCGTGATCTGGCACACGCCAGCAGCCGAGCCCCTGTCGCGTATTCACGTCGACCGCGAGGCCCAGCTCAGGATCCAGCGCGCAAGGGCTTCCCTTGGGAAACTGCTCCGACGCGCTGTCACGGCACCGAGATCCAGCCGATTACACATTTGTTGTTCCCACGCTCCTCTGCGGCTGCGAAACCTGGGAGACCTGTCGACAGCGCCTCAAGCGCCTGGGGAGGTATCACCAGTGATGCCTCCGGAAGATCCTTCGCGTCAAGCGGCAAGATCGCCGCACTAACGCCTGCATCCTCGCTGAAGCCAATGTCACCAGCATTGAAGCGATGATCCTCCTGCACCAACTTCGCTGGGCTGGACGCTGTGCGCGGATGCCAGACTCTCGCCTCCCAAAACAAGTCCTCTGCTCTCAGCTCGCCCGTGGTCAGAGATCCCATGGTGGTCAGAGGAAACGCTGCAAAGACACACTGAAAGCGTATCTTAAGAAAACTGATGTGGACATCACAAACTGGGAGGAGCAAGCCACCAGCCGACCCCGATGGCGCCATATCCTTCATCAGGCAGTAGCCCGCTTCCAGGAGAAGCACCTTGCCCTCAAAGCTGAAAAGAGAGAGAGAAGGAAGGAAAAAGAAAGAACTAACTTTCTCCCAGCAGGCAGCTGGCTTGCCACGAAATGTCTGTACCTTTAGCGGATGGGTTTGCAGTTCCAGGATCGGACTTCTGAGTCATCTCAGGACCCATATGTAAATCCGTGGTAGAGATCAGCCTTGAATCACCAATCATTTTTAATTGTCATCGCTCATTAATAAAAAGAACAGGAGGACTTGTGGCACCTTAGAGACGAACCAATTTATTTGAGCATGAGCTTTCGTGAGCTAAGTGAGCTGTAGCTCACAAAAGCTTATGCTCAAATAAATTGGTTCGTCTCTAAGGTGCCACAAGTCCTCCTGTTCTTTTTGCGAATACAGACTAACACGGCTGTTACTCTGAAACCGCTCATTAATAATAATTCAACATGACTATTCACTCCTCCATTACCTCCTTAATATGCATCATCTCCTGAATATTCACCATCTCATTTACCTTGATCACACTCTGAATATCCAAACCCAGCATTACCTAATTACTTCCCCCTCAGTAAGATTTGTCACCTACTGAATTTCCACAGCTTTAAAAACACTCATCACTGCACGTATGTCAATGCTACGGACACTATAATACAGGGGTGGCCAAAATATGGCTCTTTTACCATTAAAGTGCAGCCCCCAGCCTCCACCCCTTTCACCTGCCAGATTTGGGGGTGGGGGGAAGCTCAGGACCTCTGCCTTGCAGCACCCGCTAAATGCAAGGTGGAACCGGTTGCTTAGCATAAATAGTTAGAGCTGTGGCACTTGGAGTACCTTTCTCGGAGCTGAAGAAGAGCTCTGTGTAGCTTGAAACTTCTCTCTCTCACCAACAGAAGTTGGTCCAATAAAAGATATTCCCTCACCCACCTGGTCTCTCTAATATCCTGGGACTGACACAGCTCCAACTACTCTGCATGCAATTAAAGATTCTGGAGCGCTTGGAAATTACTGAGGAAAAGCGCTAAGAAATTGGTATTATTATTATTATTATTATCAGAATAAAACATTTTGACATGGTCAAAAGTGGGCAATTCCACATTGTCGAAATGAAATGTTTTGATGGTTCCAAAGAACAATTTTTCAAAATTTCCACAAGAAATTTCAGCTTTTTGTTCTGATTCGGAACAAAACCAAATTTCAAAATGTCAGGAGGGAAATTCTGTTTTGTGATGTAGGTTCTTGTACGTATGTAGGTTGTACATGTAAGCATGTCTCATGAAAAGTCAGCATCCACAGCTGATTAACCATGTCCTCATGAATATTAATCACATTGCTGATCACCTCATGAATATCCGTCACCTCCTGCCGGCTGATTGTCTCCTCACTGATGTTGAGCACATTGTTGGTTGGCTCATGATATTCATCATTACATACAGGCAAATTGTCTCTTGGATTCTGATAATCTGATATGAATTAAACTATTGAACACCCCCAGCTGTTACCAACCCCTTAGGAACATCAACCAGCTAATTCTTATGGCCACTGGCCAGGCTACCCCTCTCAGGGTGGGGCATGTGGGACCTGTCATTCCCCCCCATCCCAATGTCTTGGCCACACCCCATCCCCATCATGTTCACTGACACCCCACACCGCTCTCTCTTTCAGCCCCAGTGCCATGAAGCCAAGATCTGCATGTGGTGAGTAGCATCCAACTCCTCCAAAGGGGGCGCTCTGGGCACATCGCTCTGTGGCTGTTACACAGCCAGAGGCACCTTCATCTCAGCGCCAGGCAAGCCATCCCCGTGCAGCGTCTCTGCATGGCTCTTACCTGCCTCCCCACCCCAGAGGCAGCTGCATCTCAGTGCCAAGCAAGCCACCCCACGTGGTGTTGCTGTGTGGCTGCTACCCAGCTGCCCGACCCAAGATGCAGCTTCTGATAGTTATGTGTATTTTATTGATTGCTCCCAAAAGTAGGTGGAGAACAAACAAGACAAAAAGAACAGAAAAAGAAAGCAACAGGAAGGGCAGGAAAAGGAGAGTGCCATGTTGGTTTCCATCTGCTAGGAATTAATCAAAAGCATCTAAAAAGTCAGACCAGATCTTTTAAAATTTGTCCGAGGTCCCTCTTCTCTGAAACGTTCCTGCTCGTTAGCTGCCATGTCGGCCAAGTCACCGTGCCAGGCTTCTGCTCTTCCATCTCTCCTCCACAGGTCGTTTGGCTCAGAGCACTGAGCTAGAGAACCACGCTTCCCGGGAGCTGAAGCGTTTCTAAATTGATGGGATTTAGCCCACAGCCCAGTTCTGGGAAGGCCGTTTATCCTCCTACCTACTTCTAGCCAAAGGGTTGTATCTTGGGCCACAAGGATGGCACTCGGTAGATCACGTGTTGAGTTTGTAATGCTTTGCAAGGCACTACCCGCTTGGCTCGGGTTCCAGGCCTGTCACAGGCAATCTAAATTAGGGACGGCCTTTGGGGTCAGGGTACATACCAGGCTACAGCTGATCAGGTGAACCTATCTCCCCATCGGTTCTGGAGTCTCTGGTGCACCCAGCACATAGGACCAACTATGTCCTTAAAATGCAGATAATGCGAACGCCCTGCAGCTAGAGCAGGGAAGGGGTATTGCTGATGCAGTACTTGGGAATGGCAGAAACGGCTCAGCTGGGAGACCCAAAGTATCTCCTTAACCTGCCATATTCATAGATGGTCTCTTGTCGACGTTCCCCAACGGGCTGTTGAGCCCGTGCTGGGGCTTCAAATGATGCTCTTTCACGGCATTGGGGCCCCTCTCCCTGGTGCAGGAAGTACCTGGACGTTCACTCCATGGACCTCATCAACAAAGCGCAGACCACCGACGAGCTGAAGAGGTAACTGATTGTAGGACTCGGGGAAGTCTCTAGGTCAGTACCCCCCAGCCCTGGGGGGATACCCCCATCCCCTGCACCTAGGCTTGGAGTCCCCCCCTATTGTCCTTCCATGGTAGGGAGAGCACCCCCTACCAGCCCCCCTGTACTCTCAGGTCCTCCCTAGGGCCCCCCACCCTGGAGGGGGCCCCTGGGTGGGGAGACACCCCACCCCTGGAGTCTGTGGCTCCCTCTTTGCAGGGTGCTGGCGGAGCTGTTCCAGCTGCAGGGCTGGGAATCGGACCCACGGGCTGCCATCTTGCTGGATCTCTGCTTCTACACGGTGCAGTTCAGCCGGGAGCACAGCTTCAACCGGGAGCAAAGCTCCGCCTTCTTCACCATCGTCAAAGACACCCACGAGGCCTGTGTGGGTGAGAGCGGGGGCCAGAGGGAGTCAGGGAATTGGGGCGGGGGGGCAGGAGAGCCTAAAGAAAGGGGATGAGTCTCAAGGGAGGAGCCCACAAAAATGAGTGGGGTGTAGAGGACCCTCCGTGAGTAGGGATGGGCACAGGGAGGGGGAGGAGCCTTCAAGGTGGGTGGGGCTCTCAGGAGGAGCCTGGAGGTTGAACATGGCTGTGGAGAGAGGCAGTGGGGGTGGGCATGGGGAAGGAAGAGGAGGAGCCTGGAAGATGGCATGGCTAGCGGGGAGGAGCTTGCAGGGTGGGGGGTGGCCATGGGGTGTGCAGGTCCCTCACACTCATGTCTGCTCCCCCAGAGACACCCCTGCCCAATGTGGAGGAATGTTACCGCTACTTCACCGAGCTGCTCTTCTGCCACGCCATACGGGTGAGCCCCGCCGCTCGGTGTCGCCCACGGGCCAGGGAGGAACAGCTCCAGCCAGGGACCCCTTGCTGCTGCCAGCTCCCCCCCGGCAGGGCCCAGTTAGAGGGATGAGTGTGGGGTGGGGAGCCTCTGCCCATCTCCTGCCTCACCTTCTCCTCTCCCCACCCCCAGCGGCCTCCATTCAGCATCGACCTCTTCAGCCAGGAGCAGCTGGCACTCATAAGCGACTACGTGGTGAACACCTACTTCCGCCACTTCAAGCTGTACAAGTACGCCTTCACACCGCAGGTATGGCGCCCCCCGGGGAATCCCACGGGGTACGGCACCTCCAGTGTCAGCCACACCCAACACCCCCTGGGGACCTGGCCTGCCCCACCACCCGCATGGCTTAGCTGCGCACAGGCCCCCTTTCTGAGTCCTCCACCCACATGGGGCAGCTAGCAGAGGGCAGGCGTGCCCAGCCCAAGACCTACCTCAGCCCCTACAGCTTCCAGGACGGCCCTGTTTTCTCCCCTCGCAGATCCGGCTGGACATATCGCTGTCCTACGTGGGAATGCCAGAGCCAGAGCCCATGGCTGAGCTGGGTGAGTGGCTGGTGCTCGCCGGACCCCACAAACTCTCGGCCGTGCGGGTGAGCTCAGAGGAGTTTACCCTCCTTCGTACCCATGGGAGGGTTTGGTTGGAAGGTGCAGGGGGGAGATGGTTGGGGCTTCTCCTTTCTGCTGCTGAGTAAGAGCAAGCCCTGGGGCCTCGGAGCCAAGGTGAAAATGCTCGAACAGGACGGCAATTCCCAGCCAAAGAACGTTGAGACAGTGGCTTTTTGATGCCAGCAGAGTGGGGCACCTGAGGGTGCTGGGCAGGACAAGCTCCCAGACACCACAGAAGGGAGGAGGGGGCTTTAGGAGGCACGGGAAGGTGGAGCATCCAGCCAATGAAGCCAAGCCCCACTCTGATTATCCACTGTCTTCACCCCCCAGCAGGAGAGCTGGGTGAGAGCGTGACGGCACCTGTCCCCCCAGCGCAAGAGGAGGAAGCAGACAGTGGAACCACAGCCCCCAGTGAGAGTAAGAGAGTGAGGAAGAGTGAGGCCTGGAATGAGATACGGGGCCTTTCCCCTTCGGGGGCAAACGGGGCCGCCAGGCTGGCCCCAGGGCAGGGGGTGGGGAATGGGACCTAGGCTTTTTCCTTCTGGGGGGCACCAGCCCTGCTCCAGCTCTAGGGTGAGGGATCTGGTTGGCTGCTTTCTTCACCCCTCTCCCCCCTGCAGGCCCCAGGGCCCCGCTGCGGGAATACATCTCGGCTCAACTCTGCCAGGAGATGGCCCAGCTGCGGCTGGTGGTGGAGGAGCGGCTACGGGCCAGCGAGGAACAGTTCAATGCCAAGCTGGCCCTGCTGGAGAAGGTGCCCAACTCCTCCAAGGGGGGCGGCCGGAAGTGAGGGGAGAGAAGAGTGCAATAAAGGACTCCAATTCTACGGTGGTGCCATGTCTCACTGCCCTGGGAAACTGCACCCTGCCGGGGGGAAACCCCAGTCTCAAGGTTCCCCCCTACTGCCCCAGGGACAGTGCCCCCTGCTGGGGAGACAGCCCCCAGTCCCTGCACTCCCAGACCTGGGGCCCCTGCTGGGAGTACAGACGAAGGAAGGACCCCCAGGCGCTGTAGGGGTCACAACAGATTTTTATTCTAATTCACAGGAATTCACACTACAGGAAAAAAGTAAAAATTGACCAAGCTACATCAGCGGGGCCTGGCTGAGCCATGGCGGGAGGGGGGAGCATTTGGCCCCATCTCCCCAACTCTGCCATCTGGGTGGAGGGGAGGATTTGGCCCCATCTCCCCCAGGCTGAAATACTGACCAAGTTTAAAAAAAAAAAAAAAAAAAAAAAGGGCAGGGGAATGCACACAGCACGCCAGCCCCCTCCCTGCCAGACACACATGGGGTCCCTAAACCTCACCCAGGCAGGACTGCCCCTTCCTGTCCCAGAGATCCCTGACAAACCTGCATTAGGGCCCCCCCTGCAGCCCCCCAGTGGAGGGTTCCCTGGCCTAAAGTTCAGTGCAACCATCCCTACCCCCCACTCGCGGTTCCCAGGCTAGGAGGGGGGTCACCCCAGGATCTCCCCCAGCCCAGCCTGGTCCCTGCCTCCTAGTGGAGAGGAGCAGTGGTGCTCCGCCCCCTCGCCATGGCCCAGCTCCACCCCCTCGCCCTCCGCGCCCAGCAGGGCCAGCAGCAGGGCCTTGGGCAGGTTCTCGAAGAGGGCGGCACGGTTCTGCTGCTCGCCCTTCTTGACCCAGTGGCCGTAGATGCGGAAGGCGCAGGCGTCGATGAGCTTGCGCACGCCCTTCAGCGCGTAGGGGTCACGCAGCAGCAGCTCCCGCGTCACCGGCCGCGTCCGCACCCGGTAGCTGTTGAACATGCGGATGGAGGCCAGCACCGTCCACACCAGCACCTACCACGCAGGACAGACCATCAGCAGGAGGGTGGGGGTGCGTGGGAGAGACCATTATCCCAGTGGGTGGGAACACAGGAGAGCCCAGTATCCCTGTTCCTGATGTGGGGGGAATGAGGCAGCAGGGGAAACCATTAGCACAGGGCAGAAGGGGAGGCCACAGGGGAGACCATTTTCCCATTGCAGAGGAGAGGAATGGGATGGCAGAGACCATTATCCCACTGTAAGGAGGAGGAGAGGCCAGGTGGCAGAGGAGAGACCATTATCCCCACCATTGGGGGGGGGGCACGTAGGAGAGGCCATTACCCCAGTGCTGCGGAATGGCTATTCCAGCAAAGGGGAGAATGGAAAAGGAAGAGGGATGGGGGAGTCACAAGAGCCCCTTAAAGCAGCACATGGAGGAGGGGGGCATGTACCCTGAAGAACCCAGCAAAGTCCATGAGCTCTGTGCAGTGCGGGGAAGAGGGGGAACCCAGGAGAGCTCAGTGCAGGTGGGAGGATAACCTGGGAGAGCCCATTAGCTCAAGTGCATTGGGGGGGAGAGGGAGAACCCGGGAGAGCTCAATTCAGGCGGGAGGGGGAGAGGGGAACCTGGGAGAGCCCATTAGCTCAGTGCACGCTGGGGGGAGTTATTGGGGACACAAGAGCCCGCTGACCCGAGGGAGAGGGTTCTTGCTGGAAGGGCCCATTACAGTGATGGGGAAAGCCCTGGAAGAGCCCCAGCTAGTGGGGCTAGAGGGGGAGAAGGAGGTGACTCACCCTGAACCGGCGGTAGGGGCTGAACAGCCGGACCGGGCGCCCCACGCAGCGCTCGAAGAAGGGATGCTGCAGGGCCTGCTCCGCCGTCAGCCGCTCCGCCGGCTCCACACACAGCAGCCGCGAGATCTGCAGGGGCAGGAGGAGTCAGGGGGCCTAAGTCACTAGACCACGGGGTGCCAGGGGACAATCCACTCAGCACAAGGGCATTGGGGAGTGGGGGGGGACTGTTTTATTCAGAGGGGGTGGGGGGAAGCTGACTGATTTGGGGATGGAGTTGGGGGGTTGCGATTGCAGGAGGCTGATCCAATTGGGATGGCAGGGGGGCCTCCTGCTCTCACCAGGTCCTTGACGGTGTCGGAGCGGTCATCCCACTCAGGAGAGCTGAACTGGTAGTGCCCCTCCATGATCATGCGCAGCATCAGCATCTGCTTGCGGTGCCAGAATGGGGGTGAGCCGGCCAGCAGGGAGAAGAAGATCACCCCACATGCCCACCTGGGGGGAGGAGAGGTGGGGGCGAGGTCACGCTACGGTTCCATGAGTAAGACCTAGGGTAGGCAGAGCCACTGGGAGGGGGACAGATGGACAGACACAGACCAATGGGTGGAGGGATGGACAGACGGATCATTGGCCTGGAACCACGGACACTACTCGGCCACCGTGAATCTGCAGGGAGGGGCCAGAGGATGGAGCCAGGAGTGGGGGATCAGCAGCAAGAGGGGCCAATGGCCACTGTGTGGGGAGCTGGGCCCCTCCCCACACCAGATGGCAGACAGGGCCACGTCCCCCACACGCTCTCAAGTCAGACCCATCACTTGCCAGGTGGGACCATGTGTACGGGGCTGGGACACAATGGGGTGGGAGGGGTCAAGTCATTCCTACTGGATCCATCAGGGCGCTGGTGCTGGGGGGAGGGGGTGGGGGGCGGGCATGGGAACCACTAGCTGGGGACCTGGTCAGAATCCCGCACAGAGGGTGGGTGGGTGGCCGGCCAGCAGGGGGCACATGGGGGTGTCTAAGAGCCATAACAGGAACTGAGGTAGACGGGGCAAGCCCACCCGCTCCCCCACCACCACCCCCTGCCCCCCCCCAGAATGAGCCCTTCTCCCCACAGCCCAACGGTGGTTGCTGGAACAGGGACTCACAGGTCCACTTCCTGGCCGTAGCCCGGGTGCATCTCATCCATGGAGCACTTGAGGATCTCTGGGGCTAAGTACCCGGGGGTCCCGCAGAGCTCTGGTGTGGGGGAAGGGGAAGAGAGACACCCCAGGCATGGGTGAGCAGGGACCAACAATGCCCTTCAATTCCCTCCCAGATCAGCCCCATGGATCAGCAGCCGCCCCCCCCGAAGCAGTCCCCAGCAGCTCCCCCCTTCCACCCAGCCATGTTCTCCCTTCCCCCAACCCTGAATCGGCCAGCCCCCCAGACTGGAGTGTGTGCTCCCCTCCAACCAGTCAGCCCCTTGGCCTCTCCCCTCCCCACAGTCCCCTGGATTGACCCAGCTAGCTCAGCCCTCCCACTGACTATAGATCAGCTTGGCCTCCCTCCTGTCCTCCCCCCAAGCCCAGCCAGCCAGGCCCCTCCCACCCAGCCTGCTCTGACCCCGCAGTTTCTGCCCCGGCTCCAGCCGGCAGGAGAAGCCGAAGTCAGAGAGCTTGATATTGAGCTGATCGTCCATGAGGATGTTCTCGGGCTTCAAGTCACGGTGGATGATGTGGCTGGCGTGCAGGTAGCTCACTGCCTCCAGCAGCGCTCGCATGATGCACCTGGGGGTGGGGGGGGAAGAGCCAGATCACTCCTGCAGCCACTGCCCCACCAAACAGAGGGTGCTGGGGGGGAGCAGGGCAGGAGCGCGGCTGTGGGGGAGCTCCCGGCTACTGCAGCCCCAGCTTCCCCCAGGAGCGTGCATTGTATGGTACCTGGTCTCCTTCTCACTCAGGGTCACTTTCTCTGTCAGGTAGTCAAAGAGCTCCCCACGCCGCATCCTGGGGAGAGAAGGGGGTTGTCAGCCAGCTTGGGGGGGGGGGGGCGGCCGTGGTGGGGTGACAGGGCAGATTGGGGGTGATCAGCCCTGGTGGGGTGGGTGGAAATTGGCCCAGGGAGCGGATGGAGTGGGAGGGAGCCCAGGCAGGCAGTACAGGATGTGGGGACACCACCTCTCCTGATTCATGGGCACAGGCACCCCACACCACAGCAACTCTGGGGTCTGCAGGAGGTAGGCTGGTTCCATTCCTGGTGTGAGAGCCCCAGGGCATGGGGGGCCCCTACAGGGAGTGGGGGCAGACGTGAGTGTGCCGGAGGCCCCTGCGGTGTGGCAGACCCCTGCAGGGGTGGGGGAGTGGGGGGATCACTCGTGGTAGGGTCCTGGTGGGAGAAGTGGGGGCTGGGCAGGCCCCTCTGGGGAAGGGGCATGGGAGCGCAGGAATCTCATACTCACAGATCGAACACCAGGAACATGAACGTGGACGACTCGTAGGAATCAATCAGTGAGACTGTGGGGAGAGAGAGGAGTGAGAGGATGGCAGGGGGGGGGTTTACAGCGGAGCACTCCTTGTGTCGGGGGTGGGACTTCCTGCCAGAGGGGTGCCCAGACGATTGCTGGGGGGGGGGGACATCACTGGGTACATAGGCACTGCAAACAAGGGATGTTCGTAACTGGGGTTAAACTACCAGTGAAGACACAGTGACTTGGGTTAGCCGGGGGAAATTGACACCAGCCGTCTAGGCTTCCAAGCTCCGCTAATACCAAATTCTAAGTAAGTCTCGCATGCAGTGGCTGGAAACGGACAGGGAGAGGTCACCCTCGGTTTGTTTTCTGTCTGCTTGTCTCAGGTAAGGGACGCAGAAACAGTAAAGCATCACAATGAGCAACAGCGAAGCAACTGCAAAGCCAGAGCTGGCCAGGCTGGAGGCAGAAGGAAGCGACAGAGAACGTGAGCACCAGAAACGGTGAGCAGATCAGGGAGCTGCCTATTGGCAAGCCCTAGAAGGTGAGAAGCAAAGAGAAGAGTGAGACGCAGCAGCTCATGCATAAGCTGCGGAGCTGAGAGAGAAAGAGATCCAAGAAGAGGAGCAGCGGACGTATAACCTGGACAGATCCCAGCATCACCAATCTCTCCCTCCACTCAAAGAACCCTTAGCTCAGACAAGTTGTATCCTGTGTACAGGGAATCAGCCTGCACTAAAGAATATCTGACCACATTTGAAAGGCTCTGTGAGATTCACAATATTCCTGAGGACAAGAAAGACCCCCCCACTGATTGCAAAACTGTCTGGTAAAGCTTTGAATGTATTTAATGAAATGCTGATTCAGGAAGCGTTGTTATACAGTATCCTACATTTCAAAAAGCTGTTTTTCAAGGTTTCAAGTTACTCCTGAAGCGAATAAGATGTGCGACAACAAGGAAATGGATAAAGGGGAAGAGGGCTGAGGATTACAACTAATGATTCGATCTCTTTGCTCCAGAACATTTCCTGCATATGTGCACTGACGACATTAGGAACAGTCTGTGAGATAAATCTTTAAAATCTGTGCAAGAGATGGCCACTCTGGCTGACTCCTTTGTGCAAGCCCAGAGGTGCAATGAGTGCAAGCCACAGAAAGGAGGGACCCAAACCCAGCGTAAAGGGGATTCCATTTTACCCCTGGGAAGGAGGCCTAAGGACTCACCCCTGCAGAATCATTCCCCTTCTGAAAATCCTCATCACAAACCTCCTGTGACAAAGGAGGGTCCCAGTCAGTGTTTCCATTGTAACTCCAATGACCACCTGAAAAATCAGTGGCCTGAGCTAAAAGAAACCAGGCCCCAGCCAACCCACATTAACGCAGCTGTCCTTAATACAGACGCTCCAGAGCTACCCCCAGGGTATAATGATGAGTTTTGTGAGGACTGACCCCGAGGGGGTAGCTATGGAATTTATTAAGGCTTCCAGAGTAAATACCAAGGAGTGCATGGTGTGGAGAGACACCGGAGCCCAGATCTCTCTGGTCAAGGGAAGCATGGACCAAAAGACTGACCTGTTACCAGACCAGAAGGTGGAGCGTCTGGCTGTGGGGGGATATAACATTCCTGTACCTTTAGCCAAGGTGCATGTGGACTGGGAAGGTTTGGAAGGTGTCTTGCCGGTAGGGGTGCGGGATAGTAACCCCATGGAAATGCTTGTCGGGAATGATATTTTGCATATGGCTATGGCTATTAATGTGGTAACTTGTAGCAAAAGGGAATCATATGCTGGGATCCCAGAGGAGAGTGGTAAAATCCCAGAGATTGCTTGGGGGGGTCTATCTAGCTCCTCTGCAGCAGAAGGAAACTGCATTTCCACATGTGGGAAGGGGCTGAGGCTGTGTCCTGCACGGCAGAGAAAAGCAGCATGGCCTCGGGCCAGGGGCGGGACAGAGAGAGGATGAGCCCTGTGACTGAAGACACTGTCCCAGATATCAGATTTTTTTTTGTTTGTTTTGCAACTGAACAAAGGATAAACCCCACTCTAGAGAGCATAAAAGAGTATGTCCTAGACAAGGCCCTAAGAAGGGAAGACAGGGAGAGGTTTTTTGAAGATGATGGGAGATTGCATAAAGATGCTCCATTGACAAAAAACCAAAAGCCCTGGGCGTCCCTCTAAGCAGTTGGTTGTGCCCACCAGCACTGTGGGGAATTAATGTTGTTAGCACATGACTGACTTTTTGCTAATCATTTGGGGCCACACGGAACCTGAGACGGGTTAAAAGAAAATGTGTGCTGGCCAGGAAAACAGAATGATGAAAGGAATTATTGCAGAAGACCTGCAGGACCCCAGACAGTTCCTCTACACCCCTTGCCTCTGAAACGAGAGGCATTCCTGAGGGTAGCAATGGACATTGTGGGTCCCATGTCCTACCAAAAGGGGGAAGAAATCTATTTTGGTGGTGGTGAATTTGCCACTAGGTATCCTGAGGCTGTAGCTCTGACTAACACCGAGACAGAGAAAGAGCCAGTAACTGACTAGGTACACAGGTTAAAAAAGGAGTTAGAAGACATGATGGCTGGTAAATGAAGATACATATCGTGTTAGAAAGCCTTATGGTAATGTTGTCCCACAACTAGTCCATGTGAACAGACTTAGAGCCTATCACAGCAGGGAAGCCATGGTGAACATGATCCACTGTGTAGAGGGGGAAACTGAGGCACACCACCTCATTGATTGAATGGCTGAATGCCAAACTGACTCAGCCCTGGAAAGCATCACTATCTGCACTGCATTAACACCAGTTGAAAGGGCAGAGGTGTTGTCTGTGTTGCAATAACACAAAGAAGTGTTTTCTCACGAGCCAGAGAAGATCCACTTGCTAACTCAGAAGATCATTACAGAAGGGCCACAGTCACCCCCCAGCAGACCCTCCAGGGCCACTTGCAAGATGCAGGAACAAATTCAAACAGCAATACAAAACACGTTGGACCTGGGAGTAATTAAAGAGTCTGACAGCATCCAATGAAGTGAGCTGTAGCTCACGAAAGCTTACGCTCAAATAAATTGGTTAGTCTCTAAGGTGCCACAAGTCCTCCTTTTCTTTTTGCGGATACAGACTAACACGGCTGCTACTCGGAAACCTGACAGCTCTTAGGTGTCACCTGTGGTCTTCGTCTCTAAGAAATACAACAGTTTATGGTTTTGTGTTGATTATAGAAAACTCAATGCTGTTGCAGCACCAGATGTGTATCCCATCCCTAGAATTGATGATATAATGCACATTTTAAGGAAAGCTAAATATCTCCACTCTTGATTTAACTCAAGGTTACTGGCAGATTCCTTTAGATAAGGGTGCTCAGAAAAAAAAAAAAATCGGCTTTCATCACTGATATGGGACTCTGGGGTCATAATGTTACCATTTCGTTAATTAATGCTGGAACCAACTTTCAGAGGCTGGTCAACCCAGTGTGAACATAGACCCTTGCAGAGCTCTGCAAACCATTTAAGGACATCGCAGTGTTTAGCAACACCTGGGCTGATCACAAAACACACTCGGAAGTTGTGCTGTCAAAGCCCAAAGAGCCAGGCCTAACCATAAAAGCCTCTAAGTGTAAAATTGGAGCAGCCACAGTTCCTTATTTGGAACACTGGGTAGGGGGAGGGTCACAGATCCCATGAGCACTTAAAAGTTGAAGCCATTGGAAACTGGCCTGTACCTCAAACCAAAAAACAGGTCCACTCTTTCATAGGTCTGGTAAACTATTACTTGAGGTTTGTTGGGGTTACTTGGGGTTCAGCGACATTGTATCTGCAATCACAGACCTATGTCACAAAAATAAATAAATAAACCTAACAAAGTCATATGGACAAAGGCACATCAAGAGGGAGTTGATAAGGTGAAGAAAATCTTGTCCAAAAAAGCTAGTCCAGATTTTGACAAAATGTCTGAACTGTGTACAGGTGCATCAGACATTGGTCTAGGCCAGGGGTTTCAAACACGTGGCCCACGGAGTTTTTTCCTGTGGCCCGCCATAGGCGCAGACTTCACCAGCTGCCAGGCTCCCCTCACCCCCTGCCTTCCGCCCAAGCGTGCCACATCTCCGCCTACCTCCCAGCGCTTCCCGCTGCTTAGGACTTTCCAGGAGGGAGGAGCGGGGACGCGGCATGCTCAGGGGAAGAGGTGGAGAAGAGGGGCCAGGGACAGGATTTGGGGAAGGGGTTGGAATAGGGGCAAGGAGGGGGCGGAGCTGGAATGGGTGTGGGGAAGGGGCAGGGCCTCATGGAAGGGGTGGAGTGGGGGAGGGGCCGGGGGCAAGGTGGGGGGCTTTTGTATGGAAGGGTTTCAGTGATGCTGCCCTCGGGCCAACGTACTAGTCCTCATGTGGCCCTCGTGGTTATTTGAGTTCAAGATCCATGGTCTAGGCTCTGTGCTGATGCAGATGGGGGAAAAACAACAAACACCCCATCACCTTCTTAAACAATTGACACCCACCGTACAAAATTATCCTGTCATAGAAAAAGAACATTATGCTACAGTGTAGGCAGTCAAGCAATTAAGGGCCTATCTTATTAACAGAAAATTCAGGGTATTGATGGATCATTCGCCATTAATCTTGTTTAAAAAAACCTGAAGGCTCAATTTCCAAGCTTCTATGCTGGAGTCTTATACTCCAAGAATTTGATATGGAAATTTTTCATATAAAAGGGAAGGGAAAACATGGTGGAAGATGCCCTATCCAGGAAAGAGGGCCCTGACCTGCTGCCTCCAGGTCAGCCAGTGACTAATCTTACTGCAGCTCTGTAAAGGGGGAGGTGTGACAGAATGTACTTCTGAATTCACACCCTACACACTATTGTCATAATCTCTGTAAAAAGCACACCCTGCAAGGGATCATTTGAAAACTCATAATTTGCTAATCATTGTCATCCTGATAAAATATGTGTGGAAATATTGTATGTGAAGTTATAATATTCCTCTGTATGGTGTTAACAACATATGTTTCAAACCGAGGTTGGCAAACAGGTCTATCACAAACAAAGGAATGGGTGCTCTGTTTAATTTGCATTTAAGCAGTAAAAAGAGTCATCAAGCAGGAAGGGAAACAAAGGAAGCTCAAACAGGTGAGAAAAAAGCAGCAGGGAGCATCCTTCCACACAGACTTTTTATCTCTTGGAACCAAGTTTTAAATGTTTTTCAAAAGAGGGACTGAAACTACAAAAGAGAGGGACAAACATCCCAAACACCCCTCTCTCTCTGTCCATCGATTCTCTACATCTAAAGGGACAAAGGAAGCAGCCATTGGAATGCAGAAGGGGTCCTAAGTTAAGAGGTTTGGTCAAACCGCTGAGTATCAGAGGGGTAGCCGTGTTAGTTTGTATCCACAAAAACAAATCCACAAACTGCTGAGCGCACGCAGTCAGAAAACAAACTGTTAAATTCAAAGCAAGGTTAAGTTAGGCATCGGTTGCGTTTTATCTTTATTTTTCTCGTACCCATTTCTGACATTTATGCCTCATTACTTGTACTCACTTAAAACAACAACAAAAATAGTCATAAATTTAATAAGTACAAAGAGATTTTATCTAATCCAGTATGTTTAAAGTGAAGTGTCTGGGAAACTCCACTGGGGTGGTAAGTTGTGTGCATTATTCCTATTAAAGAAATAATGCACTTAATGTAACTTGTACTGTCCAGGAGAGGGTTGGGCACAACAGGACATACATTTCTGGGGGGGAATCTTAAGACTGGGGGTGTATTGGGGGTCACCCTGCTGTATAACCCAGGCTGGTGAGAGCCAGACTGTAACCCAGGTGTGGCTGGCAGGCTTCAGCTACACACAGGGTGTGACTTGCATGCTGTTTGTGAGCAGCCCAGGTGGAAGGCACTTCAGCAAGGTTGCAGGCAGGAGTGACACAGCTGTTCATTAGTCTGGACTGCATCCTGGTATGTCACAGGGGATGGTACCAGGGGTGGGACTTCCTGTCATAGGGGTGCCCAGGAAATTTGGAGGATGTTACCCGGTATAGAGGCACAGCAAAAGGCGTGTTCTTCACTGGGGTTAAACTAGCAGTGACTTGGGTTAGCAGGGGGAAAAAGAATCAACTCCAGTCCTCTAGGCTTCAACCTGAGCTGTTAAATCTTCATCTCTACTTCACAGCTCCCTGGGTGCAAGCAGCGATGTCTGTTTCACTACAGTCAAATGTGCATCTGGGAACAAAGAATGTTGGCCGTACTACAGGATGGGTGACTCTGTCCTGAGAAGCAAGTGCCTCTGAAAAAGATTTGGGGGTCATGATGGATGATCAGCTGATCATGAGCTCCCAGTGCAATCTGGCAGAGAAAGGCCAAATACGATCCAACGGCTAGAAACTGAAGCTGGACAAATTCAGCTCAGAAATAAAGCGGACGTATTGAACAGGGAGCATAATTAACCATTCAAACAAATGACCAAGGTTCCCGGGGGATTCTCCGTCACTGGCAATTTTAAAATCAGGACTGAATGTTTTTAAAAACACCCTCTCTGCTCCATAAGGAATAGCCCAGGGAAGCGCTCTGGCCTGTGTTATACACGAGATCAGACTAGATCATCCCAGTGGTCCCTTCTAGATTTGGAATCCATGAACTCAAGGCCACACCTGTTTTTAAACATACCCACTTACTGACATAGGGTGTCCCAGGGGGACGGAGGGTGTCACTCACTGATGTAGGGGTGCCCAGCCACCTGACGCAGGATGGCAATCTCCTTGCCCGTGGAGGTCCGCACCTCCTCCAGCTGCTGCGGGGTCATGCGCTCCGGGGTCACCTCAATGATCTTCACCGCAAACTCCTGCCCCGTCTGCTTGTGCACGCAGCGCCGCACCACGCTGCTCACGCCCCTGCCATGGACAGACCAACAGACACCACTGTGAGACAGACACCCACATCCCTCCACACCCTGTTGATTCATACGTTTCAAGTCCTGATGAAACCACTGTGATCATCTAGTTCCAATAGCTAGTTACTTTCACTGTGAAATGTTTACAAATTCAGACTACAAATAAGATGCAGTTTCAACCTCCAGCCGTTGGATCGTGTTAGACCTTTCTCTGCTAGACTGAAGAGTCTATCATCGAATTTTGTCCCCTGCATAAATACTTAGAGACTGTGATCAAGTTACCCCTCAACCTTCTCTTTCTTAAGCTAAATAAATTGAGCTCCGTGAGTCCAATCCCTTGATCATTGTCATGGCTCTTCTCTAACCTCTCCAGTTTATCAACATCACCTGCTCACCCACCTGCTACGGACAGACAGGCACCCTGGTGAGATAGACAGACTGACACCCACAGCCCCCCACACCACGCTGCTCACACCCCTGCATGGACAGATGTAGCCGCCCATCTCTGTGTGCACAGAGCTCCCCTCCACCCCCAAAAAACCACCCCCCCAAGCAAGGAGCGAGACCCTTCCCCCTGCCCCACCTGCCGATGACGTCCTTGGGGTCATACTTCTGGTAGAACTCCTTGGCGCCGGCCCAGTCGGGCAGCTCATCGTCTAGCCCTACATCTCGGGTCATGCTGGCCGGCTCCCCAGGAGCTGAGCTCGAGGACCCCCGCACCTGCTGGGGGAAAGAAGAGTCAGACAGCAAGTGGGGAGGGAGTAGTGATCTGTCCCATAGACCCTCCACACACACACCCCACCTTCCCCTGCAGCATGGGAGACCCCCAGCGCAGCCAACTGGCCCCATTCCCTCTCCCGTCCAGCCCACTTCACTTCCCCCAGTTCCCCACTTCTCTTCCCCAGCACTCCCTTTTCCAGCTAGCACACCCCCTTTCCCTTTCCCCTCCAGATAACCAGCCAGATCACCCACCTCCTCGCATCCCCCCCAGCCAGCCCCACCCATGTGCCCCCTCCCCACCCACGTGCCCCTCCATCCCAGCCTCCTCCCACGGAGCACCCCCTCCCCACTCACGTGCCTCCCCGCCCCAGCCATCTGACCCCCTCTCAACACCCCCCCCAAGCCAGCCAGCCCCCCTTTCACTGTACCCCATTCCCAGCCCCCAGGCTTGGGGTGATCAGACCTCAGCAAGAGCCACTTTGGGGGGAGCCATCTTGGAAAGGTCTAGACAGGAGCTGGAGGGCAGGGGGAGCTCCGGGTGGGATGGAGCATGAGGAGAAGGGTGAGGGAGCTAAGCCAGGCCAGGCCGGCCTGGGCAGAGAGGGCAGGCTGGGTGGCAGCGGGGGTGATGCTGAGCAAACAAGCGGGGAATGTGTGGGGCGCAGCCAGCCGAGCTGGGGATCCCACCCACCGCAACCACTGACTGGGTCTGCGCCAGCGCCCCGCCACAAGGTGCCCTGATCCCCACCCAGGGGACCCCACGGGGCATCCCCCAGCCTCCCCCCCACGTACCCTCCCCACACGGGGCGTCCCCCAGCCTCCCCCCCACGTACCCTCCCCACACGGGGCGTCCCCCAGCCTCCCCCCCACGTACCCTCCCCACACGGGGCGTCCCCCAGCCTCCCCCCCACGTACCCCCCCCACGGGGCATCCCCCAGCCTCTCCCCCCACGTACCCCCCCCACGGGGCATCCCCCAGCCTCCCCCCCCCACGGGGCATCCCCCAGCCTCCCCCCCCACGCATCCCCCCACGGCGCGTCCCCGAGCCTCCCCCCCGATCCTGGGGCCGTCCCCAGGATCGCGCTCCCGCCCACTCACCCGGCACCTCGGTTTCGAGTCGGACTCCCAGCCCCGCCCCCTACGTCTGCCCCGATTGGCCCGCACTGTCCCACCCCCACGGGAGGAGAGGCAAGGCGGCCAATCAGCAGGCAGGAAGAGCGAGTCACGAGCCGGGGTCATGAGTCGGAGAGCCAATAAGAGGCGGATCTAAGAATTAAGCCGCCGCCTGATTGTCCAGTCGAGCTGTGGGGTGGGGCCGGGTGTGGTGAATGGCGGACAGCCGGACCAATGAGGAGTCCAAGGCGGGGTTTGAACCTGAGTGAGGGCTCAATTGACCGACCAGCAACGGGAATGTGGAGCAGCCCTATGATTGACAAACCAAACTGCCAGTCAGCCGAGGACAGGGGCGGGTAGTTCTTTATAGCTAACCAATCAGGAGCCAAGAGAGGGCCCGCCAGAGGGGAACAGGGGGAAGCTCTTAGAGGGGCAGCTTCCTGGGGCAGCCAGGTGACCTCTGACCCCAGAGGCAGGGTTAGGGGCCCTCACGCCGGGGGGGGGGGGGTGCAGCCTGGTCACGTGACCGGACCGGTGCCCTGGGCTGTCACATGGCAAACGCTGACCCCCAGCTGACCCCATGGTGCCCCCCCGGTCACGTGACCCCCCCCAACCCAGTGGCCCCTGTGGCCCTGGGCCGGGGGTGCTGGGGCGGGGGGGCTGCCCTGGGCCCATCCTGCCCCCGAGGCCCCGTAGAGCCCGGGGCGGCCAGTGTCCCCCTGGCCCCCCTGCGCGGAGCCCAGCCACTGGCCTTCGGCTGCCAGGTGGCCAGGACCCGGGCAGTGTGAGTGCCACTGAACATCAGCTCGCATGCCGCCTTTGGCACACAGGCCATAGGTTGCCTACCCCTGGGCTAAAGCATCTTCCAGAAAGGCCTCTGGGCTGGCTGTGACCGGGGGGCGGCGGGACCCCGTATCCCTCTCCCCAGTGCGCCCGATTCACCTTCCTGCTCCTCTGCGCTCCTCCCCTCCTTACCCATCCGTGGCTCGCGTCAGCCCCTTGTGCCCCCGCGCCGTGCTGGGAGCTCGTGTTTGTCCGCCCTGACCCCTAGATCCTTTTCGGCGTCACTGCTGCCCTGGCTACTGTCCCCCATTCGCGTGCTCTGGCCTGCGTTTCTCGAGCCCAGCTCCGCATTTGGTTGTGTAACCCACATACCTCCCAGGTGCGGTGTTCTGTCCCATCTAGCGGCACCGAGACCACTTAAAGAGAGAGATAAAATGAGTCTGCTTAACAGCCAGGTGGCTTTTAGCTCATGAGGTAGAGGCTCATGCACTAAGCTCCAGAGTTCCCCAGTTTGATCCCGCCCGCCGATGACCAGGATCTGTTGGTGTTACAAGTCGGGGCTCATCTGGGATATCACCTGGGAAGTCTCTGAAGCTCGGGATGCACTTCCCCAGCTAGGGGAAGTATGTAATCCACACACCTCCTGGGTGTGGTGGTGTGTCCCATCTAGTGGCACTGAGATCACTTAGAGAGAGATAAAACGAGTCTGCTCTAGAGCCTTAGCTAACAGCCACGTGACTTTTAGCTCATGCGGTAGAGTATCAGGCACTAAGCTTCAGAGCTTCCACGTTCAATCCCGATGACCAGGATCTGTCGGCGTTACATTAGGGCACCTTTTGTTTGAATGGGCCCAGCTTACTCTGACCCAGAGATCCCTTAATGCTAACTGGTGGATGACATAAGTGATGCACAGAGGTTTACAGGCATCTCCTGGGGCTGGTATATGCATAATAATTCACCAGTGGAGGGGCATGTGAGGTCTCCACTGACCCAGTAGGCCACTAATCAGCTTAATCTTTGCAAAATGATGATAATATTTAAGAAGTTATGTTTCTGTACTGAACATTATGGTTTTAAGGTGTGTAAGTTAAGACAGGTCAACTGAGGGTGGAGGTGCTTATCTCTCCCTGGCTGACCATTGCGTATTGTGTGTCTTACAATGTAAATCTATTTGCATCCGGAGCCACCAGCTAATCAAGACTGCGAAGTCAACAAGAGATCACAAAATCTACAGGAAGAACCACACAATAGGAAGGGTTGTCCTGTTTATGACTAAGATCAAAGCATTCGTTTGGTATATCAGGAGGAGCTTGCAGAGAGAGATACGGTATCCTTCACCCAAGGGACAAGCGGCCTGCCTGCTTGTCTTATGAACGGAGGATCACAGCCGATCTGCTTGTTGCTCACTGGGAGAAAGACTTTGGGTGACCTAAACTTCATAAGACCATGAAAGTGTCTTGTTATTTAAATCTAGACTCTAGAAGGCACATGATGATTTTGTTTTAAACGTAACCCATTGTTTCCAATACTTTTACCTAATTGCTATTATATGAATCGCAGTTGTTTGCTTTCACTGTACTTCTTTTCACCATAAACAAAGGGAAGTGCTGTGTGTTAAGCAGAACTGTGATCCTGTGGTAAGCTGAGGTGTGGTGTTCCTTTGGGAACAGCAGGTCTGTGAATTCTGTGTGTCCAGCGGAACGGAGGCTGGACACTCTGCAAATTTATCAGCACCTATTTACTTCCAGATCATTAATGAAAATGTCAAATAGCGTCTGGCCTTGTACCGATCCCTGCAGAACCCCACTAGAAACTCCCCCATTGACAGCTGCTTCTTGAGCTCTGCCAGTCAGCCCGTTCTTAATCCATTTAACTTGTGCTCTGTTGATGTGGCATTGTGCTATATTTTTAATCAGAATGTCATGTGAGTCTAAGTCAACTGCCTTACAAAAACCCTAAGTATATTACAGCTACACAACTGCCTTTATCAACCAAATTTGTAACCTCGTTAAAGAATTAAATCAGCTTTGTCTGACAAAAATGTCTTTTCCATAAAACAATGCTGTCTGACTTTAATTACATCTTTTCAGTCTTTGTTGATGGAAGCCCTTATCAGCTTTTCCCTTGTGTCGCCCAGAATTGATGTCACGCTAACCAGCCTATAATTCCCCTGGTCACCCTGCTTGCCCGGCACAGTATTAGCATTCTTCCAAAAAGAAAAGGAGGACTTGTGGCACCTTAGAGACTAACCAATTTATTTGAGCATGAGCTTTCATGAGCTACAGCTCACTTCATCAGATGCATAAAGTGGAAAATGCAGTGAGGACGTTTTATACACACAGACCATGAAAAAATGGGTGTTTATCACTTCAAAAGGTTTTCTCTCCCCCCATCCCACTCTCCTGCTGGTAATAGCTTATCTAAAGTGATCACTCTCCTTACAATGTGTATGATAATCAAGGTGGGCCATTTCCAGCACAAATCCAGGGTTTAACAAGAACGTCTGGGGGGGGGGGGGGTAGGAAAAAACAAGAGGAAATAGGTTACCTTGCATACTGACTTAGCCAATCCCAGTCTCTATTCAAGCCTAAATCAACTGTATCCAATCTGCAAATGAACTCCAATCCAGCAGTCTCCCGCCGGAGCCCGGTCCTGAAGCCTTTCTGTTGTAATATCGCAACTTTCATGTCTGTAATCGCGTGACCAGAGAGACTGAAGTGCCCTCCGACCGGTTTATGAATGTTATAATTCTTGACATCTGATTTGTGTCCATTTATTCTTTTACATTGAGACTGTCCAGTTTGACCAATGCACATGGCAGAGGGGCATTGCTGGCACATGATGGCATATATCACATTGGTGGATGTGCAGGTGAACGAGCCTCCGACAGTGCGGCCGATGTTATTAGGCCCTGTGATGGTGTCCCCTGAATAGATATGTGGGCACAGTTGGCAACGGGCTTTGTTGCAAGGATAGGTTCCTGGGTTAGTGGTTCTGTGGTGTGGTATGTAGTTGCTGGTGAGTATTTGCTTCAGGTTGGGGGCTGTCTGTAAGCAAGGACTGGCCTGTCTCCCAAGATTTGTGAGAGTGATGGGATAGGTTGTAGATCCTTGATGATGCGTTGGAGAGGTTTTAGTTGGGGGCTGAAGGTGACGGCTAGTGGCGTTCTGTTATTTTCTTTGTTGGGCCTGTCCTGTAGTAGGTGACTTCTGGGTACTCTTCTGGCTCTGTCAATCTGTTTCTTAGTCTTCTGGCATTTCATTCCAACATCTATTAAAAATAAACATTCGCAGGCCTGCGATCTCCTCCGCCAACTTTGTTGGGACTTTGGGGGACGATTTACTTGGGCCTGTGATGTGAACATGTTTAGTAGACGTTGTTTAACATCCTCCTCGGTCACTAATGGGCTGGAAAGTAGTTCACCATCCTCACGGGATGCGAGTTCATCATCCTGCTTCTCTCCAAATACAAAGCCCTAATATTTATGGAACACTTCTGCCTTCTGTACATCCTTATTAACAGCTTTACCATCTCCGTCTAGGAACAGAATCGGTCTGGTCCTTAGCCCTACCAGCCATGGATTTTTCCTTGATGTTTTTAGGTTCCCTTATTGCCATCTCTGCTGGGAACAGACAGTCACGGACGATCCTGTCCCACACCCCACCCTGGTCTCTCTCAAGTCTCAGTCCCAAGCCACAGAGAAGCCGGAGCTGCTCCAGAACTGGCAGGGCTGGGGAGATTCCAGGCCAGTTGTGGTGAGATGCAGCCAGGGCAACTCCCATCCTGCAGTCCCAGGAGAGGAAAATCAGATCTGGGAATCCCCCTGATCCCCCAGAGCCAATGGGGATGTGGCAGGAGATCATTCAGCCCTGGCAATCAGGTAGGAGATGAGTCCCATGAGCAGCGGCACCAGGATGAGCAGAGACACCCAGACCCCGATGCTGAGAAGGGAGAACCGGAAGGACTTCCGGGCCCAGAGATCCGCGTCGGGAGAGTTTGTCTTCCGCTTCTCGTTGGCCTGAGGAGAAAAGGGAGAGTCACCAGAAGCACAGCCCTGTCATCCCTCTCTGCTATATCCCAGCCCCCGGTAGTCCCCAGCGCCGAGACACGACCCCGTACCCCCTCTATATCCCAGTCTCTGGTAGCTCCTGGCACCAAGACATGGCCCCGTACCCCCCGCTATATCCCAGCTCCTGGTAGCCCCCCACGCCAAGACATGGCCCCATACCCCCGCTACATCCCAGTCCCCAGTAACCCCTGGCACCGAGACATGGCCCCATGACCCCCACTACATCCCAGTCCCTGGTTGCCCCCAGCACCGAGATGTGGCCCCATGCCCCCTCACCTTATTATATCCCAGCCCCAAGAACCGTCCAGCACTGAGACATGTCCCCATCCTCCCTGCTGTATCCCAGCCCCCCTCACCTTGACAGCATAGATTAGGGCCAGCACCCCCAGGCAGGAGCAGCAGCAGACAATGCTGCCTATGGCCAGGCAGCGGAGGGCATGGGGACGTGGGGTCCAGGCAGACGGCTCAGGCCGCGAGGGCCCCTCCTGGATCATCACCACAGTCTCTGCCTCATCCCCTGCGGGTTTCCCAGTGCAGCCATTCCCCACGCCGAGGGCCATCTCCTCCCCCATGGGGCACCGAGGGCTCCCCCAGCATGGGGCCGCAGGGGCACCTACAGGACAGAAACACAGATAGTCACATGCCACAGCCCTGCCCTGGCCCGCTCCAGCTGCTGTAGCCCCAGGCATGGCCAAGCTCCCCCTCGGGGAGGGGAATCGGGATGCCCAACCAGCTCAGGGATAGGGTGTTTTTTAGGGAGAACCCCCCCTCCCCGCACCAGCTCCCTTAAGGCTGGGTCCCCTCTGAGCCGGGTCCCCTCATCCTTTGCGGGCTTCCCCTTTTGGGCTGTGTCTGTGCTTGGGATTACCTGCGTCCTCCCTGGTTTCCATTGCCCTGAGTCACTGCCCGCAGGGGATTACCTGGCTGCCCAGGGGAGGGGGGGTGACACCGGGGAAGGGAGGGTGGCACCGAATGCCAGGGCACAGCCCATTCCTGAGTTTCCAGGGACAGCAGCTGCCTCAGCCAGCAATGCCCCATCTCCCAGTGCCCCCCAAGAGGGGAAGGGCCCCACGTCCCACCCCCCTGCCCCCCCCGAGCCAGCCAGTCCCTCCCAGTCTCTGGTTCAGAATCGTTCCTTCTTTCTGTCAGCTCTTTTCAAAGGCGCTTTAAAGGTGGCTTCGAGCGCAGAGCAAACAACAGCCCCTGGGCTTCACAATCACATTGGTAACGTTCCCTCCGGTCCTCTCCAAACCCCGCTGGGTCCTGACAGCGACTCTCAGGCCACACCTAACAGCCCTGGCTGGAAAATCATCCACCACAGCCCCGGGTGGGGGGCGGGGGCCTCTAGCCAAGAGCAGGG
Source organism: Natator depressus (assembly GCF_965152275.1). NCBI lineage: Eukaryota > Metazoa > Chordata > Testudines > Cheloniidae > Natator > Natator depressus. The sequence continues at coordinate 9,113,328 of NC_134239.1, forward strand.
TGCTAAGGGGAGTAAAGATCCCCTCGTGCCAGGGCAGCTGTGAGTCTGGTCTGCCCTAGGGAAGGGCAGGGAGTAGACTGCGGGGAGACAGGCTGGATGGGCTCTGATTGGGAGCTGTCTCCATCTCTGCTGGGGAAACGGACTCTTGGGGAGGGGGGCTGTGCGGACGAGGAAGGGGTGGGGTGGAAGGGAAGAGCCCCCCACCCCCTTGGGGAATTGTCTCACCTGGTGGCAGGGTTCTGGCCTGGGATCCCAGCTCCACCCGTCTCCGTCTGCCTGTTTGTCTGCACACCTGTGAGTTCCCAGTCCAGGTTTGGCAGTGCCTCTTTAGGGCTGGGCCCAGCCTCTCAGCATGAGCTCATTGACTCTGACTCAAAGCTGGCCGGCTGCCTCGTCAAACGCCCCCACCCACCTTGCCAGGTCCCTGGGTGGATAGTCAGGCTGGGCTAGTGGCTTGAGCGTTGACATCCCCCTGCCTCTGGGGCGTGTGAGGGGGGAGGGCTGGTCGGTGGGCTAGGAGCTAGTTTCTGGGGCAGGGGGAGCCGTCTGATCGGCTATGGCTGCCTCCTTCCATTAGCTTGGGAGTTTTGCTCTCTCCATGCCTGGCAGCCCCCTCCCCATGGGCAGCAGCAGGACAGGTGGGTCTCTGTGTGTGTCCCTCTGCCTCTGAGCATGTGTCTGTCCAGCAGCCCCAAGGCCAAGCAACCGTGTCACGAGCCACTGCTCCCTCTCCAGGAGGGGCTGAATCAGAAAGCACTTGGGGCCCAGAGCTGGGGACAATCCACCCTGGGACTGCCCGAGCCAGCTGGGAAACTGGTCTTCACTCATTCCTGTGGCATGCCCCGGGGCTCCTGTGTGACAGCCCCACGCCCTCATATGGCACAGCTGGGGGGTGTGTCACTTCCCCATGCCCTTATATGGCACCTCCAAGTGTCATGTTCCCAGTGCTAACGCAATTCAAAGGCCTGCGGAGAGTACGTTTTAAACGTGTACTCGCTGAGGGTTAAAGTTTGGAGGGATAAAATTAAAACGACATGTGTGCCTGGGGAAATGAGTTGACACAAATTATGTTTCAGAGCTTGTATGAAGCTGTACGAATACTTTGTATGACATGAGCGAAATGCGGCTGAACAAAGACGACGTTCAACATTCCACACGCCGTTCTGATTATTTTATCTAGCACTCTAGCGGGGTCGTCGGCCTCTGGCGCTTTGTCCACCAGCTCTGGTCTTTGAGCTGAGCGATTCTGTGTGAAACAGAGGCACTGTAGTGTGCATGCCAACGGGGTAATATTTTAAACACTCTCCGTGCACAAATTAACACAAGTATCTTTGATTTTACGGTTCACGTCATCAAAAACATAAGAGCTGCCATACTAGGTCACAGACCATGGTCCGTCTGGCTCAGAATCCTGTCTCTGACAGTGGCCCATGCCAGAGCTTGAGTCTGCACAGTACAGGGCAAATATGGAGTGATCCACCCCATCTTCCACTCCTGGCTTCTGGTAGTCAGAGGTTTAGGATAACCTTGAGCATGGGGTTCCATCTCTGACCATCTTGGCTAATAGCCATTGATGGACCTGTCCTCCATGATTTTATCCGCTTCTTTTTAAAAGCCTGCTATAGTGGGGTCATCACCATGGCTGCTCTGGCCAGGGGCATCTACAACACAACCTGGGCAGTCCTCAAATTGCTTCTCTCTCAGAAAGTCATTGGCCTCCCCCAAGGAGGAATTTCTATTTGGGGCAAAGTAGATTAGGGACCATTGTTGAAAGGGCAAAGACATTTGCACAGTTAGTTCTGCATTATTTTTCTCATACATGTTGATAAGTTAGAGTTTGTCCAGAACAAGAGACACGTGGCCCCATGTCCTCCCGAGTGTGCGGTAGGTCTATGGGCATCTAGGCCTTCACAAAGTACCCCTCAGCCACTCAACTCCTACCATTGGTGCACATGGCAACCAATTGATCACTGTCCCCTTTGTAACAGCCTTTAACATCTTTGAAGATTGTTACCAGGTCCCCCCTGAGTCTTTTTATCTCAAGACTGTAGCATGGGGCACAGGTCACTCGCTGGAGGATTCTCTGCACCTTGAAGTCTTTAAACCATGATTTGAGGACTTCAATAGCTCAGACATAGGTGAGAGGTTTATTGCAGGAGTGGGTGGGTGAGATTCTGTGGCCTGCACTGTGCAGGAGGTCAGACTAGATGATCAAAATGATCCCTTCTGACCTTAATATCTGTGAGTCTAAGACTAAAAACAACTGTGTTTTTAGCCCTTCCTTATAGGTCAGGTTTGCTAAACCTTTTATCAATTTTGGTGCTGTCCTCTGGCCTCTCTCCAATTTCTCCACCTCTTTCCTAAAATGGGGTGTCCACATCTGGAGACAATGCTCCAGCTGAGACCTCACCAGTACTGAGTAGAGTGGGACAATTACCTCCCGTGTCTTACATACAATGCCCCGTTAAAACACCACAGAACGCTATTAGCCTTTTTCACAACTGCATCATATTGTTGACTCATATTGAATTTGTGATCCACTATAGCCCCAGATCCTTTTTTGCAATACTATCATTTAGCCAGTTATTCCCCATTTTGTATTTGTGCCTTTGATTTTTCCTCCCTAGGTGTAATATTTTGCACTTGTCTTTATTGAATTTCATCTTGTCAAATTCAGACCAATTCCTTAATTTGTCACGGTCATTCTGAATTCTAATCCTGTCCTCCAAAGTGCTTGCAACCACTCCCAACATGGTGTCAGCAACAAATTTTATAAGCATACTCTCCACTCCATTATCCAAGTTATTAATGAAAATACTGAATAGTACTAGACCCAGGATGGACCCCTGCAGCACTCCACTAGATACGCCCTCCCACTTTGACAGTGAATTATTGAGAACTACTCTTCCAACCAGTTTTGCACAAATAGCAATTTCCTCTAGACCACATTACTCTAGTTTGCTTATGAGAATGTCATGTGAGACTGTGTCAAAAGCCTTATATCATATCTATTGCTTCTCTCCTAACAGGGCTACTGGCCTAGTGGTTAAAGAAGGAAATTAGGTTGATTTGACATGATTTATTCTTATACCCACTTCCACTTCAGCAGTGCCTCTTAATTTCTCCCCAGTCTCTCTGCATTAGGCCTTTTGTTATCATAACACCTGTTTTCAGTAATTGCTCAGCTCTCTCATCGACTGACTTGTATGATTTAATGCTGTCGAGTATTTAGAGTTACAGCTTGCATAAAAGTGTTATATATTTATATCAGTAAGAACAGAAAAAATCATTCTTTCAGGCCCCTTGATTGTGATGATAAAAACAAAGAACATCATTGTTGCTTTCCAGATACTGCTACAAAATATTGTCCATCGTGTACTCCCTCCTATGTTTTTGTTAATGGTATTTATTTACTTGTCTGATAGTCCACTGAACAGTACAACTATATTTGATAAAACTGAACAGACGTTTAAGAGGTGAATCGGAGAAGGTTGCCGTTTCAGACCAAAAAAAATTCAGAAAGGGAGGAGAGGGTGTGGGGTGGGTCAACAGTGTCAGAGGCTGCAGCCTTATCCCTGGCCCGCATGCAGGCACAAAGCCATGGCTTTTGCCTTTTAACATTTTACTTTTTTATTGTAAAATCCCTGAACGGAGCGGATGTATAGCATGATTGGAATTTAAATCTTTCTTTACAATTGACAAGCCTAGTAAGAGACCTATGTCCCATCTTTGTCAACTGCCTTTGTTTCATGTTCTCTGTGTATATAAATCTCCCCACTGTATTTTCCACTGAATGCATCCGATGAAGTGAGCTGTAGCTCACAAAAGCTTATGATCAAATAAATTTGTTAATCTCTAAGGTGCCACAAGTCCTCCTTTTCTTTTTGTGGATACAGACTAACACGGCTGCTACTCTGAAACCTGCCTTTAGAGAAGGTTTTTGGGTGGTTGGGGGTTTTCTAGGCTGGGCAATTCATTTAGGCAAAACTTCAAAAACAAACTAACACGATTTTTTAAAGGTTGGGAGAGATCTTTTAAACACTGATATGTAATTTTTATTTCACTAGACCTCTTCATCTTTAACACAAAACCAAAATCCTACACAATCTGTTCCACCTAGTATTTAGCTGTGACCTATCCCAGACCTCTACCTAATTCAACTGATAATGCACAGACTCAGCTCAGGCATATGGATGAAGGGCTCACACTTACTGTTAAAACAAGGAGACCAGAAAGGAAAGGTTTATAGAGGTGTTCCAGTCTGCTAGAGACCAGATCTTGAAGGGACTTCACATTGTATAATGGACTGTTAAAACAAGCGTCAGGTGCATCAAAGCAGATGGAGAGTCTCTGTATAAATTATAAACTTTAAATTGAACATTTCAGCTGTTAGCATTGATGGAGGACCTGCAACTTGAGCAACCAGAACTGCAAAAATTGTCCAAGGGCTGCAAAGTGCCCATAGAAAGCAACTTGTGGAGGTAAATTGCTGACCGACGCAAACAAGTCAATGCTCAAGATATGTCCCAAGATGATTGTACCAACAGTCATGGCCTAACTTTTACACAAGCTGGTGTGATAAGTTGTGCTGCACAACAAGACTAGAAAGTTCCAGTCCCACCTGCAAAATCTCAAAAGCTGATGTTTCATTCCCTGATTGGATGGTGAGAAAGGATGACACTTTTCAAATCTTCACCATCTGCTTGGTCCACACCAGCACTTCCAAGAAAAGGAATCCATCCTGTCTCCTTCAGCACACAGCTTCCTGAAGGCTGAAGACACCTGGAAGGGAGAAGACAGAGATCCTGAGTTGATGCCCTAGGAGTGCTCCTGGTGACATGAAGTACCTGTCTCAGATAGGCACTTTTAACTGTCCTTATTTTCCAGCAATTCAGGTTGCCTGCTAATGCACTGGGAAAAAGACTGTGGTCGTGTGTGTCCTTTGCTCCACCTGTGTTTGCAATGTCAGCTCTTACTGTAAATAATAACAGCACCGAAAGCTGACAAGTGAGCAAAGATCTGGTAAGTAACACACAGACTCTCTCTTGGGTGATGACCTAAGTCAATCAACTGACCACTTCCTGAAACTGCGTTCCTAATTAGAAAGGAAGTGTACATGCTTGTGTATGAGTTTTAAAGAGTGTCACAGAATGTGTCCTTGTTTTGTAGCAAATTCCAATCAAGATTGTTGTACAGTACCTTGGACACTGAACAAATTACTGTTGTTAACTAAGATGGCATAACACCGTATGCATGTCTACCGTAGTTCATGTTCCATACTGCTGTCCCAGTTCAGGGCAAGCGTAGCTGTATCTGCCCTCAGTGGTTCAGGTTACCTCAGGCTTCCAGCACCGCAACTGTTGCCTTTATTGAATAGAGACATGGGTCCCTCTCCCTTCTGACCAGGGTATTTCCAGGATGGACAGTTCCCTGCCTTTGCTCCCAGCACAGACAGGCTGCCCGAACAGACCTGCTTGCTTCCTCTTCAGAGACTAACAGAGCGATTGCCAGCAATACAAGTTGCCATACCAAGTTTTCTAGGCAAGCCGACTTTATTTTTAAAGGTACAAAGCAGGACAGAGAACCGTAAAAACCAACAAAAGAACTGGCACATGTGCTAATAAGTTTACCAGATTTCAACCCAACTCTCACATGGGCTGTGGCAAGACCCCTCTTTCAACCCTCGCCCCTGGGGGCTTCCTTGTGATCACCAGTTCAGCAGAGCTTCAGTCACAACAAGCACACAGACTTAAGAGGCCTCGTAGGCCAAGTCCTTCCAATCTTCCCCTGTGGATTGGTGCCCTCCAGGGAGCAAGGGTCCAGTCCGTTTGCTGGATCAGGAAGAAAGCCCCAGCTCCACCTTAGCTGTTGTCTGGGGGGCTCAAGAGTTTGAAGGCTGATAATGCAGGAAGTTCGTTAGCACCCTACTCGAGAAGGTACATACAATGCTGCAGGAACAGACACAGCTGCATTTTTAATACCATGTACCCCAAAGGCATTAACCCTAATTCAATAAGGTTTAATTTAACTCCGTAAAGCTTCTCTTAATTCCATATGGTTCGTTCAGGACATTATGGAATATTGTCAGTGTGTCACACCTGCTGGTCAAGTGCTAGGCACATACAGATATAAAATGAGACCAAGCGGGCAGGCTTCTTGATCTGCACTAAGTCTGCCCAATGATTCATTAGAACGTAGGAATTCATCTTAGCTACTTAGAAACGTTAAGAGCCTGGGGCTAATCTCACTCCTTGGGAAACAGGTAACGAGGGTTGATTACTATGCCTCCGTGGGTGAACTGGCATATAAGTAATTGGCAGATCGTCTTCTACTCTAGCTTTGGATTGTTTTTCCTCGGGTGTGATAGCAGCACTGAAGTTGCTGACACAAACAAGCATAAGCGAGACCCTGATTTGAGTGACAGAGTAAAAGCGTTTTCAAGGGTGGTTGTGTGATTTGATTCTGAAAACCTACATGGTTATATTGACCGTGCTAGTTTATGGACCTACATAGTCCACTCTTCTCGTCTTCTTATGTCCTAAACTCGTAGTTGTTGCTAAGGATATTTAATCCTATTCAACTCCTATGACCTTTTCTTTAGGAAAGTAATCAACATGAGAAGAACCCTAAGAAAGGTGAGATGGGTACTCAGATAAGCAGTTGCTTAACCAACGTTTATTTTATACCCTGTATTTCTTACAAGCACCACCCACTTCTTGCTGGGTTGAGCCCAATGACTTCAATTAGATCAAATCATTTCAGCCTTGGTGTGAGACACAGGAAGAGAACAGGGGGGACCGAACTGCCACCCAGAGGATGTGGCAATGGGAGGGAATTGATGAGGTGAGAGATACACAGATGACCCCAGCAGGCAAGCACCCTTGCAGAGGAAGGAGGTCAGAGGAGATGGGCATTACCTTGAAGGAATGGGAGAACAGAAGCACACAACTCACTGCACAGGATGTGCTGGTAGTTTTTCCCTCTTTATTTTTTAAAAACACTTGATTCATAGCATTATTCTGAAGAGAGTTTACGTCAGCCCTCTGTACACGTTCTCAACATGCTTCAGGGGGAAAGACAGCTCCGTGGGAACACCTCCCCGCCAGCTCCTGATCTCCCAGCTCCCCAGCCACATACTCCCTGCCCCCTCCCAGAGAATGGCTGCTGCCCCCAGTCCTGCCGCGGAGAGGGGAAATGCTGTGTTCCTTTATACAAAACACTGAGGAGTCAATTTAAATTACCGATCAATGGCACATCCGCTAACCATGCTCAGTCAGTTTATTAAGCAAAGATAGATCAGCACAATACAGAAAAGCAAAGGTTAGCACTGTACCAGCTGGGGATACAGGCTCGCAGCAGTCTTCAATCTGTTCCAAAATCATGAGCTTAGCTGACATTTATATCCTGCATTTTCAATAGGCAGAACACCCTCCGCTACCCCACCCACCCCCATCTCACGGTCACATCAAAGACCTAATTTCCCTATTCTTATCTACTTTCCCCACCTGTTTTTCAAGGTCTACAGACATCTTCACCCAAGACACCTGCACCAATCACTCCTATCACTTTATACCCTGTATTTTGTACACTAATTGTTATTTGGCAAGCCTTAACAGAACATACATCTTGCTTGACAGTTCCTACACTTACAAATACCAGAGGTTATATACAGCTCACTCCGTAGCCTTTGATTAATTTAGAGCGCACAAGTCACTGATCACGGTACTCATGCAGCTACGTAAAATGTATCATACCAACTGACATTGGTGGGTCTCACAGAGATCTGAAAACTTTAACATCCAACTGAAAAGGAAACAGCAAAATGTTTCCCTGCCTTGCACATGCTCCCAACCTCATGGAGACCACCAGAAGCATCACAGGTGAAGATGGAAGAAACAGTAAGTGGAAAAACACCATAAGTAGACATGATTCCACTATCCTGTCATCCTGGTGTATGGAGTTGGTTTGACCAGCTTTTAACTCATTTTCCAAACACCCCACCAGATTATTTGAGACGGTAAGCAAGCCATTCCTAGCAAAGAAAAAATAGTTTTTAAATATGGACCTTTCAAAATCAGCTCAGGGGTCACAAGTCAACAACTGTAAGCTTAGCATGAACACAAAGCATGCTAGGAGTCTGCTTCATAGTTACACAACTTAGCGAAAGTGCGAAAATACAAAACCGTCAGAAATATATGATATTGGCTAATAGCCCCTCCCCGCTCAGATTTATAGCAACAGGGTGACTCCCTGGGGGGGAAAAAAAAAAAAAAAATCACATAGCTGATGTGAAAGCATTTAACTGAAGTTTAGGCTGTTTTAGCAAAACACATGACAAAACAAAATTGACACACACAAAATCAATATAATTAAAGCTTTAAGAGTAATCTCTGTCCAAGCATTAGACGTAAGTATTTCTAAGTCACCATCATGCCTGTGATTATACAGAGCCTTTTCTGCTTCGTGCATGACATTGTTAATCTGATTAAGATGCGTATCTCTTCGGTCTAATGATATTTTTACATTTATGGTTAGTGGATCAACGTGTAGGTTGAACAACTGGTATTATTTTTCAACTTCATCCTGGTGATGGGGTTCACTTTGGATAATGGATTCCCTGATGCCTGTTCCAACCTACACGTTATGGTTCGACTTGCAACACTGTGGGTCAAACAGAAAGTTGGAGTGAAGCAAAGTCTCCATAGGTCAAAAAAAATTTTAACTGGTTACTATGCAATCCCATCTCTCCAGAGCCTAGGTCGCCCTAACTGCTGGTTGTCACCAGTGGATGAGTCTTGCAGGACAAGAGGCTGTAGCCTCTTGTCCATCTGTCTCGTTGAGCCGTGTCCATGCCGTGAGCATGGCCACAGACAGTAGTTTTGATGTCAGACATTACACAGGCACACGCACTGATACACGGCAGCAGGCTACACGTGGTGGGCTCCAGGTTTGCACTGCTGAATGAAATACCAGGAGCTGTGGTACATCCAGACACTCGTTGTAGAGGTCTTCTTCTAGGTAATCAAGTGACTGGACAAACGCCAATTTATTAAACATGTCAGCGCTAAGATTCGGACAACGGAAGCCAAGACTGTTTAGATCAACAAGTACCTCTGGTATGATGAGGTGTCACTGACCCCAAATTACAAATTGTGCTCAAGGGAATCTGTTTGCAGGATTTGAGACATTGCCGGTTTACAAGAGCCTTTGAGATATACTGATGGAAAGACCATTTAGCTAATTTTTTGTCAGTGATAAAATCAGGAAATTTATCCATTTCATCATCACTTGACAAACTGGTTATGGCAGTTAACACAACTATCATAAATTGTGCAAATAATCTTCTTACCTCTGCCATGTTCCTTTTCTTTCCTGTAATTCATTCATTAATCTTGGTGTCTGGCTGAACAGTTTAGCAATGTCATGCTCATTATACACACACACACACACTATACCTTTCCTCAGTAGTTAGGCCATTAATGGCATATTATAGGTTTAGAAACTGTTTCCACTGCCTGGTACTTGAAATAGTTAATGTGTCTTTTTATATTTTCTAAATCTCCCTGTAGCTCACGAAAGCTCATGCTCAAATAAATTGGTTAGTCTCTAAGGTGCCACAAGTCCTCCTTTTCCATTTGGAAAAAGACATCCCTGATCCAAATAATCCTAAAACTGAACAAACAATTCCATCAAAACTTCAGAGTTGCCTATTTTGAAAGATACCAGACTATGTAATAGTTTCTGGAGCAGCTCCCAGATTTTGCACTTGTCCCTGATAAAATGCTATTAAGTCTAATAACAAAGATGCATACAGCAACAATACATTTGTTGTTACACAGTGGACAAATTCAGCAATATTCCATTGAGAAAGATTTAAAACAATAGATATATGCATAAACTACACATTATTAAGCAAAGCACTAGGGACTGAAATAGCAGTTAGACCAGTAAGCGAGCACAGTCCAACCTTAGGGCACTGTAACATCTCTCTAGCTAATTGCACTCAGTTGTTCTTACGAGTGGGTGGAAGTGTAATTGGCTCATCTGTCACCTGTAGGTTTATCTTTTCCCTTCCGATGCCTGGGGGTTTCTTCACTATGCACTGATATACCTTGGTGTCTTTGGTCTGGGTGACGCACCTCTAAAACATCTGAAGTTGGTTAGCATGCTAAACTTTATCCACATTTCTCTTATTCCCAGTAACCCGATTACAGATAAATGAGTTTAATTTATCCATAGTTCAATGGAGAGACAGCCATTTATTATACAAATTATGCTTCAATAAGCATAACAGAAGCATGATCTGGTCTCCTACTTTCCAGTCATTTTCCTTTAATTGTCAAAATACACTTTTGCTTTTCACTGTGATATTCTCCATTCGTTAGCTATGTACACGTGCTTGTTTAAGGTAGTCTTTGAAAGTTTTGCACAAGACATCCATTTTTATTCCCTCAATCTCATGCATCATTAGTTTTTCATAGATGTTTTGAAAGTCTCATTTCTCCATGCGTCATTACCTCAAACAAAATGCAATTTCTTGCACTAGCAAAGCAGTCCCGAATGCCATGTCAAGTAACGGAATGAGACTGTCCTGGTCTCTTCCCTTTAGAGAGAAACTTTCTCACCATCAGTTTGACGGATTCTGTTCATCCTTTCCACCTGTCCTGAGCGCAGTATGGACTGTGGTACTTTTGTTTTGTCCCTAACACCAAAAGACAATTTTGGAAGATTTTTTTCTGTAAAGTTAGTTCCTCAATCTGATTTCAATTTTGCCAGTAGGGCCCAATAGGAGAATACCTAGACTACCAACACACGAGCCATTGCTGAAGAAAAAAAATATTTATTTCCTTTTTAACTTGCAGGTAACAGTCCCACAAAATGAATCTGCAAAGTAGACCACGGCCCTGAATTTTTATGAGCTTTAAGGGGAGCACTGTTCTTATTACTTTAAGATCATTTTGCACACAGATTAAGCAATTGTCACAGCATTATTTCACATTATTTCTTATCTCTGGCTACAAACCTACTCTTGCCAATCTTTGCCTGGTTTTATCAGTCCCTTGCTATCCTCCTGAGGGAACGTCATGGACCAAATAAATCAAATTTTCAAATTAGTGCCCCATTCCCTTTTTACATAAGAAAGCAACTCTCCGTGGTTCTCTATTTTGGTTTGTAAGATTTTAAGAGTTAGTCCTATGACAATTCCTTCCTTAGCCTGCTCCTGTTTTATTGCTTCTGACAATATGGCAATCCACCTCTGCAGAGCCTACAAAACAGGTAGTCTCCGCAAGACTGATTGCTAGAACAGAAATGCTCACAATTTTATGGAAAGAGCCCATCACTTCCTTGTCACCCCTTGATCACTTGGTGTAGCAAGAGTTAGCGATAAGATTTTCATAATGAAACAGAGTCGTACAGCTTTCTTCATTAGCATACTGGTGAATATCTCCGCCTGTCCTGCAGCACACTGGGGTCTGATTCCTGACAAGGAGGCTGTACTTCAAGGTTTAGGAATTTACCAGTGACTTTGGTAAGAACAGAGTACCTTTATAAACAAATCACGTAATGAAATGAGAAGGCCGAGGTGGGGGACACAAAAATAAAGTGACGAAGAAAGCAAGTACCAAAAAAAAATAAATAAATAAAAAAAAATATAGGAGGACAGCGTAGAATACGGGAGGAAAAGCCATTTATAAGAGATGGGAGGGGAGAGTCTATGGCCAGGGCAGGAGGTCAGACTAGATGGATCATAATGCTCTCTTCTGGCCTGGGAATCTAGGAAACCTTTAGAACCTAGGGGTTACAGTGGACAAGAAGCTGGATATGAGTCAACAGTGTGCCCTTGTTGCCAAGAAGGCCAATGGCATTTTGGGATGTATAAATAGGGGCATTGCCAGCAGATCGAGGGACGTGATCGTTCCCCTCTATTCGACATTGGTGAGGCCTCATCTGGAGTACCGTGTTCAGTTTTGGGCCCCACACTATAAGAAGGATGTGGAAAAATTGGAAAACGTCCAGCAGAGGGCAACAAAAACGATTAGGGGACTGGAACACATGACTTATGAGGAGAGGCTGAGGGAACTGGGATTGTTTAGTCTACAGAAGAGAACAATGAGGGGGGATTTGATAGCTGCTTTCAACTACCTGAAAGGTGGTTCCAAAGAGGATAGATCTAGACTGTTCTCAGTGGTAGAAGATGACAGAACAAGGAGCAATGGTCTCAAGTTGCAGTGGGGGAGGTTTAGGTTGGATATTAGGAAAAACTTTTTCACTAGGAGGGTGGTGAAACACTGGAATGCGTTACCTAGGGAGGTGGTGGAATCTCCTTCCTTAGAAGTTTTTAAGATCAGGATTGACAAAGTCCTGGCTGGGATGATTTAGTTGGGGATTGGTCCTGCTTTGAGCAGGGGGTTGGACTAGATGACCTCCTGAGGTCCCTTCCAACCCTGATATCCTATGAAAGGGAGAGGATGAAGCGAGGGAAGCAATGTAGGAAAGGAGAGAGGCAAGATCAGGGGTAGGTTTATTAGAAAAGTTGGAATTTGGTGGGGGCATTGCATAGCCATGCAGAATTGGAAAGCAAAAGCAAGGGTATGAGAAAACCAGTGAAGCGTTCCAAAGCACAGGCAACAGCACCAAGTTCAGCACCCTGAGTTGAGTGAGGCATGAATGAGGAGAGAAAGGAGCAGACCATAAACACCGAAGCCTTTGAGTTAAACCGTCCTCATCAGACAGTGGTGTGGGAATTTGAAGATTTAAAGGCTGCTCTTTTTCATTTTTAGACCTGTTCCTTTCTTCTCCTTTTCTACATTCTGAGTGAGCCACTAATGGGCCCCGTTTTGCTGCTGCTAACTGCTGCTGTGCTGCGGGTGGAGCGGGCGGGGGGGTGTTCAGGGGCACTGCTTTCCCCCAACGAGTTGCCATCTGGCTCCACTTCAGGGGCGGTGTTCTGGGGTGGGAGCAGGGCCGAGGTCTCACCGCCCAAGTCTGGCTTTTCTTTCTGCCAGAGCGGGGCCATCCCATCCTCACTATCCAACGAGCTCTCACTGCCGGCCAGGACAGGCTCCTCCTTCCTCCACCGCCTCCTCCTCTTGCGGCCAGGCAGAGGTGGCTCGTTCTCAGCAGAGGTGTCACGGTCTGAGGCTGACCCGGAGCACAGGACTGCCACCTCCACGCGGGGCAAGGCTGGGCTCTTGGAGGGCCGGCCCCGCTTGCGCTTGGAGGGTGATTCAGCACTGGGGGCAGCCGGGGCCCAGGGCACCTTGGGGGGCCGGCCCCGTCGGCGCTTCTCCAGAGGCTGCTCACTGCTTACTGTCTTGCTCCTGGATGAGACTGGCTCAGGGGCACTGGATCCTGGCTTCTGGGCATGTGGCTTTGGGGTGCTGGGTGAGGGCTGTGCTTCCGCCTCCCCTGGCAGTTCTGAGGTCCTGCTCCTTGGTGAGGAGAGCTCAGGCACCTTGGTCTCCAGCTTCATGACATGGGATGTGGGGACACCGGGTGGTGGCTGTACATCCTCCTTGTTGATTTCTGGAGACTTCTTTTTGGAGGGCTGGTGCCACTCATGGGGCAAATCAGTATGAGGGATGACCAGGGCACCGTGCACCTTGGGAGGTCGGCCCTGCTTGCGCTTCTCGAGGCGGGAGTTGCTATCACTGCTGTCTGTCTCGCTCCCGGGTGAGAACAATTCAGGGGCCTTGGTCTCCAGCTTCCTGACGTGGGACTTAAGAGTGCCGGATGGCAACTGCTCCAAAGACTTGATCTTGGGAGGCCGGCCCCTTTTGCGGGGCAACTCAGTGCTGGGGATGACTGGGGAACACCGTGCCTTGGGAGGACGGCCCCGCTTGCGGGGTGACTCAGCACTGGGGGTGACCAGGGAACATTGTGCCTTGGGAGGCCGTCCCCGCTTGCGGGGTGACTCAGCGCTGGGGGCGACTGGGGAACACTGCGCCTTCTGAGGCCGGCCCCGCCCACGGGGTGACTCAGCGTTGGGGGCGACTGAGGAACACTGTGCCTTGGGGGGCCGGCCCCGCTTCCGGGGCGACTCGGCCCTGGGGGCGACCGGGGAACACCATGGCTTGGGAGGCCGGCCCTGCTTGCGGGGTGACTCAGCACTGGAAGCGACTGGGGAACACTGCGCCTTGGGAGGCCGGCCCCGCCCACGTGGAGACTCAGCACTGGGGGCGACTGGGACACGGTGCGCCTTGGGAGGCCGGCCCCGCTTGCGCTTCTCAAGGGAAGAGTCATTCTCACAGATCTTCTTGCTCCTAGGTGAAGAGGGCTCAGGTGCCTTGGTCTCTGGCTTCCTGGCATGGGACTTGGGGGTGCCAGCTGGGGGCTGCACCTTCCCCTGGCTTGGCTGCTGCACAGACTTGTTCTTGGGGGGCCGGCCCCGTTTAGGCTTGAGGGGCACTGGGGACAGGCTGAGGGCCATCTCTGGCTCAGAAGCTTCATCATCACTCTCCACCTCGACCCTGTGGCTGGCGGGCTGGCTGCGGTGCTGCAGCAGCTCCTCGCCGCTGGAGGACAGCGCCAGCTCCGAGATGCTGCTGGCCCAGCTGCTGCCGCTGTCGTTGTCTTTCTGGTCCAACTCCCTCCTGCCACCCAAGTCCGGCAGTTTGTCCTCAAGCCCCATGTCCTGGGTCATGCCTGTCAGCTTCTCCCGGGGCTAGGCTCACAGACCTGCGGGCCAGCTGAGGGAGGGGAGAGACAAACAGCAAGTGGACAGAGGGCAGCGACTCACCTCTATCTGCACTTCCCCCCCCCACCAAGCATTAGAGCCCCACTCCCAGGTCCCCCTCCCCTCCCCCAGCCCCCCAACCCTCCCCCCAGCTCCCCCCTCTCCCAGCCCCTCCCCCAGCCCCCCAACCCTCCCCCCAGCTCCCCCCTCTCCCAGCCCCTCCCCCAGCCCCCCAACTCCCCCCTCTCCCAGCCCCTCCCCCAGCCAACCAACCCTCCCCCCAGCTCCCCCCTCTCCCAGCCCCTCCCCCAGCCCCCAACCCTCCCCCCAGCTCCCCCCTCTCCCAGCCCCTCCCCCAGCCCCCCAACTCCCCCCTCTCCCAGCCCCTCCCCCAGCCAACCAACCCTCCCCCCAGCTCCCCCCTCTCCCAGCCCCTCCCCCAGCCCCCAACCCTCCCCCCAGCTCCCCCCTCTCCCAGCCCCTCCCCCAGCCCCCCAACCCTCCCCCCAGCTCCCCCCTCTCCCAGCCCCTCCCCCAGCTCCCCCAACCCTCCCCCCAGCTCCCCCCTCTCCCAGCCCCTCCCCCAGCCAACCAACCCCCGCCCCCACGCGCTCAGCACCTCGGTTTCGGGCCGCGCGGTTTGGATAGGGCCGCGCGCCGTGCCCACTTCCGGAGAGGAGCCTGACCACCCACGCGCCAAGAAGGCAGGACAATCAACGGGCACTGGCAGGGAACAAATGAGGGGCGGGCCCGGGAGAATTGAGCGGCAGCCAGATTGACCAATCGAGCTCCGGGGCTCGGCCTCGGTGGGTGAGCAGCGGGGAGCGTGGCCAAACAGAAGGGGAGGGCGGGGTTTGAAGCTGAGTGACGGCTCAGGTAGCCAATCAGCAATGGGAATGCTGCGCGGCGCTATGTTTGACGAACCAATCAGCCAATCAGACGTGGAGGAGGAACGGTTTTCCCAAGTAGCCAACCAATCAGAAGCCGAGCTGGGGGGCGGGCCAGCCAATAGGGGAAAAGAAGGAGCTCTTAAATGGATAGCTTCCTGGGTTAACATGGGGTCAGCCAGGTGACCTCTGACCCCAGAGGCAGGGTTAGGGGCCCTCACGCCAAGGGGGTCACGGCTGCAGCCTGGTCACGTGACCTGACCGGTGCCCTGGGCTGTCACATGGCAAACGCTGACCCCTCGGTGCCCCCAGGTCACGTGACGCCCCAACCCACGGTGACCCCTGTGACCCTCAGGCGGCTGGGCCGGGGCCGGGGGCGCCCCGGTGGGGAGCTGACCTGGGCCCATCCTGTCCCTGGCCGGGCCCATCCTGTCCCTGGCCAGGCCCAGGTTCGCCGAGGCCAGAGGGGCCCATCAGGCCCAGGAGCCCCTTAGAGCACGGGGGGGGGAATCTCTCCCCCGGGACGAACACGCACGACCTATGGCGGGTGGGGCGGGGGGGTTAGGGTGACCAGGTGTCCGCTTTGCGACTGGAACAACCGGTGGAAAAGGGACCCTGGCGGCTCCGGGCCGACTGGGCCGTTAAAAGCCCGCTCGGGGGTGCTGTGGCTGTAAGGCAGGCTAGTCCCTACCTGTCCTGGCTGGCACTGCGCTGCGTGCGCCCCGGGAGCAGCAAACGACCAGCAGGTCCGGCTCCTAGGCAGCAGGGCCACGGCAGCGCTGTGCACTGCCCCAAGCACCGGTTCCCGCTCCCATTGGCTGGGAACTGGCCAATGGGGGTGGGGGAGCAGTCTCTGCGGGAGTGTGGAGCCTCCTGGTCCCCCCCGGCCTAGGAGCCAGACCTGCTGGTTCTTTGCCGCTTCTGGATCATGCGCAACACCGGTGCCAGCATAGGCGGGGGAGGTGTGTGTGGGGTGCCTCCCCTGCCTATGCCCTGCTCCCAGACCTCTGCCCCACAACCCCTCACCTCACCTGGGGGGCCTCGGGTCCTGGGCCCCTGTGGTGGCCCCACCCCCGCTCCCAGGTCTCTGCTCCCGGGTATCGCTTGCCCGTAGCCCCACACCTGGCCCCATGGACGGGGCTCTGCTCTTGGCCCCGCACGTGGGGTCCTAGTTGCTGGTCCCTGCCTGGAGCTCCGCTCCTGGCCCCATACCCTCCCCCAACTGTCGCCTCGGCCCCCTTATCCCTGTCTGGGTCCCCCGCTCCTGAAGAGACAGCCCTGCTCCCAATCAGGGGCAGGGGTGGATGGGTAAGGGGGCTGGCTTTCAGCACCCCCACTACTAAAAATGTTCCAGTGCCACTGGGTGCCAGGACAGGCAGGCAGCCTGCCTTAGCCCCCCTGCTGGGCTGCTGACCAGGAGCTGCCTGAGGTAAGCCAGTGCCCCAGCCCTGAGCCCCCCCAAACCCAGAGCTCCAAACCCCTCATCCCTGGCCTCACCCCAGAGCCAGCACCCCCAACCCAGAGCTTTCACCCCAACTCCCTGCCTCAACCTGCAGCCCCCTCCTGCACTTCAAATCCCTTGGCCCCATCTTCCAGCCTGGAGCCCCCTCCTGCACCTCATTCCCCAGCCTCACCCCAGATCTGGCACCCTCAGTAAGAACCCTCACCCCTTCCTGCACCCAACCCCGCAGCCCAGTGAAAGTGAGTGAGGGTGGGGGAGAGCGAGCCACCCAGGGAGGTGGAATGTAGTGAGCCGGGGGGCGGGGCCTCAGGGCTAGGGTGTTTGGTTTTGTGCAACTAGAAAGATGGCAACTCTAGGGGGAGGGGTCCTATGCCAGGCTATGGGGGTGGTACCATGCCAACGCTGTGGGCACAGGAATGTGTAAAGAAAAGGCGGCTCTGCAATTTCCGTGGCTCGGGCAGTCCCAGGGTGGATCATCGCCAGCACTGGGCCCCAAGTGCTTCCTGATTCAGCCCCTCCTGGAGTGGGAGCAGTGGCTCGTGACACATTTGCTTGGCCTTGGGGCTGCTCCCCAGACAGACACATGCTCAGAGGCAGAGGGACACACACACAAAGACTCACCTGTCCTGCTGCTGCTGCCCGGGGCAGGGCCTGCCAGGCATGGAAAGAGCAAAACTCCCAAGCTAATGGAAGGAGGCAGCCATAGCTGATCAAATGGCTCCCCATGCTCCAGAAATTAGCTCCTAGCCTATTGCAAACAACCCTCCTCCTGCCACATGCCCCAGAGGCATCCGGATTTCAACAGAAACGCAGCATCAACAAGGGGGAAACTGTGCCATGAAGAGGGGAAGAGACATGCATTACGAGACAGAGGAAAGGCTAGGAATGACTCACAGGCCATCCTCTGGTCTAACCCACAGATTCCTGCCTAGCACTGTGGCTAGAATCCAGGAGGGCTGATTCCCAGTCCCCATTGCTTGAACCAGCCTGAATGTCCACCATATCCTGGGGACCTGGCGGGGACTCGGCCAGAGGGGCAAGGTGGATGGGGGCGTTTGACGAGGCAGCCAGCCAGCTTTGAGTCAGAGTCAATGAGCTCATGCTGAGAGGCTGGGCCCAGCCCTAAAGAGGCACTGCCAAACCTGGACCGGGAACTCACAGGTGTGCAGACAAACAGGCAGAGGGAGCTGGGATCCCAGGCCAAGACCCTGGAGGTGTGTGTGGGGGGGCTCCTCCTTCCACCCCACCCCTTTCTTGTCCGCACAGCCCCCTCCCTAAGAGTCTGTTTCCCCAGCAGAGATGGAGATGACTCCCCATCAGAGCCCATCCAGACAGTCCCTCTCACCTCCGAGGCTGGGTCGTCCCCCCCAGTGTACTCCCTCGGGCACACCAGATTTGCAGCTGCCCTGACGCTCTGGGATAGTTGCTCCCCTTAGCCCCCTCCTCTCAGCTAGAAGTTCACCCCCTTTCTAGGGCTATGGTGGATGATTTTCCAGCCTGGGCTGTTAGGTGTGGCCTGAGAGTCGCTGTCAGGACCCAGCTGGGTTTTTAGAGGCACTGAGGAAATGTTACCAAGGGGATTCAGAAGCCGGGGGCTGGTGTTTGCTCTGTGCTTGGAGCCGCCTTTAAAAATGGGAGAGGGGAGGTGGGTGGGGTAATCTGTTTCACAGGCCCCAGGTATGTTGGTGAGAGAGACAAGCCACACAGAGCTCCTCTTCCACTCCAGGGAAGAGTCTGGTCCGTGAATGGTTCTCCCAGTCGGGGTTGCCAACTTTCTAATCAAAGAAAATGGAACACCCTTGCCCTGTCCCGCCCCTTCTCCAAGGTGCCCTCCCCGCTCACTCCATGCCCCCCTCCATCAGTCACTTGCTGTCCCCCACCCTCGCTCACTTGCTCATTTTAACTGGGCTGGGTAGCAGGTTGGGGTGAAGACGGGGATGAGGGGTTTGGGGTGCAGGAGGGGGCTGCTGGCTGGGGTGTGTGGCCGAGGGGTTCGGGGTGTGGGAGAGGGCTCCGGGCTGGGGCAGGGGGGTTGGGGTGTGGGAGGGGGTATGGGCTCCGGGCATGGGCTCGGGGGTGAGGGCTCTGGGGTGGAGCCAGAAATGAGGGAGGGGGCTTTGGGCTGTGGCAGGGGATTGTTGGGGGGGCTCTGGGCTGGGGGTGCGAGCTCTGGGGTGGGGCTGGCGATGAGGAGTTTAGGGTGCAGGAGGGGGTTTGGGGTGTGGGCTCTGGGTGGCTCTGGCTGGTGCAGTTCGAGGGGGCTCTGGGAGGCTAACTGAGCCCAATGGCTTTAGTTAACATTTCCCGGAGATGGAGGAAGTAAGTACGTACAGCTCCCAGGAAGCAGTGGTATGTCCCTCCGGCTCCTAGGTGGAGGGGCGACCGGGGGGCACTGCATGCTGCCCCTGCCTGCAGGTGCCGCCCTGAGTGCTGGCTCCACAGCTCCCATTGGCCACAGCTGTGGCTCCCTGGATTCACGCCCACCGCGGCTTCCCAGCTAATGGGAGCTGTGGAGCCGGTGCTTTGGGTGGGGGCAGCGTGCGGAGCCCCCCTGGCTGCCCCTCCGCCTAGGAGCCGGACATGCTGGCCGCTTCTTGGGAACCGTGTGGAGCCGGGCAGGGAGCCTGCCATAGCCCCGCTGCAGCTAGCTGGACTTCTAATGACCTGGTCAGATGTGTGTCAGGTTGCCAGAAAACCGGACACCTGGCAACCCTACTCACAGCTAAACAGGAGGAGGAGCAGATAGTTTAGCATAAGCAGTTAATGCCTGTGCTAAGGACCCATTCAAGGTGAAGTGGCCCGTTAGTGGGAGGGTGTTTCAAATGAGCCCAGAGAGAGAAAGAGAAATTAGACGTGGGGAGGGGAATTGATTGTGAACCAGAGACGGACTGGCTGGCTCAGTGGGGGGGATGAGACGTGGGGCCTTCCCCCTCCCGGGGGCACTGGGGGATGGGGCATTGCTGGCTGAGGCAGCTGCTGCCCCTGGAAACTCAGGAATGTGCTGGGCCCTGGCATTCGGTGCCACCCTCTCTCCCCTGGGAAGCTGGGGAATCCCCTGCAGGAAAACCGGGAGGGGGCCATGCACAGACAGCCCAAAATGGGGGCCCTGCACAGAATGAGGGTGCCCACCCCTGGGGTGCCTCCCAAAAGGAGAGTGGAGCCCCAGGGGGCTGCTTCATCACTCTTTGCCTAGCACCCCCTCCTGGAGTTGCCGGGGACCCTGGCACCCTGATTCCCCTGCCCAAAGGAAGAGCTGGAAGCACACCGGGACTGCAGCAGCCGAAGCGGGGCAGGGCAGGGCCGTGTGACTGTTCATGTCTCCGTCCTGTAGGTCCCACCCTGGGGGAGCCCTCGGTGCCCCATGGGGGGAAGAGATGGCACTCGGCGTGCAAAACGGCTGCACTGGGAAACCCACAGGGGATGAGGCAGAGACTGTGGTGATGAACCAGGCGGTGACCTCACGACATCAGCCACCCGCCCAGACCCTGCGCCATCCTGGTGCTGGAGGCTGGAATATAGCAAGGGAACAGGGCTGTGTCTTGGTGGTAGAGGTTCCTGAGAGCTGGGATATGGTGGGGGGATAGGGCTGTGTCTTGATGCCAGGGGTTCCTGGAGTTGGGTATAGTGGGGAGGGTGGGGCTGTGTCTCGGTGCAAGAAGTTCCTGGGGGTTGGGATATAATGCGGGGGGGGCGCACAGGGATCGGTTCTTGTCCCTACACTATGTAACATTTTTGTGAGTAGCCTGGCCCAAAACATAAACGCTTCACTGATAAAGTTTGCAGATGACACAAAGATTGGGGGGAGCAGTAAATATAGACGATGAGAAGTCACTGAGTCAGAGCAATCTGGATTGCCTGGTAAATGGGTTGCAAGCAAATATTGTGTGTTTGAATATGGTTGAGTCTCCATGTGTAGATCTAGAAACCCAGAATGGTAGAAAGGCCATGCTGAGAATGTGAACCAGACAGAGAGTGCAGCGGCTGGGTGTGGAGCAGGGTGTGGGGTGGGCTGGGAGAAGACAGTTACCTTTTTCCGTAACTGGTGTTCTTCGAGATGTGTTGCTCATGTCTATTCCACAGTAGGGTGTGCGTGCTCGCCACGTGCACTGGTGCCGGAAGTTTTTCCCCTAGCAGTTCCTGTAGGGGGAATATCACTGCACCCCCTGGAGTGGTGCCTCCATGGCGCGGTATAAGGGGAGCTGTGCGCTCCCCCCACCCTCGGTTCTTTCTTGCCGGACAACTCCGACAGAGGGGAAGGAGGGTGGGATGTGGAATAGACATGAGCAACGCATCTCGAAGAACACCAGTTATGGAAAAAGGTAACTGTCTTTTCTTCTTCGAGTGATTGCTCATGTGTATTCCACAATAGGAGATTCCAAGCGATATCTGTTGGAGGTGGGTAGGAGTTCACAGATTCCCGGGACGGAGTACAGCCCTACCGAACCCGGCATTCGTCCCTGGTTTGAGAGACAATCGCATAGTGCGAGGTGAACGTGTGAACAGAGGACCAGGCAGCGGCCCTACAGATGTCCTGAATTGGGACGTGGGCCATGAAGGCAGCTGACAAGGCCTGTGCCCGCGTTGAGTGTGTCTTCACATCGGTGGCGGGGGAACTCCTGCCAGATCGTAACAGGTGCAGATGCACAAGGTGATCCAGCGAGAGAGATGCTGGGTGGAGATCAACCGCCCCTTCATGTGCTCAGCTGAAGCAATAAACATTTGCGAAGACCTGAATGGCTTAGTCCGTTCCAGAAAGCCAGTGCCCTATGTACATCGAGCATGTGGAGGAGGCGTTCTTCATTGGACACGGGAGGCTTGGGGCAGAGGACAGGCAGGAAGATGTCTTGGCCCATGTGAAAGACAGAGACCACCTTAGGGAGGAACGCAGGGTGTGGGCGGAGCTGGACCTTATCCTTGTGAAAAAACGTGTACGGGGGTCCAGAGGTCA
The DNA here is from genome assembly GCF_965152275.1 of Natator depressus. Classification (NCBI taxonomy): domain Eukaryota; kingdom Metazoa; phylum Chordata; order Testudines; family Cheloniidae; genus Natator; species Natator depressus. Next base: position 9,135,302 of record NC_134239.1, read on the forward strand.
GAGCCCTGAGCTCCGATACCTGCCTGGCCGATGTGATGGCAACCAGGAAGGCCACCTTCCATGAAAGATGAGACCAGGAGCACGTGGCCAGAGGTTCAAAGGCGGGTCCCATGATACGGGACAACACCAAGTTCAGATCCCACTGTGGGACAGGGGGCCTAGCATATGGGAAAAGACGGTTCAATCCCTTGAGGAACCATCCGGTCAAAGTATGGGAGAACACCATACGACCCTGCACCAGCGGATGGAAGGCCAATATGGCTGCCCGGTGCACCCTGACCGAGGAGGGGGCCAGGCCCTGGGTTCTAGGGTGGAGGAGGTAATCCAAGATAAGCTGAATTGGGGTGGCCGTTGGGGAAACACCGTGCTCGACAGCCCATCTGGAGAACCTGGACCACTTTGCCAAGTAGGCTCGGCGTGTGGACAGCTGCTGACTTTTCAGGAGGATGCGTCGGACCCTTCCAAACATGCCCGCTCCTCCCCGCCTAGCCATTGAGCAGCCACGCCATGAGGTGGAGAGCCTCTAAGTTGGGGTGAAGGAGACGGCCTCAGTTCTGGGAGAGCAAGTCCGGGCGGAGAGGCAACGGCCGCGGCGGGGCTGCCACTAGGCTCATGAGGGTCCCATACCAATGCTGCCAGGGCCAAGCCGGGGTGATTAAAATGACCCATGCCTTGTCTAACTTCACCTTCTCTAGGGCCTTGCTGATGAGGGGGAAGGGGGGGAAAGGCATAGAGAAGCTGGCCTGACCACGGCAGGAGGAAGGCATCTGAGATAGCACCCCGTCCCAGACCCTCCCTGGAGCAGAACCGGGGGCAACACCTGTTCTGCCTCGTTGCGAACAGGTCCACCTGGGGAATTCCCCGTGCTCGGAAGGTCTGGTGAGCCACCTCCGAGTGGAGAGACCACTCATACTGGGAGGAGAAATTCCTGCTCAAATGATCGGCCCGTGTGCTGCGGGCTCCCGGCAGGTGGAAGGCCCTCAGGGAGATGCCATGGGCTATACAGAAGTCCCACAGCCTGAGGGCTCCTTTGCAGAGGGCCGAGAACCAGGTCCCGCCTTGCCTGTTGATGTAAAACATCAAGGCCGTATTGTCCGTGAGGACCCTGATTATCTTGCCCTGTAAGTGTGAGCGGAAAGCCACACACGCCAGGCGTACCGCCCTGAGCTCCCTGATGTTTATGTGGAGGGACAACTCCGTGGTTGACCACAGCCCTTGGGTCTGAACTGTCCCCCCAACCCAGGTCCCATGCATCTGACACTAGCTCCAGTGATGGGGCCAAGTCCCGGAAGGGGACCCCTTGGAGCATGTTGCTCAGGGAGGACCACCACCGTAGAGAGGCAATCACCGGGCCTGGGAGAACTGTGAGGCCAACCAAAGTTGGAGAGGCCTCATCTGGAGTCTGGTGTGGCGTACTACATACGTGCACGCTGACATGTGACCCAGGAGCTGTAGGCATGCCCTGGCCGTTGTCATGGGGAATTTCGAGACCGAGGCGATTCGCCCTTTCAGGGTCTCGAACCTGCCCAGCAGGAGGGAGGCTGTGGCCGTCGAGGCATCCAGGAGCGCCCCGATTAACTCTATGTGCTGGACTGGAACTAATGTTGACTTGGCCTTGTTTACCAACACACCCAGGGTGGCACAAGCGGACAAAAGGAGCGCCACGTGGTCCCGCACCTGCAACCAGGAGCTGCCCTTGACCAGCCAGTCGTCCAGGTAGGGGAAGATCTGGACCCCCCGGCACCTGAGGTAGGCCACCACCACCGACATACACTTCGTGAACACCCTGGGGGCAGTGGATAGGCCAAACGGGAGGACCATGAGCTGATAGTGGTTCTGCCCCACTTGGAACCGGAGGAAGCACCTGTGCCCCTCGAATATATGAATATGGAAATACGTGTCCTGCAGGTCCAGGGCCGCGTACCAATCCCCAGGGTCCAGGAAGAGTATGATAGAGGACAGGGAGACCATGTGGAACTTGAGCTTGACCATGAACTGGTTCAGGTCCCACAGATCCAGGATAGGCCTGAGATGCCCTTTCACCTAGGGGATAAGGAAATAATGGGGGTAAAACCCCTTGCCCTTGAACTCCCTGGGCACCATTTCCACAGCTCCCAGACTGAGGAGCCGGCCCACTTCGTGCTCTAACAGGTCCACATGTGAAGGGTCCCCCAGGCCAGCGAGGGATGGGGGGTGGTTGGGCAGGGGCGAGACAAACTGCAGCATGTAACCCCGAGAGATGGTGTTGAGGACCCATTGGTCCGAGGTTAGTCGCGACCATTCTGAGAGGAAAGCACACATGCGATTGCGGAAGGGAAGCTTTATTGAAGGGGGAGTCCCCTCGGGAGTTGCCCGGGTACACCCCGGCGCCCCATCAAAAATGCTTTTTTCCCGCCTGCTTGCCCTTAGAGGGCCCAGGCTGCAGGGCAGGACGCGACTGCCTTTGAGGGCGCCCCTTCCGATCCTTAGACCTGTTATAGGCGGGCTCATATCTAGGCTGAGAAGCCTGGGCAGGGGCCTGCTGCGGCTTGAACTTGGCTTTGGCCGGCGGTACGTAAAGGCCCAGGGTCTGCAAGGTTGTGTGGGAATCCTTCATGCCACGCAGCCTGGCGTCCATTTGTTCTGCGAACAGAGCCTTCCCATCAAACGGGAGATCCTGCATAATTGGCTGGGACTCCGTGGATAGCCTGGACAGCAGGAGCCATGATGCCCTCCGCATGGATACTGCTGAGGGCATGGATCGAGCAGCCGTGTCCGCCGCATCCGACGCCGCCTGTAAGGCAGCGTTGGCAGCAGCCGCACCGTCCTCCAGCAGCACCTTGAAGTCTTTCTTGTCTCGCTCCGGGAGGGAGACCTCAAATTTTGGCAGTGAGCCCCACAAGTTAAATTCGTATCTGCTCAGGAGAGCTTGGTGGTTAGCCACCCACAGCTGGAAGCTTGAAGATGAATACAGCTTCCTACTGAAAGAGTCCAGTCTCCTCGAATCTTTATGTTTGGGCGTGGGAGCTGGTTGGCCTGGTCTCTCTCTGTGGTTGACACATTCGACCACCAGGGAGTTGGGCGCCGGGTGGGTATAGAGGTATTCATGCCCTTTGGCGGGTACAAAATATTTGCACTGTGCCTTCTTTGAAATGGGGGCCAGGGAAGCTGGCGTTTGCCACAAGGTGTTCGAAATGTTTGCCACCCCCTTGTGGAGGGGCAAAGCCACCCTGCCCGGCACCGGGGAGGACAGGACATTAAAAAGGGAGTCCGAGGGCCCCTCCATCTCCTCTGCTTGGAGGTTAAGGCTCGATGCTACCCTTTTCAGGAGCTCCTGGTGTGCTCTGAAGTCCTCCTGCGGGGCCGTGGGTGGCGGGGCCGCAACTGTATCATCCAGAATGGGGGGGGAAGCCGGCATGGAGCTCTGAGTGTCTGCCGGCACTGGAGGGTCCACCCCTTCGTCGGACTCCAGGCGCGGCGCCAAGGATGTACGTCCCACCGATTTAGCTCCCAGGGGCCTAGAGAGCGAGGCCAACAGCGCCTCTGAAGCTCCGGTTACTGAGCGAGCCCCCACCTGCGGCTGCGTCGGAGGCCACAGTGCCCACTGGTGCCACTGCCCTTGCTGCAGCACGAGCGGCACCGGCTGGTCGGCTTGACTAGGCTGACCCAAGGAGGGGTGGCGGCGAGCGGAGGTCGGGCTGACAAGTGACCTGGCACTATCGCCGGAGCAGGAGGAATGGCGGTGCCTGGAGCGACGGCGTCCACGGGACCGTGACCCCGACACAGAGGAGTGGTACCGCTCATAGCTGCTGCTCCGCGATCTGCTCCAATGCGTGGACCTTCGATGGCATGGTGCTGGCAATCTATGCCTCGAGCCGCGGGGACGGTGTCTCGGCGGGGAGCGAGAGCAGGAGCCTGACCAGGAGCGGCGACGGCGCCCATGCTGTGACCGACTGCGGTAGCCCTGACCACTCGGTGACTGTCTATGACGCCTTTCTCGGTCACATCGGTAATCGCTCCGTGGTGTGGAACGGTGCCGGGAGCCCTGTTCGGAAGGCAGCCAACCAGACAGTCTAGCGGATGTTGACGGCGATGCACGAGGACTGCGTCCTGAATGATCGCTGGGCGGCTAGCGGGGTCGGGAGCAGTCTCTTGACCAAGATCTGTGCCAAGCTGGGGGTGATTGCGGGGAGCCCAGCGGCGGTTTGCCTCTAGAGCAGGGGCCCGACACCGGCGGCACCCCTAGTACCAGCATGGTCATGACGTCTCGAGCCGCTTGGCATCCAAGGCATCCAGACATCCGGAGAGGCCTGACCCGACACGGCCGGGCTACTCCGCTCAACCTGAGTCAGAGGCCTAGGGTCCGGAGGGGAACAAGGGCTGCCCGACATGGGTCTAGCTTCTGCCCCTACTTTCTCTCGATGCCATTGCGACGGTTGGCTTTTCCTCGGCTTCTTCTGTCCCATAGCTGGGGAGCGGTGCCAGCTAGTGGAAGGCACCGAAGGGTCGCCGTGCACCGAAGTTGCGGTGCCCGGAACTGAATCGGCGTGCCGGAGCCAGGGTCAGCGCTGACTCCATGAGAATGGCCCGGAGTCTAATGTCTCTTTCCCTTTTTGTTCGGAGTTTAAAAGATCTACAAATCTTACAGCGGTCGCTGATGTGAGTCTCAGCCAAACAACATAGGCAATCCGCGGGCGGGTCACTTCTTGGCATAGAACGCCTGCAAGTGTCGCACGACCTGAAGCCCGGGTCCTGGGGCATGCCCCAGCCCGGGTACTTGAACTGAACTGACTGGAAGAACTGACTAGCACTAAGCGAACCGAAAAGTTCTGGGGACGAGCTACAGCTAAGCTGGAGCAGAATAGTTCCCACGCACCTTCCCTGGTGGCAGGAAGGAACTGAGGGTGAGGGGAGTGCGCAGCTCCCCTTATACCGCGCCATGAAGGCGCCACTCCAGGGGGTGCAGCGGTGCTCCCCCTACGGGTACTGCTAGGGGAAAAACTTCTGGCACCGGCGCACGTGACGAGCACACGCACCCTACTGTGGAATACACATAAGCAATCACTCGAAGAATGGGATGTAGAGCAGGTGGGGTGCAGGGCGAACGGGGGAGGCTGGAGGCAGCGTGTGTGGGGCACAGGGCAGACGAGGGAGGGTGGACAAGGACTAGGGTGGGCAGGTGGAGTGCCGGAGGTGGGGAGGGCATGTGGATTGCTCAGACGCACCAGGCTCTACGAGATACGGAATAGAGAGAGGTGTGTATGAATATCTCAGACACACGGAGAAGACTCTCAAGGGCACGAGGAGCCGCCATGTGCCAGGCTGTTACTCCACCAGCTGTACCATGTAAGGGCAGAGGGAGGGTGGCGTGGAGGCACAGGATCTGTGCTCTGGCCCGGCCATTCATGTGCCAGACGCCCAGGGCTCCTGCTGTACCCCCAGGGCAGGTCCCAGGCCCATCCTGCCGGGGTCTGTGAGCTCCAGCACCCCATCTCTCAGGAGTGAAGCCAGCGGAGTATTCGCAGTGATGCTGCACCTTTTCAAACAAGGCAGTAGCTGTTAAGTCTCCTGGAAGCCAGCATGAGAAAGTCCTTAGGGCGGCCTGGACAAGCCAGGCTTCAGAGTCCCCACTGGAAGGAGCCATGGCCCCGACGCTGCCCTGCTCTTCTGAGATCCATCCTGGCTCCCTCCCGTGGCACCTTTTTCCCCGCTGCGGGTCATTTCCCCCCATGGGATCATGGCTCTTCCTTTGCCAGCACAGGGTCTGCCCTTCAAGGGGTGTAGAGTCCAGCCAGTCTGGGCTCAACTCAAACCGTAGCCCTGATCTCCCCTGGCCCAGGGAGAACTCTTCCCCCCGCCCCCTCCCCTCCAAGAGGTGGCCATACGAAGCAGGAAGAGGCCCTGAGTCAGCCAGATGGGTCATAAAAATGGCCTGTGATGGGATATTAGATGGGGTGGGATCCGAGTTACCCAGGAAAGAATTTTCTGGAGCAGCTGGCTGGTGAATCTTGCCCATATGCTCAGAGTTTAGCTGATCGCCATATTTGGGGTCGGGAAGGAATTTTCCTCCAGGGCAGATTAGAAGAGGCCCTGGAGGTTTTTCGCCTTCCTCTGTGGCACGGGTCACTTACTGGAGGATTCTCTGCTCCTTGAAGTCTTTAAACCACGATTTGAGGACTTCAATAGCTCAGAGATAGGTGAGGTTTTTTGCAGGAGTGGGTGGGTGAGATTCTGTGGCCTGCGTTGTGCAGGAGGTTGGACTAGATGATCATAATAGTCCCTTCTGACCTAAATATCTATAAATCTAAAAATAGCACAAAAAATTCCCACCCTCCTCAGCTGCTGTCATGCCCCCAGCAGTGCCATCAAAGGCCCAGGGAGGTGTCCGGTACCTGACTATGGTATCTTACTGGTACAGGGATGTATCAAGGGCACAGAAGGATGCCAACCATGGGGCTGAGCCATACAGGGGCACAGGGAGGTGCGACAGCTATTGGAACCATGTGCGGTATCTTTGGGGAGCAGGGTAGTTCACATTTAAAGCCTGAAAACCTCCCAAAAGCCACTACAGTGAGCTAGGCCAGACAGTTTGAGGCACACAATGCTTACAGCCCTTTGTAGCAATACAGCTGATGAGTCTGTGTGTGTCCCTGGCTCGCTGGTCTGTCCCTTCTCCCCCGCCCCCATAGGGTGGCCTCAATGTTTGCGAAGACTGTGGCCCACCAGCCTCCAAGACAGGCCATTCCTGGGATGGCAAGGAAACCTTTCAATACTTTTGTTTTTAAAAATATGTTCTCACTCTGATGCTTTTGCCCTAAGAACAAATGCAGTGGAGGGTCTTGGGGTGGAAGTGCCGTCGTGGGGCAAGGTAGATTCCCCATCCCTGGGAGTCCTCAGAGACAGAGTGGATGGGCCTCTCTCCAAGAGCCTGACGGGAATGGGGCTGGTTAGAGACAGAAGGGACATGATGAAAGCCTTTAAAATATTGATGGGCTGAGAGTAGGGAGGGTTTGTTTCCCCTGACTTACAACACAAGAATAAGGGGACAATGAATTACAGTAAGAGGAGAAGTTCAAAACCAAGCAAAGGAAATCCTTTTCCATACACTGAGATTAGCCTGCAGAACTCACTGCCACATGATAAGGGCAACACCAAGGCTTTGAGGCCTGCTAAAGTGATTGGTCATGTCTATGGATAACGCGAACAGCCAGAGTTAGCATAGCTCATGCTAATACTGGTGGGGATATCACTTCTCCTCTGGTTGAGCCTGAACTGATCTTTAATTCTTTGATCTCAGGGTGCAAACCTAAAGCAGGGTCAGATTAGCCTACATCTGCTATGGGGAGGTTCTCACACCGTCCTCTTAAGTGGCTAGTACTGGGCGATGCCAGGTGGGATACTGGGCTAGATGGCCACTGGCTCCGAGCCAGTCCGGCCATCCCTACGTCCCTTCTTAAAGAGATGCTCTAGCTTGGCCACCAGATACAGGCTTCAACCCTGGAATCGTGGCCTGGGATGCTGCAGATGGGGCTGTTTTACGGATTCCAAGTCCAGAAGGAGCCCCACAGAGCATCTGCTCTGACCCGCCGTAGAGCACACCCCATTCCCCATGTTGAGCCCAATGGCTTTAGTTAGCCCAAAGCATTTCAGTTCTCTTCTGAGCCACAGAGAACCAGGGGAGGGGAGAGACACTGACGTGCCACCAGTGCCCAAGCCCCTTGAAAAGCCCCGTGAGCATGCCACGCTGCGGTGGAAGATCTAGACAATCATAGCCGCGAGGGAAGGCTGAGAGAGTGGACGGGAGACAGGAGGGTGCTGGAGGCACAAACCACACTGCAGAGGCTGGGGCTGTGCTGTCGGTTTTTCTTTTTTTTAAACACTTTATTCATAGCATTATTCTGAAGAAAGATTACATCGGACCTCTGTACACGTTCTGAACATGCTTCAGTAGGAAAGACAGCTCCATGGGAACACCTCCCCCCCCAGTCCCTACACCCCCTGCTCCCCAACCACACGCTCCCCCCCCCCCCAACCCCAGAGAACGGCTGCCGCCCCCAGTCCTGCCGTGGAGGGGGGAATGGTGTGCTCCCCTATACAAAATAACCTTTGCATAGATTATGTTCAAAAGAACCTATTTTACAACAAGGGCTGTACATACAGAGAAAGGTGGGGGGCTTGTGTGTCGGGGGGGGGGGGTTCCAACCAATCAGAGCCCCAAGAGTCCTTGGAGCTGTGAGTCTGAAATGTACATAATTAAAAAGAGGACAATTTCTCCTGTGTGTGTTGGGGGGCCGCTGCACCCCGTGTTCCAGTCTGTCCCCAGCGGCCAGATTTGGCTGCCCCAGCCTGACAACCTGGCTCCTGCATGGAAGAGCAGGAAGGAAATCGAGAAGAACCCCAGGCGGGAGTGGGAGGCCGCGAATTTGGTCGCGTCAGTTAAAAACCAACCCAAGCTAGTTAAAAAGAACGGGTGAGTTTTTAGAAATCGGGGGGGGGAGCTCCCTCCATTGGGGGGGCAGGAGGGGAGATCTGAACCAGCCCTGGATTGGGCAAGAGGATAGAAATAAAAAAGGGTGTGAAACGCCTGGGCCAATCCAGCCAGGGCCTTGGGCTAATCCCATGCCTGGAACCAGGAGGAGCCGCGTACACCACCCGCCTTGGTTGGCGCCCTGCCTGCTCTATGATGCCAAGGAGCAGAGCCCTGTTCCCTCACAGGACGTGTCTCCCCCAGGGCCGGAGCAGCAGGGTCACCCCAGGCTGCCGAGACTTGCAGCTGGGTTAGCTTGTGCCCAGAGCCAAGCGTGTGTCGGGGCCAGGGGAACCGGACAGCCATGCCACCAGCCCCTCCCGCGTTCAAGTAGTGGTTTAAACAGTCCAGACGGGGATGGCAGAGAGGTGGGAAGCCCAGAGCGGCTGTACTGCTGCCCGAGAAGGGCGGGATGGGGGTGGGTGGGGAGGCGAGCTCCGATCTATCCCAAGGGGAAGTGACTCTGGCATCTCCCAGGCTGTGGTCACGTTTTGGGCTTGCGGCCTCTGATACTTAGTGAGGAGGTAACCATGGCGGCAGGAGCAGCGGTGGCCGAGGGGGTGGGGGCTCCAGCCACCCCCCCCGGCGTGGTGCCGGTGGCCGAGCGGGTGTTGCCGGCTGGGGTGGCGGCGGCGCTTCGCAGGATGCGGTCGGCCGAACTGCCTCGGGGGCACGGCCGCCTCCTGCTGCCGGTGGCTCGGCCTGCATGGCGGCGGCGGCGCTTGGGCCGCCGCTCACCCTCCTCGCCGCTCAACTCTGCTGATGACTCTGACTCGCCGCCCCCGTCGTCCTCCGATGAGCCGGCAGCCCCGGGGGACTTGCCGCCCTCTGACAAGCACCCCCGCTTGCGCCTCTGATGCTCCTGCTCCAGCGGCGGCACCAAGCTGCCAGGGCGCTGGCGGGTGGAGCGGGCTGGGGTCTGCTCGGAGGTGCTGCTCTCCCCTGACGAGGTGCCGTCCGGCTCCGGCTTAGGGGCAGCGCTCTGGGATGGGAGCAGGGCCGAGCACTCGCTGCCCGACTCCAGCTTCTCTTCCTGCCGGAGACGGGCCAGCCGGGTGAGGGGCCGGGCCTCCTCGCCATCTGACGAGCTCTCGCTGGGGGCCTGGCCAGGCTCTTCCTTCCTCCTCCACCTCCTCTTGCGGCCAGGTGGGGGCGGCTCCTTCTCGGCGGAGGTGTCGCGGTCCGAAGTTGAGCCAGGGCGGGGGGCTGCTGTCTCCACGCGGGGGGAAGCTGGGTTCTTGGGGGGCCGGCCCCGCTTGCGCTTGGGGGGTGACTCAGTGCTGGGAGTGGCAGGGGCCCAGTGTGTCTTGGGGGGCCGGCCCCGCCGGCGCTTCTCCAGGGGGGATTCATTCTCACTGCTCTCTGTCTTGCTCCTGGGTGAGACTGGCTCAGGGGCCTTGGGCTCCAGCTTCTGGGCACGTGGCTTCAGGGTGCCGGGCGGTGGCCGTGCCTCCCCCTTGCATGGCTGCTTCAGGGTCTTGGGTGAGGATGGCTCGGGAGTCTTGATCTCTGGCTTCCTGATGCGGGGCACATTGGTGCTGGGTGGCGGCTGTGCTTCCCCCTGGCTTGGCTGCTCTGGAGACTTGTTCTTGGGGGGCCGACCCCGTTTACGTTTGAGGGGCGGCGGGGGCAGGCTGGGGGGCAGCTCCAGCCCAGATCCCTCGTCTCCCCTCTCCTTGGCAGCCCGGCTCTCCAGCTCAATCCTGCGGCGGGCGGGCAGGTCACGGAGCAGCGGCAGCTCCTTGCTGGAGGGGGACAACTCCAGCTCGGAGATGCTGTGGGCCGAACTGCTGCTGGGGCTCACCACGGTGCCGCCGGTGGTGTCCAGCTTGTGGATGCGGTTGCGCCGGCGTCGGATCAGCTCTTTCTCCTCCACCACAGTAACCAGGCGGCCTGGCAGCTTGCGCAAGACCTTGGCAGCTGGGCCGTCCTGGCCCTGGTGGTTCTGCCGGATCTCTACGTCAGCGCTGGTGCGCCGGCGCGGTGTTTTGGCCGGCGATGGGCTGTCCGAGGAGGAGGTCGTCCCTGGCTGCATTTCCCCCAGCCCCAGCGAGGCGGTGTTGGCTGCACTCACTCCGTCTGGGTGCTTGGGCTTGTCTTCCCGGTCCTCCAGCCCCCTCTTGGACATCACCTTCAGGCTGCTGCTGCCACCAGTGGTGATCTCCAGTGGCTCCGTGGCACCTTGCGCCAGCTCCCTGGGCTGGGGCTCGGCCAGGCTATTGGGGAGAGGGGAAGGCCGCTCTAGCCCGTTGTGCTCCTTGCTGGGGGGCGGCGTTTTCAGTTGAGGCAGGGAGTTGGCAGCCTCCACGGGCTGGTTCAGGTAGCCCGTGAGAGGCCAGGCTGGCTGGGGCTCCGCCTCTCCTGGCACTTTGTCCTCTGTGGTGGAGAAAGGCTCAGCAGTGGGCGGTTTGAGCCCTGTCCTAGCAGCGCTGTGGGCACGCGTCTCTGGTGGGAGCTCTGCTGCGGGCCCATCGGGTGCCTGGCTCTCCGGCACCTCCAGGGTACCTCTGACTGGCTCTCCCCTCTTCACGTCCACACTGTCCAGCTCCACTGGGCATCGGGACAGCTCTCCGGCTACCTCAGCTTTGCCCAAAGATCCCTTGGCTTCTTCAGGTGGCTCCTCCCCAGAGGCTGGCGTCTCCGGGCTTGGCACCGGCTTGTCGGGGGCTGGGATCTCCAGGTTGCAGGGGGCTGGTAGGGGAAATTTCTCTGAGGCAGAAGATGGCTCCGCGCTCCCCATCTTCGCCCCTGTCGTGAGCTCCATGGATCCCAGCACCTTTTCCCAAGTGGGTGGAGGTTCCACCCTCAGCACATGCTCAGCAGGGGGCTTCTTCGAGACTAGCTCCCCTGTGGGTGCTGGGCTCTCAGGCCCTAGCAGGGCCGGTGCCCCCAAGATCTCAGCAGCTGGGAGCATTGGCTGGGGGGTCTCCTCTTTGGCAGGTGCTACCTCAGGTCTTGGCTGGAGGAGCTTCGCACCAGCCGCTGGTGCCTCAGGTCTCAGGTCCTGCTCCCCAGCAGGAGGTGCCTCTGGTCTGAGTGGAGCCGGTCGGAGCACCCTGTCCCCAGGAGCTGGAGCATCTGTTCTCGGGGGGGCGCTCCGCAACACCCGCTCCAGGGCAGCCAAGGGCTCTGCTCGCTGCGGGGCGCCTCGTAGCACCCTGTCCCCGGGGACTGGGGTGTCTGTTCTCTGAGGGATGGCTCGGAGCACCCGCTCTATGGTGGCTGGGGGCTCGGCTCTTTGGGGGGTGCCTCGCAGCACCTTGTCTCCGGTGGCAGGGGGTTCAGGTCTCTGTGGGGAGGTCCGGAGCACCCTCTCCCCGATGAAGGGGGCCTCTGTTCTGTGAGGGATGGGCCGCAGCACCCTCTCGCCAGCCCCTGGAACCTTGGTCCCCGACTCCTCCCTCTTGGCCGCGGCCTTGCGGTTTGGAACCGGCATCTCCTCCCGCACCAGGTCCCTGCGGATGGCTGCGCCACGTGTGTGCTGTGCCACCAGGGACAGGTGGTCTTCTGCCTCCTCGGCCTCCAGCCTGGCATGGTGGCCCCGCAGGTGGCGCAGGCTGGGGAGCCGGGCCTGGGGCGACTCTGTGTCCACTCCATCTGCCTCACGCAGGGAGAGGCGAGTGCCCCGCAGTCGCTCACTCATGCGTGTGCCAGTGCGCTCTGGGCCTGCACGGCTGGGCACCTTGGCCTTCTTGCTCTTTTTGATGTAGCCTTCCTCACTGAGCCGACCCTCCTCCTCGTCGTCGGGCAGCTTGAACACCACCTCATCCTTGGCCTGGTCTATGTCCTTCCGGGCGGCCTCCACCTGCTCCTGTAAAGGAGAGAGACAGTGGTCATCTGCCAGGCAACCACAGAGCATCTGGTCTGGGCCAGGGGGACAAGGAGGGGGTGGAATACTTGGCCAGATGGGCCCATTGGCTTGATCCAGGGCAGGATATTGGGCTAGATGGGCCCATGGGTCTGAGCTGGGGCAGCAGGGAGGGGGCAAAGTACAGGACTTGAGGGTCCTATGGGTCTCATCCAGGGCGGGATATGAGAGTGGTGTTTGCGCCTCGATGGTCCCATGGCCGTGATCTGGGGCAGGATACAGGGGGCTAGATAATCCTGTGGGTGTGATCTCGGGTGGCAAGAGGGACGGGATACCGGGCTAGATGGGACTCTGGGTGTGATCTGGGGCAGCAGGGGGACAGGATACCAGGCTAGATGGGACTCTGGGTGTGATCTGGGGCGATGAGGGGGATGAGATACTGGGCTAGATGGCCCCTGGGTGTGATCTGGGGCAATGAGGGGGACGAGATACTGGGCTAGTTGGCCCCTGGGTGTGATCTGGGGCGGGGGAACTGGATACCAGGCTAGATGGGCCCCTGGGTGTGATCGGGGGCGGCAGGGGGGACAGGATACCAGATGGGTTTACACAGTGCCTCAGTGCCCTGTGGCCACCCCCGTCCCCCACCCAGCTGGTGCCTGTTTGTCATCTCCATGAAAGGTCATAAGCCCAGGGGAGTGGGGCTCACAACAGCCTGGGAGATGGTTGCTGTGCGGCCACACCACTGAAGCTGCGTTGCATGGGGGGAGCCACGCGCTTGAGGTTTGGAGGTGCTGCCGAAGCCAAGGCTGTGGACAAAGCTACTCTGGCCAGCCAGGATGAGATCCCCCCACCTGGCCCCAAGCGATGAAGGGATTAAAGGGGGTCGCATTCACCTCTGCCTGCTTCAGCTCCTCTCGGCTGATGTCCTCCAGAGAGGCCTCCAGGAAGTTCATGGCATAGCGTTCAATGGGGGTGAGCTGCGAGAGCAGGAGATGATGAACAGGAGTTACCAGAGGGATCTGGGAAGTCAGGACTCCTGGGTTCTAGCCCCAGCTCTGGGAGGGGAGTGGGGTCTACTGGAGTAGAGCAGCAGCAGGCTGGGAGTCAGGTCTTTTGGGTCCTATTGCACATAAGAGCCCTGAAACGGTGGGCTCACAGGATTGGCTAAACCCAGGGCACAGGGGCCGCTGGAAAAGCTTGCGAGATTCTGAACCCACCACAGAGAGCAGGGCTCATTCCCTCCAGCAGGTGGCAGCAAGGACACAGCCACCCACCCCCTTCCCATGGTACAATGCTCCCCGAGTTGAGATACACTAGGGTTCGCTGTGCTGCAGGGTAGGAGCAAGGGGAGTGACATGATGCAGGGTGGATCTCTTTCTAGCCAATCTGCCCCTGCCCCTGCCCCTGCCCCTGCCCTGCACCTGCTCCATGAGCGAGGCGATCTCCTGCTCCGCCTTCGACATCTCCTCCTCCTCCTCCTTGCTGGGCCGCTCGTCTGCGTCCAGGGGGATGTTCTCGTTGAACTCGGCCAGCTCTGCCACCTGCTCGGCCTTGGCCTGTGTGGCCGCTCGGATGTCCTCAGGGTCCTCGGCCTTGCACAGCGCCTGCCGGCCAAACACACTTCTCTCAGTGGGTGAGGAGGCGGAGCTGAGGGAAACCCAACCCTCCCCGTGGCTGGGTGGGGCTTACCTGCTCCAGGATCTGGGTCTGCTTGTTGGCCATGGGATCCTCCTCGTCCTCCTGTGCCATGGTGAGGACCTCCCCTTCCTTCTTGGCCGGCTCGTCCAAGGGCATTTCGAAGAGTTCCCGGATGGTTTGCTGAGGGGCAGACACACCCAGGTTAGGCATAGATACCCCCGGGTTATACTGAGCAGTGACCTGCTTGAGTGAGGGGCTTTGTAAGAGCAAGAGCAATGTACTCAGCCAGATTTCTGGGATTGGATCAAGGAGATCGGGCTTGGTCAGGACTCCTGGGTTCTCTCCCCAGCTCAAATTCAATGTTGATAAATGCAAAGTAATGTACATTGCAAAACATAATCCCAACTACGCATATAAAATTATGGGGTCTAAATTGGCTGTTACCACTCAAGAAAAATCTTGGAGTCATTGTGGATAATTCTCTGAAAACATCCACTCAATGTGCAGCGGCAGTCAAAAAAGCAAACAGAACATTGGGAATCATTAAGAAAGAGATAGATAATAAGAAGACAGAAAATATCATATTGCCTCTATATAAATCCATGGTACGCCCACATCTTGAATACTGTGTGCGGATGTGGTCGCCCCATCTCAAAAAAGATATACTGGAATTGGAAAAGGTCAATAAAAATGATTAGGGCTGCTGTATGAGGAGAGGTTAATAAGACTGGAACTTTTCAGCTTGAAAAGAGACGACTAAGGGGGGATATGACAGAGATCTATAAAACCATGACAGGTGTGGAGAAAGTAAATAAGGAAGTGTTATTTACTCCTCATAACACAAGAACTAGGGGTCACCAAATGAAATTAACAGGCAGCAGGTTTAAAACAAACAAAAGGAAGTATTTCTTCACACAACGCACAGTCAACCTGTGGAACTCCTTGCCAGAGGATGTTGTGAAGGCCAAGACTATAACAGGGTTCAAAAAAGAACTAGGCAAGTTCATGGAGGACAGGTCCATCAATGGCTATTAGCCAAGATGGACAGGGATGGTGTCCCTAGCCTGTGTTTGCGAGAAGCTGGGAATGGGCGACAGGGGATGGATCATTTGATGATTACCTGTTCTGTTCATTCCCTCTGGGGAACCTAGCATTGGCCATGGTCGGAAGATGGGATACTGGGCTAGCCTTTAGTCTGATCTAGTATGGCCATTCTTATGTTCTGTTCTGGAAGGGAAGTGGGGTCTCTTGGGTTAGAGCAGGGGGTGCTGGGACTCAGGACTCCTGGGTTCTCTCCCCAGCTCTGGGATGGGAGTTGGGTCTGGTAGGTTGGGGGTGCTGGGAATCACTAATCCTGGGTCCCAGCAGGGAGTTTCAGCTTTCAGCCCATGACTTAGCTGGTCAGCAAGGGATGCAATGCAGCAGGGAGTGTGACTGCTGCAGCAGGGCCAGGTACCTGTTTGAAGTAAGCTGTGGTGAAGTTCCCGCCCTCAATGGCCATGTCTCCCAGCATCCTCTTCTGATTGGCCTTCTTCAGGATGTTCTCCTCCACTGTCCGTTCGCTGATCAGCCTGCAGGGGGAGGCAGAGAGGCAACTTACCCTCTGGGGCAGGGTCAGCCACACAGAGTGGGAGGGGAGGGGACATGCACTGCACAGGCTCCCTCTGCTGGACAGGAGGAGTCAGAGCAGGTGACACGGCGCATGGCTGACCTGTAGATGTGGACATCACGGGTCTGGCCGATGCGGTGGCAGCGGTCCTGGGCCTGGGCGTCCATGGTGGGGTTCCAGTCGCTGTCGTAGAACACCACAGTGTCAGCACCCGTCAGGTTCACCCCCACGCCTCCGCTGCGTGTCGACAGGATGAAGCAGAAGATGCGCTTGTCAGCGTTGAAACGCTCCATCAGCGCCTGTCAGGGGGGAAGCCACAGTGAGGGGTAGCAGACAGGATATGGGGCTGGTGGGGTCTAGAGTTTACAGCTGCGGGGCCGGCAATCAGGACTCCTGGGCTCTGTCCCCAGCTCTGGGAGAGGAGTGAGGTGGATGCGTAGCAGAGGAGGCCTGTGGGCTCAGAGGAGTCCCTAGCCTGACTGCTGAGGGAACCCCCACGACACGTGGGTGCAAGAACAAGGCGGCAGCCGGCGATACCTGTCTCTGCTCCACGCGGGTGCTACCGTCCAGGCGCAGGTAGATGTGCCCATGGTAGTTGAGGAACTGCTCCAGCACGTCCAGCATGCGGGTCATCTGGGTGAAGATGAGAACCCGGTGCGCTCCGGCCTTCAGCTGCCGCAGCAACAGGTCCAGGGTCTGGAGCTTCCCTGCAGGAAGGAACAGGGATGGTGATCAGGCGAGCCAGGCAGGAGTAAGGACCACGAAGAGCCTGGCTTCTCCCTCAGCCCCTGCCTGAGCAGAGCGTCTCTGCCCAGCCTCCCTGCCTCCCACCCCTCCCCTGGATCGGCCAGGGGCCCAGCTAGCCATGACCCCCACTGCCCGGCCCACCCACATACCGCAGTCGTACTGGATGAGGCGCAGGTCGGGGAACTGGGTGCGCATGTTGCAGACGATGCGATGCAGGCCACTGGCACGGGGCGAGATCTCCCGCCGCAGCGTCTCCTTGAAGATGGCCTGGTGGAGCAGGAGTGACGGGGGCGGGTGAGAGGTGTGAATGGTGATGGCAGGCGCCTCCACGGGAGGCATAGCAAAGATGAACCTGCAGATACAACGGGCATGGCTGAGGGTGCGAACGGCCAAGGGCACAACAGCAGGCCAGGGGGACGGAGGACGCGCCTCCACGGTTGTCAGCTCCGGGAGGGGAGTGGGTTACAGTGGGGTGGAGAAGGGGCCTGAGAGTCAGGGCTGCTGGGTTCCAGCCCCAGGCCTGGAATGGGGCAGGTTGGGCCTGGGAGCCAGGACTCCTAAGTTCGAACCCCAGCTCCCCAAGGCAGCTGCCCAGATCCCCGTTCCTCACTGAGTGGCCCAGCCACACCGCCGGGAGGCGTTACCTCTCAATGATGTCTGCCAACTGCTCAACCCTCTGCTGGGGGGTCAGGATGGCCTGGGCAACGGCTGTGGCCCGCTGCCAATACATCTCTAGGTGCTGGGGGTCCCGATGCACCTGCGCCACGTAGCAGTGGCTGTAGCTGGCCCCCCTCCAGCCATCCAGCTCTGGTGCCACTTCCTGCCCCTCCTCCTCCTGCTCCCGAGGGGGGCTGGGTGGGAAGAGGGTGCAGAGGCGCAGCACCTCGGTGCCATAGATGGGGGCCAGGTTGCAGTGCTGCTCGTTGAGGCGGAAAAGCCGGTCCAGGCGCTCCTCCTTCTGCTTCTTCCGCTTCTCTTCAAGTGATTCCTGCCACCGGGACCACACAGATGGACAGACGTCAGTGTTGGCGATGGGACGCCCCCCCGAGCTGCCTTACATCTGAGATCCCAGCCCCACCCCCCAAGATCCTCTCCCCTCCATCCGGGCTAGCATAGCTCCCACCTCTTGTGAGATCCTCTTCCCAGCCCAGCTGGTCCAGATCCTTCTTCTCCCCCTCTCCTGGTCCAGTCCTATCCCTGCCCCACTGCACTGAGATCCTCCTCCCCATGGACTATCCCAGGCCCTCCCTGCCCTATCTGACCCCTGCCCCCTCTTCTTTCCCCCAAGTCCCAGTCCCCCCGCACATTCACTCACCAGATAGAAGGGTGACCGGGGTGGGGGAGGGGGCTGCCGTCTGTGCCGTGGGGCCCGTGGCGACGGGGGAGGTGGGGTGGGCGTGGTGGAGCGTAGCATTAGTGTCTCGGGTTCCTCCTTGGGCACCGGGCTGGGTGCGGCTGCGGGCCGCGGAGCCAGTGTGGGGCAGACAGCAGCAGCGATGGTGGTGGCAGGGGGGATGGGGAGAGGGGCCGCCGTGGCAGGAGAAGGTGGAGCCGGTGCTGGAGCTGCAGAGAAAGGCCAAGTGGGGTTAGTGAGAGTCCTAGGGCACAAGGCCCCGTCTAGGAAGGCAAAGATGACCCGCTTACCCGACTGCTCCATACTGGGCACTTGGGCCTGTACCACTCGGATCATGGGTCGCACTAGGGCCTGCAGTGGGGTGGGTGCCCGCACCGGAACCAGTGGCTGAGTGGGCAACCGCACGGGCGGCATGGGTGCCACGGGGAGCTGGGCTCGCTGTGCCATCAGGGCGGCCGGCAGGCTCGGCAGGGTGGTGGCTGTGGCTGGGCGTGGAGGCTGCTGTAGGGCTGGGGCAGGCACCAGGCCGTCCCGCGGGGCCTGCCGCACTACGATCTTCACCACACCAGAGCTGTTCACCATGGAGGAGGGCACTGGGGAGGAGGAAAGCAGGGTTAGAGTCTGGCAGACATCTTCCCCCTCACAGCACACAGTGACCCCCACACTAACCACTGGACCCCACTCCCTTCCCAGAGCTGGGGACAAAACCTAATTCCCAGCCCCTTCTGCCCTAACCCACTAGCTCCGCCCCGCTCCCAGAACTGGGGATAGAACCCAGGAGTCTGGCCTGCCGCTCGCCCTGATCTGCCCCCTGGCCACTGACACTCACCTTGTGTGGCAGCTATGGGGACGCTGATGGCTGCTGAAGTGGTGGCTGCCGTGGTGGCAGAGGCTGGGGCGGGCAGGATGGTGGTGGGCTGGGGGCCTGACATGGCCTGCACCCCGCCCTGCGCCTGTCCCCCCTGCTGGGTCATGGCCTGGATGAGAGCCACCTGGGCTGGCTGGCTGATGATGTGGTGCTGCCCCCCGGCAGAGACCAGGTGAACTACATTCCCTACAGGGGAGAAATTATGAACAGCTGGGCTTCCCCACCAGAGCACGCCCACCCCGTCCCCGTCCCCTGTGCGCCCCCCTGCAGCGACCCGGCCGGGCTGGCATTAGGGCCTTACAGCAGGGTCAGGCTTGGAGTTTTGCTCTCTCCCTCGGGTCAACAGGCGCCTCATGGGCAGAGACGGCTGGAGCTTAGAGGGATCCCACCCTGGCCGTCTGCCCCGCCATGCCCCAACACTCCCTTATGGTGCCCCTCCGCTGCCTGCCCACCACCGCCCCTCGGTTCCCCACTCCTCACCCCACTGGCATCCCTCTGTGCACTGCTGCCCACCCCACCTCACCAGCGCCGCTCTGCTCGCCCCAGGGCTCCCCACCCCACCGGTGCCTGTTGATTCCCTGCTCTTCCCCACCGTGCCCCTTGGCTGTTCCCCAGGACCCCACTCCCCCAGATCCGTTCTTACTCCACCCACTGGGACCCCCTGGCTCTTCCATCTCCTCCCCCAAGTGCTGCAGTCTCTCATGCCCCCTCCCTCCACCCTCCCTCGTCCGGTCTAAGAACGAGTGTTCAAGAGCCCCCAGCAGAGCTCTGGCTGAGTGGAGGGGAAGAGGAGAGAAAGCAGGCAAGCCAGTCAAGCAGCCAGGGCACAGGGGGCTGAGGGAGAGACAGTGAGAACAGCAATGGTGGAAGCAGGGGAGCGAGGGTTTGGGGCAGGGAGAGGGCTCTTAGCAGGAGGATCACACAGTGTGCAGGGACTGATGAGATGCAGCCACCTCTGGGGTGGGGCGTGGGGGCTGTTTACACCGAGATCCCTCACCAGGATGGAAGGAGGGGAGGGGGAGCAGAGGTGCCTGGGGCCACTTGGGAGGGGAGGGGTTTACCTACTTTGCAGCTGTCGGGGCTGGGCCATGGTGACCTGCCGCACCTGGGTGCCCGTCAGGGTCAGCTTGTTCCCTTGGATCTGGAAGGTGAGGGGCTTGCTGCCTGGGGCGCTCTGCAGGGGCCGATTGGCCAGCGAGGCCAGCTGTGCGATACTCACCACCTCGCCCGCTGCGGAGAGGGGACGGGGTCAGTTCCCAGGAGGGGAGGGGGCAGACACTTGCTGCCTTCCCCCCCACTCCCTGCAGCGCCCCTTGTACTCACAGGGCAGCCGGGCCTGCATGTCCGGGGAGAGCAGCAGCCTCTGCTGCACAGCGCTGGTGGCCGGGAAGTTGTAGCCAGGCAGGGTGCTAGTGGTGGAATGGACTGTCACTGGCTTCATCATGCTCCCCACGGCGCCCGGGTTCAGTGGGTTGGTGGCTAGCCGCACGGCAGGGGCTGGCACCGGGCCGGGCTTGAGGGTGGAGGCAGCAGCAGCAGCAGCGGTGGCAGGGGCCGGCAGCACAGGGGGCTGGGGGGCATTCGGGACCAGCTGGGCCGCAGGCATCAGTGTAGGCAGGACTGTGGGAGGAAAGAGGGGCTGGTTAGAGGGGAGGAGTCAGCCAGCCTAGCCACGCCCCCATGGAAGGGAGAGGGGGATACCAGCCCAGCTCCTCCACCCTGGGAAAGATGGGGCAGGGCCCAAGGAGGTGTTACCTGGCCTGGCCCTGCCCTCCAAAAAGGAGAAGGGAGGGAAATCCAGGCCACACCCCCCCAGTACGGCATTTCAGCCCTCAGGCAGAGGAAAGGGCCCCGCTTCAGGGGATCCCAGTGGGGACCCAGCCCCGCCCCACCCCTTCCATTGGGCAAGGCCCTTACCCTGCGGGGCGGACACCGGGGCCTGGAGCACGGCGGCAGCGGCGTTGTTCTGGCTCAGCGTAGGCACTAGCGTTGGGCCCTGCGGCCTGGCAGCGGGAGGCACCGGCACCGGGGATGGCGGGAGGGGCAGGGGCAGCGAGATGGGTACGGCCATGGGGTGAGGGAGCAGGGGAGGCTGAACGGGCCCTGGGAGAACTGGGCCCATGGGGTGCATGGGGGCCAGGGCCTCTGGCAACACAGGAGCCATAGGTCTCTGCAAGGGGGCCACAGGGCGAGGGCTGTTCACCAGCACCACAGTCCGGTTCTCTGGCTTTGGCATTGGCTGCAGCATCCTGCAGGGAGGGGGAACAGATGGGGTTAAAGTGCGGGGGCAAGGGAACTCGCCACTCCCTGCCGACCCCCCCACAAATCCAGGACTCCCCTCCAACCCCCTGCTCTGCGCTATGGCAGCCCCCTTCCCCAAAACCCCTGGCATTGGCTATGGAAGCCTCCTCCACTGCCCCCAAGATCCCTCCGTCCTGGGCAATGGCAGCCCCTCCCCCCACTGAGATCCCCATCCCCCCATCCCATGGCCATGGCAGCCCCCTTCCCTCCCGCTGAGATCCCCATGGGGGGCTGCAGTACCTGTTCACTTTCATCTTGACAGGCTTGGGCCTGGGCGGGGGGTCCGGGGACTCGGCGATCTCCTCGATCAGCTTCCTTGTCACCTTCCACTTAGGCAGGAAGGTGTCGGCCTCGTAGCGGGACACGCGCCCCTCCAGGTTGATGAGGTCGAAAATGCCCATGTCCACATGCTGTAAAGGGGCCAGGCCCAGTTAGGAGAGGACCAGCCCTCCCATGGCTCCTAGTACTTCCCCCCGGAGCAACACCAACACAAGGGCAGGCAGGAAGGTAAAAGGGCCTGTGTCCCATTCCTGCCTCCCCCCTGAGCAAGCCAGGGCTCCCTAGAGAAAGGCCCCATCTCTTCCCGCCCCCTTCCCTGAGCCAGCCAAGCCCCTGTCCTGGGGCTGGACTGGAATTGAAGTCCCCTAGAGCCCTGTGTCCCACCCCCCACCCCCCTTGAAGGGCTGGGGGCACCTGCCTTAAAGGGGTCCCGGTTGAGGGCGCACAGGACGAGGGAGGCGGTGCTGAAGCAGATGCCCTGGGTGATGAAGGGCGAGTGGATGGGCCGGGGGTCGAAGAGGTTGGGGTGGTTGCAGACCTTCCGCAGCTGCATCAGGATGTTGATGACGCTCATGAAATGCCCTGTGGCCAGAGTCTCCTTGGTGCTGAGAGGCAAGCAAGAGCAGAGTCAGCTCGAGCTCCTTGCTGCCACCACATGCTGCATTTCTGGACTGGCGGGTGGGTAAGAACCACCCAGCAAGGCCACCCTGGGATAGACCATCCAGCGCTGAGATGCGGCCGCTTCTGGGGTGCAGCGCAGCAGCAGCCGGGTAACCACACCGTGCCACTGCACAGGGACCCCTCAGGCAATACTGAAATGCAGCTACCTCTGGGGCAGGGAGCAGTGACTTATTAACACAGCAGTGCAACAGAGCAGTGAAGGTGGATTCTGTACGCAACTGACACTATGGGCAGGAGTTAGAGAGGCAGAACGCCATCACCCGAGTTGGGATCTGGCCCCAGTCCTTCCCAGAGCTGGGGACAGAACCCAGGAGTGCTGGCTCCCAGTCCCCCCTGCTCTAACCCATTAGACACTCCACGCCCCCAAGAGCCAGGATAAACCCAAGCGTCCTGTGCCCTCTGCACTCACGTGGCCTGGGCCATGAAGTCGTCGTAGAGATAGCGCTGGCGCTTGGACAGCCGGCACTTGATGACGTGCTCATATTTCTTTGGCATTTGCTTCTCCACATCCACCTTAACCCTTCGCAGGAGGAAGGGCCGCAGCACCTGCCAGGGGTGGGGCAGAGCCATCAGTCTGAAAGCCAGCCCCGCCCCCAACCGTCACAGGTGTCCTGATCACCAGCGGGAATGCCCAGCCCAGCCCAGCCTAACAGGGAAAGTCTGCCCTCACACCCTGGCCACCACTGGGCAGCCCCCCCACCCTAGGGGTCGTGAGGCTTGCAGAACTCTGACCCCTCCCAGAGGCACCACTTATGAGGATCCTGCTTGGGGACGATGCTCGGCCCCCACCGATCGCCCCGACTGTACTATTTAAACCAGGAGGAAGCACAGAAAGTTGTCTGGGCAACCTACTAACTTCCTGACTGGTTCCCAATTCTGGCCCCCTGGCCTGGCCTCTGACCACTAGGCCTGTCACCCCTGCTCCGAGCACTAGATCAAACCGCCCATGTCCCGGTCCTGACCCATCCCCTCTCCCAACCCCAATCCCTCGCAGACCCCACCCCAGGCCTGATTCCTAGCAGCCCTTGCTCCCCACCCCCAGCAGCTCCTTCTCCCCTTCCGCTGCAGCCACAGCAGTTCCCACCCGCACCTTGTGCAGCCGCTTGACCAGGCTCTCGTTGTACTCCTGGCTACCCTCGATCATGCCTGTCAGTGGATTGGAGAACCACTCCTTGAACTCGCGGTGCGACTGGAAGACATGGGGCATCAGGAAGTGCATGAGGGACCAGAGCTCCATCAGGCTGTTCTGCAGGGGGGTGCCTGTCAGCAGCAGCCGCCTCTGACTGGAGGAGACACGGGGAAAGGAAAGGCAAAGCAATGAGCGTGCTGGGCCACGCCAGGCCAGGGCCCTCCCCACCTCAGGGGGGTACCCCACCCACCTGTTGAAGTTGAGCAGCGACTGCCAGCGCTGGGATTTGAAGTTCTTGATGTTCTGGGCCTCATCCAGAATCAGGTACTTCCAGTTCTTGCGCCGGAATGCCTGGTGGTCCTGCAGCACCAGCTTGTAAGAGGTGATGCAGATGTGGAAGGCATTGGGCTTGGTCCAGCCCTACAGAGGGGAGCTGGGTTACATTGGGAGGGGCTGCGAGCAGCCAGAGAAGATGGACCACCCAGATCCCCTTCCCATCTCCAAACCAGGTGGTTCTACAGCCCAGGACCAGACTGGAGCTGGTGCCCCCAAAGGGGAAAGGCCCCGGGTCCATTCCCCGCCCCCATAAGCCAGCCAGTATCCTGTGCAACCCTACAGAAGCCTGCCTGCTCGTAAAGCAGGAGTGTGCTAATGATACAGACCTGGGAGGCACTGTCAATACAGAAAATTGGAATATTATACAGGAAAATCTGACCTTGAAGACTACAGTGACAGAAATGGGATGAAATTCAGCAGGACAAAGTACAAGGTCCTGCATCTCGAGTCTAATAATAAGAATTTCTGTTACAAGCTCATCAGCTGGAAGCAAGAGAGGAGAGAGACATGGCTGTGGGGGTCTATCACAGGATGACTATGAGGCACCAACGTGATGCAGCAGTGACAAAGGCAAATGTGATCTTAGGATGCCTCAGGAGAGGCATTTCCGGTAGAGAGAGGGAGAAGTATTAATGCCATTGTCCAAGGTACTGGGAATACTGTGCAGAGTTCTGGGCCCCCTGGTTCCAGAAAGGTGAATTCAATCTGGAACAGGTGCAGAGAACAGCTATGAGGATGACCAGGCAAACAGAGGGCTGATCCTACCAGAGGAGACTGAAAGAGCGTGGCTTATTTAGTCTAGTCAAACAAAGACTGAGGGGGATCTGATTGAGTTCTATAAATACACCAGGGAGTGGGGGTGTGTGTAAATACCAGGGAGGGAGAAGAGCTACTGAAGCTAAAGGACAAAGTTGGCACAAGAACAAATGGATATAAATTGGCCATGAACAAATTCAGGCTGGAAATGAGAAGGCAGCTTCTAACTATCAGTAGGGTGAGGTTCTGGAACAGACCCCCAGTAGGAGTTCTGGGAGCAAAGATCTCCATTAGTTTTAAGAGAAAGCTGGAAAAACGTATGCGTGCGATTGTATGACGGGGTTGCTTGTGCTGGCAGGGGGCAGATTTATTTCTTATGTTCCTAAAGCTCATGCTTCAGGGCTTTAGCCAGATCCAGGAAGGGATTTCCTCCATATATTCTGTTTTTGTGAGGCTTTTATCATCTCCTTCTTCTGAAGCATCAGGGATGGCCACCCTGGAAATGGGACATTGGGAGGGCGGGCCAGGGCACTTGGGTGGCACCGAGCAGTCTATCTCTCTCTCAAGTGCTTGGCTGGCTGGTTCTTGCTCACAAGGGCTGGGTCTCACTGATCGCTGTATGTGGGGTTGGGAAGGAATTTGTCCCCCAGGTCAGACTGGCAGGAACCCTGGGTTGGAGGAGACGACTTCCCCTTCCACTGCAGCGTGTGGGTGCAGGTCGCTTGCTGGGACCATCTGGGGATCTTGCATCTAATCATTTCCCTGCTGGTGCCGGTGCACCGGTCCCTCCTACTCTGCCTGTGGCACACAACAGGCTAGTCAATACACTGGCCACATTTCGCTGGCTGGATTAGTGTGCGGGTGCTGGGTGGTGTTGGTGGCCTGTGCTCTATATGGAAGTCAGACTAGATCTAGTGGTCCCTTCTGGCTTATACTCTATGACTCTCGTCCCCAATGCCCGGGAAAGCAGACAATCCTCAGCCACCATAAGGAGGCAGTCCTGTATCCCAGCTGGGGGGTGCACTTGGGGTAATGGAGGAGCCCCGGTTCCTCACCTGCCGCTTGAGCTTGCGCTCCTTCTGTGCCCCATAGTAGGTGAGGATCTTGAAACTGGGGCACCAGCGCTTGATCTCCATCTCCCAGTTCAGCATCACGCTGGTGGGCACGATGATCAGGTGGGGACCCCAGCTACCTGTGGGACCAACACAGAGCAGGGCTGCTTTCAAGCTGCGGACTCAGGGATCTTGGCGCGCCAAGGTGGGCAAAGCCTGAGCAGCAGCATGGCAATCTCTTCCACGTACCCTCCTCACCAATGAGCCTCCCCGAGCCCCCGAGGAAGGGAGCTCCATCTCCACAGTCTGTCAGCCCTGGGCTTCTCTGCAGATGCCACCAATGGGGCAGGTGGCTATTGCAATCCAGGCATCTGGGCCCATCTAGCCCGTCCCCACCTGGGGCAGGATTGTCCCCGTCAGAGATGGAGCCGCCCCATGCAGCCCCATCCCACCCCCTCACCCTTCTCGCAGGCCAAATGAGCCAGCAGGGAGATGGTCTGGATGGTCTTGCCCAGCCCCATCTCGTCCGCCAGGATCCCGTTGAGCTTCTTTTCGTACATGGTGACCAGCCAGTCCAGGCCGATGTGCTGATACTCCCGCAGGGTCCCCCGCAGCAGGTAAGGGATGGGCGTCTTCACCTGCACAAAGGGGGAGTGGGTTAGTCTGGCTGCCTTCCCTCCTCCAACCCCCTCCCCACTGTGGTCCCGCTTACCTGGGTAGTAGCCAGGGTGTAGCCCTTGGGCTGCAAGCTCTCAGCAGTGGCTGCGATGTCTGTGATCTCCTTCTTGGGCCCCAGGGCGGGGGCCGCGTCGTTACGCCCCTCTCCCCGATCCTCGTCCCTTTTCAACAGGTACTCCACGCCAAAGTCTTCCTCCCGGCTCACCGCCGTCGCTTCCTCAGGAGGGGTATCCTCCTCCTCCTCCTCTTCTTCCTGGCTCTCCTCCTCTTCCTCACTCTCCTCCTCTGCGGTGGAGTCTGGGGCAAGATCCAGCTAGCATCAGCCCTGCCTTAAGACACCCACCCACTCCTCGGACCGTGCCGCCTCATCCCTCTATACCTGACTGGCTGCTGCTGTCCTCGTCCTCTGACTCCTCCTCGTACTCCGAGGTGCTGGGCTCCGAGGCATCCGAGGAGCTATCCGACTCATCCATCTCAAAGTCCGAGGCGTAGGCGCCGGCGTATCTCTGCAGCAGCTCCTCCATGGGCAGCTCCCCTGCCAGACAACGACAGGGTCAGGGGCGCATGGGAACACGCAGAGGGTGGGATGGGGCAGGGGTCATGTCGTGTTCCACCCCCGCCCTGTGACTAGATGTCTCTCCAAATCTGTAACGCAGCCAGCACAGAAAGGACCTGGCTGCGGGTTGCAATGGAGAGGTTTCTCTGAGCACCAGCTACCAAATCCCAGCCTACGGGGCCAGGCAGGGACCTGTTTAAGTGCTCCCTGAACATTGATCACATGACTTGGGGGACAGTTTGCCAGGAGCCCTCGGGATGGTGAGACAGAGAAACTGACCCTGTGTCCCTGAGAGAGATCCAGGCCACGCTGAACATCAGTGCTACATGGCTGGAATCAGTCCAGTCCCACAAGGCCTTATTCTTCAGGGCTTAGCAACAAGGCAACACGGAGGGGAAGGTGCAGGAACTGGTTTCAGAATGAGGCTCCACCAACAAATCTGCCAAGGACGGATCAGGGGCTTCCCAAGCTGTTGGATTTGGCCCCGCTGCTGGGGTTAATACCCTGTCTTGAGAAGATCTTTACACCCTGAGGGCTCCATCCCCTTGCAAGCTTGGGTGTGGTCAGAGGATTAAAATCTCTCTGACCCATGCAGTTAAAGCATAGGGGAGAATCCTGGAGCTACGAGGACAGTTAGGCCTGTCCCAGACATACTCTCCTCCCACCCTCTCCATACCTTCCTGGGCCAAGTCATCCAGTTCCTTCCTGTGATCCATGTCCCCTTCCAGCTTCTCTTCAGCATCGATCGTCTCCTCTTCATCCTCAGCTGAGGAGAAAAGGGGCTGTGTTACCACGTGGATGGGAGAAAGCCCTGTTAATCTGTCACCCCCCATCAGCCACCAGTGGCAATCAGGTCCCTCCCATCCACCCAGAGCCTAGCTGCTCCAGCAGGTCCCTTGCCATGCTCACCTTCCGCCTCGTTGGCCGTGAACTCCTCATCCTCCTTGTCAGGTTTCCACGGCCTTTTGTTCCTCTGCATGACGGACTTTGCTTTCTCCTGCTGGAGGCATGAAGTAGAGGGCTGGGAGGAGAGGCTGGGGCCAGGCCCTCCTACCCCAAAAGGAGAGCCCTGGCCCCCCCCAGGCCCTCCTACCTTGGCCTAGCTGCGGGACACAGATCATGCAGCTTAAGGCAGTGGTTTTCAAACTGTGGATTGCGACCCAGTACTGGCTTATGGAATGTAAGGCACTGGGTCGCGGCAGCTCTGGTCAGCACCGCCGATCGGGCCGTTAAAAGCCCCGGTGGCAGTGCTGCCCATCTAAGGCAGGCTAGTCCCTACCTGTTCTGACACCGTGCCCCGGAAGTGGCCAGCAGCAGGTCCGGCTCGGGGTGGGGAAGCCATAGGGCTCTGCGCTCTGCCCCTAGCTCCGGCTCCACACTCCCATTGGCCAGGAACCGGCCAATGGGAGCAGTGGGGGGAGGAGGAGGGGGGCAGTGCCTGCAGGCAAGAGCTGTGTGGAGCCGCTTGCGTGCCTCCTCCTAGGAGTCGGACTTAGTGTTGGCTGCTTCTGGGGCGCAGCACAGTTCCAGGACAGGCAGGAAGCCTGCCTTAGCACTCCCGCTGCGCTGCTGACCAGCAGTGGCCCGAGGTAAGCCCATGCCCCAACTCCCTGCCCCAGGCCTGAGCCCGCCCCCCCCCACCAACCCAGAACCCCTTCCTGCACCCCAAACCCCTCATTCCCGGCTCCAGCCCAGAGCCTGCACCCCCAGCCCAAAGCCCTGACCCCCTCCTGCACCCCAACCCCCGCCCCAGCCCAGAGCCCCCTCCCACACCTCAAACCCCTCATCCCCAGCCCCAAGCCCCCTCCCACACCCCAAACCCCTCATTCCTGGCTCCACCCCAGAGCCCTGACCCCCTCCTGCACCCCAACCCCCTGCTCCAGCCCAGAGCCCCCTCCCACACCTCAAACCCCTCATCCCCAGCCCCAGCCCAGAGCCCCCTCCCACATCCCAAATCCCTCATTCCTGGCTCCACCCCAGAGCCTGCACCCCCAACCCAGAGCCCTGACCCCCTCCTGCACCCCAACCCCCTGCTCCAGCCCAGAGCCCCCTCCCACACCCCAAACCCCTCATCTCCAGCCCCACCCCAGAGCCCTCACCCTCCCACACCCCAACAACCTGCCTCAGCCCTGAGCCCCCGCAAACCTGGAGCCCCCTCCCACACCCCAAACCCCTCATCCCCAGCCCCACCCTAGAGCCCTCATCCCCCCACACCCCAACCCCCTGCCCTAGCCCAGTGCTCCCTCCCACACCCCAAACTGCTCATCCCCATCTCCATTGGGTCGCGGTCATCAACAATTTTCTTCAACTGGGTCGCCTGAAAAAAAAGTTTGAAAACCACTGGCTTAAGGGATCCGAGTGCAGCTGGCTCTCCAGGTCAGTAGACTGAGAAGGGAGGTGCTTGCTCCGAGCAAAGCGCTGCCTCAGTCAGGGGTGTCCTGTCTAGCGCCCCGAGACTGTCGCTGATCACCAATCCCCTTAGCCTCCCTAGCAGGTCTGACCCACCCCTCAGTCATCTTTACCATCTTGGATTGTTTCCCTACCTCCTCATCACTCTCCCCCGCAGCCTCCTCCTCCTCGTTGTTGGAGCTGGAGACGGAGGGGGCAGCGCTGCAGGAATTCTCCAGGATCTGGGCGGGCAGGGACTGCAGCAGCTCCTCCAGGGGCAGCTCACTCTCCTGCTTCAGCAGCTCTATCTCAAGCCGGTGCGTCTCTGAGTCATTCCCTTCCTGCTGCTCCTCCACCTCAATCGTCTCCTCGTCGTCGGACTCCTCATGGGGCTGGAAGTCCCCATCTGCAGGAGGAGGAAGCAGGGTGTGAACCATACACCTGGGGCACTGACAGGGCAAGTGGGGAACCCTGGGACTACGGAGCCCTGGGAGTGAGATCTGGGGCCTTTCCTCTGTAGGGGGCGCCAGCTGATCTGGCCTTGGAGGGGGAAGGGACTGGAGGGCTCAGGGAATGGGACATGGAATCTTTCTTCTTTAAAGGGTGCCAGCTTCAATCCAGCCCCATGGCAGGAGAGACTGGCCAACTCAGGGGAAACGGACACAAGACCTTTAACCTCTAGGGGAGGACTGGCTGGCTCAAGGTGAGCAGGGAATGGGATGTGGGGTGTTGGGGTTCCCTACCTTCTTCGTCGGTGAGGTGTGGAGGTGGCGGGGGACTGGATGCGGTGGAGCCGGCGTGGGAGGAGCTGATGTGGGAGGAGGAGCCAGTCTTGCTGGCTATGGGGAAGGTCTCGTTGAGGCTCTGAGTCAGCAGATCTGAGTATTTCTCTGTCTGGCCCACAATGAAGTCCAGCTGCAGGTCCAGGGCCTTCTTCCTCTTCTCCTCCAGGCGAGACTGCTGCTTGAACTGCACCACCTGCCAGTGGAGGGCCAGGGGGGTGGGCAGGGACATCCAAGTGAAAGAGAAGGGTAAGCGGGAGGTCTCAAAAAGCAGCATATTGTTAGCCTGTCATCCTCGCTTCTGAAGAACCTTCCTGCTGAGGGGCAAAAGGAAATTTCCCCTCTGACGACTGTATTCTACTGCTCGATACAAGACGCTGTGTTAGTGAAACCCACCCTGGAGTAGAGGAGAGGCAGGGACCTCGAGCTAGAGAGTCATGATACCCAAGCTGAAATGACAGAGAGCAGGGGATGCTGGGACAGAGAAGCCCAACAGCCTGAGCTAGAGCAGCGAAGAGGCACGGATACCAGGCTAGAGGCCTGTATGTTGTGTGACAATTCTTATATGAGAAAGGCCAGGCCCAAAGCCAGCCTGAGCACTCCCTCCAGTGCTGCACGCCCTACCCACCTTTTCCACGTTGCTCCAGAACTGCTTGACCTCTTTGGCGATGGAGGAGGCGATGCGCCTCAGCTTGGCCTGCTCCTCACGCTTGGCTCGCTCCTCCTTCTGCTTCTGCTCCTCATGGTGCCGGATCACCATCCGCACCACCTGGGGGAGGGGAGGAGGAGGATGAGATGCATGCATGGCTGGGGGGAAGACAGGGGCTATACCAACCCAGGGCAAACTGTATTGGGGGTGGGGGAGATCTCTCTAGCTGGAGCAACAGCCCAGGGACATGCTGCCAACCAACAGCTGGGTCACCAGCCACAGTTTGAGAAGGGTCAGGGAGGTTTCCGTTCAGCACCTAGGACAGACAGAGCAAGCCTAGATGGAACACAGGAACATGGACAGACAGATGGGCGCTTGGATGAATGGACAGACAGATGTCGCCTGGATGGATTTCAGAGCTCTTGGAAATACACCTCTTAAGCCCTAAGGTGTGCTCTCAGGGCAGAACCCTTAGTAAATCCCCTGCAAAATGTGCCCAGCAGTCACAGAAAGCTGCTGAGGGCAGGACTTGAACTCATAGAACACGGGAGCCATCCAGCTTCCCTGATACCAAGTGACCTGCAAACTCTCTGCCTTGCAACAGAGACCCTGTCCTGCTGCACATGTACTTTTCCACCCTCTTTGGCATGGCATGGTGAACAAAAATCTAAGTGTTTTTTAAAATTAGATTTCAACATTTAAATTAGCTACAGGTTTATATTTTAAAATAAACCTATTTAAGTTAAATTTGAAATGACAACCCATGTTAAGACCTCAATTTACTATAATCTATGGAGTCTACAAAATAATTACAATTAAATACAAAAATTAGCAGTTCATATTTGTTCCCAAGTTTTAAAGAAAGATAAAGCACTGAACTGGTGGAAGTCACAGGCAAAGCACCTGGAACCAGAGTTTGTTGTAGTGGTAAACCAGCTTTTGACATAAGTAGCCTCTTCTGCACCTGCAGAATAATTTGCTTCATTTCAGTTTATCCAACTAATTCAGTTCAATGAACAGATAATTCAGTTACAAAATGAGCTGGGTGTTGAAAAAGCAGAAAAGCTTGTTTTCTTCTTCCAATCTATGAATAAAAACTAGGCGTGAGAGGGCATGATCTATTAGTTCTAAAATTCTGAAGGACATGGTGACCAAAACCACAGTTCAATGCACTAAATACTTCTTTTGTTTAATAAATCAGTTTTCAACGTAAAACATATTTTGATAAACTGTCCGATAAACTTTTCTTATTTATCTAGCACGTTTGAGATAGTTTTATTTAACTATTTAAAAAACATTCAAAAATGCTGTTTTTGTGCATTTTAGTTGAATCTCCACCCAAATTGAGTTTGGCACAAATTATATGTAAAAAACAAATCATCTAGTAAATAAGAAATGCATCATTCATTGTTTTCTAAACTAACAAAAATGTAAAAATTAAGAATCAGAGTAAATGTAAGTTAAACTATATACTTGCTTAAATGAAGGTGTAAGTAGCGTATCCTGCTGGTTAACTAAAAGAAGCACCAAATTTAGTGTAAAGGTTATATTTAGTTGTAAATCAATATATTGTAATAGTTACCAACCAGTGAGAATCAACCTTTCTTTAGGAAAGTAACTAAAAAGTATAAATGCAAAACGAGAGTAAAAGAAATGATTTAAATCAAGGCTACCTTCTTGCAGATTTAAATCATGATTAAAATTAGTAATTTAAATAGCTTCAATTTAAATCAATCCACCCTGCATTGTGGCTTGACCTGTGCTAGAATTCCCAAATTTGACCCTCAATGACTCTTGTGCTATTCATTTCCCAGAGGGTCAGTGGGTATGAAATGCTGGCTGAGATCAATCCTGAATGGGGGAGGATCACAGCAATAGGTTTCAGCCCCAGATGCGTGTAAAAGAGAGTTAGAAGACCCAGAACTTTTTGATGTCATGTGATACTTTCACAGGTCTATCTCAAATGCCCCCAAGTCTGGACCATTTACCCTGCCCTACAGCTCCTCGAGGCACAGCAATTTCCAAGACAATCCAAACCCACCTTTGGGTTTTAGGGGACTTAACAAATGAGTCAGAGCTGTTCCAGGGACGGGCAGAACTCACCTTCCTGGCCACACCCCTCTTCCAGCGTCGCTCCTGGGCAAAGTCTGCCGAAAGCCACTGCATCTCCTCACAGAGGTAATCCCAGTGCACCTTGGGGCGAACTGGCTCCGGCACCTTGGAGAGCCTCTTCAGGGACCAGAAGCCCTCCTTCTTCATCTCCGCGATGCGGTTCTCAATCTCCGCCTCCTGGAACATAGCACCAAGTCAGCAGGGATCCCAGCCCCCACCCATCATGGGAGATTGGAAGGCAGGGGTAAATCAACCATCCTCAGGGCCGAGACCCATCTGATCCTAAACAAAAGGAGATGACCCACAGTGACACAGGGGTAAGGGACCTAGAGGAGCTCAGAGTCACATTACCCCTCCTCCCCAGCCAGGGCATTATCTCCCCCCTTGCCCTGACGGTCTCCTTGAGGGCATCTGGGTCACATCCCCTACTTCCTCCCACCCCCCACCCTGGCATGGGCTCCTTGAGGGCATCTGGGTCATGGCCCTGGGAGCATGGAGGGCTCCAGCCCAGGGGACCCTTCAGACACAGTCAGCTCCTCACGTGCTTGGCCTGCTCAGCGATCTCAGCATGCGTCTTGTCCCACATGCTGGCCGGGTCCGAGGCATAAACTCCTGGGGACGCCAGAGCTTTGCTTTGCAGCCTGGGCACATCAAAGCCCAGGTGACTGTCCAGGGAGGAATCGTGAGTGAGGTGTGGTGGCGAGACGCTGCCACTGGAGGCAGGTGACCCCGAAGAGGCCGGTGACACAGGATTGCTCCCCGTCATTTTGTCTGGTGCAATCTGGGGGCGAAAGAGGATGAGATGACTGGGACAGCCACTGCCACAGCTACATATGGAACCAGTGAACTCAGCAGCCCTTTCAGCCTAAGGACGGTAAAGTGCTTTTCCCCATGTGTATGAACAAGAAAGCCTTGCCTGGTGCCGAGATGAAGCAGTCTCTGGAGTGGGGAGGGGGGCTGTTTATACAGGGATCCCTCACCCAGGTGCAGCCAGCTCTTGGTTGAGGCATGGCCTCTAATTATCAGCTGCATATAACAGTTTTGGATGGGAAGTGACAGAGAATCCCATATCCACCTGAAACTGCAGACGGAATTAAGGAAGCAGAATGGAATTACATTTAAGATTTGGACAGTAAGATTAATACTCCAGGTCTTGAAAAAAAAAGGGCCAGGACAGCATTAATAGAAACGGGGGTTGACTTATTTTAAGTCTCTTAATGCAGCAGTACTCAGATCTCAGTGGTTCAGGAACCAAATTAGTGATCAACATTACCCAAAAGAGCCGCAGTAGTGTGAATGCATTGTTTCATTCACTACAGTAACATATAGATATATATATAAAAAATAATTAATTCTCACAGCAAAACGATTGACCGAGTATTATTATTTTATCAACTACAACTGATTAATAGTATAGTAATAACATCCTGATTGGTTAATAACTTAGACTGGTTAATAATTAAATCACACGATGTTTTAATATCATGTGTTGCAAAGAGCCGCAGGAGACACTTTAAAGAGCTACATGCGGCTCCTAAGCCTCAGTCCGAGTATCACTGTCTTAATGAAAGACCCACATCAGCAAAGGCCGGGTCTACACTGCAGGGTTCAGGCAACACAGGCTGCCTTGTGTTGACGTAGCTGTGGAAGTGTCTTCACTTAAATTCGGCTCCTGCCGATGCAAGTGCCTCTCTACGCTGATTTAGTGACACCACCTCCCCGAGTGGCGCAGAGTCACAGTTTATACAATTAGGTCGACGCAACGTCAGTGTTGTTCACGCTGACTCTTACTGGTTTTCAGGAGCCGTCCCACACTGACAATACCATCAATACGGGTGCTCCTGGTGAGAGCAGGCACCGACAACACAAGGAGCCAAGTGTGCACACACACACAAGCGATATAACAACTGCAGTGGCTGTACGCTGACATAAGTTAGGTCGACATCATTTTGTAAAGTAGACATAGCAGTAGTGACTGCCAGCACGGCATTGGGGCCAGCACTGACTGCAAGGGAAGAGCACCCCCTACTAAGCTTCCACCCTGCTCCATACAGCACAGCGCCCACTGACTTTAAAGTGAGAGCGCTCCCTACCCTGCAACACAGCTCCCCCAGGTGCTGGGGTCAGCAGTGACTGAGGGGAGGGAGCCCGTTAGTGAGCCCCCGCGCTGCTCCTTGCAGCACAGCTTCCCCAAGTACCACACTGGGGTCAGCACTAACTGGGAGAGGAGAGCGCCCCTTTCTGAACCCCCAGCAGCATTCGCGCTTCTCCAGCTCTCCCACCCAGGCAGCAATGCAGTCTGTTCCTGGTCAGCTCCAAGGCCAGGCTGGGAGCCCCTACCTCACTGCGCAGTGCATGGTGCTGTTGGGGAGGATTGCTCTGCATTTTACTGCTCCCTTGCTCTTCGCCTCGCGCCCCGATAGCTTTGCTCGTGGCCGAAGTGCTGTCGTCCTGCTCCAGTGCATGCTGGGAACCGGCCTCATTCTGGTCAAGCAACCGCTGGGACGAACTGTCCAGCTCCTGGGTCCCCTGGCAGCCCAGCCTGCGCTCGGGGCTGCCTGTCTCTGAATCACCTGGCAAGAGATGGGGAAGTAGCCATCAACTGTGTATTCACGCTGCCAGCTGAAGGGACTCCTCTGCTACCGAAAGCTGCCCATACTCAGAAGGCAACACCCATCTCCTCTGGGGAGACTCACCTTGCAGAAATAGAACTAGATGAGAGTATGTCTAGTGGTTACAGCAAGGGCTGGGAGTCAGGACTCCTGGGCTCTAGCTCTGGCTCTGTGAGAGGAGTGGGGTCTAGTGGGTTAGAGCAGGAGGGAACAGAGCTAGGATTCCTTGGCTCTGTGCTGTAGACGTTCATCTTCAGTGAAAAAAAATAAGTTTTATAATGGGGAAAAACTCCCTCCCTGACTACACTGCCTTTTGCTGCCAGTTCTACCTGTCAATCAACTACCAAGAACTGGGAACTAAGCTCAGGACACACGACACTTTAATTTCAATTGTTGTTCATATTTTAACAGCTGCTGAAGTTGGGATAAGCATGAACTTGGCCTGACCTAAGTTAATCTGCACTGATTTACATTACACCAATCGACATGTGCTGTGGCAACTCCATCATACAGACACAGTCTACTGCCTTAAGTCGAAAGAGTTGATCGGGAAGTTTCCAAGTTCAGCATTGCTAGTATAAGTCCACTTTTAATGCGTCCAGGACTGAGGCTTGCAGCTGAAATCAATTTATTTAGCAAGAATGCTCATATAGGATCTTATTCATATTATTATTACAGTAGCATCTAGATGCATGAGTCACAAACCAGGACCCCACTGCACTAAGTGCCACACGACAATAGAACAAGAAGACAGGCCCATGGTGTTCAAGATGTTTTTGTTTCACGCTAGGAGGAAACCTGAAGTCAACAACAATATTTTTAAATAGTTGGAAACGCAACACCTTCTTTGTCAGGATTCCCCCAAGAACGGCTGCTTCCCAGTTTGACACAGGGAATCCATAACCAATCTCTGCCCATCTGATCCCTCAGCCCTTTTCATCAGTGATCTGTATTTTTCCATCACTTTTGAATTTGGGATCTCAAAAGGGTTTCTTACAGGGGGAAGGATTCACTTGCCTGCTGCTGAAATGCACCTGCCTATGGGGTGAAACGTGACACAGCTCTGGAGAACATCCAAAGCTTCCTGCTGCAAAGGCAATGCTACACTGCTGGCTTCCCCCAAGAGGGGGGAAAAGCCCTGAGCCACCAGAGAGCATATCCCAGCCATACCTGTGTGAGCTGAGAACTCCTCCTCCTCGTCAGACTCCACTTCCACGGTTTCTCTTTCCCGGGGAAGACCGCTCCTGCAGCAAGATGGGACAGGATGGGGGCATGGCTCCAGACTTCCCTCTCCCTTCACACTTTTCTAATCCCAGCCCTTTCCTTGGAAGGGTACTCCACAGGGATACAGACCCCCCCACCCCGTTCCTCCCACTTTTCCCTGTGCCCTTGGTCCAACATGGCTCGCACAGAACAGTCCTTGGGTCTAGCTAAACCTGTCTCTCTGGGCCTGAAATGCAGCTGGCAGACTATGGACCTAGCTGCAGGATATAATGGAGAATTTTCTCTGAGCACCAGCTACCAAATCCCTGCCTATGGGGAAAGGCAGAGACCTGTTGAGGGTGCTGGGGAGAGGCAGGGACGGGGACACCCTGTCTGTCCTAATGCGGAGCCTGGGAGACAGCTG
The DNA here is from genome assembly GCF_965152275.1 of Natator depressus. Classification (NCBI taxonomy): domain Eukaryota; kingdom Metazoa; phylum Chordata; order Testudines; family Cheloniidae; genus Natator; species Natator depressus. Next base: position 9,171,770 of record NC_134239.1, read on the forward strand.
GCCGCCAACAGCAATGCCTAGATGTCGTCAAGGCAGGTATAACCCATCTCCACTTAGCTTGCTGGCTTGGCTTGTCTGCAAGGGAGTTAGGAGCCCAGACCCTTGCATTCTCTCCTCTAATCCTGGCCACTTCCCTGTCTGCCACCTTGCTCCATTCTGTTACTGTATCGTATCCCTTATCCCATATTAGCCCTTCTCAGCCCTTCACCACTTTCTAATCTCCCACCCTCTGATCTGCTGATACCCTGGTGTCCTTATTACATCCAATCTTGGCCCACCCTGTGACCCCTTCCTGACCCATCCCTTGTCGCTCCATCCCATTGTCATTACCTGCTAAACCCTGCCTCCCCACCCTACTGACTTCATCCTGCTCACCACATTACTGCATCCCCACACTGCAACCTGTGTGTCCTCCCCATCACTACCCTGACCCCCATAAGCCCCAATCCTATTACACCTTCCTGTTTCCTGATCCCATGTGCCTAGCTGTTCCTTGTTACCTATGCCCTGTCCCATCCCTGCCAATCCCACAGCCCCACTTCCCCACCCAATCAGGCCAGTTACCCTGTGTCCCACCACCACCAGTTCAGTCATCCCCTGATCCTAATGTGCCCACCCCGGCCTCTGGTGTCCTGTTTTTGCTAACTCAGGTGCCTCCTGACCCCACTTTGCGATGCTGTGCCCTGGAACCCCCTGATCATGTCCCGACAATCCAGGGAGCCCGTGCTCAACCACCTCCAACCCTGTCACCCCCTGACCCCGTACAGCCAACCTCCTTGCCCTGTATCCCTCCATTGCCAACCCCCACCCCACCGAGTCTGTCACCCCAGGTCGCTCGCCTGCCAACCCATGACCCTGTCCTGCCAGCGCCTGCACACCATGCCTTGCCACCACCAACTCTGCCAAGGCCTGACCCTGTCCCACTAACTCCCTCACGCTGTGCCCTTCCAATGCCAAACCTGCCATCCCGAGCCCCACTGCCTCTGTCACTCCCAATACACGACCCTGTCCCTCCAGCCCCATCCCCCCATATCCTGCCACCCCACGTCCCCATCTCACTGCCTCTTCCAACTCCAGCACCTCTGGACTTTGTCCCGACAACTCAGCCACTCTGTTTCCCACCACCTTCAACCCACTAAGTCCCCGGTCCCAGCCTGTGAGCCACGTCACCCCTTTTCCCACCATCCCAGACGCTTCTACCACCTCCTTACCCAGTCCCACCTTTGCCTCCAGTGCCCTTGATTCCTGAACCCATCCTGCCAAGCCTGTCACATCAGGGTTTTGTCCCACTATCCCAGGTCCTGCCACTGTTACACCCTGGTGCTGTCCTGCCAACCCTATCATATTCCTGTAATCTGTGTCCTTCAAGCCTGATATCCTGGGTACTGTCACTAAGTCCACTAACCCACTCACCCGCTGACCCCATCCTGTCACTGCATATCCCTCTACCTCCAACCCCAGTACCTTCTGACCCCATCCAGCCAACCCCAGTACTCTGGATCTCCGTATCATTAAACCTGCCAAACCCATCATCCTATATCCCCCCAACCCCGTTACTTCACAACTCTGTCTTGCCAAGCCTGACACCCCAACGCCCACCATCTCCCTCTTCCCAAGACCCCGCGCTGCCGACTCCCTTTTGTCAACCACCTCTGTCCTGCCCGGAGACTGTCCTGCCTCTACTGTCACTACCAATCTTGGCACACTGTCCCCCAGCAACCCCTGACCCAAACTGACAAACTCCCATTCCCCCTAATCCGGCCCCACCAGCCCTGGTGCCCCTGGCCCCACAAACTCCATGACTGTCTGTTGTGCCAACACCGATGTCCCCTGCCCCACTAAACCCATGGCTGCCTGCTGGGCCAACTCCTGATCCTGTCCCATCAACCCTGATGTTCCCTGCCCCACTGACCCCGCAACCACCTGTTGCACAAGCTCTGACACCCCCCGACCCCGCTCAGACACCCTCAGATCTGCACTGTCAGATCCCACTAGCTGTGCTGCTCCTGACTCCATAGCCACTGACCCACTTCAACCCAACCCCACTTGCTCTTTGACCTCTAACCTCTGCCCTCCCTCAGCCCCTAACCCTATTCCCCCTTGATCCCATCAGCCCCAACCCAGCCCCCTCTTGCCCCTTGATCCCCAGTGCCTAACTAGGCAATCGCTTAGCCCAGGGTTGTGAGTTCAATCCTTGAGGGGGCCATTTAGGGATCTGGGGCAAAAATTGGGGATTGGCCCTGCTCTGAGCAGGGGGCTGGACTAGGTGACCTCCCGAGGTCCACCCTGAGATTCTAGGATTCTATGAACCCACCACCCTTTGACCCCCACCCCTAACCCACGCCTTGCCCTCTGACCCTTTAACCTCTGATCCCTACCGCCCACGCCAACACCCTTTTGACCCTTGACCCCTGCACACCCCAACCCACCACCCTTTTGCCCTTTGACCCCATCCCCGTTGCCCCGGACGCCCCAGAGCGAGGCTCCCCCCGCCAGGGAAGGCGGCGGTTAGTGCCGCGCGGGGAGGGGGGAGCGGCCGTTGGCGACGCACGCGCTCCCTCCTCCCTCGCGCCCCCTCCCTCCCCAAGCGCGTCTCGCGCCCCTATGGGTAGGGGCGGGGGGGGAGCGCGGAGCCCCGGCCGGGCCGCCATCTTACCTGGGTGGGAGGGGGGAGGAGGGAGGGAGGCGCCTCCTGCTCCGCCTCCTCCTGCCGCCGCCTCAGCCCCAGCGCCGCCGCCGGGCAAGATCCGCCGCCATCCGCAGCCCCCCGGCCGCAGCCACCCCGCCCCTCCCCGCGCTCGGGCCCCGCCGGCCCCGATCAGCCCCGCGCTGGCCCCTCCCACCCGAATGCCGACCCCGAACCAGGCCCCGCCGAGCCGAGCCGAGCCGCCGCGGCAAAATGGCGGACGCCACCACCTCCACCACCAGAGCCGCCCCCCCCGCGCCCGCTTCGCCGCCCGGCAACTCTCGCGAGAGGTGAAAGGGAGACACAGTCAGAGGCGCGAGGGATGACGGGAAGTGGAGTTCGAGCGGGGCAAAGGGGACAGAGCAGGACCAATGCGGCCGCGAAGTCTCGCGAGAGGAGGAAGCCGGGGGAGCGCGGGAAGTGAAGTCTCGACTCCTGGCGAGGAAAGAAAGAGCGCTGAGCTCACGGGATTGTGGGAAATGGAGTCCAGCCCGGAGATAGGGCGCAGGTGATGACGGGAAAAGTAGTTCCATGGAGGGACGGCAGAGGCGGGCGTTTGGAAATATTATTCCATAGAGCCCGGACAGAAGGGGAGGCTGAGAAATGTAGCTCCGTGGGACCGGGCGGCGGGCAGTGACACAGGAAGATGCTGGGAAATGTAGTTCTCCAGCCGAGCGCCGAGGAGGCTGCTGGGAAATGTCGTTCCATGGAAGGATGTCAAGGATTTTCCCCACCAATTTTTGAGGGGGTGTTTCCCTTGAACTCTTCAGGGAGAACACGGGACCCGAACCACGGCGGATTGTCACTATCTACTGTCTGGGGAAACTTAACAGAACCTTGTGATAATTTTTCTCTGCAAAATTTTCTGCCATGCCCCTTTTACTGGTGCTGGTGTGTGGATGTGATCAGCGCCTTCACCTAGATGGAGCCATGGCTGGGCTTTATGGAGAGAGAGCGCAAGTGGCCAGGCCTGTGCTATCGCTTCCTAAACTCTTGGGGCCACGAATTAGGCCCCATTAGATGATCTAGCTGGAATCCCACAGGGCTGGTAACCTCCCCCAATGCTTCCTGCATCCAGCCCCACACCTCCCTGGCTGATCTAGAGCAGAGTTGAGAAAAAGACATCTTGTCTTTATTTAAACACTCCACCTGAGGAAGAATCCACCCTGTTTCTGCATAAATAATCCCAGTAGCTAATGAGTAAGGGGAGTGTAGGTCTGAGTGTATGGAGACAGATACATGGGGCGTGGGGGAGGATGGATAGAGGGGTCCATATGGGGATGAATGGATGGAAAGATGTGCATATAGAGGGATGGATATAGATGAGCGTGTATGGGAAGGGATGGATACAGACAGCCAGTATATAGGGATGGATGGATGGACTGGATGTATTCAGAAGGACAGATTAGGTGGGTGTGGATGTGGACAGATAAAGGGGTGTGGATGGAGCAGTGTGGATGTGGAGGGAGGCAGGGATACAGGGGTGTGGATAAGGATAGATGGGGGATGTGGAAGAGGAGCGATATGTGGAGGGAGGAAGGGGCATGCATGCGCATAGGTGGAGAGAGAAGGATGTATGTGGACAGAAAAGTAGCTTTTCAAATCCCATTTCAAGGTAATAGGATGCTATCAAATCATACATTGCAAACAAATCCATCCCCTCTGCTTTCTCACTACTGCCCCCTGGGGACAGCAGTCAGATGCACTTGAACCATCCAGCAACTTTTCCATGAACATCCTGCTTCCCTCTGAATTAACAGAGCAGGATCCATTAGGGCTCATCTTCCCCCTAGTCCTTGAGATCTGGGTTCTTTCTTGTTCCCATTTGAACAGGCTTTGTTCAGTATGAATGACACCCCCTTCACTCCCTTATTGCTCTTGGCTCTATCTGCTGGGGGAAATGGGTCAGCATATCACTGCACAACAGGAGGCATCCCTACCTCTAGCCTCGGGTTCTGTTGGGCCACAATGTCCCCTGCACTGCGAATGATAATTATTCATTCTCGGGAGTGCTGTAGCACCGTGATAGTGCAGGCCCATTCTAAACTCTTGGGGCCAGGAATAAGCTCCTGGGCTGTAGAGCGCCTCATCCTGACTGCAATAGATAATTGTTAGTAATCCTCTGTAACATGGAGCATTTTTTCCATTTGCTGAATCCTTAAGGCTCCCAGTGCCCCATGTTCTAATCAATAGATGCTATTCCCCTCCCAGAGCTGGGGATAGAACCCAAGAGTCTTAGCTCCCAGCCCTCCCACCAACCCTATTTCATTCCTTCTGTATACAGAACCTCACTTAAACATGATTGGCTCTGGGTTGGAGCATAATGCCCAACATGGAGGAAGCTCAGGGTCAGGGCTGTGTCAGCAGCTGGTAGTTGGGAGAGGAGCCCCACATTTTAGAAATACCCAGACCTCTCTGCTCTCACCATTTCCCCAGCAATAAAGCACCTCCTACTGGCCTGGTCGGTGCTGCAGGCTTCCACAGCTGCTCCTGTACTCTGCTTGCTGTAGCAGGCTCTTGGGGAGAGAAAGAGCGCCCACGTGCCAAGCGCCCCTGCAATGCACTGGCACGGCCCTGCCAAAATGCAACTGCCACGGGAGTGAAGCACAGAGAAAATCTAAGGGCAGGTGCCAGTGGATCTTACCTGCAAAAGATGGGGCAGGGAATCAGGGGGCTTCTGTCCCCTTGTAGTTTTGTACTAGTGGAACAGGAGGGATGGGGAGCGTGGTCTTGGGTGGAGAATGCTCCGGAAACCTCCCAGAGCTGGGGGAGGGAGAGTCTTTCCAGCTGTAAAGGAACGCTGGCATACCAGCAATCATGCAGACCCCTCTCCGACCCGGATCAGGGCTGCTGTTGCATCCGGGGCAGTGTGGACCCCTCCCTAACTGGGACTGGGGCTGCAATTTACCGGGGGCCGCACGGCCCTTTCCCCACATAGGTTTGGGGCCATGTCACACCAGGGGCTGCACAGACCCCTCCCTGCACAAGATTGGGGCTGCACGGATCTATCCCTGCACAGGATTGGGGCCGCATCACACCGGGGGCCGCACGGATCTGTCACGCACAGGATCATGGCCGTGTCATGCTGGGGGCCACATGGACCTCACCCTGCACGAGATTGGGGTTGCCATCACCCCAGGCTCTGCCCAGATCCCTCCCCAAATGGATCAGGGCTCCCACTGTGGAGGGTGCTGCCCAGACCGCAACTGAGACTGGGGCCCCCATTGTGCTGGGTGTTGCAGAGAGAGAGAATACGAGTCCCTGCCCCAGGAAGCTCACAATCTAAATCGACAAAGGGAAGGACAATTCTCCCTGTTTTACAGATACGGCCCAGAGAGATTTAAGGACGTGCCCAGGGTCACCCATAGCCTGCAATGGAGCCAGGAATGGAACCCAGGTGTCCTGAGTTGGGGCCTGAACCCCAGGATCAGCCCGCATATGGCCTCCCTCATTTTACTGCATCAAGGCACCAGCTGCCCACTCCTCCCCAGAGACTCCCAGCCCTGGGCCTGAATATTTAATCACTGGCATGTTCAGATCCTGCTACCATGGATTATAACTCGGATCCCTCACCCATCCCCAGGTAGAAGAAATCACAAAGAGGAATCCATCCAGAAGCACCAATCTGGGGTTTAATTAAACGGGGGGGGGAGAGGAAGGGGAGGAACCGGCAGTGTCCAATGCAAGGGGCGGGGGTCTCCACTACCCTTCCCCTGCAGCCGTGTTATCCCTTTCCGATCAGGTCCAGTTGGGAGAGGGAGGGGAGCGTCACAACGTCGATACAGAAATAGAAAAAAGCGCGGTACATTAAAAATGAGGGGAGAGAAGAGGGGCGGGGGGGATCCTTTAAAATCACCACCTCAAACCTGGTATAAATGTACAAAACCCAGCTCACCTGAGGGTAGCAGGGACCTATTTACACTAGGCTGGGGGCCCCAGCTCCACTCCTGCCCCCTCCCCCCAGTCCACAGGGGAGCAAAGCAAGACACCCCCCCAAAATCCCCACTTACGGGGAGATTTAGGGAACCTGAAGCCCAGACTCCTGCCCTGAAACCCCATGAGCTTGGGGAGATCGCCCTTTAACCCACACCTCTAACCGCCACCCGCCCTAGGATGATCCCAACAACCCAGATCTAAACCCCACCAGTCCAGTAGAGAACACCCCGACAGCTGGTCTTTCTCCCCCAAGCCCTCTCCATGGGACAACGTGGGGCACGCAATGCCAACCCTCCTTCGCCTGGACCCAGCCAGGCCAGGGGGAGATGGGGAGGCACAGCCACACCCTGAACCCCACTGTCCTGCCTCCCATCCCTTCTGACCGTGCGTAGCGGCCGAGAGGGGGGCAGTTTCCTCAGCGCTCTCACCCTTGATCCTGGCCAGTCCAAGGGATGGGGGCGGGGATCCTGCACCTGATGCCACGTTGGGGGGAGTGGATACTAGTGCTGATGCTAGGTGGGAGGGATGCTGACTGGCCTGGCGTGGGGAGGACATGCTGCCCCTGATGCTGGGGTGGGCGGGGGAAAATTCTGCCCCTAATGGCAGGGTGGGGGGGGATCCTAGCCAGCCCAGTGTGGGGAGGGTATGCCATCTCTGATGCCAGGGCCTGGGACCCACAGGCATCATTATCTGGAGTCCCGGTCCTTGTAGGCGGTGGTGAGCTCACGGAGGTCCGGGGCACGGCGGGGGGAGCTGGGCCGGGCGCCGGGCACGGCAGGGATGAGGGGCGGAGGGGCGCCAAGCAACCCCTCTGGGGGTGGGGCCTTGGCCAGCAGCGTGGCATGCCGGGGATAGGCCAGCAGCCCCGGGGGGTGCGGGCCCAGCCCATAGAGCCGTGCGCGCTCGTAGTCCTCGGGCAGCTCGCGCTCTAGATAGCGGGGCAGGGCGTAGGGCTCCCGCCAGGCCTCCAGGGCAGCATAGGGGGCACCGGGGGCCGGCCCAGCCACCAGATACGGGGAGCCCTGCGGCCGCTCGAAGACGGCCAGCGCCCCCAGCGGGTGGGAGACATGCAGAGCCCCGGGGAAGGGCCCGCCCGCCCGTAGTGCCCCCTCTAGGACACCCAGCTCCGGCTCCTCCTTCACCTTCACCTCCTTCTTGAGGGCAGGGTCAGGGTAGGGTGAGCGTGAGGCCCGGCCCCCCACTGGGCTGCCGTAACGCTGCTCCCGGCCTGGCTCACTGTGTGCCCGCATGGGGCCGTCTTCCAGCCCCAGGGATGCAGGGTGCTTAGTGGGGAGGGGCACTGGCGAAGCACGAGGGGGCGGCCTGGAGAAAAGGGTGTCCCTGGAACAGAGCTGGGGGTTAGTGCCACGAACTGGGCTGAGGCCAACACAATGTCCAACTCGTCCCCCTCCTCCTCAGTCCCTGATCCCCCCACATTCCTCAGCCGTCCCATCCCCCTCCTCAATCCCCAGCCGTTCCATCCCCTTCCTCCCCCACACCAGCCCCGATCCCCTCCCAATCTCCGGCTAGCCCGTCCCCCCTTCCCCAGAATCAGTCCCCGCTCCTGCACCTGGACCTCATTGCCCCATCCCACCCTGACCGCCCAACAATCCTCAGCCAGCCCTGCAACCCTCATCCCCGGCCCTCTTACATTGACCCCTACCCACCCAGCTGGCCTGCCCCCACCTCATACCTGTCCTTCTCGTCCTTTATGGCAGGCACCTCCCGCTTGTCCGGCTCCTTCTCGTGCTGGGCCGGTCCACGCTCAGCTGCATCACCAGCACCCCCTTTGGGCCAGGTGGGGGCAGTGGGGAAGGAGGGGGGCGTGCGGTGCAGCCGGTTCCATGGGTCGTGGGGGCTGCCGTAGGCCTGGGCCCCAGGGCTGTCCTTCTGCCCGAACATGGAGCTGGAGTCTGGGATGGGAACACAGAGACCGGAGCATGAAACTGGGAAGGACCTAGCTCCGCCGCTCCCAAAGTGGGCTCCATCCCGAGGGCTCTCCCTACGTAGGCTCCACCTCTGCCAAGGGAGGCCCCGCCCCCATGTCCCTTCCCTATCCAGGCCCTGCCTTATCCCATGGGGGATTAGCTTACAGAGGTTCTGAGAACAGGTCCCACCCCTCAGGTGCGGGCTCCGCCCCTCTTCCCCCCAGAAATACCTGGGGCTCGCCTGCCCGCTCCAGCACGGGCCCTGCCCCAGGGTTGTTCCTGGGCAATTACTGTCCCTCTTGGACACAGTGCCACCCCAAGCCCTTCCCCAGGGCTCACTGAGGCCCCACCTCCTCTCACATGGGGGTCTCACTCCCGAGAGCTCGCCCGGCTCCACAACTTTTCCCTCACCGGCTCCGCCCCCAGCCTCTCACCGCGCAGGTCCTGCTCCCTCCCAGGTGGGCTTCGGCCCCGAGGGGTCGCCCCACATGGGGCATAGAACAGTCCTCCCTCCTTCCCAGCACTGGAGTCCGCCCTCATGCCTGTGGCCCCGCCCCCTCTACTCACTGAAGGCGGGGTTCCCCAGGCCCCCGAAGGCCCCGTTGGAGAGCGCCCCCAGCGCGGCGAAGCTGGTGGGGCGGCTGAAAGGATCTGAAAAGCAAGGAGGAGGAAAGGGAGGGGTGAATGGGCGCAGCAATGCCCCTCGGGGCCCTCGTGCCCCACCCCTGGCGTGGGCCGCACAGCCCACGTGCCTCATGTGCAGCCCCCGACTCCATGCCTAGTCCTGGTGCCCTGTACCCCGCCCCCAGCTCTTACCAAGGTGTGTGCTGGGGCCCAGGAAAGAGCTGTGTGGCGCGCTGGGGGGCCCAAAGGAGGCACCAGAGCTCGGATGGACAGCGCCTGTGGAAGACAGAAAGAGCATTAGATTGGTTGAGAGGGGTTCATCCCTACTGGGCCCATAGCCCTTGGCTAGATCATCTCCCTCCCTCCCACCCCCAGCCTGAGCCCCAACCCCCACAGCCCCGGGTCGCCTGTCTCTTCCCTCCCCTAATCAACTCCAATGCCCCCATATCCCCCACCAGCCCAGTATCCCCTCCCCCAGATAAGCCTCCAACTCCCATGGCACTTTTATGCCCAGTTTTCCTAATAACCTGGGTACCCAGGGCTGGGAGGGGGACAGTGGCTGCAGGATCTTGGGGCCTGGAAGGCGCTGACCTGCGGGGGTAAAGAGCGTGGCGGGGCGCGTGAGCTCCTGGCCATGAGCCAGACTTCCAAAGGTCCCTGTGCCAGGAAGGCAGGTGATCAGGTCGTTCCGGAAATCCAGCTTGTGGGGATCACCCTGCATCAGCTGGGGAGAGGGGAGAAAGGAGGTCAGCAAAGGGGGGGGACCTAACTGCATCTCACAGGGCCCATCTAGCCCACCCCCACCCAGGCAGGGTCGCCCCCAATGGTTACTCCCCAGGGCTCCATATGGCATCAGTCCCTGGGTTCATGTTCCTCGGTGCTAGGGAACGGGCCCTCCTGGAGTTCTGGGAACCATGGGCCAGAGCTGACAGTCTGGGAGCACATGTAATTCTGGGGAAAGTTAATGGCAGAAAGGTGAGGGAGGGGTCATCGGATTCGTTTAAAAAAAAAAACAAAAACAAAAAAAAAACTACAGAATCCTCATTTCACGGGTGTCACCCTTTGCGAGGGACTCACAGTCCCCCCAGCTCCCGGTCCTCTGGTTGGTGGAAGTTTTAATAATACGTCAGCAGCAATGGGTCGAGTGGGGTATCATTCAAAAGCCCTTTCTCCCCGCACACAACGGGTCAGACCTAGAACAATTATTTAGCCTTGGGTTATTGAAAAATATTGATAAACCCAAGGGGTTTTTTAATTCTACTTTAACCCAGGGATGTGAAACATGCAGTCCTCCCCAAGTGAAACTGGGGCCCTCGCCTGACAATGCCGTGGTAGCAGTTAATGCTCAGACCAGGAGACCGGATTTGTTTTTCTAAGGTTACAAGAGAGGGAAGGAGAGCTTCCCATTGATTGGGCGTCATCAGCAAAAGAGAAGCAGTTCAGTGGTGTCGATCATCATTGTTATCAGCCTGGATTATTACACGAAAAGAGGTGTAATGGGGCGCTGGTTAAGACATCCAGTCACAAGTCACTGGGCTCCATCCACAAACTGCAAGCATCAGGCAAGCGTGGAGCAGCACCAGCAGGGGCGCTGATCATGGTGCTGCAGGTGCTGGCCGGTAGGAAAGGCAGGGGGACAGGCTATGTGGCTGGTTCCCGGCGAGCTCCTGCTGGAGGTAGAAGACTGGCTGCACCAAGTGCCTGGAGGGCAAGGGGTGCCACATGGGGAGGGGGTGCAGAAGGGGAGTACAAGGCTTAGGGAGAAGGGGCACAGGAATCCACATTGGCCTTCCAGAGGCGACATGTTGGGGGGCACGTGGGGTTACGTGGACCCCCAGATTTCTTGGGACACCTCGGGGTGGGATGCTCAGCAGCGAGGAGACAGTGCTCCCCTTGGCATCTGCACTCTCTGTGTGTCCCTGCAGCCCGGGGAGGGAGGAAGCAGCAGGACAGCTTGCTGAGGTGGTCACATGGCCCCCATCCCCCGCCAAAAAAACCCCTTTCAATTGTAGTTCCCCACTACCCACAGTTATATGTCGCCTGTCCCCTCCGCTGCTCACTTCTACAAAGGTTCTGGTGCCCTTGACGGAGTAAACCTGGACCATCGCAGACAGGGGTTTGTCCAACCCGTTTTGAAACCTCCAGTGGCAGGGATTCCACAATCTCCCTCAGAAGTCCGGTCCAGACCCTTAGCATTAGAAAGTTTTTCCTAATATCTAACCTACATCACCGTGGCTGCAGTTTAAGCCCATTGCTTCTTGTCCTAGCTCCAGAGGACACAGAGAACAAGTGATCATAGTCTTTTTCATAACAGCCCCTACCCTACTCGAAGATGGTTAGCAAGTCTTCTCTCAGTTGACTTTTTGCTCAAGAATAACATGACCAGTTTTTTTAACCTTTCCTCCTACGTCAGGTGTTTTAAAACTTTTTAATCATTTTTGTTGTTCTCCTCTGGACTCTCTCCAATTTGTCCACATCTTTCCTAAAGCGCAGCACTCAGAACTAGACACAGTACTCCAGCTAAGGCCTCACCAGGGCAGAGTAGTGGGGGACAATTACCTCCCTTGTCTTAGATATGACACTCCTGCTAATACACCCCAGAACAATATTAGCCTTTTCCACAGCTACATCACCTTCTTGACTCATTCAATTTGTAACACACTCTAACCCCCAGTTCCTTTTCAGCAGTGCAACCACCCAGTTATTCCCCACATTGGGCCTTTGATTTTTCCTTCCTAAGTGAAGTACTTTGCACTCATCTTTATTAAATTTCATCTTGTTGAATTCAGACAAATTCTCTAATTTGTCAATGTCGTTTTGAATTCTAATCCTGTCCTCCAAAGGGCTTGCAACCCCTCCCAGCTTGGTGACATCTGCAAAATGTATAAGCAGAGTCTCCACTCCATTATCCAAGTCATTAATGAAAATATTGAATAGTATCGGACCCAAGAATGACTCCTGTGGGTCACCGCTAAATACACCCTCCCAGTTTGCCAGCAAACCACTGATAACTACTCTTTGACTACAATCTTTCCACCTCATGGTAATTTCATCTAGACCACATTACCCTATTTTGCGTATGAGAATGTCTGGTGGACAATATTAAAAGCCTTACTAAAATCAAGATAGGTCACATCTTGAAGGAAATTAGTTTGGTTTGGCATTATTTGTTTTTGCGAACAGGGAGTTTTGAGAGGGAGTTCTCCAGGGGAAGGAGGAGCAAATACGGGACCCTTGGGGTAAGTGGCTGTCTGTAGTGTGGGTTTGTGTTTGGGGGTTACTTGCTGTGTGCTGAGCTTGTGTTTGTTTGTTTGAAGGACCATGTGCTGTGGCCGGCAGCTGGAAGCTGTGAGCTTCTAAACAAGGTTTGAAATCTAGAAGTCTCTGTTCATTGGCTAGCCTCAGTCAGAGGGCAGGGCTATCAAGAACGCCAGGGCTTGAGAAAGCAATGAGAAAGCCTCTAGGGTGCTTTGCGACCAGGGAGTTTCGAGAGGGAGTTTGGAAAGGGGAGGAGGTATACTTGCCATTCTTTAAAACCTTTAAACTAAACTATAATCAAAACTTCTTGATTTAAACAAAAACCCTGTCATTAACCTAGGTAGCTGTAGGAGAGAATGCAGGCACTATGTGTGAAAGAAAATGTAGAATTAAATGAAATAAAAATCTTAAATGAATCCACATGTTCCATAGAATCTCTATGGATAGTAATTCCATGCTCTAATAAGAATATAACAGTAGGGATCTATTATCGACCACGTGACCAGGACACTGATAGTGACGATGAAATGCTAAGGGAGATTAGCGAGGCTACCAAATAAAAACCTCAATAATAGTGGGGGATTTCAATTATCCCCATATTGACTGGGTACATGTCATCTCAGGACGAAATGCAGAGACAAAATTTCTCGATACTTTAAATGACTGCTTCTTGGAGCAGCTGATACAGGAACCCACAAGGGGAGAGGCAACTCTTGATCTAATCCTGAGTGGAGTGCATGATCTGGTCCAAGAGGTAACTATAACAGGACCACTTGGAAATAGTGACCATAATATAACAACATTTAACATTCCTGTGGTGGGAAGAACACTCCACAGCCCAACGCTGTGGCATTTAATTTCAGAAAGGGGAACTATGCAAAAATGAGGGGGTTAGTTAAACAGAAATTAAAAGATACAGTGACTAGAGTGAAATCCCTGCAAGCTGCATAGACACTTTTCAAAGACACCATAATAGAGGCCCAATTTAAATATATACCCCAAATTAAAAAACACAGTCAAAGAACTAAAAAAGAGCCACCGTGGCTTAACAACCATGTCAAAGAAGCAGTGAGAGATAAAAAGGCATCTTTTAAAAAGTGGAAGTCAAATCCTAGTGAGGTAAATAGAAAGGAGCATAAACACTGCCAAATTAAATGTAAAAATGTAATTAGAAAAGCCAAAAAGGAGTTTGAAGAACAGGTAGCCAAAAAAACTCAAAAGGTAATAAAAAAATATTTTTTTAAGTACATCAGAAGCAGGAAGCCTGCTAAATAACCAGTGGGGCCCCTGGACGATCGAGATACAAAAGGAGCACTTAAAAAGACAATAAAGTCATCGCAGAGACACTAAATGAATTCTTTGCTTCAGTCTTCACGGCTGAGGATGTTAGGGAGATTCTCAAACCTGAGCCGTTGTTTGTAGGTGTCAAATCTGAGGAATTGTCACAGATTGGCGTGTCACTAGAGGAGGTTTTGGAATTAACTGATAAACTGAACAGTAACAAGTCAGCAGGACCAGATGGCATTCACCCAAGAGTTCTGAAAGAACTCAAATGTGAAATTGCGGCACGATTAACCATGGTTTGTAACCTGTCCTTTAAATCAGCTTCTGTACCCAATGACTGGAAGATAGCTAATGTAACGCCAATATTTAAGAAGGGCTCTAGAGGTGATTCTGAGAATTACAGACTGGTAAGTCTAACGTCAGTACCAGGCAAATTAGTTGAAACAGTAGTAAAGAATAAAATTGTCTGACATGTAGAACATCATAAATTGTTGGGAAAAAAAGTCAACATGGTTTCTGTAAAGGGAGATCATGTCTTACTAATCTATTAGAGTTCTTTGAGGGGGTCAACAAACATGTGGACAAGGGGGAATCCAGTGGACGTAGTGTACTTAGATTTCCAGTAAGCCTTTGACAAGGTCCCTCACCAAAGGCTCTTATGGAAATTAAGTTGTCATGGGATAAGAGGGAAGCTCCTTTCATGGACTGAGAACTGGTTAAAAGACAGGGAACAAAGGGTAGGAATAAATGGTAAATTTTCAGAATGGAGAGGGCTAACTAGTGGTGTTCCCCCAGTCCTAGGACCAATCCTATTCAACTTATTCATAAATGATCTGGAGAAAGGGGTAAACAGTGAGGTGGCAAAGTTTGCAGATGATACTAAACTGCTCAAGATAGTTAAGACCAAAGCAGACTGTGAAGAACTTCAAAAAGATCTCACAAAACTAAGTGATTGGGCAACAAAATGGCAAATGAAATTTAATGTGGATAAATGTAAAGTAATGCACATTGGAAAAAATAACCCCAACTATACATACAATATGATGGGGGCTAATTTAGCTACAACTAATCAGGAAAAAGATCTTGGAGTCATCATGGATAGTTCTCTGAAAACATCCACACAGTGTGCACAAGCAGTCAAAAAAGCAAATGGGATGTTAGGAATAATTAAAAAAAGGGACAGAAAGTAAGACGGAGAATATCTTATTGCCCTTATATAAATCCATGGTATGCCCACATCTTGAATACTGCGTACAGATGTGGTCTCCTCATCTCAAAAAGATATACTGGCATTAGAAAAGGTTCAGAGAAGGGCAACTAAAATGATTAGGGGTTTGGAACGGGTCCCATATGAGGAGAGATTAAAGAGGCTAGGATTTTTCAGCTGGAAAAGAAGAGACTAAGGGAGGATATGATAGAGGTATATAAAATCACGAGTGGTGTGGAGAAATTGAATAAGGAAAAGTTATTTACTTGTTCCCTTCTATAAGAACTAGGGGCCACCAAATAAAATTAATGGGTAGCAGGTTTAAAACAAATAAAAGGAAGTTCTTCTTCACTCAGCGCACTGTCAACCTGTGGAACTCCTTGCCTGAAGAAGCTGTGAAGGCTAGGACTATAACAGGGTTTAAAAGAGAACTGGATAAATTCATGGAGGTTAAGTCCATTAATGGCTATTAGCCAGGATGGGTAAGGAATGGTGTCCCTAGCCTCTGTTTGTCAGAGGGTGAAGATGGATGGCAGGAGAGAGATCACTTGATCATTACCTGTTAGGTTCACTCCCTCTGGGGCATCTGGCATTGGCCACTGTCAATAGACAGGATACTGGGCTGGATGGACCTTTGGTCTGACCCAGTATGGCCATTCTTATGTTCTAAACCCATGCTGGCTAGTCCTTATAACCCTATTATCCTCCAGGTGCTTACAAACTGATTGTTTAATTATTTGTTCCAGTATCTTTCCAGGTATTGAAGTTAAGCTGATTGGTCTATAATTCTCCGGGTCCTCTTTGTTCCCCTTTTTAAAGATATGTACTGTGGCTGTCCTCCTCCATTCTTCTGGGAGATCACCCTTCCTCCAGGAATTCTCAGAGATAATTGCTAATGGTCTAAGATTGCTTCAGCTAGTTCCTTAAGTACCCTATAATGACTTTCATCGGGCCCTGCCTACTTGAATACATCTAAAGTATTGAAATATTCTGCAACGGTTGCCTAGTTCCTTGCTGAAATAAGAGATGTATTTAGGGAGGAATTTAGAAAAGGAATCTGGGTTGTTAAAAGGTCGCCAGTTCCCTTCTGTGCACTTGATTCAGACGAAGAACTAAAACAAGAAAACAGAGCACTGAAAGGCACTGGGGGGACTGGTGGGCATAACAGCATCCAAATGCTCTTTTCTGGGTTTTCCTCACAATGACAGGACTCCATCCAATTTCGAACGAAACATTAAGCATGGCTGGGATGATTTCCCCAGAAGTAGCCAAGCATCATCTGGATTCATTAGGTGTTATTAAATGCCAAGAAGGGGTAACTGTAAAGCTACATGATGAGCTTACTTGCACTGGCAATCCATTTACATATAACGGACTGGAGCTCAGGAATAGCAGCCTTCAGGGATGATATAGCTAAAGATTTCGGTCAAATGAATACTGTGGGCCATGACGTGCATGAAGACTTCAAAACCCAAACACTTATCCAAGGCCGTGTCAATCTATAGGCTCCCATCAAGAACAGTAGGCTAAAGCTGTGCTCAAACGCAAGAAGGAAGTCAGCGTGAAAGGCTAACCAGGCAGGTCACTGTTTGCTCATCTCCTGGCTGCGTCCAGATCGCAGCTTGACGTTGATATACATGAGACTTTGGGAACGTACGAGTTCTTCGTGGTGCTACAATCTACATTTGAACGTGATAGAACAATGCATATGTACCAGACAAGAAGCAAACTAATGCACATCTCACCTGGGCTTCCTCAGCCAGCACCTACTGACAACGTGACTGGTGCCTTACGCCAGCAGAGGCCATTCAGCATAGCAATCAGAGATGGTATGGCTGAGGTACAAGGTCCTGACAAACCAGAACCTGGTAACACCTGCCAAGATTTGGCTGAACATTTCATTATGAAGCTACAGAGAAAATACTGGACCTATGATAAACTCCAGCTCATGTTTGACACGTACGCGGGGGAATCAATTAACAATATTACCAAAAAGGAGATACTGCCCCTGTCTGATACAAAATAATTGACTCCACAGACATCTCCACTTTCACAATGAAGAAGCTACAGTCTCGTACTTGCATGAAGGATGAGTTAACGGTGTACATTGCAGGGACAACGCTCCAGCATGCAAAGAACTGATGGAAGAATATCATGGTTGTATGGTGTAATGAACCTGCTGCCTTGCACTGTTCAGTGGAGTTTCTTCATAGTTCCCATGAGGTGGCTGAGGCTAAAATTATCTTGCATGCCATCAAAGCCACAGAGAAAGAGGTGCTACTAAACTCCAGAGAGTTTTGCACAAGACACAGATGTTCTAGGTTCTGCTTTTGTGCCTGCTTCTTCTGGGGAACAGAATCGCTGTATATCCCTCAGAGAGGTGTTCCTATCACTCGGACCATTAAATGCTACCCACTGGCACGTTTCCATGCCCTTTCAAGATGTGACACTACTAGAAGGTTGACTGGGAAGACCAAATTATCTTACTGGAAGGCATTTAATTCACCTCTCTCCTTGTCCAAAGGTGCTCGAAACAGCTGTGACAGTCATCGATGAGGTTTTTAAACTAAGGGCTGGAGAAAAGCCAACAGGTGCAGAGGAGCACACGGTTTGGACAGAGACATCCCATGGGGAGGATCTATTAACTGGGATTCTCTATATTCTAGTAAAGAGTAGAGAATAGAAGTTGATAAAATACAGGTAGGAACGCAAGAGAAACAGTCAAATGAAAAGTTTCAGAGTAGCAGCCGTGTTATTCTGTATCCGCAAAAAGAAAAGGAGTACTTGTGGCACCTTAGAGACTAACAAATTTATCTGAGCATAAGCTTTCGCGAGCTCATGAAAGCTTATGCTCAAAATACATTTGTTAGTCTTTAAGGTGCCACAAGTACTCCTTTTCTTTTAAGTCAAATGAAAAGGAGTCCCGTTCAAGTACATCACATGAAGGCAGACAACTAAAAAGTGACACATTTTATAAGTACTTGTATATAAATGGTAGACGTCTAAATACTAAAATGGGTGAATTTGAGTGCCTGGTATTAAATGAGGATATTGATATTATAGGCATCACAGAAACTTGGTGGAACAATGACAAATGAATGGGACAAAAGTAATTCCAGTGTGCAAAATATATCGGAATGACAGAATAGGTCATGCTGGTAGAGGAGTGGCACTATATGTGAAAGAAAGCACAGAGTCAAATATAGTAAACATCTTAAATGAAATAAACTGTACTATAGAATCTCTGTGGACAGAAATTCCATGCTTGAGTAATAAAAGTATAGCAGTAGGGATAAACTCAGGGCCATCCCTAGCAATTCTGGGGCCCTTGGGGGGCAGGGGGGGGACCACCCCCCAGCACTCACCAGAGGCATGGCTGGGGCCGGGTCACTGCACTTCCTGCCACCGGTGAGTGCAGGCCCAGCCCTGCTGCAGAGCTCAGGAGTGTGGGGGCGGGGCTGGGGCAGAGCAGTGGTGGGAAGAGGCAGAGCAGGGGCTGGAGCAGCACACAGCTGCGCAGGGCACCAGGAAATTTGGTGCCCCAAATTTCCTGGTGCCCTACGCAGCTGCATACTTTGCGTATGGGTAAGGACGGCCCTGGATATATTACCGACCACTGGACCAGGATGGTGACTGTAAAATGCTCGGGGAGATTAAAAAAGCTATTAAAATAGAAAAAACCCTCAATAATATGGGGGATTTTAACTATCCCTATATTGACTGGGTACATTCACCTCAGGATGGTATGCAGAAATAACACTTCTAGACACCATTAATGACTGCTTCTTGGAGCACGTAGTCCTGGAACCCACAAGGGGAGAGACAATTCTCGATTTAGTCCTATGCGGAACACAGGATCTGGTCCAAGAAGCGACTATAACTGAACCACTCAGTAACAGTGACCATAACGTAATTAAATTTGACATCCAGGGGTGGGGTGGGAAGGAAGGAAGAAGAGGAATACCAAAGAAACCCACCACAGTGGTATTTAGATTCAGAAAGGGGAACTACACAAAAATGAGGAAGCTAGTTAAACTGAAATTAAAAAGAACAGTCACAAGAATAAAATGCCTGCAAGCTGCAGGGAAACTTTTTAAAAACACAATAGAGGCTCAAATTAAATGTATACTCTAAATTAAAAAGAATAGTAAGAGGGCCCAAAAAATGCCACCGTGGTTAAACAGAGTAAAAGAAGTAGTTAGAAGCAAAAAGGCATACTTTAAAAGTTGGAAGTCAAATGAGGAAAATAAAAAGGAACAATAACTCTGGCAAATAAAGTGTAAAAATATAATTAGGCAGGCCAAAAAAGAATCTGAAGAGGAACTAGCAAAAGACACAAAAACTAACAGCCAAATATTTTTTAAGTACATCAGAAGCAGGAAGCCTGCTAAAAGTGAAACCACTGGAGGATCAAGGTGCTAAAGGAGCACACAAGGAAGACAAGGACATTGAGGAGAAGCTAAATTAATTCTTTGCATTGGTTTTCATTGCAGAAGATATGAGGGAGATCCACACACTTGAGCCATTCTTTTCAGGTGACAAATCTTAAGAACTATCCCAGATTAAGACATCAATAGAGGAGGTTTGGGAACAAACTGATAACTTACACAGTAATAAGTCACCAGGACCAGATGGTATCATCCAAGAGTTCTGAAGGAACTCAAATATGAAATTGCAGAACTACTAACTGTAGTTTGTAACCTATCATTTAAATCAGTTTCTGTACCAGATGACTGGAGGATAGCTAATGTGACGCCAATTTTTAAAAAAGGCTCCCGAGCCAATGCTGGCAATTACAGGCTGGTAAGCTTAACTTCAATACTGGGCAAATTGTTTGGAACTACAGTAGAGAACAGAATTATCAATCACATAGATGAACATGATTTGTTGGGGAAGAGTCAACACGGCTTTTGTAAAAGGAAATCACGCCTCACCAATCTACTAAAATTCTTTGAGGGGGTCAACAAGCATGTGAACAAGGGTGATCCAGTGGATATAGTGTACTTAGACTTTTAGAAAACATTTGACAAGGCCCCTCACCAAAGGTTCTTAAGCAAACTAAGCTGTCACGGGATAAGAGGGAGGGTCCTCTCATGGACTAGTAACTGGTTAAAAGACAGGAAACAAAGGGTAGGAATAAATGGTCAGTTTTCAGAATGGAGGGAGGTAAATAGTGGGGTCCCCCAGGGGTCTGTACTGGGACCAGTGCCGTTCAACATATTCAGAAATGATCTGGAAAAAGGGGTAAACAGTGAGGTGGCAAAATTTGCAGATGATTCAAAATTACTCAAGATAGTTACGTCCAAAGCAGACTCCGAAGCGATACAAAGGAATCTCACAAAACTTGGCTGACTGAGCGACAAAATGACAGTTGAAATTCAATGTTGATAAATGCAAATGTACATTGGAAAACATAATCCCAACTATACATATAAAATGATAGGGTCCAAACTAGTTATTACCATTCAAGAAAGGGATCTTGGAGTCATTGAGAGGATGTTTTCAGAGAACTATCCACAATGTGCAGCGGCAGTCAAAAAAGCGAACAGAATGTTAAGAACCATTAGGAAAGGGATCGATAACACACTAAATACCATAATGCCGCTACATACATCCATGGTACGTCCACACCTTGAATACTGCATGCAGTTCTGGTCACCCCATCTCAAAAAAGACACATTAGAATTGGAAAAGGTACAGAGAAATGCAACAAAAATGATTAGGGGTATGGAACAGCTTCCATATGAGGAGAGTTAAAAGACTGGGACTATTTAACTTGGAATATACGACCAAGGGGGGGGATATGAGAGAAAGTGAATAAGGAAGTGTTTTTCCCCCCTGCACATAAACACAAGAACCAGGGGTCACCCAATGAAATGAATAGGCAGCAGGTTTAACACAAACAAAAGGAAGTACATCACACAACGCAGTCAACTTGTGGAGCTCATTGCCAGGGGATGTTGTGAAGGCGAAAACTATAAATGGATTAAAAAAATAATTTAATTAGATAAGTTCATGGAGGATAGGTCCAGCGATGACTATTAGCCATGACAGTCAAGGATACAACCCCATGCTCCGAGTGTCCCTAAGCCTCTAACTGCCAGATGCTGGGACTGGAGAACAAGGGATGGATCATGTGATGATGAGCTGTTCTGTTCATTCTCTTTGAAGCACCTGGCATTGCCCACTGTCGGAAGACAGGCTACTGGGCTAGGTGAACCATTGGTCTGACCCAGTGTGGCCATTCTTACATCATAAGTGCACTGGAGGTGTTCACATGCTGCGTTTACCACTTGAAGATCAACATTACAACACTTGCAGAGTTACAGTGTGGATGTTTGCCAAGAAGCAGACCAACAGACATAAACTGCCACCAACAAGGGGTGCATTTATACCTGCTACCAGAAGTGCAAATCATCAAGCACGGAATGGCTCAAAGATGATCATGTGCATCCAAAACTACCCTCCTCCTCTCAGGCACAGATGGAGTGACCACACCAGTTGTGTGTAAAATACCACGTGCTCCTGAATCCATCCTTAGCTAATCAAATGCTCACATGCACAGCCCAGATACTCATCACCCTGCAAATGTCTGGCCAGCAGCCTGCCTTGTACAGAGATGTGAGAGTGCGGCACGAACAAGGATCAGTGTGACAACGTGCCTAGACGGAGAGGACCCCGATAATGAGTTTGATGAAAACATGTTTTCAGTCCTACATGTCAAGGCTAACTTCCCTAGAATTACCAAAGAACCATGTCTTTTTTATGTAACCAATACATCCCCGGTTAAAGTACAGTTAAATAAAACCTGTTACCTTTATTGATCAAACTTGTAATCTCATTCAAAAAAAAAAAAAAAATATATATATATATATATATCAGGTTAGTTTGACCGGATCCATTTAAATGCTCTAGGTTTGTTACGTTTGGTACTGTTGTGTTAGAGGGAGAAAGGCCTTTTGAATGATACCCAACTGGACTCATTTCTGATGACACAGTATTAACAAAATTCCCACCAACTGGAGGCTCTAGATCTGGAGTCGGGTGCAACGAGTGCCCCCTACCATGCTGCAGAGGGTGAAACCACTGAACTGACAATTCTAGAGATAAATAAGACTCAGCTGACACCTCTCTTGCCTTTCTATGGCTAAGGTGCCCCCAGAATGAGTTTTTACTACATTATGCTCCCAGACTATGAGTGCAGGATCCCAGCTGTGCTCTCGCCCAGCACTGGTACTGCAGGGGGCGCTACTGGTCAGGATCTGCTGTCCCCTGCAGTGCCCACTGGGGCCTAGAAAGGGCACCACCACGACTCTACCTTCATCCTCTCCTGGTGCCGCAGGATCATGTAGGCCACGCGGACGTGCATGGAGCACCATTTGCCAGGCTTCTACAAGAAAGATGGGAAAGCATCAGCTCCTGGGACACACCAGGGCAGTGCCCCCGCCTGGGCTATTCCCCCTTTTGTGACCCATTCCCAACAGCGCCCCCTGCTGGGCACAAAATGGGCTATTCCCCTGCCCCATGACCCGTTCCTCCCAGCGCCCCCTGCTGGGCACACACTGGCCTATTCCCCCAATGACCCATTTCTCACAGCACCCCCTGCTGCAACAAGTGAAGTTACAGGATTGGTACACGTGGTTACTTACCCTCAGGGAGGGTCTGAAAGGGTCCGTGAGCTACAAAAAGACAGAGAGCGGGCAGTTAGACAGGGATCCATGCCCACACCCCCACGCGACGCAACCAGCCCACTGCCCCACTCACCTGACCCCCTTTCTGGGATAAAGAGGGGGCGACAGCTCCCAGCCGCGATGGCAGCTCTGGGTTAGTGCTCTGGGGAGAGAACAGGGCGTCAGGAGGCTACAAACAAACAAATCCCCCTACCACAGCCAGAGCCAAAGCCAGGGTAGAGTCCTCCCTCCCATCCCTCCTGCACGATCACCTAGACTCCCAGCCCCCCCCGGCTCTAATCCATGAGATCCCACTCGCCTGCCAGAGCAGGGATAGAACCCACGAGTTCTGGCTCCCAGCTGCTAACCCCTCCTTCCCCCCAGGTTTAACCTTCTAGGCCCCACTCCCCTCCCAGAGCTGGGAACGGACAACGTCTACTTCCCCGCTCACCTTAGGCTGAAAAGCCCCCTGCAGGGAGCCAAAGGAAACAGCAGGGGGCAGGACAGGTGGGATCCCAGACACGGTGGGAGGGAACGTGGCATAGAACTAGGAGGAGAGAGAGGGCATGGAGAGCTCACTGAGTGGAAACGGAAGCACCATCACTGCAGGGGTCTCCTAGTCCCTGGGGAATAAGCAGCACCCTGGGACCTCGGACCTCAAACCCCGGGAACACCCAGCACGGCCCAGCCTCCCCCGCCCACACTATATCCCAGCACCTGGGAACCCCCAGCACTGAGACACGTCCCCATCCTCCCGGTTATATCCCAATCCCCAGGAACCCCCAGCTCCAATACACAGCCCTGTCCCCCACCGCTATGCCCCAGCACCGAGACACGGTCTTGTCCTCTGGCTATATCCCAGCTGCCGAGACACAGCCCATATCCTAGCCCCTGGGAACTCCCAGCACCGAGACACAGCTCTGTTCCCCACCATTACAGCCAGCCCCCGGGAAGAAACGGTTGCTCACCCTGGACAGTAACTGTGGTTCTTCGAGATGTGTCCCCCTCCGGTTGCTGCACTCTAGGTGTGCTTGCGCCCCCCTTGCCTTTGATTGGAGATTTCTCATAGCAGTGCCCCAGGCCGCTGTCATATAGCACTGCATGGGCAAACTGCCCTCAGCTCCGTCTCTACCATGAAGCCCCATAGCAGAGAACTCTGAAGGGAAGGGGAAGGGGGGCGGGGAGTGGAACACATCTTGAAGAACCACAGTTACTGCACAGGGTGAGTAACTGTCTCTTCTTCTCTGAGTAGTGTCCCTGTGGGTGCTCCACTCCGGGTGACTACCAAGCAATTCCCTCTAAGGATGGGGCAGGCTTCAGAGTCGAGTCCAGTAGGGAAGGAAGTACAGCTGAGCCAAACACAGCATCAGAAGCAGAGAGTTGTGAGTTATTGACAAGCGTTCAGTGAACGTGCATATAGAAACCCAAGTAGCAGCCTTACATATTTCAATCACAGGCACGTTTTTGAGAAATATAGTAGAGGTGAAAATGGACCTCGTAGAGGGAGTTCATATGTGCGGAGGTGCCTGAATATTACAAAATTTGTACAAAGAATTAATGCAGTCAGATATCCACTTGGCAAGTCTTTGATTAGAGACTCCAGGCCCTTTTGATCCATCTGCGAGTGAGACACACAATTTGGGGGTCTTTCTGAAGGGGTTAGTCCTTTCCAGATAGGAGGCCAGGGCTCTCCCAAGGTCAAGGGTGTGCAGCAATGCTTCTTGTTTATCTAGGTGAGGTTTAGGGTGGAAGATCAGCAGGTGAATGGGTTGGTTAATATGGAACTCAGAGGAAACTTGAGGTAAAAATTCGAGGTGGTGTCATAATGTGACCTCATCCTTAAAAAATTCAGTGAAAAAGGGCCTTTGTGGCATGTCCCCCAAGCAGTTGTGCCGACGGGATGGCTACCTGGAATGTTGTTTTCATTGATAAATGGAGCAGGTAGCTCAGTTTAAACTGTGATCTTGAAAGGCATTTAAGAACCAGATTGAGGGCCGAAATCGGATTAGGACACTTGACTGACCGATTCTGACTTCTGAGCCCCCTGAGGAACCCCTGGGGAACACCCTGGGCAAGAACAGAATAACCCTCTATTGGAGAATGGAAAGCTGGGGTGGCTCTAATGGAACTCAGCGATAGTCCCAAAATTTTTAGCGTTAGGATACAGTCCAGTATATCTGGCAGTGATGAGGTCGGTGGACTATGTCGGTGGTCACACCAACAGACAAATATTGTCCATTTTGGAGAGTATGTGTAGGAAATAGACTGTTTTCTGCTGTGTAACAGTATTCCTTAGCCTGCTGAGAGGAGATAAGTCTCTAATCCCATGAACCAACAGTGCTTTAAAATGAAGCTCTCCAAGACTGGGGTTAAGGATCTTCCAGCCCTTCCTGGGAGAGCAGGTGAGGAGCAATGTGGAGAGTGATCAGTGAGCAAACGACCCGCTGTATCAGGTAAAGAAACGATGTTTGTCTGGGCCTGATCAAAACTATTTGGATGACTCTGGCTCTGTCCTTTTTTATTTTGAGCAGAACTTTGGCTATCAGAGGAGTCAGTGGGAATACATGCAGTCGATCCAATGACCAATGAAGGCATCTCACAGGAATCGGTGACCCAGTCTGCCTCTGGAGCAAAACTAGACACATCTCTTGTTTATCGCTGTGGTGGATTGGAAATCTCGATCTGCCAATCGAGCGTCCTTTTCCAGTTTGGGACCTATCTGGGAGGTGCCCCATTACCAGAATATGTAGTGTAATTTGCAGGAATCTATTTCTCACTCGTGGTCTTGAAGAAGTGCCTGCTGAGAGTATCCACGGTCACATTCTGTGACCCTGGAAGACAGGGTGCTGTGAAGACACTCTGATTGCATAATGACCAACTTCAGAGCTTGACAGCCTCAGTGCAGAGGGAGGGGGGATCTTGCTTCTCCTTGCCGGTTAATATAAAACATGCATATGTTGTCCGTCACGACCTTTATGTACTTGCCCCTGATTAGTGGTAGAAACCGGAGAAAGGCGTATCTGACCACTCTGAGTTCCAGGAGGCTGATGCATAGCATGGTCTCTTGTGACGTCCATTTGCCTAGGGCCATGTGAGCATCCAGATGCTCTCCCCACCCTAGCATGGAGGCATCGGTCATTATGATGACCATTGGGAAAAGACGTACAAATGGGACTCCTGCACACACGCTGTGATGGTCTTTCCAACAATTGATGGACTCTTTTATGCAAGTGGGTATGGAAAGAAGCATATTTAAACTGTGTCTGTTTGGTGACTAAACACTCCTGAGCCACCCCTGAAGGCAGTACATTCAGAGTCTTGCGTGATCTACTAGTTGCCATGTGCCCCAACAATTGAAGACAGTTCTTGACCGAAGTTTGGGTGCTGAGCTGGATCATATTGGCTGTGTTGGAAAGGGCCACACACCAGCGCAGGAGGTATGCTCTTGCTGTTCCTGAGTCAAGATGTGCTCCTATGAATGCCAAGTTGTGCACAGGGGATAAAGGGGATATTTGAATGTTCAGTTGTAGGCCCAAGTTGAGGCTTCGGAAGTGGCCCATGAAGTCAATTCCAGGGAGCGACCCTTCAGCAGCCAATCATCCAGGTAAGGGAACCCTAAAATACCTTTCCTGCGGAGCTGTGCTGCTATTACTGACGTGACTTTCGAAAAGACCCTTGGGGCAGAGGACAGGCTGAAAGGGAGCACCTGGTACTGATAGTGGTCCCGGCTGACAATAAAATGTCTATTGTGAGATGGGTGGATCGCAATGTGGAAATGCACATCCTGAAGGTCGAGGGCTGAGAATCAATCCCCTGGATCTAGTGATGGAATTAACACTGCACGTGTCACCATTTTGAATGTTTGTGCCTTCACCTAAGTGTTGAGTAGCCTCAAATCTAGGATGGGTCTCCCAGGGCCATTCTTTTTTGGTACTAGGAAGTACCTGGACTAAAACACCTTTCCTCTGTGCTTCATGGGAACTGGTTCTATAGCACCCGAGTGTAGGAGAGAGGCTATTTCCTGACAAGGAAGCTCCTGTGAGAGGGGTCCCTGAAAAGGGATGGAAAAGGGGGGTTGGTCAGATGTGGAGGGGATGGTGTACCCTGTGGAGAAGATCTCCAAAACCCATCTGACTGTAGGGATCGACTCCCAAACTTGCCTGAAGAGGTGAAGGTGGTTGCCAAAGGGAGGAAAGCAGTGGAACTGGTGGAGCTGGTAAGGATGAGGGTGGTAATTCAGAATCTCAACCAGCCCATCAGAATTGCCGCGGGGAGGTGGAATGGTGGAAGGCAGAAGGCTGAGAGATGGATGGCTTCCTTCTCTGGAATTTGGGTGTCTTCTGATATGGTTCTCACAGCCTCAGAGATCAGGAATTGAGCTGGACGGGATATCTGAGCTGTATGGGATTTGGTAAACCATCTCTTCTAGGCAGGCGTATAGATTCCAAGAGAACACAAAGTAGCCCTAGAGTCCTTTAATGTGCTCAGAGATTCATCTGTCCCATCGGCAAACAGTTTACACCAATCAAAAGGAAGGTCTTCCACTGTATTCGGCTCCTCTTTCGGAAATCCAGAGCTGGAGCCAGGAAGCCCTTCTCAGAACTACCACTGCAGAGATCGAACGGGCAGCAATATCAACAGCGTTGAGGGAGGCTTGTCGTGATGTTCTGGCAAGCAGCGGGCCCTCTGCAATAATTGCCTGGAATTGCTCTCTATGCTCCGCAGGTAAGCGGTCAACAAGAGAGTTCAGTTTGGTGTAATTTACATGATTATTAGGCCCTACCAAATTCAAGGTCAATTTTGGTCAATTTCACGGTCATAGGATTTTAAAAATCATTAATTACATGATTTCAGCTATTTCAATCTGAAATTTCACAGTGCTGTAACTGTAGGGATCCTGACCCAAAAAGGAGTTGTGCAGTGGTCGCAAGGTTATCGTAGGGGGGGTTGCGGTCCTGCTGCCCTTACTTTTGTGCAGTTGCTGGCGGCGGCGCTGCCTTCAGAACTGGGCAGCTGGAGAGCGACAGCTGTTGGCCAGGAGCCCAGCTCTGAAGGCAGAGCCACCGCCAGCAGCAGCCCAGAAGTAAGGGTGGCATGTAAATAATATTTCCGGGCTGCTGCTGCTGGCGGTGCGCTGCCTTCAGAGCTGGGCACCTGGCCAACAGCTGCCGCTCTCTGGCAACCCAGCACTGAAGGCAGCGCAGAAGGGTGGCACTACCCCAATCTCCCTAAAATAACCTTGCAAACCCCCTGCAACTTCCTTTTGGGTCAGGACCCCCAATTTGAGAAACGCTGGTCTCCTCCGTGAAATCTGTATAGTATACGGTAAAAGCACACGAGACCAGATTTCACGGTCCGCAATGTGTTTTTCATGGCCGAGAATTTGGTAAGGCCCTAGTGATTATGTTTCACCATTAATGCCTGATAGTTGGTTAATTTAAGTTGTAAGGAGGCAGACGAATAAGATTTTCTACCAACTAGTTGTTAGGATATAGATATTAAGGCCTATCTGTAAAGGCCTACGCTTTAAGAATTTAGGTATATGTTTATCATTTAGCTAGTTATAGAAGTATAAAAGAAAGAATTTGTGTAAGAGCCTTCTCTCACTGTGACAGTCTGGGGCCCTGTTCTTAAGCTAAGGCCTTTGGCTAAGCAGCGGGAGCAGCCATAAGCTGAGAAATGTATGGTCACATCCTCACATTCCAAACTAGTCATATTGAAATAAGGCAATCTGGGGCTGTTAGAAAGGTGATCTGATCTATCAGTTCCAGAGAAAGGAAAGAGCCTAGAAGATGTAAAAAGCAATTTAGTTTGATAGTTTTCTGTTTGGTAAGAACTCACTTAGACACAGCTGGGAAACCCTTATGTCTTTATAGATGTAGTTGTGAAATCCTCACTTCTGTATTGTTTTGTCATTATACTTCCCACTTTGCTATTGTTTATTTGCATGGTCTCTGTCTGGTTTTGTGATTGCTTCGGTCTGCTGTATAATTAATTTTGCTGGGTGTAAACTAATTGAAGTGGTGGGATATAATTGGTTAGCTAATCATGTTACAGTACGTTAGGATTGGTTAGCTAAATTTCACTAAATTGGTTGGTTAAAGTATAGCTGAGAATATTACTATATAAATTGGGGGCAAACAGGAAGTAAGTTCGAATTCGAAAATAAGGAAAAAGGAACTTGGATTTAAGCTTGCTGGAAGGTCACCCCAACATCGAATTGTTTGCACCTTCAGACTTCGGATATTGTTGCTCTGTTCATGCGAGAAGGACCAGGGAAGTGAGAGGGTGAATGAAGAAGCCCCCTAACATAGGTCTAAATGTTTATGAGTTTCTTCTTATAAAGTTTCTTCTTGAGGATCAGGTCTCCTAGAGACGGAAGGCGATGAAGGTTGACTATCTTTGTGATGGGTGGTGCTCGAAGCCCTGGAAAATTGTTAATGATAGGCCCAAGGGTCCCAGTATGGCCAAGGAGGTGTTGCATAAGGCATAGGAGGGGGTGGTTGCGATCTTGTGCCATGAGTGGTCATAGACTCATAAGAGACTTCTGGAGAGGGGCCACTATAGGGGTGAGGAGGAGAGCCCTGGATCAGTATTTGGGAAACTGAGGCAAGGTCTTCATCAGAATCCTCTTCCTCAAACTCACTATGGAATGCTCACTATGGTGGCGTGCCTGGAGAAATCTGAGGGGAAACGGTAATTACCAGGTGAACTGGCCATCTCGATGCACTCGGTATGGAAAATACATTGGAGACGGGCAGTGGAGAATTGGGTGTCTCATATATAGTGAGGTCCCAGGGAAGATTAAACTCCTGTGGTACCGAGCGTGCTGTCAGTACCGAGTCCATAGTCTGCACCGAGCTGATGGTACTATGAGTCTCAGCTGCACTGAGGGAAATGTGGTCAGAGCCCAAGCGGGCTTCTTTGGTACCAAGGACGCAGAGGAAGAGCTTTTCTTGCTGCTTTGGTCTGCTAACGGTACCAATGATCTCGATGGGCCCGAGGCTTTGCCATCTTTTGGTCTAGTGGTGCCCTCGGAACCTGAGGAACCAGCAGCCTCATGGGTACCAGACTGGAGAACAGACAGTGCTGAAGTAGCTGAAGATACTACGACCTTGGCTTTTTTGAGACAGATTCTACCTGGTGAACTCAGGGCACGACCTTTGGAAGGCTTATGAGGGGAGTCTTGCGTCTTCCTCTAAGATACCCTCAATGAAAGCAGTTGAGAGATAGTGGAGGTAGCATATTTTCCTGGAGACTGGTGTACAGGAGGAGTCCCTTGGCCTGGGTCAGAAGCAGGGCGTAGTGAGCTTTCCATCATGAGGAGCCGAAGTTTGATCTCCCTGATTTTTCTGGCTCTAGATTTCAATGCCAGACAGAATTTACACTTCTGGGCAATGTGTGATTCCCTGAGGCAACAAATGCACTGAGGAATGCCCATCACAACAGACAACGTTTGACACTGGGAGAACCGGGCATAACCTTCCAGTGAACAGGAACTACCTTATCTACTAACTAATATCTATCCAAATGTAACATATTAAAAAAATAATTATTTTTCATAGCCAGTGTAATTAGTTTTAGCTTCCTAACGTTAAGCACTGCAAACTAACTACTACAATAAGAGAGCAGGGTCCAGCTGAGGTAATCTCAACGGGAACCGCTGTCAGAGCTCTGTCTCTGGCCGAGTCGGCTGAGAAGGAACTGAAGGCGGCTCGCCCGTGCAGCGCTATATAACAACTGCACGGAGCATGAGGCTGACAAGCACGCATGTGCGAGCGGACCCGACACTGCTATGAGAAATCTCCGACCAAAGGCATAGGGGGCACAAGCGCACCTACAGTGCAGCATCCATAGGGACACTGCTCGAAGAACCTCCCCTGGTATTGAGACACCCCCCCCCCCAACACACAATATCCCAGCCCCCAGGAGCCCAATCACCCAGACACAGCCCTGCCCCGAGCAATATCCCAGCCCCCAGGAGCCCTGGAACCTAGACACAGCCCTGCCCCCCCCATACCCCAGCCCCCAGGAGCCCCGGCACCTAGACAAAGCCCTGCCCCCCACAATATCCCAGCCCTTGGGAACCCCTGGAACAGGATAGTGGCTGCCAAGGCCGCACTCACGTTATGCCTCAGAAGCCCATCAATCTTGCCTGGGTATTTCTCAAACTGGAAAAGAAAAAGTGGGGTATAAGGGGAACCCAACGCACCAGTGCTCTCTAGAGGCCCATGTCCCTTTCCCCGCTCCCCCTGAGGCAGAGTCTCCTGCCCTGGGGTCAGACTGGAGCTGATGCCCCTGAAGGGTCACTCACCATGGCGGGGGCGGGCCCGGGCACCATGCCCGGTGGGAAGGGGGTGAAGTGCTGGTGCGTATGCTGGTGGGTGTGCTGGTGCTGGTGGTTGTGCTGGTGGAACTGGAAGGCCAGCGGGCGGATGGCAGCTGCCCCCATGTCGGCCCCGCCCTGCGCTGTCAGGAACCGTGAGCTCAGGCCCTGCCGGATCAGCTCTTGTTCTGAGCAGGGAGAGGAGAAAGCAGGGGGTGGAGTTATCTGGGGGAGATGGGACCCCCTTGTAGCCTCTCCCCCTCAGACCCCCAGAGAGACGAGAGCACCCCCCACCAGCGTCATCCTGAGAAGTGAAACCCCTTCCACCACCACCACCAGCCACCTCCCCACCCTCCCAGAGAGATGGGATCCCCCCTGCCGGCCCCTCTCCCCTGGAGATATGGGAACCATCTTCTGCCTGCTCCACCTTGAAAGATGCTCCCCTTTCCACTCTGCCGGCCCCTTCCCAGAAGAGATGGGACTCGCCCCACCAGCCCCTCCCTTCCCCCTCACCATACACCCCCCATTCCCTCGTGCCTCCCTCCCAACTCACCGGATAAGGCTGCGGCTGCGGCCGGGTGCCCAGCGACCTGGAGCAGAGGGGGGGGTGGGGGCAGGCCCGGAGAAGGGGGAAAGAGGGGTGGGTGATGGTGGGTGGGGGGGCGCAGGGTGGAAGGGAAGGCATGGGGGGGCAGGGCCAGCGAGGGGGTGGAGGGGCGGGGAGGAAGCTGCGAAGAGGAGGAGCACGGGGGCAGCAGGGGCTTAGCATGTGCGCTGCTCCGGCTGCACCTGCAAAAGACAGAGAAAGAGAGAAAGTCAGCCCAGGGGAAAGAACGAGTGAGACCGAACAGGAGAAGAGTAGCTGGGGGGGGGGGGGGGGGGGGGGGGGGGAAGACACGGACATGGAACGGAACGCGAGATAAGACCGGGGGGGGGGGGGGGGGGGGAATAGCATGCCTGAGAGAGAGCAAGAAAAGAATGAGGGGAAAAAGGTGACAGAATGAAGGGGGAAAGAACAAGGCAGGAACGCACTCCCTAGCTCACTCACCCGGCGATGCTGAGGTCCAGCCCTGCTCCATAGGGCCCCGGCGGCGTGGGGCTGGCGAAGGGCGCTCCCTTCCCATGCACAGTGGGCTGGGGCAGGCTGTGGGGTGCTGGGCCCCCCTGTGGCGCCGACAGCTGACCCCGGGGCTGGGGCGTGGTGCGGGCAGCAGCCGGGTTGGGTGTCCGGGAGGGCGGCGGGGCTGTAGGAGTAGGAGGCCGGGCTGGGGCCACAGGGAGGGCTGGGGCTGCCTGAGAAAGGGGGTCCTTGGGCAGGAAAGGCACTAGCAGGGGGTCCCCGTCAGCCTCGTGGCTCCGCTCCTGGCTCCGCTCCAGCCCTGAGACCTTGGGGATCACAGACAGTTTGGCTGCACAGCTCCCGTTCACTGCACCAACTGGGCCCGAGGCTGGGGAGAGAGACAGCACCCAGTGAGAGACCACCCAGCACCAGGGGGCACTCCCCTGGCTGCCAGTGCTGCCCCTGATGCCCCAATGCAGCGCTGGGGGTGGGGTGGGTGGGTGCTGCCATGTAAGGAGCGGGGTGAGGGGCTCAGTAGGAGGCATTCTGTTAAGGAAAAGTTAGCACATGTGACTCCATTTTGGTTTGGGGCCCACCATTGTTTAAATGCCAGCACATCATACACCAGGAGGAGTAATCCTTAGATACTGAATCCCTGTGAAAATCCTCCTCCTTGTCTCCAGCCTGCCTTGATTCCCAGTATCTGGTTTTTGTCAGTCTCTAACTCCCTGTCTCTTGGCCTTGATGTGAGGCCTCCCATCCTGATAATAAAAGTTACTGATGCATGGCTTTAGAACCATGCTGTGTAATTAACATACTGGTATAGCACGAGGAATGCACCAAGCAGGGATAGGTGGTAGATAAGACAAGGGTTTGTTTATTGGCTAAGGTTTCCGATGCACGAGGGCAACATGCTTTGCTAAGAGGTATATAACCTTTTATAATCTGTATTCGGGGTCCCCTCCTGGCTAGCAGGGGGGCACCACGCTCGAGCGTAATAAACTTAGTGTCTTTTGGGAACTCTGCAGTTGTGGACTTTATTTCTGTACCTCAGCCTAGATTCGAACTGTGCGTGTCCTACCAGGTGTAATTCGTAACAATTC
Source organism: Natator depressus (assembly GCF_965152275.1). Lineage (NCBI taxonomy): Eukaryota > Metazoa > Chordata > Testudines > Cheloniidae > Natator > Natator depressus. Next base: position 9,204,852 of record NC_134239.1, read on the forward strand.
TCCCCAGCAGTCAGTGCTGCCCTATGCCCCAGTGCAGTGCTAGGGGGCTGTGACAGACTGTACCCCATGTTCCCACTTTTCAAAAGACTATGATAAATTGTGCACAAATGTATGCCTTGTGAGGTGGCAATAGAAAACTAATAATCTGCTGAACATTATTGTCCCAGTAAAATGTGTGTGGCAACAATGTATGTGAAGTTATAAGATTATACTGTATTACATTGCTGTAACATGTTCCAAGTTTATAAAAGCAGGCCCAAACCAGTTCTTCAGAGACAAAAGACACATTGACATCCCGGCCAGGTATCAGCACAACCAATGAACCATCATGGACTACCACCGAGATAAGCAGCCATTCTTTGGCAGGAAGAAGGGTGTGAGCGAGAACTTTACATATTGGCAAATCCACAGTTGGGGGTTTCTGTGTAAACTGACTGCCTGTCACCTGACCCCCAGCTAGAGATGATCCTCAAAGAGGGGAAAAGGGTACGAAAAACAGTGGCCTCCAAATCACCTCTCTCCCCTTCATCTCTGCTCACAGCAGCAGCAAAGTTGGAAAGACAAAGGAAGCATCACTGAACTGGGGGGAGATCCTGGCTGAAGCAATCCAGCCAGACTGCTGTAAGCTTATTGCAAGAAAAACATTTTTGCTTTAAGTTCACTTAGCTTGTTAAGGTAGCTTGTTAAGCTAGGTACTTCCTTGTAAAAGGAAGTATTTTTTCACACAACGCACAGTCAATCTGTGGAACTCTTTACCAGCAGATGTTGTGATGGCCAAGACTATAACAGGGTTTAAAAAAGAACTAGATATATTCATGGAGGATAGGTCCATCAATGGCTATTAGCCAGGATGGGCAGGGATGGTGTCCCGAGCCTCTGTTTGCCAGAAGCTGGGAACGTGTGACAAGGAATGGCTCATTTGATGATTACCTGTTCTGTTCATTCCCTCTGGGGCACCTGGCATTGGCCACTGTCAGTAGACAGGATACTGGGCTAGATGGATCTTTGGTCTGACCCAGTATGGCCGTTCTTATGTTAGGTATTAGTTTGCCTTTTTGCCCTTTTATTTTCATTGTAACCATTTCTGACTTTGATGCCTCATTACTTGTAATCATTTAAAAATCTTTCTTTCTGGAGATAAGAAACTTGTTTTATTGTTTTATCTAAGCCAGCGTGTTTGGATTGAAGCATTTGGGAAACTCCACGTGAGATAACAGAGTTTGTGCATATAATTTTCCACTGATGAAATGACTGTCTTTCTGCCTCGTATTGCCCAGCTGGGAGCCATGCAGTACAAGACGTACATTTCTGGGGGACGAGGCTGGGACTGGGAATTTGCTGGTGTTGCCCTGTATGTAATTCATGAGTGGCTGGCCAAAGCCCTCATGTCATTTAGCTGGGAGTGATTTTGCAGGTATGGGGCTATGAGTGAGTAGGAGCAGGAGTGGCTGTTCTCACAGCAAAGCAGCGCAAAAGGCAGCGCAGGCTAGAAAATTAAGGGGACACAGCTGTTCAACAGTCCAGACTGTACCCAGGGTAATGTCACAGGGGGCGCTGTGCTGCAGTTAGCAGGGCGGGGGGCTCGGTAAGGGCTGCTCTTTTTCTTTAGCACCCACCTTTGTTGGTTGAGACAGTGAACGATTGATCCAGGTCATCATTGGAGGCCTGATAGGGAGAGAAATGAACTCACATTATCCCTGGCTGTGGGGAGCCCCCTGATGCCAAATACACGCCAGGAGCTCCCCACCATCCTTGATTCTCTGAGCTCCCCATGGAGGGCTCCCCTCCTGAATGCGCCTGCCCGGGGGAGGGGGGATTCAGGGCTGTGGGGGCAGGAGGGGTGGGCTGGTGGAGTTCAGGGGGTGGGGATGGGAAGAGGGGGCAGGAGGAGGGGTGGGGTTCAGGGCCTCTCACCTGCTCCCCTGGGTCACTCTCCATGTCGCACTGCAAGGGAGAAAGACAAAGGTGGGATGAGCGGAGGGCGAGCTGCCTGAGCCTGCCCCTAGGGGGTGCCGTGGGCCAGACAAAGGGGGGAGAGGCGGAGCGCGAGGGAGCCACTTACTATGTATCCTGTTTCCAAGTAGGAGCGGAGGGAGGCCTGTGGAAATGAAGGGGTATGATTGGCAGCACCACCCCCTGCTGAGCAGGGTTGGGATGCCCCTGCCATGTGTCATGAGAATTTCCTGCAACCCACCCCCCCGGCCTCCACCCCAAAGTCCTCATCCAGCCCCCACCCTCCCTTGCATCCTCCATGCCCCGTCCCCCTGCCCAGTCCCCCCACCCTCTCTTGCAGCCCCATGTCATACAGCCCCCCAGTTCTCCCTGCCCAAACCCACACACCCCTCTCCACTGACCTCTTTCCTCCTCCTCTTGCTGCGTCTCCTCAGCGCCCGCTCCCCCGCATGCCGTCCACACCCCTTCTCTGAGCTCTCATCACGGCCCTCTTCCTCTTCTGAGCCACTCCCCTCGTCCCGCTTCCGCTTCCCCGAGTGCTTCAGCCGATGCTCCAGCCGCTCGGGGGTCCTCAATGTCGTGTCCTTCTGTGGGGAGGGGGAGACGGTGAAGCAGCTCCTTGAGGACAGATGACACCTGCCCAGCCATCTCTAAGGAGTTCCCTCATAGAGTGCTGAGATGCAGCCACCTCTGGGGTGGAGTGTGGGGGGCTCCTTATACTGGGATCCCTTGCCCAACTCTGAGATATGGCCACCTCTTGGGCAGGGCACAGGGACGGTTTACATAGGGATCTCTTGCCTGGCGCTGAGAAGCAGCCACCTGGGGGGCGTGACATGGCAGACTATAACTGCCCTAGTGGAGTTCAACCTTTACTCTGGAGTACACGCCTTGATTCCTAATCAGTCCAGTCTGACAAGAGGAGCAAGCATGAGTCACTGCAGAACAGGAACACATGGAGCTCAGAGAGCTCCCCACCCTGCATTCTTGAAACCTGGATTCCCTGCTTCACATCTTAACCGGAAAGTGTCTTAGGGTATGTCTACACTGCTCGTGTTCCCTGTGGCCACACTTTTTATCTGGCAGTGATAAAAAATAACCACCCCGAACAAGGTGTCTATACTAGCACTTTTCAGCGCTAAAACTTTTGTTGCTAGGAGGGGTGTTTTTTCACACCCCTGAATGTTTTAGCGCTGAAAGTGGCAATGTAGACACAGCACCTCTTCCCAAAAGAGAGCAACCTTCCTGGACACAGCACCCAGCATCCCAGACAAAAGTCATGGCCCCATCCCCCTGCTATATCCCAGCCCTCAGGAACCTTCCTTGGAAGCTTTTAAGGTCAGGCTTGACAAAGCCCTGGCTGGTATGATTTGATTGGGGATTGGTCCTGCTTTGAGCAGGGGGTTGGACTAGATGACCTCCTGAGGTCCCTTCCAACCCTGATATTCTATGATTCTAACCCTTGCCACTGAGAGATAGCCCCATCTCTCCCACTATATCCAGTGCTAGGAACCCCCGGTTCCAATGTACAGGTGTGTTCTCTCCCCCCCCAATGCTATATAACATCCCCTGGCACTGCAACACTGCCCCTCCATCATGCCGTCCCGCCGCCCCCCCCCCCCCACTATATCCCATCCCCCGAGAACCCCCGTCCCCAAAACACATCCCCGTCTCCCCAACTATATCTCAGCCCTCAGGAACCTCTGGCACTTAACTACGTCCCCCACTATATTCCAGCCCCCGGGAACCCACAGCACCGAGACATGACCCCACTTCCACTGCTATATGCCAAGTACTCCAGAAACATAACCACATAAATCCACTCTCTCTGGGCTGGGCTGCCTATGATTGTCTGTTTTGGGTGTGGTGTATGTGTGTCACACACCACTGTGCTTCGCTTGGAATGGGCTCTGCTATGTGTGTCCTGGGCCCTATAGTGCCTGTGGCTGAGGATGATTCTCAGCCCCTCACCTCCAGTGCCTCCAGACTGATGAAACTAGCAATGGCGAAACCGTCAATTAGATCCTCTTCCTCCTCCTCCTCCTCCTCCTCATGGCTACAGGAGGAGCCTGATGGTCTTGTCCTCCGGCGCAAAGGCCGGCGCCGGGGCTTACCGGGTGCCACAGGGGCTGGCGGGGCGGGACCTTCGCTCTCTGAGTCTGAGGAGGAGGAGAGGACGCCCCGGTGGGCGGGCTCCCCCGGGCGTCCCCCCCGACGTTGGCTCCGGCGGCTCTCGCGGTCCCGCCGCGAGCAGCGCCGCAGCCTCCGGGTCCTGCCACCCCCCCCGCTCCAGCAGGGGGCAGGAGCGGCCGCTGCTTCCATGCTGCCCCTGGCCAAGCCTCTTCCTGCGACGCCCTTCACCCTTCTCCGGCCTGCTGCATGGCAGCTCTTCTGAACTGGGTCCTCGCTCTCTCCTCTGGGCCCTGACCGGTGGAGAACTGGAGGCAGGAGGTGCTCCCCCAGGAAGCGGAGGGGGTGTGTCTTCGTCCTCCCCTTTAAGGTGGATTTTGACACGCGCTGGCAAACGTCCCCTTTGAAATCCGATTTAGGGCCCCCCAACACGAACTCCCTGCGGCAGCTGCTTTGGGGGGCCTCGCCTTCAGAACGCCACAGCGGCTGCTCTGTGCGTCCTCCCCTTTAAGGCAGGCCTTTCGAAGAACAGAGGTTTAATGCCCCTTGACATAAACTCCAAGCCCGGGGGGGGGGGGGGCGGGGGGCCGAGGTGCACCTCCCCTTTAATTCAGATTAAATTGCTGCCGAAACAAACCACGCTACCACCCTCTTTCCAGGGGCCTCCCCTTCGAAAGCGGGGCCTCCCCTTTAACGATGGGGGAGGAAAGGGCTGAGGCGGCTTCTGGCAGAGGCCTCCCCTTTAATCAGGCCTCACATGCCCCCCCCCCCCTTGCGGGGTTGGGGCCCCTCCTCAGAATAGATTTAAATCCCTCCCCGCACAAAGTGCAGCGGGGGGGGTGGCTTCTGGGGTGCGGCCTCCCCTTGAAGTGCGTGGGCTGGACACCCCCACCGCAGTCAGCCGCTTGCGTAGCCGGCCTGGGGCCACTTCCCCTTGGAGAGTCCCGATTTAAATGCCTTCAGCAACCCAACACGCCGGGGGGGGGACTTCCCCTTGAAGACTCCGGCTTCCCCTTCTGCCAGCAATGGCAATGGTTGACGTGCCGAGGGAGGCACCTCGCCTTTAACACTCCGGGGGCAAGTCTCCCCAGCCGACGCGCCTGGCTCGGGGGGAGCCGCCTCCCCGGTCAGGATCCGGATCGAACGGCTTCTGCCTCCCGCGGGGTGGGGGTCACTGCCCCTTTAAGAAACCGCTTCTTGGCATTCGTGTCAGGGGGCCACGTCCCTTCGGAGAAGCCGGAGTTTAAACCTCACCAGCCACTTCCGTCATTAGCCAGCCAGCCAGCGTCCCCTTTAAGAACCTGGCGTCAAAGTCCTCCGACAAGAAACCACTTTCCACAATGGGGCAGGAGCGAACTCCCCTTTACCAGCTCGGGGCTTCCTTTAAATCCATTGACAGGCGCTGGGAAGAAGAGGGGGGTTGTTTTCTTCCGGTAGAAATCCCCCTTGACGTCTCACGTTGCTCTGTTCCTTTAAGAAAGCGGCCGTAGAGGGCAGGAATCCGTTGACGGCGGGGAGGGGGTCTCGCGGCCGTTGCGGGGAGCGGGGCGTCTCGCGACCCCCGCGCTGATTGGCCGCGAGGCTCGTGCCCTACGCTGTCCTCGCTGCCCCCCGCCCCCCGTTGATTGGCCGGAGCGGGGGGGATGGAATGGTTCGGTCCGAGCCGGTCTCTCCTTCCCCCACGGGAGGGGGCCCGGTTGGTCTCGCCCTCCCCCTCCACGGGCCGCGCCCCGCTCGCTACTGTCCCCCGACTCTCTCGGCTCTGTCTGTGCGCGTCGCTGTCGGATCCTCTTCTCTTCTGCGCACGGCACGCGACGCAACTCCGACCACAGCGTGCGATCCCTCCGCTACGTGCTGAAAGCACAGAGAGGAAAAATCCCTCCGCTAGAAGAAGTAGTCCCTGCAGCCCCTCCCCAGGCCGGGACTCTCCCTCCCCCACATTGTGATGTCACAACGTTCCCAGGAGACGCAAAAGCATGTTGATGTCACCGCACAGCTTGATCACATCACATCCTACACTGATGTCATAGCCCCACCATACCACATCACATGACAAGACCTGATTCTGTCCTGATGTCACCAACCAGCCTTGTGATGTCACACCCCAGTGCCCCACCCAACCCCAGCACCATGCATGTCACATGTTGGCCTGCTCTCAGAGTCCCGCCCAATCACACCAGGTCAGCCCAAACCCAGCTCCATCCCTCCCCCACCGCAAACCACAGCAGTGGGGGGGGGGGGTATGACCCCACACCAAGGAGCCAGGTACGGAGGCTTGCCTATGCCTTGCTGCCAGGGACACAGCTGCTCCATCCCCACAGGCCAAGGATGGCTGTTGGCAGGAGGCTTAGGCCAAGGCCCAGATGAATCCAGCTGGGTAAAAATGAGCCTGTCACCTCATAACCCGCAGTCAGCCCCCCTCTCCTTCATGTAACAACACACAGGGGCTGGGTACCTAATGCAAAAGCATTTCTGATCCCAACCTCCTGGGATATCTCACCCCAATCCAGGGCCAGCACTCAAGGGACAATCACTTTGTTTGTACAGCACCAAGCACAATGCGGACCGGGACTGTGACTAGGGCTCCTAGGTGCTACAGTAAAGGAGTTGCCTTAACACTGGCCTCCTCCCATCTGCTTTCCCTTACATAAAAACAGGAGTCTCTTCTGCTGCAGCTCCAACCCTCTTTGGGGCCCTGGTCCCCTAACAGATGGGGCACAGGCAGGGCAGATTCTGGCAAGGCATTGGAGTGACTACGGCAGGCTCAGACCTGCCAAATGAGCCTGAACAAGCAGTCAATTAGTGACAACAGTAGGGTTTAGGGTTAACAGCCTGGGCCAGTTAGGCCAGCAGCTCCAGGTGGACATATCATCTCCCACCCACAGGGCACCGAGGTTCAGGGCTTACCTCCCACCAGCTTCCTCCTACATCCGCTACCTCTCAGACCCCAGCTGAGGAGCTCACTGCAGCACAGCATCCCCTAATGGTGTGTAGGGATCAGCACTGACTGCAAAGGGAGAGTGCCCCCTATTGAGCTCCCCCCTGCAGCACAGTGGCCCCTAGTGCCAGGGACAGCATGAATGAAGCAGATCAGACAACAGGATGGATGTTTTTGTTGAAAAGTTTAATAGAAATATAGATCTCAAAAAACTCCACACACATAAAACCAGCAAATATCCACTGACTGACCCAACAGGGCCCAGCTCAGGAGACACCCCACACCCAGGGCTCCTGCCAGTGCCCCCAAGGCTGCAGTCACACTTCAGAGGGGAAAATGCCCTCCTCCTGATAAACACAGGGACCTGATGCCCTGGTGCCTTTTCCCACAAGCCCCCTCTCCTGCCCTATATCCCAGCCAGACTGGACAAAGGCCACTAGCCCTCCAGGCATTCAGTGGGAGGTGACCCTAAAATGGCTAATACTGCCCCCTCCCAAACAATCTGCCCCCTGGTACGTTCAGCCACCGGGGGGTGGGGGCGCTACACAGAGGCACTGGGACGATGGAAGCACCAGGAGGATTTGTGCGTAGGCAACTGAGTGCTGAGAACGGGAAGGTTCGTCACAACTGCTGGACATTCATCCCACCCCCACCTCACTCCTGGACTGGACCTGGAGCCTGTGGGGGGAGCAGTGGCGGAGGCAGCTTGGCGACTGGCTGCAGGACAGCTGCCTTGGCTCAGGCAGATCAGGGAAGCAGCCAATTATGGGTGGAACTAGGGCTCAAGGGGGAGATGTCTCCTCCTGGGCAGCAAAGGATTCTGGGCAGAACTAGGACATCTCTGTCCCAGAGAGATCTCTGCTTGGACATGGGTCCAGGAGCCCCAGGGGAGCTGAGGATTCTGGGAGTACCCCTGGGGACATGATGGCTCTAGGAGGATCCAATAGCAGAACATTCTAGGTATATCCCCAGGGGAGATGTTCCCTGGAACAGCAGAGGCTTCTGGGAGGTAACTACTCTCCTTGGATACCAGAGGATTCTGGGAGCTCCCCCAGGCCAATGAGCAATACCAAGGACAGAGGGGCCACTCAGTCTCTGGTTCAATGCCCAGCATGGATCTGGACAGTGCACAGCGCCCCCTAGTCCCCATCAGCTTCAAACAGGGCATCCAGCTCGGCTAGGCGCTGGCGCAGCAGTTCCTCCAGGTCGGGGTGTTGGGGTGGGGCCCGGCGCCCACCTGGCGCTCGCCCCGCCAGCCTCCCCCGGGGTCGGGCACGGCGCTGTTTGCGGGGCAGGCTGCTGTCCTGGAACTCCATGGTGCGCTTCAGCTTGCGCTGGCTGGTAAGCACCAGTGCCCCGTTCCGCTCCCGAGGCTCCTCGAAGATAGTCTCGAAGGTCCTACGGGGGAGGAGAGAGGGCTAGAAGGGACCCAGGTGCCCGAGTCCACCAACGCACCCTGTATCCCGGCTGGAACGCCTATAGTACAAATGGAGCCCAGACACCTCGGTCCTTACCTACTGTGTCCCCCAGCTGGGACACCCTCAGCACAAGGGGCGGGGGGAACAGGGATCGGACTCCTGGGTCCTCCACTCAGGACCAAACACCTCCTGCTGCTTAGGGGGGCAGCAAGTTTGTGGGCTGGACACCTGGGTTCCCAGCAGCAAGAACCAACCCCGGCTAGATTTAACATCCTGCACCCCACCCCAACTCTGAAGCCAGGCTCTCCCCTTCCTGTGAGTTGGAGGAGGGGGGTGCCCCCCCCTCGTAGCCACCCCCAACCCCTCACCCCCTCCAGCAGCAGCACCCTGGGCCCCCTCACCGCTTCTCGGTGGGAGTGCGGTAGTTCTTATTGGTGTAGATCTCCTCCAAACTGAACTCCTTCTTGTTCAACCTGTGATGGGGAGACCGGACTTAGCAACAACGCATGGGAATCCCTTGTCCGTGCCGAGACTCAGCAGCCTTGGGGGTGGGACGTGGGGGCTGGACAACCACCACACAACAGGAATGGAAGAGAATCCTGTGGCCAGCTGTAACTGCTGGGGAGATTCAGAGCTGGGGATAGAACCCAGGAGTCCTGACTCCCAACTGCTCCCCTCCCCCAGAGCTCCCAATACCTGACTGGCCGGGGCAGGCCCATTGGTGTGAGGTTGGCTTGCTGTTTGGCTGGGGTCTTGCGGATGCGGAAGCGGGACACTTTCCCTGTGGTTTCTTCCTGGGAGCACTGCAGGGAATGGGGAGAGAAATAGGACAGGATCAAGAAAGATTCCCTGTTATGCACACAGTGAGTGGAGAGTGCCCCCTTCAGCATCGTGCCCTGCTGAGCCCCTGTCCCACAGCAAAGTGCCCCCCACCAAGCCTCTGCTCCCCGCAGCACAGCGCTCCCCACTCCCTGCAGCACAGCACCCCCCCGCACCTCCCCTCACCGTGCTCCTGGCAGCACAGCACCCCCTGCTGAGCCCCCCCCACTCTCCACAGCACAGAGCCTGCAGCACGGCGCCCCCAGCAGTGCACTGGGACTCTGGGACCAGCACTGCCTCCCATTGCTCCACCTCACCTTGGCATCTGTGTGTGACAGCAGAATCCCACCCGTGGTGATGCCATGGCCCCTGTCCCCCTGCTCCGGGCACTGAGAGCTGTTCCTGCGAGGCAAGAAGACCATATGGACCAGGAACCTCTCAGGGCCTTTTCTGGAGAACCAGGCGATGCCACGGCACTGGGAGCCCAGATGCTGGGGCAAGGCAGGATGGCAGTGGGATGACCTAGGCCAAGGCAGGGTGGCAGGAGGGATGGGGCAGGGTTATCTGGGGCAAGGTGAGGTGGTGTTAGGGGCAGGAAGGGGATAGCAGGTGTGGCAGGCAGCAACAGGGTTACTGGGGGCACGGCAAGGGGTCTCGGGGGGAAGAGTTCCCGGGGCCAAGTAGGGGCTCAGGGGGCAGAGTTCCCTGGAGCCAAGCAGGGAGTCGGGGGCAGGGTTACCTGGGGCAAAGCAGGGCAGTGGCAGGCTCCTCGTGGTGGAGTGGCCCCGAGCAGGAGGAATGGGCCTCGTCGCAGCGGGTCATGCACACCACTGGGCTGAGCAGGTGGCGGGAGGCTGGGGAGGGGAAGGGGAAGACCTCCTTGCGCAGGCAGGGCAGGACGGGGGGCGAGGGGTGGCCCCGCAGCAACTCCCGCGACACCTCCAGGCTGCAGACCGTGTGACGGCGACGGCGCGGTGGGCAGGGGGCGGATGCTGGCAACGGGGACGGCATGGCCCAGGGGAAGTCAGGGCAGGAGTAGCTGCGGCCCAGGCGGGGCTGGCTGGGGTCCTCAGGGCTCAGGCGCCACTGGCAGATGGGGGGTCTGCGGCTCACAATGCTGTCCCCGTCCCTGTCATCTTTGGCCTCGCCAGGGCCCCTCCTCTCTGCTGGCTCCGAGATGGCAATTTTCACCTCGATGTTCACTCCCTGGCGTGAGCTGTGTGCCCCCTGCTGGCTCGGCCCGCTCCGACTCTGCGCTGGCTCCTCCTCGGGGCGGGAGGGCTCTGCCGGCTGCCCCCCACCTTCTCCCTCGTCCGGACAGGGAGACGGTGGGGGGCGCAGGCGTGGCTTGGCCGGGCTCAGGAAGATGTCAGCGAAGGTCTCCAGCTTGGATTTGACACTCTGGAAGAGCGGGGCGATGCCCCAGTGCCGCAGGTTGGGGACTGTGGCCCGGGGGCGCAACAGCGAACAGATCGGGGGAGGCCAGGCGGAGGAGGAGGAAGGCAGGAGGCTGCCAGATGGCTCGGCTTCTTGTGGGGCAGGATCTGCTGGGAGGAGGGCACAGGGGTCAGGAGAAGTCAAGGGAGGACCATATCCTGCGATGCACAGACAGCCACCAACAGTGCCGAGCCCACTAAACCTTGAGCAAGGTCCCAGAAACACCCCCAAAACCACACACTCTTGCCTCCCTGGCCCTGTTTTCAGAACAAAGAAGAAATTTTGACTTCCCACAAAACAAGACTTGGGGAAAGCCACATTTTGAGCAGAAAGGTTTCATCCTGATGAGGATCTAAATATTTTTGTAATGATTCAATCTCTTTAAAACTTTTTTCTATAAAACAAAAAAAATGGTTGCTAAACTCAAAATACCCAAAATAAATTTTTTTTTTAACTGAAATTTCATTTAAATTAATGTTTCCTTCTCAAGAACATTTTCGGTTAAAAAACGTTTTAAGGAAAAGTTCAACCCCTGCTCCCCATGGAGCCCCACCCCCATGTCCAAGCCCCGCCCCTGCATGAGTTGGAGCTCCACCTACCTGGCTGTGGGCAGCACTCCCACTGGTCTGAGGAAGAGGAAGATGCTGTCAGCTGATCAACCCTGTCAGGCAAGAGAGAGGAAGTGAAGCTCTGGGGCCAGCGCCCCCTAGAGGGCCCTGTGTCCCACCCCAGCTGGTTGGTAGGGAAGTCCACTTACGTGCTAGGAGGCAACAGCGTCAGCAGATCTTCCTGCTGCAGGCTGGCATCCTGCCAATGAGAGGTAGCATCTGAGGTGAGGCACGGGATGGGGTCCACCCCCCGCACCAAAGGCTGACAGGACAGCGACACCTGGTCAGGGCAGCTTCCTCCTTGGTTGTAAGCCCAACCCCTCCCTCCACTGACCCATCTGGGACAGCACCCACTGCTGAGATCCCCACCCACCCATCCCTGCCCCTCTGGCCAGGGTTCTGGCAGCCTCCCCCACCCCCAATCCCTCCCCCACCCCCATCCCCTCCTCTCTGGGCTCTGGCAGTCCCCTTCTAGCTTCCCAGCTGCTCACTGCTGCCATGGGGCACTCCTCCAGTGCCACAGTCAGGACGCGCTGCTGGGCCCTCTCCATGGGCGACGTCACCAGCTCCTTCCCCTGCTGGGAGATGGAGGGAGATACCCCCGGCCCCCGGCTCTGCTGCGGTGCCCCCTGCCGCAGCAGCCATCGCTTGCCCTGCAGCCGCTCTGACTCAGACCCAGCCGTGCCCTGGGGCAGCCAGCACGATGCAGGGGCCTTATTCTCAGGCCTCTGGCAGACGGGAGACCTTTGCTCCTCAGGGGAGGGTCTGGAAGAATGAGACGGGGCCATGGACCCCAAAGCCCCGTCGCTCACTGGCACAGTTTTCACCCCCCCCCGGATCTTCAGCCCCCCTTCCCCCCAATCACCACAACACCAGCACCCCCTCCGAGATCCCACTCCCCACACCCCTGCCATCAGCTCCACTGAGCCCCCTGGCACCTCATTCCCACTCCCCCCCCCCCAACTCTCAAAGCACCCCACTCCCCTTTCCCAGCCTCCCACATACTGCCATACCTCCGCTGTCAGATCCTCCAGATCCAGCCCCTGCCCCAGAAGCCAGTGACCTCCTCCCCCGGCAGACACCCTGCTTAGTATTTGGAACGTGCCCTGACACATGATTCATCCCCGCTCACCTGTCCATGGTGGGCTCCTGCTGCCTAGGGGTCCAATCTGAACCAGGCGTAGGGCTCCCAGCTGGCGGCAAGGCTTTCCCAGGGAGGGGGTGTCCAGGGAGGGAGGGGTTGGCCAGATGAGCTGAGGAGGATGTGCCCCTTTGGGAGACCTGCTGGGCAAGAGACACCACGGGGTTAAACATGGACCCCACCTCCCCCCCCCCCCCCACACACACACACAACTGACTCCCAGCTCCTGGCATCTCCTAACAACTCTCCTCAAGAGCCCAGCCTGGCCCCCTCCCATGTGTAATGGGGGCACAAATACCAAGCGGTTCCCCCCCCCCCGAGAGCTCAGCACAGGAGTTTCTGGGCCGTCTGGGGGCAAACCACAGCAGGGAGAGAAGGAGGTTACGTGGGGGAGAGGCTGGCTCGAGAAATCCATACCGGGGAGCAGCAAAGGATTTAGCAGGTTCAAGGGAGCAGGACAACAGGGCCTGGGAGGGCTCAGGGGAGGTTGGGGCGGGGGGCTCAGGCCATCAGATCTCCAAGCAGGGCCCCCGCCACAGTCCCAGACCACCCGTCCCCCCCGCACTCACAGCCCCTCCTGTGGTGGCAAGACACTCCTCCAGGGCAATGGCCAGTACCCTGTGCCGGGCTCTCTCCATGGGCGAGGCCACCAGCCACAGCTCCGCCCCCTGGCCCCACGGGGGCACCCCCTGCTGCAGCCGCTGCCGTCTGCCCTGCAGTCTCTCCGACTGGCGCCTTGCCTGAGGAGACCCGGCCCTGCCCCGGGGCAGCCAGCACAGCGGGGGAGCCTTCTCCTCAGGCCCCCGGGGGGCGGGGGAGCTCTGATTTTCAGTGGAGGGTCTGGAAGAGAGAGATGGGGTCACTCACAGGGGCCATGGACCCCCAAATCCCTCTGATTACTGGCATGATGTTTGCCCCAGGACCCAGAGACCCACAGCTCCCCGCCCCAAAAAATCACCCACCCGGCCTAGTTGAGACCATTGTCTCCTACCCACAGCATCCTGTCCTCCAGCATCCTCAGCCCTGAGTCTCCCCCCTCAAACACACCCAGGGGAAGAGGAAGGGCGCTGCCCCCGGTGAGGTCTGCCCAGGGTGGGATAGACAGGTCCTGACCCCAGAGGGGAGGCGGCTGGACAGAGGTGAACCCCCACACACACCTGTACACGATGAGCCTCTGGCGTCGGATGTTCCGCTCCGAGGCAGACAGCCTGGTACAGCCCCCTGCCAGCGCCCCTCTGGCCACGGGGTGCTCCATGGCTGGCTTCAGCTGGGATGTAGGGGGCAGCCCCCTGGGATCAGGAGTTCAGAGGTTGTCCTGGGACAGCCTCCTGCCTACTCATCCTCCAGCGTGGCCTCCTCTGCCCAGGAAAGAGAATCCAGGGTTACAATGAGCACTGCAAGACCCCCGCCCTGACCCAGCTCCGGGGTCGGGGGCTGGCTGGCTCAGCTGGAGGGGAAATGGGACACAGGGTCTTTCCCCTCTAGGGGGCACCGGCTCTTGTGAAGAGCCCCCGAGGACTCAGCATGACACCCCTCCCCCACAACCTCCTGCATTCTAGGGTTGGCAGCATGGCCACAGTAGCAGAGGGCTCAGCCATGGGGGATCAGACTGGGGGAGGGGGTGTAGATGTGGTGGTGGGGGTGGGCTCTCCTCAGTGCCGGGGGGAGGGGCTGCAGAGGTGGCACATTCCCATGGAGCAGAACTCAAGAGATCACAATGGACAAGCAGAGGGGAGCCGCTGGGAGAATAATTACAGGGCATTAGCGGGCAGGCAAAGCCATTGCTAGCAGTAACCAGAGAGCCCCCTGCGCAGCTCAGGTGTGACCTGATACCAGCTTGGGAGCAGAAGGGAAGCTCGGGAGGTGTGGGGGTTGGGAACGATCACCTAGAGATGGTTTCCCAGGCCACAAAGGACATGCACGGATCCTGGGCAGCGGGGACAGGCTAGAGGGGCCCTGATGGGGCATCTCCATCTCTTTGTCCTGCCTCCCAGCACTGACCCTTCCTAACTCTGCCCCTAGGACTCCCCCACTGAACCTCCCCCGCTTCAGGTTCCTCCCTTCTCCCCCTAGATTCTCCCCACCAGCCCTCTCTATTTCCCCTCTCTCAGTCACGAAAGCTTATGCTCAAATAAATTGGTTGAAGTGAGCTGTAGCTCACGAAAGCTTATGCTCAAATAAATTGGTTAGTCTCTAATGTGCCACAAGTCCTCCTTTTCTTTTTGCGAATACAGACTAACACGGCTGTTACTCTGGAATCTCCCACTCTGGTTACTCCCAAATCTCTCCCCCACTGGGTCCCTACCCCAAAATCCATCGCCCGGGCTCTAGGTCTCTCTCCTCCCCTTGGATCTCTCTCACCCCCCCCCGCCCACTACTCCCCCTTTTCCTCACCCACCCGCCTCTCCCACACCCTCTTTACTCTCAGCCCCTCCCCCAGGGCTCTCCCTATGTTCGGTCCCCTCCCACACTGCACCCCTCCTCACTCGCCTCCACAAATTGCCCCCCCCCGTAGGTGCTCCCTCTCACCATCTGCTCTCCCCCTGGGTCTTCCCCCCATGGCTCCCATCGCTGGTCCCCCTAAACTGCCCTTCCACCAGGTCTTCCCCATTGGTCCCTTTCTCCCGAGCTGCACTCCAGCTTTCCCCCCTCAAATCCCTCCACCACTTCTCTCATCATCCCAAATCCCCCAAACCACGCTTCCCCCAGGTCTCCCCCTGCCATACTTCCCCTTGTCCTGATCTCCCCCAATCCCAACCCCTGTTACCCTCCCTCACTGATCCCCCCCCATTGCCCTGCCCCATAAGTCCCCTGTCCTCAAAGGCCCTCATTGCTCTCTAACCCCCTGGATCTCCTTCCCCCCACTGCTCCCCCTCCCGGCTCCCTCCGTTGCCCCCCCTCCCCCCACTGCTCCCCCTCCCGGCTCCCTCCGTTGCCCCCCCTCCCCCCACTGCTCCCCCTCCCGGCTCCCTCCGTTGCCCCCCCTCCCCCTCCCCGCATTGCCCCCCCTCCCGGCTCCCTCCACTGCCCCCCCCTTCCCCTCCTCCCAGCTCCCCGCATTGCCCCCCCTCCCCGCACTGCTCCCCCTCCCGGCTCCCTCCACTGCCCCCCCCTTCCCCTCCTCCCAGCTCCCCGCACTGCCCCCCCTCCCGGCTCCCTCCACTGCCCCCCCAGCTCCCCGCATTGCTCCCCCTCCCGGCTCACCGGCTCTCGCTCGCCGTTCGGTCTCCGGCTGCGGCTCAGCCTCCTCCCGCCCCGCCCCGTTTCTGTCGACGCTCCACAGCCCGACCCCCGCGGCCAATGGCAGCGGGCCTTGCTCCCGTCCGCCCTCAGCCAATGGGCGCGCGCCTTGCTGCCCGGGGGTCCCCGGAGCTTGAAGCCGTGGAGACCGCCATCTTGGCAAAGGGCGAGAAAGAAAGCCGTGTCACTGCTCAAGCTGAGCCGCCGCCATCTTGGGGTGGGGCAACAGTGTGTGGTGGAGGGGGGCGGGGGGTGGTCAAGGGGAGATAGCGGTGCGGCCATGCGGTGCTGCCATCTTGGATTAGGGCATCGGAGGGAGTGAAGCAGTTTCAGGGCGAGGCCATCTTGGATGAGGGCGAGAAGCTGGGCATTTAAAGGGCCAGACGACCCTAGGTGATGGGTAGGGTGACCAGATGTCCCGATTTTATAGGGACAGTCCCGATTTTGGGGTCTTTTTCTTATATAGGCTCCTATTACCCCCCACCCCCATCCCAATTTTTCACACTTGCTGTCTGGTCACCCTAGTGATGGGGGCTCCAGCCAGCCCCCATCCTGGGAGCGTGGGGCCCCAGTTCTTTGTTCCCCTCGGACCCGTTTACACAGCGCAGAATTAAAACACGTGCCGAACTTCCCACCCATGCAGCTCGCTCCGATTCAGCCACCTGGCCTCTTCCCGCTTGACCACTTGCCTCCCCCCGGCCTGTGTCCTCTGCAGACTGTGCCAGGGGTTCCCTTATGTCTCCTTCCAACACGTTCCCATTCTGGGACCCTGACCCGATCCCTGCAGGGCTCCCTGGAAGAACACCAGGCCAATGACAAGCCCCTGTGCCATGTTCATTTGATGCCAAGCCAGATGGGCCCCTTGGTTTGCTCCAGCCTGGCAATGACTTTGTGTTTGTAGGGACCCCTTTTCACATAGGCACTAGTCCAGTGGTTTTCAAACTGCGGGTTGCGACCCAGCACTGGGTCGCAGAATGTAAGGCACTGGGTCACGGCGGCTCTGGTCAGCACAGCCAACCAGGCCGTTAAAAGTCCCGTGGGCGGTGCTGCCCGGCTAAGGCAGGCTAGTCCCTACCTGTTCTGATGCTGCGCTGCACCCTGGAAGCGGCCAGCAGCAGGTCCGGCTCTGAGGCAGGGGTGGCCACGGTTCCCGGCCAATGGGAGCTAGGGGGTTGGGGGTGGTGCCTGCAGGTGAGAGCTGTGCAGAGCCGCTTGCGTACCTCTGTCTAGGAGTCGGACTTGCTTCTGGCAGCTTCTGGGGCACAGTGCGGTCCATGGTGCCTGCCTTAGCACCTCCACTGCGCCGCTGACTGGAATCTGCCCGAAGTCAGCCCATGCCCCAACCCCACACCCCTATCCCCTGCCCCAGCCCTGAGCCCCCCCCAAACCTGGAGCCCCTTCCTGTATCCCAAACCCATCATCCCCAGCCCCACTCCAGAGCCTGCACCCCCAGCCCAGAGCCCTGACCCCCTCCTGCACCCCAACTCCCTGCCCCAGCCCAGAGCCCCCTCTCACATCCTGAACCCCTCATTCCTGGCCCCACCCCACAGTCCTCACCGCTGCACCCCAACCCTCTGCCCCAGCCCTGAGCCCCTCCCGCACCCCAAACCCCTCATCCCCAGCTCTGTTGGGTCACGGGCATCAACAGTTTTGTTCAACTGCATCGCCAGAAAAAAAGTTTGAAAACCACTGCACTAGTCTGACTATCACTGTGATGGGATACCTGTGCTGTTCCTAAGCCCCCACTGCCCGTATGTAGGGGGGAATCCCTCTCCTACAGAGAGTACAGGCCATCTTCCCCAGGCATCTCCTTACCCGAAAGGATCCCTGTGAACATTTTCCCTTTGTTTGGATCCCACATCACCCAGACTGAGAATAGGGCTGGGGTTAAAATCAGGGCACATTCTCTGTACAGAGTTCTTTGGGGGAGATTTCTCCAAGTGCCACCTTGCCTGTTTCCTTCCCCTGAGCAGGATTCCCTGTCCCTGACCCAGCTGTAATCTCCCAGATGGAGCGAAGGGAAGAGCCGAGCATCCCAGATCTCCAGGGCTCCAAGGAAAGGGAGATCCCGAGAGGATCCCACACAGATAAGGAAAGAATGACACCGTCTCAGAGACTGTCTGGGACTGAAAGGAAAAGCTGGGACCCCAGTAAGGCCACCAGGAGCCCCCCAGTTCTGTCTCATCTCGCTCAGTATCATTCTCAGTAGGTTCCTGTTCTCACGGCCGGTGTCACTCCTGGATCCCAACCCTGGCAGGAGCCCTCCCATCCCCCAGCCTTTCTCTGAAGCCTTTCCTGGGCTCTTGGGACAGACCCGGCCCTTCCTTCCCCTCAGGGAAGGGTTTGGGGGGATTCACTTCCTGCCCATCAAGTTTTCTGCTCAGTGACAAACCCCTTTGCTGCCCCCTCTCTTCCCAGCACAGGGAATGAGCCCCGGCTGGATTCTTTCTGCCTCCCAGCAGGTGCCAGGATGGAGGAGAATCACCAGCAGGAAGGGCCTGCAAGAGCAGAGCTGCATGGGATGTCCCAGAGCCCCGAGCCTGAAGATGCAAGCGAGTCAGGACAAGATGGACCCCAGGCCAGGGGAGGAAAATCTTCCTTAGAAGGAGAGAGAGAACATGAAGAGATGTCCAGAGAATAAATCTCGTGAAACACCAACACACCCACACGGGTGATCACCCTGACTGATGCCCCGACCTTGGGAAGGGCTTTGGCGGGAGTGTGATGCTGGCTCTGTACCACGTGGCTCTCACTGGGAAGAGACTCCAGGCATGTCCTGAGTGTGGGTGGTGGTCCAGGCAGAGATAATCCCCCTCCAAGCACCAAAGTGCCCATGCAGTGAGGAGACCCCATCAACATCCTGATTGCGGGAAGGGCTTTGGTGTCTGCTCCATCACTGCCAGACCCACCCCTACAAGTGTCCTGACTGCGGGAGGGGCTTCAGCTACAGCTCCAACCTGGCCACCCACTGGTCATCTCCGCCGGAGAGGAGCCCTACAAGGGCACCAAATAAGGGAGGAGCTTTGCTGAGAACTCCCATGCCCTGCAGCACCAGCATACCCCCCTGAAGAGTGGCCCTCCTAGTGTGGCTGTGGTGACAAGGCTTCTGGTTGGCCTGGCATTTCACTCAACACTAGAGGACACAGCGGGTGCTGGAGCAGCACTACAAGTGTCCCGAGTGTGGGAAGGGCTTCAGGGAGAGTGATGGGCCAGTTGAGCATCAGTGCACCCACATCGGGGAGTGGCCACAAAGGTGCCTTTACTGCAGGAGGGGCTCCCTGCAGAGATCCAACCTCCAGGAACACAAGCGCACCCACCTCAGAGGCAGATGCCTCCTCTACCCTGACTGCAGGAGGAGCTTTGGCACCAGGACCACCCTGATCCGACACCACCAGACCCACACAAGGGAGAGACCCTACCCAAACCCCCAGTGCAGGAGGGACTTCCACCTGAGATGATCCTTCACTTTCCACTGGAGAAGCCACACCAGGGAGAAACTGTCCTGATGCTCTGAGTGTGAGGAGGCCTTCAGCCTTAGCCCCCAGCTCACAAGGCACCAGAGGAACCACTAGGGAAAGGAACTGGGGGTGGGGCTGTGCCAGGCTGCAGGGATTGGGAAATCCCACCACAGAGAATCCTACTTCAGCAGAACTCCCCTCACCACCTGCAGCTGACCAGGGACACAAGCCAAAGGCCATTGACATCAATGAAGTTGTTCGGCTGTTGATGTCAATGGAACATCCCTTACCATCTGCAGCTGACCAGGGGCATGGTGAGCCAAAGGCCTTTGTTGGTCACTGGTGTGAGCGGAGGTCTGGCCATTGACATCTGTGAAACTTCTCTCACCATCTTCTCTCACCATGCAGCTAACCAGGGGCACAAACCAAAGACTGGTAACATCAGTGGAGGCCTGGCCATTGACATCATTGGAATTGTCATCACCGACTGCAACTGACCAAAGGCATCTTCCAAAGTTCTGAGGAAGGAGTGACCCAGACTCTGGGAGGCACCATTCCTTCCAGGGCTGGGGAATCAGGCCAGCAACCTGGTTCCATTTTAGCATAATCCACTTCCAGAGTAAAAGGATCTAAACTGGTTTAAGCTAAACTAGATCAAGGCCCTCTTATACTGTACTAGAATGGAGCATCCGCCTGGGGAGTTATTGTGGAATAGCTATCCCCAGTCAATTTCCTCCTGTACGTGGCCATAACACAGTGCTAAGATATCATCCAGACCCCTCCTTAGGCTTCAGACTTTGAGCTCCAGTCCAGGCTGCAACTTCAAAGTGCTGTCTACACAATATTTTAAGGTACTAGCCCAAGCCCTGTTAACCTGAGTCTGTTGAACGAGGCTGGGAAGCTCACTGCGGCAGGCTTACACTGCCGTAATACAGATCACAATTAATAATAATAGTCTTCATCTTCCTTAATTTAGCAGGTGCTCCAGTGCCATCGTTTTCCCTGCACAAGAGTTTTAGAAAGCGTTGATTAGATGGAGCTAAAGTCACACCTTTCAATCCCAGACAAGGCCAAAGATAAGAACCAGGGTCCGGGCGTCTCTCAGATGTTGTTTGCCAAATATTGAAAATGACCATTTCTGGACCAATCTACTTCCCTCTTGTTTTGTCTGGTCCTTATCCAAACATCACCTTTTGCCATGCAAAGTTTCCGACATGTTTCCAAAAGTGTGATGCTTCTGCATAAAAAGAACTAAATCTCTTAGACCTTGCCTGCATGGAAAAAGTTGTAAGTGGTATATTAGTAAAGGGGCACAGCCCACCCCCGTGCTTATGGCATTATAGCTTAGGATCCTGCACCTGAATCTGAGAAACAACCACCTCTATTCCTATTGTTAGCCAATATCATATACATTTTAGAAGGCTTTGTACGTATGCTAAGTTGCATAACCATGAATCAGACTCCCCAAATGCCACGCACTTATGCTAAGCTTTATTGTGGAAACTTCTTAACAGGTGAAATGTACGTTGGCTTGACAGAATCAGATTTTTATTTTTTTAATCATTTCCATGGATAATATTGATGGTGGTTTTAAAGCATTCCTCCCCTCCCCCCCATTTTTATCAGTTTACAGTTGTGCAAAATTCTGTTTTAAGCATTTTTTTCTCCTTTTGTCAATTTTAATGTCCACAGTTGCAGGAAATTGGGGAGAGGGCAGACAATGGGGCTAGGCAGACAATAATTATTTAATGACAGATGTTGAGATTCACAACATTACAGCTTTATAACTAAAACACAAATTGCCAGGATCACATGTCATACTATACAAAGTAAATATCCTTGGATCAAACTTTTCTTTCTCAAGCAGTGTTTTTCTTCTTTTGCATATCTGTACATTTTGATGGTTATCCATGGAAATAGCTTTTCATCAGTTTGGGTGTGTACGGCTAAATCAACATTTACCAATAAAAACGTCATCCTTCCAAGCCTGACTGTATGTGACCTGACTGTATGTGACCTGTGTATGCAGAACCTGTCAGAAGCAATAGCAAATATAAACAGAGTGCCAGGCATGGCTGGTTATCTTTTAGGGATAATTGGTACAGGGGTCTTTAACTAGATACAAGGCTAGAAATAATCGGAGCAGGTGGCCTTTGAACCTGAAAAATGGGTACAGAGCTAGATAGGAAAAAGGGATGGAAGGTTTGTGTTGATACAGGGGAATCTGGGAAATGTTGTATCTGCTGTACACAAAAGGGTTATGAATATGGGCAGAAGTGAGCTCATGCTTTTGGGACAGTTTAATATAGTGATACTCAGACTGAGGCTCGCGACCACAAGTGGCTCTTTAATGTGTCTCCTGCGGCTTTTTGCAGCACAGGATACTAAAACACTCTGTGATTTCATTATTAATCAAGCAGGAAGCTTCTACTATGTTATTAACCAATTGTAGTCGATAAAATAATAATACTGGGTCAGTTATTTTGCTGTAAGAATTATATATACACATATAGAGAGAGAGAATGAAACAATGAATTCAGACTCCTGTGGCTCTTTGGGGTAATGTTGATCGCGAATTTGGCTCCTGTTCAGGTCTGAGTATCGCTGGTTTAACGGCTCTTCCATGCAGGGGGGTAAGGTCTGAACACCTCTGTCTGTGCTGATTTCTCACTGTTTAGTGAACTGATGGAGCTGAGTTATTTGCTATCTTATCAATAAGAGAATTAAGCCACCAACACTATAAAGGTAGGGGACTAGCTGCACTGGTATAAGATATTTTTATGTTGGTGTAACTACCTCTATGCTAGCGGTTGTGCTGCTATATTGCTTTCAACATCACACCGCAAACTGACATAGTAATATCTTGATAAAAAGTGTGTGCAGAGCAAACCTAGTGGACAAAGCACTAGGGTGGGACTCTGGAGATCTGGGTTCTATTACTAGCTCTGCCAGTGGGTGACCTTGAGCAAATCACTTCATTTCCCCGTGCCTGTTTCCCCATCTGTAAAATGGGGATTGTGATGGATTGTACCCCCAGGGTGCACTCTGGGAGCCATTGGAACCACTGTGCCCCCCGTAACCATTCAGCTGGGTTGGCCTCTCTCACACTGCTCTGTTGGTGACTCAGCCAGCCTCTCCAGGCCCTGTTAACACCCCACAGAACAGCAGGTGGTGCGACATGCCTACCTGAGTGCTTTACCTAAGCCACTCATGGATCAACAATGGCAGCACCAGCCAGCTCCCCAGCCTTGCACCCCTGCTGGAATATTCACCCAGAATTATACCATCTTGCACTGCACAGGGATCTGTACAATCCAAGCTCATTAATATAGTTCGCTTCCCCCTCGATGTGGAAAAGATTTGCACCATGCCTTTGCTAGCTGAGCTGAGATTTTTCCCACTCACTTCACTCAAAAACACACGGGTTACGATAAAATATAAAACAAGTTTATTAACTACAGAGAGATAGATTTTAAGTGAGAGCAAACAGATCAAAGTAGATTACCTTGTAAATAAACAAAATCGCAAACTAAGTCTTATACAAACTAGATTGGATTTGAATCAGCAATATCTCACCCTGTCTGATGATACAAGCAGGCTTACAGATTCTTGAGGCACAAACTGTATCTGCCTTGCAGCTTGGATTCCCCTCCCCCATTCAGAGTCCTTTGTCTTCCAGAGCTTCTTTCAGGTGTTGAGTTGTGGGGGAGTGAAGACCAAGTCATGATGTCACTCCTCATCATTTATAGGTTCTTCCAGCTTGCCGGAAAGTCTATGCATGTGACATGGGGAGTCTGCTGCATTGGCCAAACATTCTCCATTGCCTACGTGCTCCCTCCGAGGAAACTTCCTTATACAGAGTTCCTGTGCTAGTGGATTCTTCCCTGGATGGGTGTTGATGACAGCAATTAACACTGTCTGGCTACTCCATCGCTGTACCTGAAAGGCTAGTTGTGGGTGTTTTCAACGTCACAACAT
This sequence comes from Natator depressus, assembly GCF_965152275.1. Taxonomy (NCBI): domain Eukaryota; kingdom Metazoa; phylum Chordata; order Testudines; family Cheloniidae; genus Natator; species Natator depressus. The sequence continues at coordinate 9,227,969 of NC_134239.1, forward strand.
CTTTCAGTAACACATACAATGATAACACCTACAATCCAACAGGATATTAATGTCTGACAGATCAAGACTTTTAGAAGGATACCTCACAAGGCACGCATTGTACAAAACATATTAAAATTATAGGACAGTGGTGAATATGGGGGTGCCAGGGTGTCACAGGGATAATGATACTGCCCCTCTCTTGTAAAGTGACCTGAGATTTACAAATGAAAATAAGAGCTAGGAATTATTATTACTATCATAATAAAAATCTTGGTCTTGCCAGGCCTGGAGTCTTCAAAACTCATGAAATATATCCTAAAAAAAAAATCATAAAATTGGTTTAAAAATCAGGAGAGATCTCTGTATAAACAGCCCTCATGCCCCATACCAGAGGTGGCTGCGTCTCAGATTCAGGTGCAGGATCCTATAGAAACAGCTCCCACACTCCACCTCAGAGGTGGCTGCATCTCAGCAATGGGTGAGGTATCCCTGTATAGACAGCCCCGCACCCCACTCCGAGGTGGCTACATCTTAGCATCAGATGCGGGATCCTGTATAAACAGCCCTGCACCCTACCTAAGAGGCAGCTGCATCTTAGGGTTAGGTAAGGGATCCCTATATAAACAGTCCCCACACTCCACCCCAGAAGCAGCTGCATCTCTGCACCGGGTGAGGGATCCATGCAAAACAATACAAACAGAAACACCAGCAAGGAGCGCTTAGAGCCTCACAAGCTTGTCCGATAATGTCACACTATTCATAATTGGGGCCCTCCCAAATTCACAGCCATGAAAAACATGTCATGGACCGTGAAATCTGGTCCCCACCCTGAAATCTTTATGTTATACAGTAAAAGCACACAAAATACCAGATTTTAGGGAGGGAGACCAGTGTTTCTCAAATTGGGGGCCTGATCCACAGGGCATTGCAGGGGGGTTGCAAGGTTATTCCGGGGGGGTGGTGGTTTCACGGTATTGAGACCCTTATTTCTGTGCTACCTTCAGAGGTGGGTGGCCAGAGGGCCACGGCTGTTGACCAGGTGCCCAGCTCTGAAGGCAGTACCCCTCCAGCAGCAGCGCAGAACTAAGGGTGGCAATACCAGACCATGCCACCCTGACTTCTGAACTGCTGCCTTCAGAGCTGGGCAGTCGGAGAGCGGCGGCTGCTGACTGAGGGCCCGGCTCTGCAGGCAGCAGCGCAGACGGAAGGGCGGCAACACCAGACCAGGCCATCCTGACTTCCGGGCTGCTGCTGGCGGTGGCTCTGCCTTCAGAGCTGGGCTCCGGGCCAGCAGCTGCCTCTCTCCACTCGCCCAGCTCTGAAGGCAGGGCCGCCACCAGCAGCACGGAAGTAAGGGTATCGGTACCGCAACCGCCTCCCTCCCCCAACACACAATAACCTTGTGCTCCCCCCCTCCTTTTTGGGTCAGGATCCCTACAACACTATGAAATTTCAGATTTAAATATCTGAAATAATGAAATTTACTATTTTAAAAATCCTATGACTGTGAAATTGACCAAAATGGACTGTGAATTTGGTAGGGCCCTACTCATAATCTCTCCTCCTTGTATTTGGATAGCACAGGTGTAAGGAAGCTCTGTTACATACTCTCGGCCCATTGAACGTCTTAACTACAGAGGGTGATTGTGTATATTCATCACCTTTCCTGGATCTCTTTTGTCACCATCTGCATGTCTCACATCCCTGTGTGGTAGTTTTGAGGAGTCTTCTGCCTATATAAGAATTGAAGCAGTGGGTCAGGACTCCTGGGCTCTAACTTCTATTGGCAGGTCTGGGGGGAAAGGAGTGGGGTCCAATGGGTTAGTGTGGGGTCTGGGAGTCAGGACTCCCGGGTTCTACTTCTATCCCTAGCTCTCGGGGGAAGGGAGTGGGGTCTAGGGGGATAGTGTGGGGTCTGGGAGTCAGGACTCCCAGTTCTACTTCTATCCCTAGCTCTCGGGGGAAGGGATTGGGGTCCAGTGGGTTAGTGTGGGGGCTGGGAATCAGGACTCCCGGGTTCTAACCCCAGCTCTCGGGGGAAGGGATTGGGGTCCAGTGGGTTAGTGTGGGGGCTGGGAATCAGGACTCCGGGTTCTAACCCCAGCTCTCGGGGGAAGGGATTGGGGCCTAGGGGGTCAGGGCTCCTGGGTCCTGGTCCCAGCTAGGACAAGCGTGCGAGCTAAGCCCTGTAGAGAGGCGGGGGAATCGGAAGTGCCTCTAACCAGCGGTGTCTCCGCAAGGCCCGGAGAAGAACGGGTTAAATCCACCGCTCTCCTGAACCTTCCGCTTCCCAGGGAGCTGCCAGCCGCGGGGCCGGAGCAGCGCCGGGACCTTCCTGTCCAGCCCCCCGGAGCCCGGGTCCTGGCCCCGCCGGGTGTGCGCAGGGCTGCGTGCCCGGCTCCGGGGGCAGCACCAGCGGCAGGAAATCGCTGCCCGGAGGGGACCGGAGCCGAGCCCAGCCCAGCTCGGTTGAGCAGCCCGGGTCTCCCCCACGATCCCCGGCCCGGATCCCGCCTCCCCCCAGCAGAGCGCGGGGCCGGGGTTCAAGCCCGGGCGCGTTCTCTCCCCCGAGGGGGAGATTTCACCGAGCAGCGCTCCCCGGCCCGGGCGCGATCCCCCGCATGGAGCCAGGGGAAGAGCCGAGGGTCCCGGATCTCCCGGGCGCCCAGGAACGGGGGACCCCCAGGGGCGCCCCCCCAGGTGAGGAATGAGCGACACCGGCTGGGAGTGAGGGGGGAAGCTGGGATCCCAGCCAAGCCAGCGGGAGCCCCCCCACCCCCAGTTCTGTCTCCACTCGCTCAGTAGCGCCCCCAGCCGGCGCCAAGGAGTGTCCCTATTTCTGGCCCTTCTCCCCAGGGGACAAGGGCACCCTCTCTTGAGAGCGTTTGGCTTCCAGGCCCCACGGGAGTCCTCTTGGCTTCTGGAGATCTAGACAGCTGCAGGCTCCTTCATTTAGCCTTGGCCAGGTGATCCGGCCGCTCGCCACCCATAGGGGTTTTCCTCGGGTGCTCAGCCTGGCTGGTAACCTCCCCACTTCGCAGTGAGGATGCTGGCTAAGCCCTTGAGCGCCGTTATTCCCCTGCCGCCTTCCCACGATCCCCATGTGTCCAGAAGGCCAGACGGCGTCTCCCACGGTGCTCTGGGAAAGAATCACACAGCAAGCCGAGCGGAGTGCATCACAAAGCATTGTGGGATGTGCCCCCCGGAAGCCCTGGCATTGCAGCCCACCTGCAGGGGGAAAGGCAGCACCAGAGGGTGCAGTGACTTGGGGGGCTGCTCACACTGGAGCAGACATACCCTCACTCGTCCCCCACATCGCTGCCTCGATAACTAGACTTGGTGGCCTTGGTCTGGATGGGGGCACTAGATAAACTGGGCCAGGGGAGTATTCGGAAAGGCTTGTGGCAGGCTGATTAGTGTCATGGACTGGAAAATCAGAGGGACCATCCATAGATCCCTAGATGGTTTGCCAAAAGTAACCCCGATGGTTGTCCAGCCTGCCCTTCCTGCGTAGCCCAGGCTGGAGAGCATCACCATGGGACTCTCATAGAGGTGGGCTCCTTTCCCCTGTTTTACAGATGGGAAAACTGAGGTACAGAGAGGGAAATGGACTTGTCCAAGGCCTCCCAGTAGCAAAGCCAGGAATAGAACCCAGGACTCCTAGTGTTCTATCCACTAGGCTGCACTGTCTCCCTAAAGAAAGACAACCCAGTCTCCATGTAATGGAAAATCCATCACATCCCTTGGTAAGGCTGGTGCACTGACTAAATCCCCTCACTGTTAAGAATCAATATCTTATTTCCAGTTTGAATTAGTCCAGCTTCAATTCCCAGCTGTTGGGTCTCGTTCTCCCTTTGTCCAGTAGATTAAAAAGCTCTCCTGTCTCAAAGATACCAGAGAGAGCTGTATCCTGGGAAGGAGTGACTCTGAAAAGGACTAGGGGAGGGGATAATGACAGACAGCTCATCTTCACTTGGTTCCCAGACATGCTGTAGTGAAGCGAGCTAATATGATCCTTGGGTGTATGAGCTAGGGAATGAGGACGTGATATTAGCTCTGTATACAGCACTGGTGATGCCATTACTGTCCAGTTCTCGGGTCCACACTTCAAGAAGGATGTTGATAAATTAGAGAGGGGTCAAAGAAGAGCCACGAGAATGATTAAAGGATTAGACAACCTGCCTTAGAATGATAGACTCCAGGAGATCAATCTATTGAGCTTAATAAAGGGAAGCTTAAGGGGTGATTTCAGCACAGTCTGTAACTACATATGTGGGGAACAAACTTTTAGTAGTGGGCTCTTCAGTCTAGCAGACAAAGGTCTAACAGGACCCAAAGGCTAGAATTTGAAGCTAGACAAATTCAGACTAGAAACAAGGTGAAAATGTTTGATGGTGAGGGCAATTTACCATTGTAACAACTGACCAAGGATTATAGTGGATTCTCTATCAGGGGCAATTTGAAAAATCAAGATTGGGTGGGGTTGTTTTTTTTAGAAGACCTGCTCTGGTTCAAACAGGAATTATCAGGAGGGACGTTCTCTGGCCTGTGTTGCACAGGAAGTCAGACTAGATGGTCCCTCCTGGCCCTAGATTCTATGATATTGTCTTCCAGTGACCGTGATCAAGTCACTTCCATTTCTTTGTTTGCTATAAGGCAGGTTATCCAGAACGGACAAATCATTCTTGTTGCTCTTCTCTGAGCCTTCTCCAATTTGTTAACACCTTTTTTGAAGTTGTGGACACCAGAACTAGACTCAGGTTTTGGACGAATGGGTACCATAAACTGCCATGTGATAAGGGAGGATTCATAGATTAGGATGAGTAGACACAACACTTAGGTTAGGTGACTTTCTCCCTTCCCCAGTCCTTCATAACCAGATTAAACTTTTCAGACATATTAATGGGTGAATGCCAAATTCCTTTGCTGGCCCCTCATCTCCCCTCGGGAGGGATTTGGGCGGGTTTTGCTTCCTGCCCATCGGGTTTTCTATTTGGTGACAAACCCCTTTGCTGCCCCCTTTCTCCCTGTCACAGGGAACTGGATTTTCTCTTTCTTCCAGCAGGTGTCAGGAAGGAGGAGGAGAATCCCCAGTGGGAGCCACACAGGCCTTCGCAGAGCCCCGAGCAGGGAGAGGCCAACAGGGTGGGATGGCAGGGGGAAGAACTCCGAGGGGTGGAAAATGGATTTGGGCTTCTCAGTAGCATGTCTGTACCCCAGAGATTGACCATCTGTGGGCAATGTGGGAAGAGCTTTAGCCAGTATTCGGACCTTATTAAGCACCAGCGGATCCACACGGGGGAGAGACCTTACAGCTGCTCCCAGTGCGGGAAGAGCTTCAGCCAGAGCTCCCACCTCACCAAGCATCAGCGGATCCACACGGGTGAGAGGCCCTACAAATGCCCTGACTGCGGGAAGGGCTTCAACGACAGCTCCTACCTCCTGCAGCACCGCCGCACCCACACGGGCGAGCGGCCTTATGAATGCCCGGACTGCGGGAAAAGCTTCGGAGACAAGTCAGGCCTTACCCGGCACCAGAAGGTGCATCACGGCGAGAGACCCTACAAATGCCCTGACTGCGGGAAGAGCTTCAGCGACAGCTCCTACCTCATCCAGCACCAGCGCATCCACACGGGCGAGCGGCCCTACAAATGCACCGAGTGCGGGAAGAGCTTCAGCCGGAACTCGCACCTGGTCCAGCACCAGCGGGTCCACACAGGGGAACGCCCCTACAAATGCGCTGATTGCGGGATGAGCTTCAGCCACAGCTCCACCCTGATCGGGCACCAGAGGACCCACCGTGGCGATAAGCCCTACAAATGCCCCCAGTGCAGGAAGAGCTTCCGGCACAAGTCAACCCTGGTGAAGCACCAGCGGACCCACACCGGGGAGCGGCCCTACAGCTGCCCCAAGTGTGGGAAGAGCTTCTGCTGGGGCTCGGCTTTCATCAAGCACCAGCGCACACACACCGGGGAGCGGCCCTACCAATGCACCCAGTGTGGGAAGGGCTTTGGGGACAGCTCGGCCCTGATCCAGCATCAGCGCACCCACACCGGTGAGCGGCCCTACAAGTGCCTCGAGTGCGGGAAGGGCTTTGGCGACAGCTCCACCCTGAATCAGCACCAGCGCACCCATTTGGCAGAGAAACCCTACAAATGCCCAGAGTGCGGGAGGAGCTTCATCCTCAGCTCCCACCTTGTCCGGCACCAGAGGGTCCATGTGGCCTAGAGTCCCCATGCAAGGACAGTTCTATTAACTGTTCACACCTCTATAGGAACCTTAGAAACCAGGCCTCTTTAGGGACCAGGCCTCCTTAGAAACCAAGGACCTTGGAGACCTGGGACCAGGCCTCTTTAGGAACCAGGCCTCCTTAGAGACCAGAGACCAGGCCTCTTTGGGGAGCAGGCCTCCTTAGAGACCAAGGGCCTTGGAGACCTGGGACCCGGCCTCTTTAGGGAGGAGGAAGCAAGCTCCTTAGGAATCACATCAGCCCAGAGACCTGACATAGTTTTTCCCCTGGGGCGAGGCACAGCCCGTCTGACTCCAGACTAGTGATGTACCACGTAGGCATTGCGATATGAGTGCAGTGTGTGTATGGGTGGAAGGGGAGGATGGGAATGACTGAGGGGCCCACAGGTGGAAATTAGTTGAAGTGGGGAAGGAAGTGAATATGGGGGTCCCTTCTACCCCAGTCAAGATGGGGCTATTAGAAATGCTTAGAGGCCACAAGGCAGGGTTCTCAGCCTGGGATCGCTGCCCCTCAAAGGGGGTCATGGTAACCCTACCCCTTCCTTGTTGCTAAGAGGGAGGGTTCCTGTCTATATGGCAGTGGGATCCTGGTAGGGAAAAGGTGAGAATCCCCACAGTAGTGAGGGAGTGATCTCTGAAGGACATGGGGCCTTTTGTCTGTGCCCGCTCCTGGATGGGGTGGGGGAGACCTGTTCCTTCGTTCCCCTGGAACTCCACAGCTCTGGACCTCACTCTCTGCTCCTTCTCTTCTCCCAGGGGCTGGGGAAGGGAAGTATTGGGAGCCATGGGGAGGGGTACGTGAGGCTGCTGGAAACTGGAGGGGGCTGCTCTCAGAGGCCAGACAGATGTATGCTCCAAGATGGCTGGGCGGGGGGTGAGGGAGTGTCTAATCCCCTCCCTGGTGGCGTCTCCAGTGCCTGGCTCCTCTCTCCACGGTGCATAGACCTGCTAGCTCAGGAGCCCAGTGGCACCTGGGGAACGTCTGTTCCTGAGCTTGGGGCAGCTGGCATCCAGCCAGCCCCACCCTTGGCTCTCGGTTCCCAGCAGGCACCTGGATCCCACCCCCTGCCTGGTTTTGATGATGATCCAGTCTGCTGTTGTGTTAGTCAATTGTATCTGTTGGAAATAAACTTCCCCACCGGGATCTGCCTCCCCCCGTCTCCGTGCTGAGGGCCCTGTCTCAGGGCTCAGCGTGGCCTTGGACATGTTGTTCTCGCCTGCAGAGAAGCTCAGAAGCTGGCTTGGGCTCCCAGTTATCACGATTTGCCGCTCTGATCCTGACGTAAACCCCAGCAGAACGCCGTCTCGTCTTGCTCAGTATCATCTTCATGGTAGGTGTGGCTCTCAGTTCCCTCCTGCCCTGCCTTACCCCTGGCAGGAGCCCTCCCCTCCCCCAGCCTTTCTCTGAGGGCTCAGAGAATCATAGAGATGTAGGGCTGGAAGGGACTTCGAGAGGTCATCAGGTCCAGCCCCCTGTGCAAAGGCAAGTCCGAGTAACCCTAGACCACCCCTGAAAGGTGTTTGTCCAGCCTGTTCTTAAAAACCTGCAATATTGCGGCTTCCACAACCTCCCTAGGAAACCTCTAACCTATCCTACATCTCCCTTGCTGCAGATTAAGCCCATTACTTCTGGTCCTGCCTTCGGTGGACATGGCGAACAATTGATCACTGTCCTCTTTGTAACAGCCCTGAACATATTTGAAGACTGTTATCAGGTCCCCCTTCAACCTTCTTTTCTCAAGACTAAACATGCCTGTTTTTTTTTAACCTTTCCTCATAGGTTCTCTAAAGCTTTTATTATTTTTGTTCCTCTCCTCTGGACACTCCAGTTTGTCCACATCTTTCTTAAAGCTCGGTGCCCAAAATTGGACACACTTCTCCAGCAGAGGCCTAGGCTGAGTGCCGTTGGACCAGCCCCTGAGAAGTGATCACAGAAGGGATCCCTTACCCGTTGCTCCCACTCAATTCCCATTTCCGACTGCCACCGAACCCTCCTGGCTTCAACCTTCATGACCCCAACGTTCCATCTGCCACAACTGCCATGGAACCTTCATGAACCCAATGTTCCATCTGCTACAACTTCCATGGAACCTTCATGAATCCAATGTTCCATCCAGCATAATTGCCATGGAACCTTCATAACGCCAATGTTCTGTCCACCTCAACCACCATGGAGCCTTTATAAACTCAATGTTCCATCTGCCTCAGCTTCCATGGAACCCTCCTGGGCTCAACAATTCATCTGCCATGGAACTTTCTGGGCACCCCTATATTCATCAACAACCTTTTCCCATCTTGTGACCTACATCCTCATTTCAGGGTCAGAGTCTTTATCGGCCCCATGTATGTCATCTTGCAAAGAAACAGCCAAGCCCTCACTTGGGGACATCCCTGTGTGTCTAATGCAGATGGCAGCAACCTCAGCCTGGTCACCTGCTGGCCCTACGGGATTCCCCCACCAATACTCCACCAACTGATGCATTTTCCCCTGGGAGAGTTGAGAATCCCTCACCCCCTATCTGCCTCCAGAAGTCTATAAGTTCTTTAGAGCAGGGACTGTCTTTTTGTTCTGTGTTTGTACGGCACCTGGTATAGTGAGGTCCTGCCCCTTAACTGAGGCTCTGCTGTAATACACCTAACAAATAATTCAAAGGGGTTTGGTCCATGACTGGATAACTATCTATCCAACTACTCCAGTCCTTCTCACTTCTGAGAGCTTTTTTCCTAATGCCTGGGAAGATAAACCCACCGATGCCCCCCAACACACCCTGGGCTCTGAGCTGTTCCCATGTGAGCTCCAATTTATAGTACAAACTTCCTTTCCACTGAATGCATCCGATGAAGTGAGCTGTAGACTAACACGGCTGCTACTCTGAAACCTTTTGTTGCTCAACCTTGCTCAACATGGGTCTACAGCTGCCCAAGGGTGGCCTATTGTCCTGCATCCCAGAGAGCCGCCCCACACAGGGAAGGGCTTGACACTTGCTGAAGGACCATCCAGGACACAGCAATCTGCAGCTACCAACTCTGAATGTCTGTTAACTACTGGCCCTATGGAGCATGGGGGCACAAGTAATCCAGATGTGCAGGGGAAGGAGAGGGCAAGAGGGACCCTCACCAGCCTGAAACACGGACAAACTCCCAGCTGGGGCCAGCTCAGAGCAGGGGACTGGGAGTGCTTTGTGCTTGTTTTCAAAGCTCTGTAACTCTCAAGGGCTTTAATAGTAAAGTCACTGGCGTTAGGAAACCCCTTTGCTCAGCCCGTGTTCTTTGCTTTCTGTAAGGGTCCGTGGCCGTCCCTCCCCATCAGTCTCAGAGGGAGGCCATGCCCCTGCACTAGCGCGTCTGAAAGGGGGAACTAGCACTCTCAAGGCTCTGACTCTTTGGGCAGGGCAGGGCAACAAACAGTCTATAATGACAGGTTTCAGAGTAGCAGCCGTGTTAGTCTGTATCCGCAAAAAGAAAAGGAGGACTTGTGGCACCTTAGAGACGAACCAATTTATTTGAGCATAAGCTTTCGTGAGCTACAGCTCACTTCATCGGATGCAACAGTCCGTAAGGCGCTGGCCCTCCGGGACAGGCCAAGCAGTCAGCAGTGTATGAGGCCCTCTGGCTGGGCTGAATGACAGTCTAGAGGGCTCTGGCTGTCTGGGCGGGGCAGGGCCACAGTCTAAAGGGCTCCAGCTGTCTGGCAGGGAAGAGGAGCAAGGGATCTAGGGGCCTCTGGGCAGGGCAGAGCAATAAGCAATCTAAGGTTCTGGCCTCCTAGCTCAGGCAGATGACAGACAAATGCAGGCCTCTAGGCCTAAGGTGGGTAGGCGGCTACCTCAGGGGTGGGGCGGCTGCAGGAGGTAGGGGGACCTGGGTCCAGCCTACTCCACTGGGTCCCAACCCAGGGCCCTGCCAATGGTGCAGGGCCCGCCTTTTAAACGTCCTGTCCCACCTCTCTGCTTCCGGTGGGGCGGGCGCGGCTGGCACGGCTCCGCCCACCAAGAGTGAATGGTGCCTCCTCCCTATCAGTCTCCAAGGGAGGCTATGCCCCCTCTCTACAGTTTCCCACCCCCTTGTCCATGAAAGGGTTAAACTAGAAGCCTAGAGGGCCCACAGTCAGAGTGCCCATGGCCTTGGCAACTGGGGGTGGGGGGGAGAGACTCGGAAGGTTTCAGGCTCTAGGACGGCTGGATGGTGGAGTCCCATGTCCCAAGGACGGGCTCAGGCAAGAGGTGTGAGCCTGGGCATGTGCCCCATAGACCCAGAGCTGGAAACAGGGACTACACCCTGCCCAGAGCCAGAGCCAGGGGACTTGAGAGCACATGGGACCCAACGACGGGGGCCCACTGGCAATAGATGGGTGTCCATACAGAGGGGGACTGGGCGTGGACTGCTTGGACTGCTCTGACACACATGGATGGACTGATTGATTGGACAGAGAGACAGATGGACCAATCGCTAGCTGAGGGAAGTGAGACGCCGACGCCAACCCCAATGTGGTGGCATGAGACACAAAATTGATTCCAGATCTCCAGGGAATGTTCTCCCCATTGCAGATCAGACCCCTGGGGATTTTGGAAAAGATAAGAAAACCAGACTCGGGGGGGGGGGGGGGACGACACACAGAGCCCCTAACGTCTGGTTAGCGAAGCCTGCAGATTCAGCCAGGCCTGCCATGGTTTGGCTAGAGACAGAAGACATGGCTGATGGCAGTCATGGCTGCCTTCCAGCCTCACAACTTTCCCCCAGGCCAGCTGGGCCCAGCGGCCCAATGGAGCGTGGCAGGTGGCCACCCCGCGTGACTGAGCCCTCAGACGAGCAGGCAAGAACGAATGTACAAAATTAGAAATCGCCGTGGAGGGAGCCTCTGGTGAGAGCAACGAGCTCAGCTGATAGGAGCAATGAGCACTGGGGGCAAAGACACCAGGGACATGGGGGGCATGCAGAGACCCTGGCAGAGGGAAGGGTTTGTGGGGGAGGGGTTGCAGGGAGTCCCTGAAATGGTGGGGGGGCACACCGGGAGTTTGTGGGGAACTAAGCGGTGGCTTGGGCCCCTAGGTGCTGCTGCACTACACATAAGGAATAATATAACTGAGGGCGTGGGGTGGGTGTGGCCGCCTGCCCTCTATGTGCTACTGTGTTGTGCCCCATGGTGCAGCGCACAGGCACGGGAAGGGGAAAAGGGAGGGAGCCCAAACTGGGAAGGGGTAACTCTCCCCTCCCCCATCTCTGTCTTCCTCCCTTTCCCAGGCAGAACCCATCTCATGGCCCTGCCCAGGGACCTTCCTGTCCCAGCGCCCCGGCCGCCTGGGTCCCGCGTGTGCGCCGGAGCAAGTCTCCCTCTGCAGGCTGCAGCCCCAGGGCGGTGAGTGGGGCACCGGGCACAGCAAGTCACAGCCCGAAGCCCAGGGAGGGAGAGACACAGCAACCGAGGCGGGAAATCGCTGCCCGGAGGAAGCGGCAGCAGGGCCAGGGGGATTGGTACTGAACTGGGACCGGAGAGACACCCCCCCTCCCCAGCCAGCTCCAGGGCAGCCCGGGGGTCTGTGCTGTTGAGCCATGCAGGGACCGCCCACCCAGCCCGCCGGGCCAGCCCAGGCCCCTCCTCTCCCCTGTGGGGCAGGGGTTGGGGGGTTCGCTCCTGCCTGTCGGGGTTTCCCTCCCTTTGCCACCCCGCTCTCCTGGTGCAGGGAAGGGGCCTGGCTGGATTCCATCCGCCAGCGGCCACTAGGACGCAGGAGGGGAGTCCCCGGGAGCAGGGCTTCCTGCTCAAGATGCCCCAGCGGATCCATACCAGAGAGTGGCCCTACCCCTGCCCCGACTGCAGGCATCGCTTCCGGCAGAGCTCCCCCTCACCCACCACCGGGCCACCCACACCGAGGAGCGGCCCTACCAGTGCCACGACTGGGTGCAGCTACACCGCCAACGGCAGCCCGCGGCGGCACCGTGCCAGCCACGCCGTGGGCTACGGGGTGCAGCCGGCTCGGCCCATGGCTGCTAGAGGAGAGTGGTGCCCTGCCAGCCCTGAGGCTATCAGTGGGTGCCAGGACCCTGTCATGGACTTGCACAGCAGTTCTCAATCAGGGGTCCAAGGCCCTCGGGGGGGGGGGGGCACGAGCAGGTTTCAGGGGGTGCGCCAAGCAGGGCCAGCATTAGACTCGCCGGAGCTCAGGGCGGAAAGCTGAAATCCCACAACCCGGGGCAGAAGCCCGGAGCCCCACCACTTGTGGCTGAAGCCAAAGCCTGAGCAACTTAGCTTCACAGGGCCCCCTGTGCTGTGGGACCCTAGGCAGTTGCCCTGCTTGCTACCCCTGAACACCAGCCCTGGATTTCATATGCAGAAAAACATTTGTTGTGGCACAGACGGGCCGTGGAATTTTTATAGCCTGTTGAGGGGGGCCACAGAAAGAAAAAGTTTGAGAACCCCTGGACTAGCAGGCTCTTGGGGAGGCTGTTGCATTTGGTGAGTCCCTGGACACAGGGCCTTCTTCTCCCCTTTCCTATAGGTCTCCTCGTCAGACTACATTTCCCCTGTTGCATCATGGGCATAGGACTCCCAGGATGCACCTCCCCTTCTCACCTAAGACAGACCAAAGTGCATCCTGGGAGTCCCCGAGCCACCGGCATTATTAGAGTTGTTGGTTTCTCATGCTCCCCTTCTCTATAGGCTGGGCTCCCTGGTTGGACTACATCTCCCATGGTGCATCATGGCCTGCCCTAGGGGATGGGAGGCAGTGCATATGGGAATCCTGTGGCCATGATGCACCATGGGAGTTGTAGATTGTGTGCCTCATGATCCTATTCTATATAGGCTGGGCTCCCAGGTCTGAGTACATCTCCCCTGATGCATCATGGTCTACTCTAGGTGACAGGAGATGGTGCATCATGAAACTCCCACACCTGCAGTGCATCATGGAAGATCTAGTCCAGCCAGGGAGCTCAGCCCTCCCCCCCCGCCTAGAGGAGACTGGAGACATGAGGTAACCGAACTATAAATCCCCTACAGCACTGTGGTGGCAGATCCAAATTGAAATATTTCTGTTTTCAAACATTTGGGTTTTTTGAGAACACATGGACATTTTCCGTGGAAAGCAGCGCGTGCTTTTCATCTAGTCAAAAACTCAATTTTCTGTAGAAAAACAGTTTTGACGGAAAGTTTGTCACCACCTCTTCTTGTTGGGAGTGCGTCAGACCAGCCATCCTCAGTTGGCGCTGGCATCTGATAAGCCCCCGGGGTGACACCGAACAGTTAGACTTAACCAAAACCGTAAATGGTTTGGGGGTCTGCTACCAGGGAGATGGGCTCTTTCCTGCCAACTTACCACCCCAGGTCTTGGTTCACTCAATGTCAGAACTGGAGGTGGGCAAACGGTTTCATCTGAACCATTTTTCCCCCATGAAAAGTGCAGATTTTGCACCATGGCAACATTTTGCAAATTCACATTAGTTTCACCAAATTGTTGATGTACACAAAATAAAATCTGAAAAATCCAAATGTAAAGTTTTGACATTTTCTAAATGGAACATTTTTTGATTTTTTTTGGTTCAAAACAACTTTTGGATTCCGAATTTCCTTCAATTTCATTAAACTCCAATTCAAAAAGATTTTTTAAAAAATGCTCAAAATTGAAACAAAAAAATGTACATTGACCCAAAACGAATCCCCCTCCCCCACTTTTTGATTTGCTGAAAATGTGGTTTTCAGCTCGACCCCAAATGATTTCTTTTCAGAATTGCCGGTGAATCAAAAGATTTGTTATTCACCCAGCTCTAGCTGGAATGTGCCCCACCATTCTTAGCACCACCCAGGCCAGATCCTCTGGGCATGGATGGGATCTGTGCTCTGCTCCAGCTTTTAAACAGTCTCTTGGGGGAACCTTTTTACAGTTAGGCTCCCACAGAGTCTGACACTTCCTTCAGGTTAGGCCGTGCAGCCTCGCCACCTCCGAGACAGCTCCAGAACTCCTGTTTCACATTGCAAGCTCTCCTCAGTGACTCCAACTGAAACAGACTCCTGGTTAGAGACTTGTACACTCCCCAGGGGCAACAGGGGATGGATCACTTGGTAATCACCTGTTCTGTTCATTCCCTCTGAAGCACCCAGCATTGGCCGCTGTCGGGAGACAGGATACTGGGCTAGATGGGCCTTTGGTCTGACCCAGTATGGCCGTTCTTAAGGTACTTCAGCCAGTATTTGCAGCGACCCCAAGCGTTTTCAAGACAGAGCAGACTGTATTAGCCAACTGGAACACAGCACTGGAAGTTGTTAGGTTAGCATCTGCATACACAACGCTTCTTAAAAGTCCCTGGGCCCTATAAGGGCCTGGCATAAGGTCAGCAGGGCAAATTTGGGGTCATTCGGACAAGGGGTTGCTGAGCAGAATAAAGGACCGGTTGGTAACATTTCCGTTCTTATCACGTTGGGTTTTTTTTGCTACACACCCGTGGGCTCAAATTCTTGCTGAGATCACCCCGCACCGATCTCACTCGATCTGGTCTGCTCTCTGCTCGTGTCTAGCACCCACTCACTCCGCCTTTGGGGGAGCAAGAGTTAAAGAAGTACAAGGGCTGTGCTGTTGCTTGCTGAAGTGGCATGCACCTGGGAAGGTTTGCTGGAGTACCCTGAGATGGGGATCAATGAGCCTATGAAGCAGCAGCCCGAATAATAGAGTTGCTCAGGAGCTTAAGGGTTGACTCCAAGCACCTCCCCTGTGTCATGAGTTCAAGCTGAGCTGTTGGCAAATTCCCCAGCCTAGATGACTGCTCTCCGGTTGTGGCAAACGAGCCCTAAACTCAGAGCTTTTTGATAAGAACCAATAGTTCAAAGTGCTTGGAAACCTACGTGCCTAATCAGATTGTCTTGAAAATTGCTACCCATCCTCAGTACCAGCAGGACAGAAAATGGTACTAGTTTGGGGTCATTTGGTCAAGGGTTTCCTCTGACAGGGCACCCCAATCAGCGTCCAACTTTAACAGTCAAGGTGCTCGGAAACCCACATGCAATAGAATCATAGAGTCTAAGCCCAGAAGGGACAATTGTGGGTCATTTGGTTAAGGAGTTCCCCACATGCAGCCCCACCAGAAAGAGCAGCTTTGAACGTTTGCAGATTTGTATCATGTGTTTGGCCCAGAGCTTAGGCTCTGACTCTCAGGCAAGGAATAATGGGGGAGTTGCCAATTTCGGCTGGATGCATTCCAGGAGCTTTCATCACGTGACATAATCTTTAATTAAAGATTCAACTTTAATGCCTGAAGACTCCAAAACAATCCTGGAGGGTTGGCAACAATGTACTACAAAAGCTTTCGGGCTAGGTCCACAAAGGGATAACTGCACTTAGGGTGACGCGATGTCCCGATTTTATAGGGACAGTCCCGATATTTGAGGCTTTGTCGTATATAGGGGCCTATTACACCCCCAACCTCCGTCCCAATTTTTCACCCTTGCTATCTGGTCACCCTAAGTGCTCTTTAGGCACCTAAATCCAACATTTAGATCCTCAAAATCCCTTCTCAGCTGCTGCCTAACCCTGTGAGCACTGACAGCCTCTAGGTGCGTGAATTTCCATTGACAAAGTCTCTTTAGCACCTAAAGATTTGCCAGTGGGAAACCACACTGCCACCTAAAGTCCTTACTCCAGGGGCCTGTCTTACACCTAAACCCCATCTAGGTGTTCCCCCACCTATTGGGCCTGAGCCAGGCCGTGATCTCAGACATCCTATACGAATCACAATTTCTAAGCTTTAGCCCTGTGGTTAAAGCCCAAGACATAGAATGCCCAGGTTCAAATCTCTGCCTGATGGGAAGTGAACCTATATCTGCAGTTGTCTGGGAGCAGGACTTTCTCAGGCTCTCCTATTGCAGCTGTTCCATGGAGCACAAATAGGCTGTGGATTGCAGGGTGGTGCCATGGGTTGGCCGCCTGTGAGTCCTTCTCACGTTAGGTACGGATCACCTTCACCACCACCGGGCTTTATTGCACTGTTTATTGGGACACTAGGTGGGGAGGGCTCTGAGTTACGACAGAGAATTCTTTCCCAGGTCTCTGGCTGGTGGGTCACACTCACATGCTCACGGTCTAACCGATTGCCCTATTTGGGGTCAGGAAGGAATTTTCCTCCCACTCAGATTGGCAGAGCTGCAGGGGGGGGTTGCCTTCCTCTGCAGCATGGGGCACAGGCCACGCGCAGGCTTAAACTAGTGTAACTGGTGAATTCCCTGTAACTTGAAGTCTTGAAACCCTGATTCGAGGACTTCAGTAGCTCAGCCAGCAGTTAGGGGTCTATTCCAGCTAGGGTGACCAAACAGCACGTGTGAAAAATCAGGACAGGGGGTGGGGGGTTAATAGGAACCTATATAAGAAAAAGACCCCAAAATCGGGACACCCTGGTCACCCCAATTGCAGCAGTGAGTGGGTGAGGTTCTGTGGCCTGCACGTGCAGGAAGCCAGACCAGATGATTCCTTTGGGCCTTCTCTGTGAGGTGCTAGTTCCATATTTAGCGTCCCAAGCAGCTTCCCCTCTTTCTTCTCAGGGAAAGGGAGCGGTGCTGGTAGTAGCAAAGAGCACAAGCCACCCACCCATTTTCAGGGCTTCCTTCCTCTTCCTCGGTCTGCTCCCAGCTGCTTTAGTTGCTTCTCCCCCTCCCCACCTTCTACTTAGCCCTTCCGCTTGTGGCTCCCTTTGTTAATTGCTCCTCCATTTAGGTCCCAGGTAACCCAGACGGGTGGGGATTTGAGTGACAGGGCACCGAGGCAGCTCCTTCACTGGAGGTTTTCAGCAGGAGGCTGGACGGGGCCTCCGTCTTGGAGGGGTCAGACACAACAAATCCCGCAGCGGGGCTGGAGTTACACTTGATGACGCTGGCGGTCCCTTCTAGCCCGATGGTTCTGTGTTCCTCTGAACCCGTCACAGGCACTGAAAAGCTAGGCCTTGCAATGCCAAGGCTAAGGCCCCTTGGTGGAGACGGCCCTTTGGACCTCTGCTGACGTCCCTTCACCCCCCTGTTTGCTTCCCCGAGGGATTAAGGCAACAAGTGCTGCCCCTGAAAGGCAAGGGCAAGGAGGCAAAATCTTCAGGGCGGGCCACTCTGTGCCATAGGCGTTCGCTCTCACCCTGCCTTTTGCGTGGCCTCTGGGGCTCCTTTTGGACACGCGAGGGGTATGGGCACTGGACTCCAGCACTGGGTCTGTGCCGGGCGCTGGGGACGGGCATGCTCAGTTCAGGGCGCACGTGCACACCCGCTGGGATGAATGGAGCAGTACACACCTCTCCGAGCGATTGTTGCAGGCTGTAGTCTTCTCCCTGGGGTGTTCTCATTGCCCTGAGATGAATGGGCCACTTCACACCTCTCCCTGGACGTGTGTATCTGGGGAAGGCATTTGGCATCTCCACTCCCCTGCCCCCAGCTGGGCTGTGCCCCACACAGCCCCACCAGCTCCCCTCCGCTCTTACCAACGCATGGGGCAGCACGGAGGAGGGGGGAGGCAGCAGTTGAATGGTGAAGTGTGCCCACGATGCCCCTTTGCACACACAGATTCCCCTAATCCCACCCCCTCACTGCTACCAGCACTTCCTCAATAACAAACAAGGGAAATCCCCTGCCAGAAAATTAATGCAGTGTTACCGTAGCCTGCAGCTGACGGATGGGGGCTAAAATGCAAACTCTGAAAGGCAAGGAATAGTTTTCTGGGAAGCAATTTTTAATTGACCTGCCAGGGACCCAGAGGCCTGGATGCATTTTTAAAATGTCGGTATAAATAACAGAGCCCCCGGTTACAGGCCCTTCCCCAACCTGCGTGGCCTAAATCAGCCTCAACAAACAGCAAAGTTTCATGGATGGCTGAGGCCATTAGCTCATTTAATCTGACTTCCCATAGGTCACAGGCCGTTACTATTCAGCCCAAAGCCTTTAGTTAGACCAAAGCATTTCAGCCCTGTTGTGAGCGACGGGCAGAGAACACGAGAAACCAGTGAGCCGCCACTGCCTGAGGGTCCCTGCACTGGCAGGGAATTGATTGGGTGAGCCCATACTCAGCGAGTAGTTATCAATGGTTTGCTGTCAAACTGGGAGCGGCCATCTAGTGCCGTCCTGTAGGAGTCAGTCCTAAGTCCAGTACTAGTCAAGATTTTCATGAATGACTTGGATAATGGAGTGGAGAGTACAATTATAAAACTTTCAGACGACACAAAGCTGGGAGGGGTTGCAAGCTCTTTGGAGGTCAGGAGCAGAATTCAGAATGACCGTGACAAATTGGAGAATTGGGTGGAAATCAACAAGATGAAATTCAGTACAGAGAAGTGCAAAGTTCTTTATTTAGGAGGGAAAAATCAAAAGAACAACTACAAAATGGGGAACAACTGGCTAGGTGGCAGTGCTGCTGAAAAGGATGTGAGGGTTACAGTGGGTCACAAATTGACTATGAGTCAACCATGGGATGCCTCTGCAAAAAAGACTGGTATCATTCTGGGGTGTATTACCAGGAATGCTGTATGTAAGGCATGGAAGGTAAATGTCCTGCTCTCCTCAGCACTGATGAGATCTCAGCTGGAGCACTGTGTCCAGCTCTGGGCACCGCACTTTAGGAAAGATGTGGCCAAATTGGAGAGAGTCCAGAGGAGAGGAACAAAAATGATAAAAGGTTCAGAGAACCTGACCTAGGAGGAAAAGTTAAAAAAAAAAACAACAGGCATGTTACTCTTGGGAAAAGAAGACAGAGGGGGGGACCTGGTAACAGTCTTCAAATATGTTAAGGGCTGTGATAAGGAGGACAGTGATCAATTGTTTTTCATGTCCACTGAAGGTAGGACATGAAATAATGGGCTCATTCTGCAGCCAGGGAGGTGGAAGTTAGTGATAAGGAAAAACTTCCTAACTCTCAGGGTAGTGAAGTGCGAGAACAGGTTTGCCCCGGGAGGTTGTGGAATCCCCGTCACTGGAGGTTTTCAAGAGTAGGTTTCACAGACACCTGTCAGGGATGGTCTTGGTCCCGCATCAGCACAGGGGGCTAGTCTTGATGACCTCTTGAGGTCCCTTTCAGCCCTACAGCTCTATAATTCTATGCCCAGATGTTCAACAGCTGGCAACCCGCACCCCTTGCTGCATGGGAAGTTGACAACCACCCCGCCCACAGCCCCAGCCAATCTGACCTGGGGGGAAAATTCCTTCCTGACCCCTAATCGGTCATTCCTCAGCATGCGAGCAAGACCCACTGGCCAGGCAGCTAGAAAGAAGATTCTCTGGATCACCCCGTCTGGGGTCCAGATAGGGGCAGATCTGTGCTGCTTCAGGCTCATGCTGCTCTCTTCCCAAGGGACTGACTGACCCAGGATTAATCTGGGGCAAGGTATCGTGTCCATACCCTGTAACCTTCCGGCCTGAGCTCTTAGCCAATAGCCAGGGCCTTGCAAGGCTGTTCCTCTGTGGACAGCACCTCGCTGAGACAAGGCAGGTCTATTCCAGGTGTGATGGTGTTTATTTACAAAGAATGCCCACAGGACCCTGTTTCCCTATACGCCGCAGAAAAGAAACAGCCGGCAGTTTCCCCGCAGCACAATCCCCACCTTTGCCCCTCCAGTGGGCTCTGTGACCAAGAATCTCTGCCTCTGCTCCCTCTCAGGGTCATGCTCCCACCTCCTTCTCTTGACTTGCTGACTCCAACCCAGGCTGATCTCCTAGGGCTCGGTGCTTGCAACCAGCTCAGCTCTGACCCGCCATGTCTCCTGGCAGTCGCTTCCTTTCTCGGCGGCTCTCTCTACTCCCTAAGTGGCGCTAAGGAGGTCTGTCATTGTCACCTGATAGCTGCCACCAGGGCCTACCAACATTGCACCCCCTGCCAGCACAATCTGTGGGTCGGCTGATTGTTCTATTGAGCCCCAGAACACAGACTTGCATCTAAGAACAGATAGATACACTCACGCTCTATTTCAAGGTGCTTGGAAAAATACACGCACACTTCACATCATTTTGAAAACCTCATCTTCAGGACCAGGGGAAGATGGAGCGGAGCTGCTTTTCACAGTCTAACAGGTACGACCCAGCTCTAGACCTGCATGACCCATCGATCCCGCCCTGTGTTCCTTCTCTCTCCTGGAACGCTAGCCCCCTATAACCTGTCCCTAGCTCTCTTCCCCAGGACAAGCCGTCCAACAAACAGCCAGAAAGGCCATGCCTAGAGGCAGGAAGATGCAGCCCCTTGCCCAGGAGGGTGCCCCTGGGCCGAGCCGGCTGCAGCCCTAGCCCAGGGCGTGGCTGGCACGGTGCCGCCGCAGGCTGCCGTTGGTGGTGTAGCTGCGCCCGCAGTCATGGCACTGGTAGGGCCGCTCCCCGGTGTGGGTGCGGTAGTGCAGGAAGAGCTCCGAGCTGCAGGGGAAGGCGTCCCCGCAGCGGCTGCAGCGGTAGGGCCGCTCTCCGGTGTGGGTGGCCCGGTGGTGGGCGAGGTGGGAGCTCTGCCGGAAGCGGCGCCCGCAGTCGGGGCAGGGGTAGGGCCGCTCCCCGGTGTGGATCCGCCGGTGCGTCTGGAGCAGGAAGCTGCGGGAGAATCCCTTCCCGCAGTCGGGGCAGCGGTGGGGTCTGCCGCCCGCGTGGCTGCGCCGGTGATGCAGGAATGGCGTGCGGAGCCGGAAGCCCTCCCCACACTGGGGGCACCGGTAGGGGGGCTCCCCGCCTGGATCCCCGTGGGTCCTCTGGTGAGCGGTGCAGTGCGAGCGGATGGCAAAGCTCTTCCCGCAGTCGGGGCACTTGTAGGGTCTCTCCCCGGTGTGGGTGCGCTGGTGGGTGACCAGAGCCGAGCGCTGGCTGAACCCCCGTCCGCACTGGGCGCAGCCGTAGGGGCGCTCCCCGGTGTGGGTGCGCTGGTGGGTCAGGAGGGAGGCGCTGAGGGCGAAGGCCTTGCCGCAGTCGGGGCACCGGTAGGGCCTCTCGCCCGTGTGGGTGCGGCGGTGCCGGATGAGGCTGGAGCGCTGGGAGAAGCCCCGGCCGCACTGGGCGCAGTTGTAGGGCCGCTCCCCGGTGTGGACGCGCCGGTGGGTGACCAGGTACGAGTACTGGCGGAAGCTCTTCCCGCAGTCGGGGCAGATGGTCAGGGCGTCGCCCATGGGGGCTCCCCGGGCGTGTCCCCCCCCCACACCGCCCCTGAGGGCTCCCCTCCTGCGTCCTGGCGGCTGCCGGGATCCAGCCGGCCCCTTCCCTGCGCCCGGCAAAGGGAGGGAGACCCCCGAGGGACAGCAGCGAACCCCCCAACCCCTGCCCCTCTCCCGCGGGGGAGAGCAGGGGCCGGGGCTGCCCCCAAGGCCCGGCGGGCTGGGGGGGGGACCCTGCCGGGCTCAGCTGCACAGACCCCCGGAGCTGGCTGGGCGGGGGGGGGGTGTCTCTCTCCGGTCCCAGCTGGGCCCCGATCCTGCGGCCGCTTCCTCCGGGCGGCGATTTCCTGCCTCGGCCGCGGCGAGTCTCTCTCGCGGCGCCGCCCCCGCGCCCGCGCCCCGCCCCGCCCCGCCCCGCCCGGCCGGGGCTGCAGCCGGGGACGGGCCCTGCGCCGGGCGGGCCGGGCCGGGAGGGTCCCGGCGCTATCACAGCCCGGCCCCATGTGCTCTGGGGCGGGGCAATGCCTCGGCTTAACCCTTCCCTTGCCGGCACACTCCCTCCTGGCCCTGGTCGCCTTCCCCCCCCCCCGGGTCAGGCGGGGTTGAGCCCCCCCCCGCTGCAAAACACTTGGGGATCCCCGGTGCTTTGAAGTCCCCCCCCCGCAGGATGCAATTTTACAAACCGCTGCCCTCACCTGGGGGGGGGGGGGGTTGTGCTACCCTGGCGCAGTTTGCTGCCCCCCCCCCATCATCTGGTCCAGGGGTAGCAAGGTGGGCCAGGGCGGGGTAGGCTCGGCACAAGTTTGCTACCTCCCCCCATCTCCCGGGAGCCCTTTGTGATGGTGAGAGGTGCCTCTTCATCCCTGGGAAATCTCTGCTTTAAATGGGGACACCCACAAAGAAAAAGAGTAAGCCCTACGGTGCCCCAAGCCCTCCTTTTCTTTTTTGCGGATACGGACGAACAGGGCTGCTCCTCTGACACCCCTAAAGAAAGGTATTTGTCTAATTTGCAAAAGCATGCTACTGCGCTCCAGGGCCGGGCTGTTGCCTCTAAAACCAGCGAACAGAGAACGGGGTTGCAATATCTCTGTATTCGGTCTCTTCCCTTTGTAGAAAGTTTCTATAGTAAACAAGCATGTACTGTGCACAGAACACTGCAGCTAGCCTCACATGGGGGGACAGTGCAGGCACTACTTATGAATACCTTTTAAACACAAGCTCCTAGACCAGGGGTGGCCGACCTGTGGCTCCGGAGACATAGACTATCAGGGTTGGAAGGGACCTCAGGAGGTCATCTAGTCCAACCCCTGCTCAAAGCAGGGCCGATCCCCACCTAAATCATCCCAGCCAGGGCTTTGTCAAGCCTGACCTTAAAAACCTCTAAGGAAGGAGATTCCTCCACCTCCCTAGGTAACCCCTTCCAGTGCTTCACCACCCTCCTAGTGAAAAAGTTTTTCCTAATATCCAACCTAAACCTCCCCCACTGCAACTTGAGACCATTGCTCCTTGTTCTGTCATCTGCTACCACTGAGAACAGTCTAGATCCATCCTCTTTGGAACCCCCTTTCAGGTAGTTGAAAGCAGCTATCAAATCCCCCCTCATTCTTCTCTTCGGCAGACTAAACAATCCCAGTTCCCTCAGCCTCTCCTCATAAGTCATGTGATCCAGTCCCCTAATCATTTTTGTTGCCCTCCGCTGGACGCTTTCCAGTTTTTCCACATCCTTCTTGTAGCGTGGGGCCCAAAACTGGACACAGTACTCCAGATGAGGCCTCACCAATGTCGAATAGAGGGGAACAATCATGTCCCTCGATCTGCTGGCAATGCCCCTATGCATACATCCCAAAATGCCATTGGCCTTCTTGGCAACAAGGGCACACTGTTGACTCCTATCCAGCTTCTCGTCCACTGTAACCCCTGCATTCAAGGGCTAAGTATGATGATTAGTAGTGCTATGATGGCCCTGAAAGCTGTTGTCAAAACTAAGGTCACTTCACTTCTGAACGAGAGTGTCTACACAGGGGATTATGTGCATCGGTTTCACACCTTTAATGTCAGACGGTACTATCTTAATAAGGGAAGGGAAATTGAGGGGAGACAAACCTGTTATTTCCTCCAGTTTAAAAATGTTTTCATTGGTTTTCCATGACACCAACACAAATGGGGGGCTGCAAACATTCAAACGCAAATACCTCTGACGGCGAAGGAGCAGGGCTAGCCAAGCAAGCAGTACCAGAGCGGTCAAGCTATGGATAATAATGGTTCATTTAACGTCTGAGGCAGCAGCATAGTTTGGAAAAGATGTGGTTTTGGGGTGTGATATGGCCAACATGCATTAGCTATCTCCATGTGAAGACACAATGGTGACAAGGCCGTTTAGTTTCACCAAACGGCAAACCAGATGAGGTCAGGACTGTGCTCCGGCCCAATCAATGCAAAGGAGCATCAGGCTAATTCACTTTAAAAAATCCCGGATTTTGGCAGCACAGAACAGTAAATTTGTCAGAATGAAGAATGTCACTGGAATGTATCGTCACAAAATATGTAGCATACATCTTAAAGGCTATGCAATTAAAATATGCAATTAAAAATCAATATTTACAAATTGACATATCTACAATGCAACAAAGAAAGTAATAGAAAGAAGGAAGTCTGCACTTCAGTGTTTGCAGGATGGGGGATTACTTACAGAAATAAGGATCTTTAATAAGTTTTCGATTATGACAGGAGGGGAGACTCACATGTTACTGGAGGTCCAAAACAGTATTGAATGTTAAAGGCATGTACAACCGTTTTAGGTAGATGCAGTCTTTGGGAGAGGAAACAGAAAAAGTATGAAGCTAGTGCACCCTAAAAGCTCAGAAACAAAAAGACAAAATAAAAGACCACCAAATGTACGTATTTATTTAAATGTCATGATTTTCAGGTGTAAAACCCATGATTTTTGAATGCTTGTGGTTGTCAATCTATCTCAGGGTTGTATACCTATATTCAGTAAAAATTACCGTAGAAATTGGCTTCTGAAAAGGATTTCATACAAGATAGTATAGTGCCTAAAGAGCCAGATTTGTAAAGGTATTAAGGGGACTAGCGGAATTTTCAAAAGCATCTAGGTATTTTCAACCCTTAAAAATCTGGCCTGGGATGACTATTTGGGATCAAAGTTTGACACACAAGTGAGGCGAAAAAGGAGGACAGTGCTGGTTAGAGAGGCAAAACAACAGTAGCAGTGGGCAATCCCCCTAGGAGGATCAAAGGAAACCGAAGTAGTTTTGACATGAAACCAGGAAATCAGTCAGCCTAAAAGTCACATGACCCCAAAGAATAAGCTTGGGTATAAAAAAAAAAAAAAATCCCCCCGGCTCCCCAATTTAGAATTAAAATCTAATGTTGCGGGAGAAACAGGAAGTGCTATACTAGAAACACAGAAGTGTAATTGCTGAAATGACTAACAATTATTAATATTTTGAATGATTATTGCTATTAAAATATCAGTCACATAGCACAATCCAGCTGCACAGTGTTAATGCAGGTAAACGATGAAGTGCTAAGAGCAATCCAAACAACATTTTTAAAAGTAAATAGTTTCCAGGAGTGAAACTCCATTGCCAGTGGATTCCAAGGAAAGCACAGGCCCGTCCAGGCAACGAGAAGAGCAGCAAAATTGTCTTATGTAGCACCAAAAGGCTCCAACCCCACGTGCTAAGCATTGTGCAGAAACAGTGAGACCATCCCTAACAGGACGAGCTTATGATCTAAATAGAGGGAGGGGAAACTGACTTGGGCAAGGTCACACAGTGGGTCAGTGGCAGAGCCAGGAATACAGTTCAGGACCCTGGAGTCCCAAGTCCACCTCCATTGCCCTGTGTACCTACCCAATCTCAGTCGTGCGTTGGACAACCACCCTCCAGGCGCTACAGTAATACGCCTAGTAACAAGTCATAGGGATGTGATCTTTGTTGCCGTGATGATGCATTTGTGCATGAATAGGAAATTGATCCTTAAGCTTACTTCTCATCACACACACACACACACACACACGTAGAAGAGGGGCTGGGAGCCCAGACTCTTGGATTCTAGCCCAGCTCTGGGAGGGGAGTGGGGTCTAGCGGGTTAGAGCAGGGGGGCTGGCAGTCAGCTATGAGTATGTCAGACCCCCACCAGCTCCTGATACCCAAGGGGCAGCGGTGCTTCACCCAGCGAGATCAGAGTCTGATAATTCTCCTGCAAGACGTCCCTGTAGAGCTGCCTCTGCCCTTCCCCTGTGAGCTCCCACTCCTCCCAGGAGAAACACACAGCCAATCCCTCCCCACAGCACCTGGAAAACCAAGGGACCCCACAACACTGTCCCAGTCCCCAGCAGGAACTAAGAAGAGTGGGAATGGATGGGGCTAGGGTCCTGTCCTGTTTTTTGTGCACACCCCCTTTGCAAGGGCCTCTGGGAAATGGAGTCTGCCTTTGCAAGGCAGCATGAGCAGGGTTGGCTTTCTCTCTTTACTGATCCTTTTGCCTCGCCCACTCCATTCATATTCATCCAGGGGAGTTGTGATCCACCCCACTCTAGCCTGGAAGAGGGTGGCTCCGACCATGATCCTCCCTTGAGTCAGTCCATGGTTCCTCTTCTCTGCATCCTTCCCTGGGCTGAATTAAAGCAATCCATGGCCATAGGTACACCCCACTGGGAGCACATGTTAGGGGCTTATTCCTTAACCTGCTTATTTCCCTGATCCTTCTCGCATGACCAGAGAGCAACAATACCCGAAGGCCAAAGGTGCAAACAATTCAATGTTTATTGGGGTGAACTTCCGGCAAGCATGATTCCAGTTTCCTTTCTTAGTGTCCCCCTTCCCAGCTCTGACACCACAGAGCCTTACACCTGTGTCCCTGTTCCCATTCCTGCCCTTAGCCAAACATGATTCCAATTTCCCCATCCCCATTCCCTGTTCCCATTTCCCCTCCCCACACCCACCCACTTCCTGATTGACTGCAGACTATGTAGTAAAATTTCAGTTCTGCTTAGCTATACCTTCACCAATCATTTTCCTGAAATTTAACTAACCAATCCTAACATATTGTAACATGATTATGTAACCAATTATGTCCCACCACCTTAATTAGTTTACGCCCAGCAAAATTCATTATACAGCAGACAGGAACAATCACAGAACCAGCCAGAGATTATACAGACAAACAATAGCAAAGTGGGAACTATAATGACAAAACAATACAGAAGTGAGGATTTCACATCCCAGCTATTGAGAAGTGAGTTCTTGCCAGACAGGATGCTATCAAACTAAGTTTCCTTTTACATCTTTTAGGCACTTCCCTTTCTCTGGAGGTGATGGGCGCTATCAGGACAGGATTGTATTCCTAACAGCCCAATAGCACCTTATTTCAATGTGACTAGTTTGGAATGTGAGGATGTGACCATTCGCTTCCCAGCTTATGGCTGCCTCTGCTGCTTAGCCAAAGGCCTTAGCCTAAGAACAGGGCCTCAGACTGTCACAGTAAGAGAAAGACCTTACACCAGCAGACAGTGATTTTGATTCTCTCTTTTATATCTCTCTAACTAGCCAAGTGATAAGAATACACCTAAATTCTTAGCGTACAGGCCTTTACAGACAGGCCTGAATATCTATATCCTAACACTCCACCCCTTTTTTTTTTCCTTCCCCTTTTGGGATCCTCCTGCCCAGGTATCCCTGGAAAAGCATAGGACATATGGCGACACATTTCCTGATAGGGCCAGGCATCATGGTGGAAGGTGTCGATAGTCCATTTGTCCCACTGCCCCTTGTGTAGTATAGTGCCCTGCACCTTCGCTCGTCCGGGCATACGACACCTATTCCAATTAGTGTTCCAGACGTCTCATTATAGTGGGCCCAAGAAGGTTGGGTCCGGGTTGTCTAGTACACTGCAGGGTTTGGAGGGCTTATTACTTGTAGGTTATCTCCATATGCAACGTAACACAAGTACAGATAACAATACAAAATCCATAGCAACACCGAGTCCTGACCACTGCAGTATGGTCCAACATCCGAGACACCCCCAAAACACTGCCTCTCCTCCTTCGACGGGGTCACGATCTTATGTGTCCAGTTGCTGGCAGTTGCAACAAGCTGCCCCTGCGGGTTTTGCTTGCTTTTGTCCATTTCATAAGTCCATTGAACGTTCGCAGAGAAATGGGATATTGTCCAAACCAGCTTGACCACTTGGCATGGAATCAGGCAGTATGCCCTGGTTTGATTATTCACAGCAATAAGATTCACAGATCCATTTGTGCTTCAAAGTCCAGATAGCAGCATATAGATGGGTGTAGTTTGTTATGGGCTGATGTAATTGTGCCCCCAGTAATATGTACATTCCCAGCAAAACACATTATACACAGTACACCCAATTGTCCACCCCTTGCATAGGCCATTGATCCTGCTCCTCCTTAGTCACAGGAGAGGGGCACATCCAAACATCTTCTGTTGATTTCTACTATTTTACACACCCCTCCATTGATTCCCAGTGAGCTCCTCCCCTTCTCCTTATTCCATACGGCTCATGGGAACCACCTTAGCTGCCATTCCATTTCCAGGTACCACGGTAGCTATTACACAGGTGCTGGCCTCCTTGCTGAGCATTTTGCATTCCCATACACATCTGCCCCCCAAGGTCAGCCTTTTGAAGCCATCCCCCACCCACGTCATGAGATTTTTTGTTCATTGAAGCACAGCAATGCTAGCAACAAGACAAACAACAACACAACACAAAACACAGATTCATGGTATTTTTCCCCGCTGGCGCCAGCTTGCCTGTAGAGTATCTGAAAAACAAAAGAAACAATTTCCACCCCCCTGGTGGGGACAGATTATTGCTTAATAATAATAATAATAATAATATCACTTTCTTTTACAAATTTCCTTGCTAATTGCAGGAAAAACAGAAGAATTACCTCCAGGCTGTCCTTATTTTGTTCTATAGTCAGGCTAGTGAATTACCCCACTCACTGGTCATTTATGAAATTCATGAGGTGGTGTACCTCAGTTTCCCCTCTTGTACAACAGACCATGTTTGCAATAGTTTCTCTGCTGTACCAAGCTTTAAGTTTATTCTCAGGTAATAGCTGAGACACAGCTTCAGATTTTAGCACTGTACACATCCTGGGAAAATGCATATTCCTTCCAGATAGTTTAACCTTCATAACACATTAGCCATATTAATTTTACACAAGGTGTAACTGCCTCCCATGCCCACAGAGTTTTCATGCACACCCACCAAAGCAACAATCTGATCCCCCAGAGCCACCCCAAGGCTCAGTGTTCCCATCATTCCTCCCCTTTTCCTTTTACCTGTGCGCACACACAAAATTCCCTTTTGCCTAACATTTCTTGCACTGTGATTACTCTTCTTTACACAACTGTACCCCAATTACACTTTCATCTTGTACAACTAGACAACCAGGGGCAGCCAAGTTAAGTTCCAATAGAAACCCCTTACATCCTTTAGTGATTTTGATTACATTACCCAATAGTCAAATAAATAATTTTGATCAGATTCTCTCTCTGCCTGCAGCAGTCCCTTATAGACTATTTCTGTGGGAAAAGGGCCCATTTTCCCTCAGAATAATTGTAAAGGTTTTCTACCTGACCCCTTGGATAATTTAATTACCAAGCTTCCATCCAATGTGACTGCACAGAGTTGCACATACAGTTACATTTATAGAACTTTTTTCAGAGTAACAGCCGTGTTAGTCCGTATTCACAAAAAGAAAAGGAGAACTTGTGGCACCTTAGAGACTAACCAATTTATGTGAGCATAAGCTTTCGTGAGCTACAGCTCACTTCATTGGATGCAACTGGGTTTTATCATTAAACAAAAACTTCCTTCTTGACATCTCACATAAGTATCCGAAGTACCCTCCATTAAAACTTCAGAAAAACAAAAGTGTGGAAAGGCAGGGGGAGAGGTGGAAAGAAAACAATTAAGCCTGCCAGGTCAGTTTAAAGTATAGGCTACCAGCAGCAAATTAAGTAAACCGAGGAAAAGAAGAAAAGGACATAGTTAGCTTTGATCCAAGAGTAGGCTCCCTGGGTTGAAACATTTGGGAACCCTTATCCCCAGGTTCTCATTCTGGCTCTGGGAGAAGAGTGGGGGTTGTTACCTGCTCCTGCAAACCCTGCCACTCCCCCCCCCCCCGCCCCCCGCACCTTCTTTCTCTCCACTCCCCCAGGAGCAAGTCCCAGCTCCAGTCTCTAAAGGTTGTCTGTTAACTCTGCTTTTGACTTTAAACCCTGCTGTGCCAAATCATCTTTAACCACCCCTATCTAATTTACAACCCTTCAGCAGCCCTTGCTGAAGCAGCACCAAACTTGAAAGATTCCTGGCAGCTTCCCATAATGCTGCCCTTACTTCAAACCTCTCACAAGTGGACTGAAGGGTCTCCTTTCCCCGGAACGCATCCAGTCCCCATGGGCAGGGACCTTCTTCCACTCCCCCGTATACCGAGGGTGGGCTCCTCAGCCACCCCCCATCCCTCTGGGTCCCCTAACACTTCCTCCATTTCCTTGTTAATCTCATCCCAGGTTGACCCCTGCACCTGGTATGGGCCCTGGTTCTTCCTTATCCATTTATCCAAAAAATCCTTTACCCTGGCTTGACAGAACCCGCAACTACCATCACGAGAGTTCGCGATACCCCCTCCAAGCAGCTGCGTGGACTGTTGGGGAGGGGGACTTACAGGCTGCCACTCACCTATCCAATGGGATGCATCTGAGTCACCAGCACCAAGATGTTAGGGGGCTTATTCCTTCACCCACTTACTTCCCTGATCCTTCTCACGTGACCAGAGAGCAACAATACCCGGAGGCCAAAGGTACAAACAATTTGATGTTTATTGGGGTGAACTTCCAGCAAGCATGATTCCAGTTTCCTTCCTTAGTGTCCCCCTTCCCAGCTCTGATACCACAGAGCCTTACCTGTGTCCCTGTTCCCGTTCCTGCCCTTAGCCAAACATGATTCCAATTTCCCCACCCCCATTCCCTGTTCCCATTTCCCCTCCCCACACCCACCCACTCCCTGATTGACTGCAGGCTATATAGTAGAACTTGAGTTCTGCTTAGCTATACCTTCACCAATCATTTTCCTGAAATTTAACTAACCAATCCTAACATATTGTAACATGATTATGTAACCAATTATGTCCCACCACCTTAATTAGTTTACACCCAGCAAAATTCATTATACAGCAGACAGAAACAATCACAGAACCAGACAGAGATTATACAGACAAACAATAGCAAAGTGGGAACTATAATGACAAAACAATACAGAAGTGAGGATTTCACATCCCAGCTATTGAGAAGTGAGTTCTTGCCAGACAGGATGCTATCAACCTAAGTTTCCTTTTACATTTTCTAGGCACTTCCCTTTCTCTGGAGGTGATGGGCACTATCAGGACAGGATTGTATTCCTAACAGCCCAATAGCACCTTCTTTCAATGTGGCTAGTTTGCAATGTGAGGATGTGACCATTTGCTTCCTAGCTTATGGCTGCCTCTGTTGCTTAGCCAAAGGCCTTAGCCTAAGAACAGGGCCTCAGACTGTCACAGTAAGAGAAGGCCCTTACACCGGCAGACAGTGATTTTGATTCTTTCTTTTATACCTCTAGAACTAGCCAAGTGATAAGAATACACCTAAATTCTTAGCGTACAGACCTTTACAGACAGGCCTGAATATCTATATCCTAACAGCACACTTCCCATTCCTCTCCCTCTGCTATGGCCCCCTCCCTTCCATGGTCTCCCCACACCACTGTTCCCTGCCTTCCATGGGGCTGTGTAATGGTCCTCACTCAGGATCTGGTTGGGGAGCATGGCTTAGTGGTCAGAGTCACAACCCCTGACTGCCAAGGGGCTTGAGGGACAGGGAGCCCAGGTCCTCCCACTCTACCAGGCTCTGACCCAGGGCCCTTTGGGCTACCAGTAGGCTGGCAACCAAAGCTGTCCTCCCTGGGCCTCTTCCTCCCCTCATCCCCCTGGGTCAGTTTAGTTCAAGGCTTTCCCCTGGTGGGGAAAGCCAAACCACAATAAATAAGAGGGGGTTACCAATGTCCAAAGGATACGTCCCTCTCTGAGTGGGTCCTCCTTTCCAGGCAACTACCACAGCCTTCAGGCTTCCCACTGCACTCTGCAGGTTTTCTCACCTCTCGCTCTGCAACCTAAAGGAGCGAAATCGCTGTCTCTTAATTCCTCCAGCAGATGGAGCATTTGCTGCAGGTGGGACAGGGCGGGGCTGGCTGAGCCCAAAATAATCCCTTAACTCCTTGTTGCCCAGTATGGCAACCCCATTAGAGGCTGGCTGGGAACTCAGCTCCAGTCCAACCCAGCAGCAAAATCTGTGTCTGGGGCCTTAGGGCTTTCCTCTCTGCCTCCGTGTCCTGTCCTGTTACCAGAGTAACAGGTTTCAGAGCTAAGATGCATAGGGCACTTCCCCCACCCCTTCAGACAGTGTTCGGCTAAGGCTCTTTGTAGACTCAGGCAGTATTGCTGCACTGATTACAATCAGGGCAGTTCACACCTCTCTGAGCAATAGGCTCAGGCTCTCTGCAGACTCAGGCAGCATTGGTTCCATTCGGGAAAGTTCCCACCTCTGAGTGATGAGTTCAGCTCACAGCAAAGAGACATTCTGAAACTTTTCTTTGCAACCTTGAGCGTTAGAGATTTTGTTTTTAATGAAAACGGGGATTCTGATAAAACCTTGCAACTCCAGAAGCCAGGGTCCTGAGAATGGAACTAAACCCATCCCCAATTCATTATCCAAACCTCTAAGGCCTCCCCAATAACCACACTCACCCCCAACACAACCCTTCCTTTCAATACCTCCATAACTTCCAAACTGTCACCTGTGAAGGTTGTCTTTATTACATGCAGCCTGGTAGAACATGGAGGTTGTGATCAGTATCCCTTGTTGATCAAGGAGTACTGACCATGGAGGAAGTCCCTACCTCAAAGAGTTTACAGTCTGTTCAACAGATACAGAGTTGAAATTCTCCCTGGAGCCTCAGGGCTTTGGAAACGCGATCCACATTACAATGTGTGGGGATCAGACATCAAAAGGTGCCTAGATTCATAGATTCCAAGGTCAGAAGGGACCATTGTGATCATCTAGTCCAGTGGTTTTTAAACTTTTTTTCTGGCCACCCAGTTGAAAAACATTGTTGACGCCCGTGACCCACCGGAGCTGGGGATGAGGGGTTTGGGTGTGGGAGGGGCTCAGGGCTGGGGGTTGAGGTGCAGGGGTGAGGGCTGTGGGGTGGGCCAGGAATGAGGGGTTCAGGGAGTAGTGGGGGCTCTGGGCTGGGACAGGGGGTTGGGGTGTGGGATGGGGGCGTGGGATGGGGGCAGGGCTCTGGGCTGGGGGTGCAGGCTATGGGGTGGTGCCAGGGATGAGGGGTTTGGGGTGCAGGAGGAAGCTCCAGGTTTGCGGGGGGCTCAGGCTAGGGCAGGGGATTGGGACACGGGCTTACCTCGGATGGCTCCTGGTTAGCGGCGCAGCGGGGGTGCTAAGGCAGGCTTCCTGCCTGTCCTGGCACTGCACCGTGCCCTGGAAGCGGCCAGCAGCAGATCTGGCTCCCAGGTGCAGGCACGCAAGAAGCTCTGCGCGGCTCTCACCCGCAGGTACTGCCCCCCCGCTCCCATTGGCTGGGAACCAGCCAATGGGAGTGCGGAGCTGGTGCTCGGGGCAGCGCACGGAGCCCCGTGGCCCCCAGACCTAGGAGCTGGACCTGTTGCTGGCCATTTCCGGGGCACAGTGCGGTGTCGGAGCAGATAGGGTCTAGCCTGCCTTAGCCGGCAGCACTGCCGATGGGACTTTTAATGGCACGGTCGGCAGTGCTGATAAGAGCCGTCACGACCCAGTGTCTGACATTCCGCGACCCAGTACTGGGTCACAACAAACAGCTTGAAAACCACTGATCTAGTCTGACCTCCTGTATAGCACTGGCTAGAGAACTCCCTCCAAATAATTCCTAGAGCAGAGCTTGTAGGAAAGCCTCCACTCCAGATTTAAAAATTGCCAGAGATGGAGAATCCACCATGACCCATGGTAAATTGTTCCTTTGGTTAATTACTCTGTTAAAAATGTATGCCTTATTGCCACCTTTTCTGCCTAAGGGACTGGCTTATCCAATCCCCATTAACATTAATAAAGGGGGCATCTGAACCCCGTGGTTAATTCTGAACACCGCCCCCCGCGCATCAAAAAGACACTAGGAGTTTGGCTAGAAATCAAGAGATTAAATGCAAGGGGTTGTTTGAAATAAGTGAGGTCCCTAAAACTGTTTAGCTCGCCTTAGCTGTACCCCTGCACTGGAGGGAGCATGTACGAAGGGAGACACATGTACGGGTTTTATGGGGTGTTATAAGGGATGAACCTTGGCTAATACACACCCCAGGGCTGGGACGTGTAGGGGGAGGCATGTATGGCATTCTATGCTGTATGGGTTCTCCCGTGTGTAATAAGGTGCGAGCTCCGAACAAAGCTCTTCCCACACTGCGGGCATTTGAAGGGTCTCTCCCCAGTGTGGATCCGCAGGTGGCCGGCCAGGGTGGATCCTTGAGTGAAGCATTTTCTGCAGATAGGACATTTGTATGGTTTCTCCCCTGTATGAACCGACTGGTGCCGGATCAGCTGGGAGCTGCGGACAAAACCCCTCCCGCAGGGGCACCTGTAGGGCCGCTCCCCTGTGTGTGTGCGCTGGTGCTGCAGGAGGTGGCAGCTCTGAGCAAAGCCCTTCCCGCAGTCAGGGCATTTATAGGGCCGCTCCCCTGTGTGGCTGCGCTGGTGCCGGTTCAGGTTGCGGATCTCGCTGAAGCCCTTCCCGCAGTCAGGGCATTTATAGGGTCTCTCTCCCGTGTGGGTCCGGCAGTGCAGGGTGAGCTGGGAGCGCCGCAGGAAGCCCCTCCCGCAGTCGGGGCATTGGTAGGGGCGCTCCCCGGTGTGGATGTGCTGGTGGCGGATCAGGTGGGAGCTCAGGCCAAAACTCTTCCCGCACACACCGCAGCTGAAAGGGCGCTCCCCGGTGTGAGTACGCTGGTGCTGGATCAGGCCTGAGCTCTCGACGAAGCCCTTCCCACAGTCAGGGCACTGGTAGGGGCGCTCCCCGGTGTGGGATCTCTGGTGTCGGAGGAGCCGGGAGCTCCAAGGGAAGCTTTTCCCACACTCGGGGCACGTATTCGCTCTCTCCCTGGCCTGGGTTCCCCGAGACACCCTGTCATATTCAGCTTCGACACCAGCTCTGGATTGACTCAGTTTCCCTGCCGGGGGGGCAGAATGGCAATGGAGAGCCTCATCAGTATCCTCCGGCTTGGGGCTCTGGGACGTCCTGGGCAGCTCCGCTCCCACAGTCCCTTCCCGCTGGGGGATCTCCTCAAAGTTCCCACTCGCCATCCTGGCACCTGCTGGGAAAAAGAGAGAGAATCCAGCCAGGGGTTTGTCGCTGAGCAGAAAACCTGATGGGCAGGAAGCGAATCCCCCAAACCCTTCCCTGAGGGGAGAGGAGGGGCCACGGCTGCCCCAACATCCCAGCTGAGCCCCCAGAGAAAGGCTGGGGGAGGGAGGGCTCCTGCCGGGGGGGGGGAGGGATCCGGGAGTGACACCTGCTGTGAGGACAGGGACCTGCCGGGGACGATACTGAGAGGAGACAGAACTGGGGGCTCCCGGCGGCTTTGCTGGGATCCCAGCTGTTCCCTTCCCTCCCGGACGGGCTCCGAGCCGGGGTCGCTCATCCCTCACCTGGGTGGGCGCCTCTCGGGGTCTCCCTTTCCTCGGAGCCCGGGAGATCCGGGACCCTCGGCTCTTCCCCTGGCTCCATGCGGGGGATCCCGGCCGGGACGGGGAGTCCTGCTCTGGGGAAGGAAACAGGCGAGACGGGGCTCGGTGAAATGTCCCCCGAGGTCTCGGTCCGGAGACCGCGCCCCGGCTTTAACCCGGGCCCCGCTCCCTGCTGGGGGGACACGGGATCCGCGCTGGGGGGTGACAGTCCCGGGGCTGCGGGACCCGGGGGGCTGGTCCCCCAGAAATCTCAGCGGGGAAGAGCCCTGAGCCGGAGCTGCCCCGGGGCCGCCAGAGCCCGCGAGCTCCTGATCCCCGCGGGGCAGCGCCGCAGCCAGCGAGCCCGGAGCCCGGTAACTCTCCTGCGGCGCGTCCCGCAGAGCTGCGTCTGCCCGTCCGCCGGGAGCCCCCCCCCCCGCCCCGCGGGACCCTCCTCCAGCCCCGCCGGGAGCCCCCCCCCGCCCCGCGGGACCCTCCTCCAGCCCCGCCCGGAGCCCCCCCCCCGCCCCGCCCCGCGGGACCCTCCTCCAGCCCCGCCGGGAGCCCCCCCCCGCCCCGCGGGACCCTCCTCCAGCCCCGCCGGGAGCCCCCCCCCGCCCCGCGGGACCCTCCTCCTCCAGCCCCGCCCGGAGCCCCCCCCCCGCCCCGCGGGACCCTCCTCCAGCCCCGCCCGGAGCCCCCCCGCCCCGCCGGGACCCTCCTCCAGCCCCGCCGGGAGCCCCCCCCCCGCCCCGCGGGACCCTCCTCCAGCCCCGCCCGGAGCCCCCCCGCCCCGCCGGGACCCTCCTCCAGCCCCGCCCGGAGCCCCCCCCCCGCCCCGCAGGACCCTCCTCCAGTCCCGCCCGGAGCCCCCCCCCCGCCCCGCGGGACCCTCCTCCAGCCCCGCCGGGAGCCACCGGGCGGGGACCCCGCGCCGCACCTGCCCCCGGGGCAGCGTCCCCAGCACTCGGGCCGGGGCGGGACCGACTTTCGGACGGGGCGGGGGCGGGGGCGGGGGCGGCTTTCAGCGCGGCCCACTTGGCCAAGGTCTCTGGGAAATGGAGTCTCCCTTTGCCATGCCGGGGGGGGAGGGGCTGGAGGTTTCCGCCTCGGCCCCACCCCCTCGTGAATATGCATGAAGGGGCGGGGAGCTGGTACCTTTGTTCACGGCTGTCCCTTTCGCCGAGAGATCCGCTCTGGCTGCAGCAGGAATTCACTCCGGGCCGGGCGGACCCGTGTTCCAGGGGCGCTCAGACACGATGATCCCGACGGTCCTGTGTGGCTTTAAGAGCTACGAATCTCCCCCCTCGCCTGGCAGGCGCAGGGAGGCCCAGGGGGCAGGGCTGGGGCAGGAGAAGGATCAGCAGGCAGGACAGACGGTCCTCTGGAGTGAGGCTGGAGAGCCGGGGGCTGGTCAGCCTAGAGAGGGGAGGAGGGAGAGGGGACCGGAGAGAGGAGCGAGGTGGAGACAGGAGCTTAGGATCTTCTGTGCCACAGGACCCTCAGGGGACGTTCAACGGACTTGAAAGGCAACAGATTACAGAGGAAGAACTTTAGGACAGGTTTCAGAGTAACAGCCGTGTTAGTCTGTATCCGCAAAAAGAAAAGGAGGACTTGCGGCACCTTAGAGACTAACCAATTTATTTGAGCATGAGCTTTCGTGAGCTACAGCTCACTTCATCGGATGCATACTGTGGAAACTGCAGAAGACATTATATACACAGAGACCATGAAACAATACCTCCTCCCACCCCACTCTCCTGCTGGTAATAGCTTATCTAAAGTGATCATCAAGTTGGGCCATTTCCAGCACAAATCCAGGTTTTCTCACCCTGCCCCCCCCCCCCCACAAACTCACTCTGCTGCTGGTAATAGCCCATCCAAAGTGACCACTCTCCCTACAATGTGCATGATAATCAAGGTGGGCCATTTCCTGCACAAATCCAGGTTCTCTCACCCCCCTCCAAAAACCACACACACAAACTCACTCTCCTGCTGGTAATAGCTTATCCAAAGTGACCACTCTCCCTACAATGTGCATGATAATCAAGGTGGGCCATTTCCAGCATAAATCCAGGTTTTCTCACCCCCCCCACCCCCAAAACACACACACAAACTCACTCTCCTGCTGGCAATAGCTCATCCAAACTGACCACTCTCCTCACAATGTGCATGACAATCAAGGTGGGCCATTTCCTGCATAAATCCAAGTTTAACCAGAACGTCTGGCGGGGGGGTGTGGGAAAAAACAAGGGGAAATAGGGTACCTTGCATAATGACTTAGCCACTCCCAGTCTCTATTTAAGCCTAAATTAATAGTATCCAATTTGCAAATGAATTCCAATTCAGCAGTTTCTCGCTGGAGTCTGGATTTGAAGTTTTTTTGTTGTAAGATAGCTACCTTCATGTCTGTGATTGCATGACCAGAGAGGTTGAAGTGTTCTCCGACTGGTTTATGAATGTTATAATTCTTGACATCTGATTTGTGTCCATTTATTCTTTTACGTAGAGACTGTCCAGTTTGACCAATGGACATGGCAGAGGGGCATTGCTGGCACATGATGGCATATATCACATTGGTGGATGTGCAGGTGAACGAGCCTCTGATAGTATGTGATGGTGTCCCCTGAATACATATGTGGGCACAGTTGGCAACGGGCTTTGTTGCAAGGATAGGTTCCTGGGTTAGTGGTTCTGTTGTGTGGTATGTGGTTGTTGGTGAGTATTTGCTTCAGGTTGGGGGTTGTCTGTAGGCAAGGACTGGCCTGTCTCCCAAGATTTGTGAGAGTGTTGGGTCATCCTTCAGGATAGGTTGTAGATCCTTAATAATGCGTTGGAGGGGTTTTAGTTGGGGGCTGAAGGTGACGGCTAGTGGCGTTCTGTTATTTTCTTTGTTAGGCCTGTCCTGTAGTAGGTGACTTCTGGGAACTCTTCTGGCTCTATCAATCTGTTTCTTCACTTCAGCAGGTGGGTATTGTAGTTGTAAGAATGGTTGATAGAGATCTTGTAGGTGTTTGTCTCTGTCTGAGGGGTTGGAGCAAATGCGGTTGTATCGCAGAGCTTGGCTGTAGACGATGGATCGTGTGGTGTGGTCAGGGTGAAAGCTGGAGGCATGTAGGTAGGAATAGCGGTCAGTAGGTTTCCGGTATAGGGTGGTGTTTATGTGACCATCATTTATTAGCACTGTAGTGTCCAGGAAGTGGATCTCTTGTGTGGACTGGACCAGGCTGAGGTTGATGGTGGGATGAAAATTGTTGAAATCATGGTGGAATTCCTCAAGGGCTTCTTTTCCATGGGTCCAGATGACGAAGATGTCATCATATAGCGCAAGTAGAGTAGGGGCAATAGGGGACGAGAGCTGAGGAAGCGTTGTTCTAAATCAGCCATAAAAATGTTGGCATACTGTGGGGCCATGCGGGTACCCATAGCAGTGCCGCTGATCTGAAGGTATACATTGTCCCCAAATGTAAAATAGTTATGGGTAAGGACAAAGTTACAAAGTTCAGCCACCAGGTTAGCCGTGACATTATCAGGGACAGTGTTCTTGACGGCTTGTAGTCCATCTTTGTGTGGAATGTTGGTGTAGAGGGCTTCTACATCCATAGTGGCCAGGATGGTGTTATCAGGAAGATCACCGATGGACTGTAGTTTCCTCAGGAAGTCAGTGGTGTCTCGAAGGTAGCTGGGAGTGCTGGTAGCGTAGGGCCTGAGGAGGGAGTCTACATAGCCAGACAATCCTGCTGTCAGAGTGCCAATGCCTGAGATGATGGGGCGCCCAGGATTTCCAGGTTTATGGATCTTGGGTAGTAGATAGAATATCCCAGGTCGGGGTTCCAGGGGTGTGTCTGTGCGGATTTGATCTTGTGCTTTTTCAGGAAGTTTCTTGAGCAAATGCTGTAGTTGCTTTTGGTAACCCTCAGTGGGATCAGAGGGTAATGGCTTGTAGAAAGTGGTGTTGGAGAGCTGCCGAGCAGCCTCTTGTTCATATTCCGACCTATTCATGATGACGACAGCACCTCCTTTGTCAGCCTTTTTGATTATGATGTCAGAGTTGTTTCTGAGGCTGTGGATGGCATTGTGTTCTGCACGGCTGAGGTTACGGGGCAAGTGATGCTGCTTTTCCACAATTTCAGCCCGTGCACGTCGGCGGAAGCACTCTATGTAGAAGTCCAGTCTGCTGTTTCGACCTTCAGGAGGAGTCCACCTAGAATCCTTCTTTTTGTAATGTTGGTAGGGAGGCCTCTGTGGATTAGTATGTTGTTCAGAGGTATTTTGGAAATATTCCTTGAGTCGGAGACGTCAAAAATAGGATTCTAGGTCACCACAGAACTGTATCATGTTCGTGGGGGTGGAGGGGCAGAAGGAGAGGCCCCGAGATAGGACAGCTGCTTCTGCTGGGCTAAGAGTA
The DNA here is from genome assembly GCF_965152275.1 of Natator depressus. NCBI lineage: Eukaryota > Metazoa > Chordata > Testudines > Cheloniidae > Natator > Natator depressus. Next base: position 9,267,473 of record NC_134239.1, read on the forward strand.
TAGTTGGATAGGTTAACAATATTGCTGGGTGGGTTGAGGGAACCATTGCTGTGGCCCCTTGTAGCATGTAGTAGTTTAGAAAGTTTAGTGTCCTTTTTCTTTTGTAGAGAAGCAAAGTGTGTGTTGTAAATGGCTTGTCTAGTTTTAGTAAAATCCAGCCACGAGGAAGTTTGTGTAGAAGGTAGGTTTTTTATGAGAGTATCCATTTTTGAGAGCTCATTCTTAATCTTTCCCTGTTTGCTGTAGAGGATGTTGATCAGGTGATTCCGCAGTTTCTTTGAGAGCGTGTGGCACAAGCTGTCAGCACAGTCTGTGTGGTATGTAGATTGTAATGGATTTTTTACCTTCAGTCCTTTTGGTACGATGTCCATCTGTTTGCATTTGGAAAGGAAGATGATGTCTGTCTGTATCTGTACAAGCAGTCCCAGCCAAGAGCCAGGCCTGCCCAAGGCAGACACAAGGTGGGAGAGGGAAAGAGGCTCAGAGAAGGGAATGGTTTCAGAGTAGCAGCCGTGTTCGTCTGTATTCGCAAAAAGAAAAGGAGGACTTGTGGCACCTGAGATACTAACCAATTTATTTGAGCATAAGCTTTCGTGAGCTACAGCTCACTTCATCGGATGGATTCAGTGGAAAATGCAGTGAGGAGATTTATATACACACAGAACATGAAACAATGGGTGTTTTTCATGCACACTGTAAGGAGAGTGATCACTTAAGATGAGCTCTTACCAGCAGGAGAGCGCGGGGGGTTGGGTGGGGTGGGGAGGCCTAAAGAAAACCTTTTTTAGTGATAATCAAGGTGGGCCATTTCCAGCAGTTAACAAGAATGTCTGAGGAACAGGGGCGGGGGGGGGGGGAACAGATAAACATAGGGAAATAGTTTTACTTTGTGTAACGACTCATCCACTCCCAGTCTCTATTCAAGCCTAAAATAATTGTATCCAGTTTGCAAATTAATTCCAATTCAGCAGCCTCTCATTGGAGTCTGTTTTTGAAGTCTTTTTGTTGTAATATTGCACCTTTTAGGACAGAGATTAAGTGACCAGAGAGATTGAAGTGTTCTCCGACTGGTTTATGAATGTTATAAATCTTGACGTCTGATTTGTGTCCATTTATTCTTTTACGTAGAGACTGTCCCGTTTGACCAATGTACATGGCAGAGGGGCATTGCTGGCACATGATGGCATATATCACATTGGTGGATGTGCAGGTGAACGAGCCTCTGATAGTGTGGCTGATGTGATTAGGCCCTGTGATGGTGTCCCCTGAATAGATATGTGGGCACAGTTGGCAACGGGCTTTGTTGCAAGGATAGGTTCCTGTGTTAGTGGTTCTGTGGTGTGGTGTGTGGTTGCTGGTGAGTATTTGCTTCAGGTTGGGGGGGCTGTCTGTAAGCAAGGACTGGCCTGTCTCCCAAGATCTGTGAGAGTGATGGGTCGTCCTTCAGGATAGGTTGTAGATCCTTGATGATGCGTTGGAGAGGTTTTAGTTGGGGGCTGAAGGTGACGGCTAGTGGCGTTCTGTTATTTTCTTTGTTGGGCCTGTCCTGTAGTAGGTGACTTCTGGGTACTCTTCTGGCTCTGTCAATCTGTTTCTTCACTTCAGCAGGTGGGTATTGTAGTTGTAAGAATGGTTGATAGAGATCTTGTAGGTGTTTGTCTCTGTCTGAGGGGTTGGAGCAAATGCGGTTGTATCGCAGAGCTTGGCTGTAGACGATGGATCGTGTGGTGTGGTCAGGGTGAAAGCTGGAGGCATGTAGGTAGGAATAGCGGTCAGTAGGTTTCCGGTATAGGGTGGTGTTTATGTGACCATCGCTTATTAGCACCATAGTGTCCAGGAAGTGGATCTCTCGTGTGGACTGGTCCAGGCTGAGGTTGATGGTGGGATAGAAATTGTTGAAATCATGGTGGAATTCCTCAAGGGCTTCTTTTCCATGGGTCTAGATGATGAAGATGTCATCAATGTAGCACAAGTAGAGTAGGGGCATTAGGGGACGAGAGCTGAGGAAGCGTTGTTCTAAGTCAGCCATAAAAATGTCATCATGTCATGTGCCAGCAAGGCCCCTCTGCCATGTCCATTGGTCAAACGGGACAGTCTCTACGTAAAAGAATAAATGGACACAAATCAGACGTCAGGAATTATAACATTCAAAAACCAGGCGGAGAACACTTCAATCTCTCTGGTCACTTAATCTCTGTCCTAAAAGTTGCAATATTACAACAAAAAGACTTCAAAAACAGACTCCAGCGAGAGACTGCTGAATTGGAATTAATTTGCAAACTGGATACAATTATTTTAGGCTTGAATAGAGACTGGGAGTGGATGAGTCATTACACAAAGTAAAACTATTTCCCCATGTTTAATCCCCCCCCCCCCCGGAACTGTTCCTCAGACATTCTTGTTAACTGCTGGAAATGGCCCACCTTGATTATCACTACAAAAGGTTTTCTTTAACCCCTCCACACCCCTTCCCGCTCTCCTGCTGGTAATAGCTCATCTGAAGTGATCACTCTCCTTACAGTGTGCATGATAAACACCCATTTTTTCATGTTCTGTGTGTATATAAATCTCCTCACTGCATTTTCCACTGAATGCATCCGATGAAGTGAGCTGTAGCTCACGAAAACTTCTGCTCAAATAAATTGGTTAGTCTCTAAAGGTGCCACAAGTACTCCTTTTCTTTTTAGAGAAGGGAATGACTCCCTCAAGGTCCAGGAATACCTAATCCAATGCTAGTACCTTCTCCACCAAAAGATTGCACACCTCTGTTTCTCCAGCAGGCCCTACTCAGTGCACACACCAGGGGCTCACGCTTTCCTTCCATTCAAGTTCCCTGTGTGTCACCATCCCAACCCCTCTATTTCAGGGACTCCCTCCTTCTCCCTCAGGCCAGGGGCAATGGAGAGCCTCAGCAGTATATTCCCGCTTCCAGCTCCTGGTGGGAAAAGCTAAACCACAGTAAATAAGAGGGGGTTACCAATGTCCAAAGGATACGTCCCTCTCTGGGTGGGTCCTCCTTTCTGGGCAGCTATCACAGCCTTCAGGCTTCCCACCCTGCACTCTGCAGGTCTTCTCACCTCTAGATCTACAACCCAAAGGAGCGAATTCCCTGTCTCTTAATTCCTCAAGCAGATGGAGCATTTGCTGCAGGTGGGACAGGGCGGGGCTGGCTGAGCCCAAAATAATCCCTTAACCCCTTGTTGCATAGTGTGGCAACCCCATCACAGGCTGGCTGGGAACTCAGCTCCAGTCTAACCCAGCAGCAAAATCTGTGTCTGGGGCCTTGGGGCTTTCCTCTCTGCCTCCGTGTCCTGTCCTGTTACCAGAGTAACAGGTTTCAGAGCTAAGATGCATAGGGCACTTCCCCCACCCCTTCAGAGAGTGATCGGCTCAGGCTCTTTGTAGACTCAGGCAGTATTGCTGCACTGATTACAATCAGGGCAGTTCACACCTCTCTGAGCAATAGGCTCAGGCTCTCTGCAGACTCAGGCAGCATTGGTTCCATTTGGGAAAGTTCCCACCTCTGAGTGATGAGTTCAGCTCACAGCAAAGAGACATTCTGAAACTTTTCTTTGCAACCTTGAGGGTTAGAGATTTTGTTTTTAATGAAAACGGGGATTCTGATAAAAACTTGCAACTCCAGAAGCCAGGGTCCTGAGAATGGAACTAAACCCATCCCCAATTCATTATCCAAACCTCTAAGGCCTCCCCAATAACCACACTCACCCCCAACACAACCCTTCCTTTCAATACCTCCATAACGACAACACTGACTTCCAAACTGTCACCTGTGAAGGTTGTCTTTATTACATGCAGCCTGCTAAACACAGAGGTTGTGATCAGTGTCTCTTGTTGGTCAAGGAGTACTGACCGTGGAGGAAGTCCCTACCTCAAAGAGTTTACAGTCTGTTCAACAGATACAGAGTTGAAATTCTCCCTGGAGCCTCAGGGCTTTGGAAACACGATCCACATTACAATGTGTGGGGATCAGACATCGAAAGGTGCCTAGAATCATAGATTCCAAGGTCAGAAGGGACCATTGTGATCATCTAGTCCAGTGGTTTTTAAACGTTTTTTCTGGCCACCCAGTTGAAAAACATTGTTGATGCCCGTGACCCACCGGAGCTGGGGATGAGGGGTTGGGGTGTGGGAGGGGCTCAGGGCTGGGGTTGAGGTGCAGGGGTGAGGGCTGTGGGGTGGGGCCAGGAATGAGGGATTCAGGGTGTAGTGAGGGCTCTGGGCTGAGGATGCAGGCTATTGGGTGGTGCCAGGGATGAGGGGTTTGGAGTGCAGGAGGAAGTTCCAGGTTTGGGGGGGGGGGGGGGGCTCAGGCTAGGGCAGGGGATTGGGACACGGGCTTACCTCGGATGGCTCCTGGTTAGCGGCGCAGCGGGGGTGCTAAGGCAGGCTTCCTGCCTGTCCTGGCACTGCACCGTGCCCTGGAAGCGGCCAGCAGCAGCTCTGGCTCCCAGGTGCAGGCACGCAAAAAGCTCTGCGCGGCTCTCACCCGCAGGTACCGCCCCCCCGCTCCCATTGGCTGGGAACCAGCCAATGGGAGTGCGGAGCTGGTGCTCGGGGCAGCGCACGGAGCCCCGTGGCCCCCAGACCTAGGAGCTGGACCTGCTGCTGGCCATTTCCAGGGGAAAAGTGCGGTGTTGGAACAGATAGGGTCTAGCCTGCCTTAGCCGGCAGCACTGCCGATGGGACTTTTAATGGCACGGTCGGCGGTGCTGATTAGAGCCGTCACGACCCAGTACTGGGTCACAACAAACAGCTTGAAAACCACCGATCTAGTCTGACCTCCTGTATAGCACTGGCCAGAGAACTCCCTCCAAATAATTCCTAGAGCAGAGCTTGTAGGAAAGCCTCCACTCCGGATTTAAAGTTTGCCAGGGATGGAGAATCCACCATGACCCATGGTAAATTGTTCCATAGGTTAATTACTCTGTTAAAAATGTATGCCTTATTGCCACCTTTACTGCCTAAGGGACGGGGCGATCCAATCCCCATTAAAATTAATAAGGGGGCATCTGAACCCCGTGGTTAACTCTGAACACCCCGCCCCCCCCCATGCATCAAAAAGACACTAGGAGTTTGGCTAGAAATCAAGGGATTAAATCCAAGGGGTTGTTTAAAATAAGTGAGGTCCCTAAAAATGTTTAGCTCTCCTTAGCTGTACCCCTGCACCAGAGGGAGCATGTACGAAGCGAGACACATGTATGGGTTTTATGGGGCGTTATAAGGGATGAACCTTGGCTAATACACACCCCAGGGCTGGGACGTGTAGGGGGAGGCATGTATGGCATTCTAGGCTGTATGGGTTCTCCGGTGCGTAATAAGGTGCGAGCTCCAAACAAAGCTCTTCCCGCACTAGGGGCATTTGAAGGGTCTCTCCCCAGTGTGGATCCGCAGGTGGCTGGCCAGGGTGGATCCTTGAGTGAAGCATTTCCCGCAGATGGGACATTTGTTTGGTTTCTCCCCTGTATGAACCGACTGGTGCCGGATCAGCTGGGAACTGCGGACAAAACCCCTCCCGCAGGGGCACCTGTAGGGCCGCTCCCCTGTGTGTGTGCGCTGGTGCTGCAGGAGGTGGCAGCTCTGAGCAAAGCCCTTCCCGCAGTCAGGGCATTTATAGGGTCGCTCCCCCGTGTGGCTGCGCTGGTGCCGGTTCAGGTTGCGGATCTCGCTGAAGCCCTTCCCGCAGTCAGGGCATTTATAGGGTCTCTCTCCCGTGTGGGTGCGGGAGTGCAGGGTGAGCTGGGAGCGCCGCAGGAAGCCCCTCCCGCAGTCGGGGCATCGGTAGGGGCGCTCCCCGGTGTGGGTTTGCTGGTGGCAGATCAGGTGGGAGCTCAGGCCAAAACTCTTCCCGCACACACCGCAGCTGAAAGGGCGCTCCCCGGTGTGAGTACGCTGGTGCTGGATCAGGCCTGAGCTCTCGACGAAGCCCTTCCCACAGTCAGGGCACTGGTAGGGGCGCTCCCCGGTGTGGGATCTCTGGTGTCGGAGGAGCCGGGAGCTCCAAGGGAAGCTTTTCCCACACTCGAGGCACGTATTTGCTCTCTCCCTGGCCTGGGTTCCCCGAGACACCTTGTCATATTCAGCTTCGACACCAGCTCTGGACTGACTCAGTTTCCGTGCCGGGGGGGCAGAATGGCAATGGAGAGCCTCATCAGTATCCTCTGGCTTGGGGCTCTGGGACGTCCTGGGCAGCTCCGCTCCCACAGTCCCTTCCCGCTGGGGGATCTCCTCAAAGTTCCCACTCGCCATCCCGGCACCTGCTGGGAGAGAGAGAGAGAGAGAATCCAGGTGGGGCTCGTTCCCTGCGCTGGGGTGAAGGGGGGGGGCAGCAAAGGGGTTTGTTGCTGAGCAGAAAACCTGATGGGCAGGACGTGAATCCCCCAAACCCTTCCCTGAGGGGAGAGGGGGGTCGAGGCTGCCCCAACAGCCCAGCTGAGCCCCCGGAGAAAGGCTGGGGGAGGGAGGGCTCCTGCCGGGGGGGGGGGGGAATCCAGGAGTGACACCTGCCGTGAGGACAGGGACCTGCTGGGGACGATACTGAGAGGAGACAGAACTGGGGGCTCCTGGCAGCTTTGCTGGGATCCCAGTTGTTCCCTTCCCTCCCGGACGGGGGGTCACTCATCCCTCACCTGGGTGGGCGCCTCTCGGGGTCTCCCTTTCCTCGGAGCCCGGGAGATCCGGGACCCTCGGCTCTTCCCCTGGCTCCATGCGGGGGATCCCGGCCGGGACGGGGAGTCCTGCTCTGGGGAAGGAAACAGGCGAGACGGGGCTCGGTGAAATGTCCCCCGAGGTCTCGGTCCGGAGACCGCGCCCCGGCTTTAACCCGGGCCCCGCTCCCTGCTGGGGGGACACGGGATCCGCGCTGGGGGGTGACAGTCCCGGGGCTGCGGGGCCCGCGGGGCTGGTCCCCCAGAAATCTCAGCGGGGAAGAGCCCTGAGCCGGAGCTGCCCCGGGGCCGCCAGAGCCCGCGAGCTCCTGATCCCCGCGGGGCAGCGCCGCAGCCAGCGAGCCCGGAGCCCGGTAACTCTCCTGCGGCGCGTCCCGCAGAGCTGCGTCTGCCCGTCCGCCGGGAGCCCCCCCCCCGCCCCGCGGGACCCTCCTCCAGCCCCGCCGGGAGCCCCCCCCGCCCCGCGGGACCCTCCTCCTCCAGCCCCGCCCGGAGCCCCCCCCCGCCCCGCCCCGCCCCGCGGGACCCTCCTCCAGCCCCGCCCGGAGCCCCCCCCCCCGCCCCGCCGGGACCCTCCTCCAGCCCCGCCCGGAGCCCCCCCCGCCCCGCCCCGCGGGACCCTCCTCCAGCCCCGCCGGGAGCCACCGGGCGGGGACCCCGCGCCGCACCTGCCCCCGGGGCAGCGTCCCCAGCACTCGGGCCGGGGCGGGACCGACTTTCGGACGGGGCGGGGGCGGGGGCGGCTTTCAGCGCGGCCCACTTGGCCAAGGTCTCTGGGAAATGGAGTCTCCCTTTGCCATGCCGGGGGGGGAGGGGCTGGAGGTTTCCGCCTCGGCCCCACCCCCTCGTGAATATGCATGAAGGGGCGGGGAGCTGGTACCTTTGTTCACGGCTGTCCCTTTCGCCGAGAGATCCGCTCTGGCTGCAGCAGGAATTCACTCCGGGCCGGGCGGACCCGTGTTCCAGGGGCGCTCAGACACGATGATCCCGACGGTCCTGTGTGGCTTTAAGAGCTACGAATCTCCCCCCTCGCCTGGCAGGCGCAGGGAGGCCCAGGGGGCAGGGCTGGGGCAGGAGAAGGATCAGCAGGCAGGACAGACGGTCCTCTGGAGTGAGGCTGGAGAGCCGGGGGCTGGTCAGCCTAGAGAGGGGAGGAGGGAGAGGGGACCGGAGAGAGGAGCGAGGTGGAGACAGGAGCTTAGGATCTTCTGTGCCACAGGACCCTCAGGGGACGTTCAACGGACTTGAAAGGCAACAGATTACAGAGGAAGAACTTTAGGACAGCAGTCCCAGCCACCAGACAGGCCTGCCCAAGGCAGACACATGGTGGGAGAGGGAAAGAGGCTCAGAGAAGGGAATGACTCCCTCAAGGTCCGGGAATACCTAGTCCCATGCTAGTACCTTCTCCACCAAAAGATTGCACATATCTGTTTCTCCAGCAGGCCCTACTCAGTGCATACACCAGGGGCTCACGATTTCCTGCCATTCAAGTTCCCTGTGTGCCACCATCCCAACCCCTCGATTTCAGGGACTCCCTCCTTCTCCCTGAGGCCAGGGGCAATGGAGAGCCTCATCAGTATCTTCCTGCTTCTGGCTCCTGGTGGGGAAAGCCAAACCACAGTAAATAAGAGGGGGTTACCAATGTCCAAAGGATACGTCCCTCTCTGGGTGGGTCCTCCTTTCCGGGCAGTTATCACAGCCTTCAGGCTTCCCACTGCAGTCTGCAGGTCTTCTCACCACTCGCTCTGCAACCCAAATGAGTGAATTCCCGGTCTTTTAAGTCCTCCAGCAGACAGAGCATTTGCTGCAGGTGGGGCAGGGCAGGGCTGGCTGAGCCCAAAATAATCCCTTAACCCCTTGTTGCATAGTGTGGCAACCCCATCAGAGGCTGGCTGGGAACTCAGCTCCAATCCAACCCAGCAGCAAGATCTGTGTCTGGGGCTTTGGGGCTTTCCTCTCTGCCTCTGTGTCCTGTCCTGTCACCAGAGTAACAGGTTTCAGAGCTAAGATGCAGAGGGCACTTCCCCCACCCCTTCAGAGAGTGTTCGGCTCAGGCTCCACTCAGTGCACACACCAGGGGCTCACGCTTTCCTTCCATTCAAGTTCTCTGTGTGCCACCATCCCAACCGCTCTATTTCAGGGACTCCCCCCTCCTTCTCCCTCAGACCAGGGGCTCTGTGTTTCCCCCATTTCCTCCCATGCCAGCAGGTCCCACACGTTTCCAGTCGTGTGTGCTGCTGCAGGACAGGCCTGGCTCTACGATGGTTGATTTCAGGTGTTATTCCCGCAGCCTCTCGCCACTTTCTGGAGGAACCCAAGTGAGAGAAAAGAATTAGTGAGTGTTAACAACTGATATCTCAGCCAAACTGGAGCAGACCTTCCAGGACAAAGAAAAGGCACTTCTCCAGCCCAAGGTCTTTCCCTCTGCTTAATTTCAGAACCCTGCTACAAATGAGAGAGGTGTTAGAGCTTCTCAAAGAAAGGCTGCAAAAACATTTCATAAATCAAAACATGGACATTTTTGTTATTTTAATGTTTCCAGCCTGGTTATACCCAGAGGGACCAATCAAGTGTGGGATCCCAATGTGCTAGGCCTTGTACATATTGAAGAGACAGGCCCCGTCCCAAAGAACTTACATGTATATATTGTGACAAAGTTCCTCCTCTGCCTTGGTGGGTCCTGCACTTATTGGCGGATTTGATTGCCTCAGAGATTCACGGCAGCCCTCAGATTGGCCACTTTTGCTAGTGCCTCAAACCTGCTGTTCACTCAGTTTACCTCATCACTGGCCAGCATGGGGAAAGGGAGGAGACCAATCCCAGCAGTCTCTGCTCACCCACCTAGTGGGTTGGGGGATAGGCCAGGGACCTTCCCCTCTTGTGGGACCCACAGTCCAGGTCACCCCCTCTGGTATCAAATAGGGAGTTGAGGGGGATGGGGGGAACCCGGGTCCACCCTCCAATCTGGGTTCCAGCCCAGGGCCCTGTGGATTGCAGCTGTCTACAGTGTCTCCTGTAACAACTGCATGACAGCTACAACTACCTGGGCTACTTCCCCACGGCCTCCTCCCAACTCCTTCTTTATCCTCACCACAGGACCTTCCTTCTGATGTCTGATAACGCTTGTACTCCTCCGTCCTCCAGCAGTACACCTTCCCACTCTCAGCTTCTTGCACGCCTCTTGCTCCCAGCTCCTTGCATGCACCTCTCTAACTGAAGTAAGGTCTTTTTTAAAACCAGGTGCCCTGATTAGCCTGCCTGTCCTAATTGATTCTGGTAGCTTCTTAATTGGTTCCAGGTGTCCTAATTAGCCTGCCTTAATTGGTTCCAGCGACTTCCTGATTGTTCTGGAACAGCCCATTATTTTACGCAGGGTAAAGGCACCTGCTTAATCTGGGGCTAATATATCTACCTTTGATCACTCTGCTGTAGCCATCTGGCCTGATCCTGTCACAATATATATATAAATATATATAATAAAACTAGGTTTGGCAGAATTTTTAAAAATAATTTCAACAGTTAATACCAACGTTTATTTTTTTTTAATCTCTTTAAATTTTCACAGTTGCCGGAAATTAAGTCGGGAGGGTCAGATAATTATTTAATGATAGCAGATGTTGAGATTCAAAAAATTAAACCATTAAAACCAAATTGTCAACATCACATGTCAAAATATACAAAGTCAATATCCTGACATCACCAAATCCTACCTATTTTACTATTCATTCACTAGTGGATTTGTAATAAGTTTATTTCCAGTCACTGGATTTTGACTCCAAGAAATTCTAAAGCAGCATTTTTCTTACTTTGCCTATCTGTAAATTTTGATTATCACTGGAAATATTTTGTCACTGGCTTGTGTGTGCACGGTGAAATTGACATTTACCAACTAAAAATCTATGCCTTACAAGGCTTTATGTAGATTCACAGATTCTAAAGCCATTGTGGTCATCTAGTCTGACCTCCTGTATCGCACAGTCCATACTGCTTCCCCAGAATAATTCCTAGAGCAGAGCTTTCAGAAAAACATCCCATCTTGATTTAAAAATTGTCAGAGATGGAGATCCACTACAGCCCTTGGTCAGTTCTCCAATGGTTAATTACTCTGACCATTAAAAAATTATGCCTTATTTCCAGTCTGAATTTGTCTGACTTCAACTTCCAGCCACTGGATTGTGTTAGATCTTTCTCTGATAGACTGAGGAGTTCATTATTAAATATTTTTTTCCTATGGAGTTACTTATAGACTGTGATCAAGTCATCTCATAATCTTCTCTTTGTTCAGTGAAATAGATTGAGCTCCTTGAGTCTGCCACCATAAGGCATGCTTTCTAATCCTTTAATAATTCTTGTGGCTATTTTCTGACCTCTCTCCAATTTATCAACATTCTTCTTGAATTGTAGGTACCAGAACTGGACACAATATTCCAGCAGTGGTTGCAAAAGTGCCAAATACAAAGGTAAAATAACTTCTCTACTCCCACTTGAAAGTCCCCTGTTTATGCATCCCAGGATTGCTTTAGATCTGTTGGCTACAGCGTTGCAGGGAGAGCTCGTGTTCAGCTGATTATCCACCATAACTTCCAAATCTTTTCCAGAGTCCCTGCTTCCCAGGACAGTCCCCCATCCTGTAAGTCTGGCCAACACTCTTTGTTCCCAGATGTATACATTTACATTTAGCTGTATTAAACACAGGGTGTAATTGTAATACAGGATGAACAAGGCACTAGCCGGTTGGAAATAAGAGGCTACATGGGAGCCAAGTGATCAAATAAATAACCCTCCCAAAATGTTTAATGCCAACATTCAAAATCCCCTTAACCACATCCCTGAGCAGGAGTGAAGGAACGGGTGTGGATTCTCTGATGGGCAATAAGGTTTGAGCTCCGGCTGAAGCTCTTCCCACATTCAGGGCAGTTATAGGGGCGCTCCCCTGTGTGGGTGCGCTGGTGTTTATTAAGATCAGAGCTGCCAACAAAGCTTTTCCCGCAGTCGGGGCATTTATAGGGTCTCTCTCCCGTATGGGTTCTTTGGTGGGTGATAAGGTATGAGCTCCGACCAAAGCTCTTCCCACATTCAGGGCAGGGATAGGGTCGCTCCCCAGTGTGAATCCTCTGGTGCTTAATAAGAGCGGAGCTGTCGACGAAGCCACTCCCACAGTCGGGGCATTTATAAGGTCTCTCTCCCGTGTGGGTTCTCAGGTGCCTGTCGAGCCTGGAGCTTAGGCTAAACTTCTTCCCACACTCAGTGCAGACGTAGGGTTTATCCTCTGAGTGGACTATCCGGTGCCGGATGAGGTGAGAGCTCAGCGAGAAGCTTCTCCCGCAGTCGGAGCATTTATAGGGTCGCTCTCCCGTGTGGGTGACTTGGTGTCTAATAAGGTGTGAGCTCACACGGAAACATTTTCCACACTGCGGACACTTATAGGGTCTCTCTACTTTATGGATCTCCTGGGGTGGGCTCAGAGAGTGGCTTTCTCCATGGTCAGGGCGTCTGTAGGGTCGCTCCCCTGTGTGGATTCTCTGGTGCTGCTTCAGGTTCGACTTCTGGTTGAAGCTTTTCCCACAGTCAGGGCATTTGTAAGGCCGCTCTCCAGTATGCACCATTTGATGCTGGAGCAGGCGGGAGCTCAGAGAGAAACTCTTCCCACAGTCAGTGCATTTATAGGGTCGCTCCCCTGTGTGGATCCTCTGATGCTGCATGTGATTGGACCTCTGACTAAAACTCTTCCCACAGACAGAGCATGTGTAGGGTTTTTCTCCCGTGTGGGATCTCTCATGGCGGATGAGCATAGAGCTCTGGGTGAAGCTTTTCCCGCATTCGGGGCATTTATAGGGTCTCTCTGCTGTGCAGGTTCTTTGCAAGCCAAGGAGCTTCTTAGAACATTCTTCATCAGTGGGTTCTCCCTCTGTGTCTCCCTGCTGCTGTCCTCTCCTTCCCTGGCTATGACCATTGTCTCCCTGCTCAGGGCTCTGGGGCACCCCTTGCAGTTCTGTGCCTGCAGGCTCATCTTGATGGGGATTCCTCTTCTTGGTCCTGGAACCTGCTTTGAGAGAGAGAGAATCCAGCTGGGGCTTATTCCCTGCTGGGGAGAGAAGGGGCAGCAAAGGGTTTGTCACTGAGCAGAAAACCTGATGGGCAGGAAGTGAAACCCCTGGCAGGGCAGATCCTGGCTATGCCCAGTGAATCATCGGTGTTGTTATAGGCCTGGGCATCAGTGGAAAGTATCTACCCTGCCCAGAAGCATCATTTATACCACCCTCCCACCCCCCAGCTGCCCCCTCACTGTGATGTCGTGGCTGCAGGCTCAGAAATCTGGAGGGTTTATGCAAATGAGCCAATCCCCTAATTTCCATACAATTATGCAAACAAGACTATGAATATAATATCCCCTCAAAAATAATAATAATTTTAAAAAGGGATTCTCCCCATTTTCTGTAGTCCTCTCTCAAGGTTTCCCTGACTTCACTCCCTTTGGCTCCCCACCTTGCTCCCCACCTATGCTGTAACCATAGAGAACACGTCTCTCTAGCCCGCCTGTAACCACAGAGATGGGCCTAGAAGAATGCACATCTCTTCGGCCCACCTGTAACCAAAGAGTCAGGGCTTAGACTCCATATTCCCAACCCTACCTCCCAGTAAATAGCGATGGGACTCAAAGCACAAATCTTCCTGCCCTGCCAGTAACCATAGAGACCCAGCGTAGAGTGCGCATCTTCCAGGCTCAACCATAATCATAGAGACTATATCTAGAGTGTGCACTTCCCTGGCTCCCCCGTATCCAAAGAGATGGGGCCTAGAATGTGCATTTCCCCATGCCTGCATGTAACCATAGAGCAGGGCCAAGCATGCACATCTCCCCAGCTCTGCTGAAACCATAGAGATGGAGCCTAGAGTGCGCATCTCTCCAATTCCGCTGTAACCATAGAGACGGGGCCTTGAGTGCGCATCTCCCCAATTCCGCTGTAACCATAGAGACGGGGCCTTGAGTGCGCATCTCCCCAATTCTGCTGTAACCATAGAGATGGAGCCTAGAGTGCGCATTTCTCCAATTCCACTGTAACCATAGAGACGGGGCCTTGAGTGCGCATCTCCCCAATTCCGCTGTAACCATAGAGACGGGGCCTTGAGTGCGCATCTCCCCAATTCCGCTGTAACCATAAGACGGGACCTTGAGTACGCATCTCCCCAATTCTGCTGTAACCATAGAGATGGGGCCTAGAGTGAGCATCTCCCCAATTCCGCTGTAACCATAACAACGGGGCCTAGAGTGCCTGTTCCCCCATCAGGGGGTGACTGGCCCCTTTAAGGGGAAATGGGCCCAGCTCCACCTGTGCCATAATTAATGGCATCCCAGCCTGAGGCTGCGGGAATAATGGGGTTGGATCTTAGTATGGTGAACACCTGGGCCTCATAATAGAAAGGCTTAAGAGAACACAGTGAGGGGCTTGATGTAGAGCAGAGGTGATGACCCATGCCAAGCCAAGCCAAGCCAAGCCAATTCACTTCCATTCCATTCCATTCCATTCCTGTGGTGGGGCCCTAGAATGAGGGGCCAGGCTCCAGGGATGCCGTCCTGTGGCCAGCGTTCCACAAGAGAAACAGGGAACTGATGAGGAGTCCTGGAGGGATGAGAGGCCCAAGCGTGGAGAGGGCTGAGAAATGCTTTGGGAGTGTTTAATTTTGTTTGTCGTTTTGAGTTCTATGGAGAAGCCCTGGGCTTTGCTACTCTGTGAAAGAAGCTTGTGATTTTGCTCGGTTCTGTTTAATTTGGAAGGACTTTGGGGTGTATTAACAGGAGTGTTGTGTGTAAGACACAAGAGGTAATTGTCCTGCTCTACTCAGCATTGGGAGACACCCCAGCTGGAGAACGGTGTCGCAGTCTGGGCACCACATTTTAGGAAAGATGCTGAAGAGAGTCCAGAGAACAGCAACATAAACAATAAAAGGTTCAGAAAACCTGACCTCTGAGGAAAGGTTAAAAAACCCAGGGCATGTTCAGTCTTGAGAAAAGAAGACTGAGGGGGGGGACCTGATAACAATCTAAAAATAAGCCAAGTGATCAACTGAAGGCAGGACAAGAAGCAACCAGGCTTAATCTGCAGCAAGGGAGCTTTAGGTTAGATATTAAGAAAACTTTGCAAAAAGAAAAGGAGGACTTGTGGCACCTTAGAGACTAACCAATTTATTTGAGCGTAAGCTTTCGTGAGCTACAGCTCACTTCATCGGATGCATAAAGTGGAAAGTACAGTGAGGAGACTTTCCACTTTATGCATCCGATGAAGTGAGCTGTAGCTCACGAAAGCTTACGCTCAAATAAATTGGTTAGTCTCTAAGGTGCCACAAGTCCTCCTTTTCTTTTTGCGAATACAGACTAACACGGCTGCTACTCTGAAACCTAAGAAAACTTTCTAACTCTATGGATAGTTCAGAGGCAACATGTTCCAGGGCTGGAGGTTGTGGAGTCCCTGTCATTGGAGGTTTTTAACAACAGGCTGGACAAACCACTGCCAGGGATGGTCTAGGTTTACTTGGTCCCACCTTAGCACAGGGAGATGGACTTACATTTTTATGGTTTTGCAGTGGGACCGGGGGGAGGTGGGTGAAGGGACTGTGAAGAGACCAGTGTGGGGTTTGACCAGTTACAGCTGGACTTGGATACCCCGGAAGGGCACTGAACTTGAAGTGTGACCTGGCTTGAAGGCTGAGTCACCCAGAAAAAAACCACAGCAAAGCCAGATCAGCTGACAAAAGGGGGTGCTGAAGCTGGACGAATCCCTGTCGTGTCCTGACCCCAGAGGGTGCTTGGGTAGTGAGTGCACCCCCATAACACTCCCCGTAGCCACAGAGATGGGGTCTAGCAGCACCTCTCCCATCCTTCCCTGCACATGCACACCCGGCCCTTCCCCCCTTGCACACGTGTGTGCACCCCCCCTCCCCATGCACACCCATCCTCTCACCCTGCCACCTGCACACACTTCCTCCGCTCCCTGGGTGGATGGAAAGGGAACCTGGGTGATGTGTGTGTGTGTGTAGGAGGGGGGCAGTGTTCAGGGAGATGCTGCTGCTCAGGGAGGGCAGGGGATTGCGGAGGATTTAGGGTTCTCTTGGAGACGGGGGGGGGTCTCCAGCTGTTGCTGATGGGGACGGAGAGGCAGTCAGCACTTGGGGATGTGGAAGGGGCAGCTGGCCCCGTGGGGGGGGTGACCCCCTCTATCTATGGGGTAGTTAGGTTCCAGGGGAGGTTCCCTCAGCAATCTAACGGGGTCGGGAGGAGTCCTGGACTGAAGCCTCCCCCCGGGGCACCTCCGAGCCCCCCGATCCCCGGGGGGGCAGCTGCTCCTCACCCAGCGAGGTCAAGGTCTTGTCATTCTCCTGCATGACGTCCCTGCAGAGCGGCCTCGGAGCCTCCCCCAGAAGCCCCCACTCCGCCCGGGAGAACCACCAGGGAGCCGCCGGCTGCTGGGGCAGGAGCTAAGGGGGTGGGAGCGGGCTGGGGCTGGGAGCCTGTCCACGTTGAGTGCCCTCCCCGCTGCACGGGGCTCTGGGAAATGGAGTCTCCCTTTGCAATGCACCCTGGGCAGGGTTGGTCATTGACTTGGGGGCGTGCTGGAGATTATTTCAGCGCCACCTTCTTTTGCATAGTCATGATGGGGGTGGGGAGCTGTACCCTCCCCTGTGGGCGCATGGCAGGGCGAGGGAGCCCCAGAGGGCTGGCAGGGGCCGGGAAGGATCAGCAGGCAGCCGAGACTGGAAAGGCAGGGAGGGGACTGTTTAGTGTAGGGCAGTGGTCTCCAACCTTTTTACACCCAAGATCACTTTTTGAAAGTAAGGGCAACCCAGGAGCTATTCCCGCCCCTTCCCCAAGGCCCCGCCCTACTCACTCCACCCCCCCCCCCCAATCTATTGCTCTCCCCCACCCTCACTCATTTTCATGGGGCTGGGGCAGGGGGTTGGGGTGCGGGAGGGGGCTCTGGGCTGAGCCTGGGGCAGGGGTGTAGGAGGGGGTGAGAGGTGCAAGCTCTGGGAGGGAGTTTGGGTGCAGGAGGGGGCTCTGGGCTGGGGCAGAGTGCTGGGGTGCAGAAGAGGGTGCAGGGTGTGGGCTCTGGGAGGGAGGGTCAGGGCTGGGGCAGGGGGCTGGGTTGCAGGAGGGAGTATGGGGTGCTGGCTCTGGGAGGGGGGTCAGGGCTGGGGCAGACTGTTGGGTGCAGGAGAGGGTGGGTGTGCTGGCTCTGGGAGGGGGGTCAGGTTTGGGGTTTGGGGTACAGGAGGGGGTTCAGGGTGCTTTTATCCAGGAGGGGACTCAGGGTTGGGGTGCAGCCTCCCGCCGGGCAGCATTTACCTCTGGCGGCTCCTGGTTGGTGGTGCAGCGTGGCTGCTGCTAAGGCTGTGCTTTGGATGATTTTGTTAGCTGTTTAAAAAAAGGCAGCAAAACTGAGAGATGAGAAAGAACTGGGGGGCTCTCAGCAGCTTTTCTGGGGTCCCAGCTTCCCTCTTTGCTCCCGGACGGTCTCTGAGCCGGTGTCGCTCATTCCTCACCTGTGTCGGCGCCTCTCAGGATCTCCCTCCCCTCAGAGCCCTGGAGATCCAGGACCCTCGGCTCTTCCCCTTGCTCCATCTGGGAGATCTCAGGGATGGGGAAGGAAACTGATGAGACAGTGCTTTGTTAAATCTCCCCTGAAGGGCTCAATATCCTGACCCTGTTCTCTGATGGGGCACATGGGTGCTGCACTGTAGGCGTGACAGTCTCTGTGCTGCTGGGTTTGGGAGCTGCAGGGCCTGATCTCCCAGAAATGTAAGGGTTTGAGGAAGAGCCCTGGGCTCCATCCCCAGCTCGGGGAGGGGAGTGGGGTCTAGTGGGATAAAGCGGGTGTGTGGGGGCTGGGAGTCAAACCCAGGTATGTCAAAGTCCTACAGCTCCTAATCCCTGAGCAGCAGTAGCTCCTCACCCAGCGAGATGAGAGTCTGGTAGTTCTCCTGCATGACGTCCCTGTAGAGCTGCCTCTGCCCTTCGTCCAGGAGCCCCCACTCCACCTGGGAGAAATACACGGCCACCTCTTCAAACAGCACCTAGAACCGCAAGGGACCCTACTCGGCACCTGCTGGTCCCCAGTGCCGGGGCAGGAACTAAGGGGGTGGGAATAGGCTGCGGCTAGGATTCTGTCCCACAATTAGTGCAGCCCCCTTTGCAAGGGACTCTGGGAAATGGAGCTTCTCTTTGCAGTGCATGGTAGGGCAGGGTTGGCCATTGATTCCGGGCCTGCTGGAGATTTCAGATCCAGCTCCTCTTGCATATTTATGACGGGGTGGAAAGCTGTAACTCTCTACTCCCCATGTCACAGACACTGCCCAGAACTCCTGGGTTCCAGCCCCAACTCTGCAGTGCTTAATTTGTGCCAGGGCTGAGCCCCGGCACCTCTAGGCTTGGGCAGTTCAGAGCCCCAGCACCTCTGGGCTTGCTGCATCAGTTATGAACGTAAAAAAAAAAAAAATTGCTTGAGCCCTGGCACCTCTTTCATTACAATTTGAGCACTGCAACTCTGAGAGGGGCATGGGGTGAGTGGATTAGAGGAGGGGGTGACCAGAGGGGACATTCCTTGGGTGACACTGGGCTCCTGAGCTCGCAGTCAGCCAGCTAATGGTGGGTGATATGGAAAAGCATTGCCTTCGACTGATTTTACAAGTACCAGGAATGGAAGAGAGAACAGAGCTAGATAACGACCAGCATACTTGAAATATTCCACATCGTAATATCTTGGGGCCCCAGTAGAATCTGCCTGAGGAACATTCACTCATGTAGGCCTGGTCCACACGTATTTTATAGATGGGGAAACTGAGGCACAGAGCAGGGAAGAGACTGGTATACAGTCATACAGTGAGACAGTGCTGGCAACAGCTATCTAGCTAAGATACATCAGTGGGGACCAGAGAAGTAGTATCTGAGTGCCTCACTCTTTGTAATGTATTTATCCTCACAACACTCCCTGCGAGGCAGAGCAGAGCTATTATCCCCATAGTACAGATGGGGAAACTGAGGTACAGAGCAACTAAGAGCCAGCTCCTCAAAGGTTTTTAGATGCCTAAAGATGCAGAGAGGTGCCTAGTCTTGAATTAAGTAGGCACCTAAATACCTTTGGGGATCTGGCTGTGATGACTTGTTAAAGGCCACATAGACAGTCTGCGGTGAAGCAGGGAATTGGAACCAGTCAGTGGGCCATCCTTCTTCTCTTAGAAAATAGAACCCAGGAGTCCTGAGGCTTATTGATGCTTCCCCCATATGATTCCCCCCACATCCTGTGTTGGTGCAGCACCTTCATAATGCGGTCCTGGCTCATGACTGGGGCTCCTAGGTGCTACCATAATACATCAGTGACACTACGCCCCATATTCGTCATAGAGATATTGTTATATGAATATGGCATAACTAAGATATGTTTTATGCAAGATGGGTCATGTGCGGTATCATTGGAAAGGTGATGATGTACTGAGTATGATTATCCTATTTGTACGCATGTATCATTTCTGTATCTGAAGTTTTGATTATTGACTATGTAACAATTACAACTGTGTTTACACTTGGGGAATGCCTACTCCACAGTAGGCAATCAGCCTAGACGGGCCATTAGGGAGAACAATAGGACTCTGAAGATGCTAATTTCCTACCTTCCTGGGATGCTGCTTTGACACTGCTTTGATCATGTCACCTGGTACTGGACCCCATCTTGGCCTACTAGTATTTTTCCACTAATAGGGGATGGGGACCAAACTAGGAAACAAAGGATTCCCGCCATATATAAATCCTATTTAGGGCAGGGAAGTGAGTTAATCTTGGTTGATTCTTCACTGAATCCCTGCCCAGGATGACTGCTGAAAACACCCAAGAGTGGTTGGGGGAAGAAAGGACTGGACCCAGGCTAGAAGGTGTCTGGCCTGTGAATGGAATATCTGGCCGTTCTAAGTTGCAAGAAAGAGAAGTTTGTCTTCAAGAAACTCTGCAACCTGCTTAAAACAACATTTAGGGTGAGAAATTACTACTTGAGGCCAGTTTCTTTAGTGTATTAAGGTTAGTTTGCGTGTTTTATTTGCTCAGTAATCTGCTTTGATCTGATAGCTATCCCTTATAATCGCTTAAAATCTATCCTTTGTAGTTAATAAACTTGTTTTGTTTTCTCTAAACCAGTTTGTGCAATTCATAACTAGGGCCAAAAAGCTTTGCATATCTTCCTCCACATTGAAGGAGGGGGCGATTTCCATGAGCTTACGCTGTACAGACTTCTGAGCGGTGCAAGACAGTACAATTTTGGGTTTACAGTCCAGAGGGGATGTGCTCTTGAGTGCTGGGAAATTCCCGAGCTGAGTCATCCCACACAGAGCTGATCTCAGTGTCTGTCTTTCTGCAGCTGGGTGTGGCCCTACCTGTGTGTGTGCTAGAGGAGGCTTGAGGGCCTGGTTTAGCAGGACAGGGTGCGGGAGCCCAAGCCGGTGGAACAGGTGGGCTCAACGATACTGCAGTAAAATCAGATGGCGCCCTGGAAGCGGGGGGCAACCCATCACAACACCTAATAAATAAGATACAGTATCAAACACAGTGCGGTCCTGGTGACTGACCAGTGCTCCTAGGTGTTACCATAATCCACCTAATAAATAATGTACAGCATCCACCATGGTGTGGTCCTGGTGCCTGATTGAGGCTCCTAGGTGTTCCAATAATATGTGCTACCTCTGATTGGTCCATCTTCTGTATGGACCCTCTGATGTATCCCCCATACGGTCCAGTACCCGAGCACTATGCGAGCACTGTGCTTCTCCCTCCAACTCTCTCTCTCTCACACACACACTTACTTCTTCCATGTAATGAAAGAGAGGGCTGGCCACAGCCAGACAATCCACTCAATTTATTGTGAGCTGATGGCTCATATTGATGCCACCGGTGGTGGTGGGGGGGGGGGGAGAGGGCGTGACGGAGAGGTATCAGTGCTTGTTTTCACCTCTCAGCCCAGCTGAATGGGACCTGAATCAAAGAGAGAACACAGGGCAGTAGAAACCCAGAGGTTATGGGTTTGAGCCCCATGAATAGACCAACCAAAGGAGTATGGGTACATAATCCAGTGACCCTCAGGCTAGCTGTAACCTGTGCTAACAGGGTGCCTATGTCCCTCCCTAACAGCTAAATGATGGGCTTGTCAGTGCCTCTTAGGCAACACGTCCTTTATTGCTGACAGGAGGGAGGCATAGGTCTAGAAACAGAGTTACTAGGTTCAACCCCCGGTGGGGAGAGGTGAGACACAATGTAGTGATGTGCCCCATGGGGGCCACCAGGCCAGGATCCCAGATGGCTGCAGTGGGAACTGGCTGCACGATCTGCCACTGCAGACCCTCAGCCTGATGGGGTGGCACATCCCTCCAAAGGCCACTGAGGTTTGATCAGTGACCCCTATCCTATAGGGCTGTGGTTTTCAAACTTTTTTTCTGGTGACCCAGTTGAAGAAAATTGTTGATGCTGGGGATGAGGGAGCTGGGGATGAGGGTTTTGCGATGTGGGAGGGGCTCAGGGCTGGGGCAGAGGGTTGGGGTGTCGGAGGGGATCAGGGCTCTGGGCTGGGGGTGCAGGCTCTAGGATGGGGCCGGTGATGAGGGGTTTGAGGTGCAGGAGGGGGCTCTGGGTTTCGGGGGGACGCAGGGCTGGGGCAGGGGATTGGGGTGCGGGCTTACCTCGGTCAGCTCCCGGTCAGCGATGCAGTGGGGGTGCGAAGGCAGGCTTCCTGCCTGTCCTGGTACCGCGGACCGCGCTGCGCCCCAGAAGCGGCCATCAGCAGATCCGGCTCCTAGGCGGAGGCACGCAAGTGGCTCCACATGGCTCTCGTGCACAGGCACCACCCTCCCAGCTCCCATTAGCTGGTTCCCGGGCGACGGGAGTGCGGAGCCAGTGATTGGGGCGGGGGCAGTGCGTACAGCCGCACGGTCCCCCCGCCTAGAAGCTGGACCTACTGCTGGCTGCTTCTGCGGCGCAGCGTGGTGTCGGAACAGGCAGGGACTAGCCTGCCTCAGCCGGGCAGCACCGCCCACGGGACTTTTAACAGCCCGCTCGGCGGTGCTGACCAGAGCCGCCGAGACCCAGCGCCTTACATTCCATGACCCAGTAGTGGGTCGCGACCCGCAGTTTGAAAACCACTGCTACAGGGCCACTCAGCCAGGGCCACAGGGAGATGGCAGACCTTTATCCTGAGGCAGTGGCATGTCCCCTCTGCATTCCACTGGCACAGGACCCAGCCAGATCAGTGACATGTATCCCCTGGGTTCTCCAGGCCAGGACCCCAGCTGAATGCAGTGGGATGTGGCTGCATGATCCACCACTGGAAACCCTCAGCCGGATGCAGTGGTATGTCCCCCCGTGGGTTAATGGGGCAGGACCCCAGGGAGACATGTCTCCATAAGCCACCTTTGCAGACTCTCAACTTGATGCAATAGCTGAGGCTCCCGGGACAGGACCCCAGCTGGAGACAGCAGCAGGTTCTCCCCACCCGAAGGAGCGTGAGTGTTTGCAGCAGCCTCCCTGCCCTGCATCAAGTCCTCCTGCAGCCAATGAAGGGGAAGCAGTGCTCGCTGGTGTGGGCCCCCTGGTGCCGGGCCAATGTGGAGCTCTGGGCGAAGGCCTTCCCACAGTCGGGGCACTTGTAGGGGCGCTCGCCGGTGTGGGTGCGCGAGTGTTCAGAGAGGTAGGAGCTCTGGCTGAAGCCCCTCCCGCACTGGCTGCACAGGAAGGGGCGCTCGCCCTTGTGGGCCCGCTGGTGGCGCAGCAGTGAGGAGCTGTGGCTGAAGCTCTTCCCGCACTGCAAGCAGGTGAAGGGTTTCTCTCCCGTGTGGATGCGCCGGTGCCGCAGCAGACAGGTGCTGGAGATGAAGCTCTTCCCGCACTCAGCGCACTTGTAGGGCTTCTGGCCCGTGTGGATGCGCTGGTGCCGCACCAGGTGTGAGCTGTGGCCAAAGCGCTCCCCGCACTCGGGGCATTGGTAGGGTCTCTCACCTGTGTGGATCCGCTTGTGCTGCAGCAGGTTGGAGCCACGGCTGAAGCTCTTCCCACAGTCGGGGCAGCGGTAGGGCCGCTCGCCTGTGTGAGTGCTCTGGTGCTGGATCAGAGCCGAACTCCAGCTGAAGCTCTTGCCGCACTCCCCACACCGGTAGGGGCGCTCCCCGGTGTGGATGCGTTGGTGCTCCAGCAGGTGGGAGCGCCAGCTGAAGGCCTTCCCGCAATCAGGGCATTCGTAGGGTCTCTCCCCCATGTGTGCTCGCCGGTGGGTTAGGAGGTTTGTGCTCTGGCTGAATCCCTTTCCACAGTCGGGGCAGTGGTAGGCTTGCTCCCCCCGCTGCATCCCCACTGG
Source organism: Natator depressus (assembly GCF_965152275.1). Lineage (NCBI taxonomy): Eukaryota > Metazoa > Chordata > Testudines > Cheloniidae > Natator > Natator depressus. The sequence continues at coordinate 9,290,538 of NC_134239.1, forward strand.
GACCCCGAGTGCCCACAAGCCTCTTCCCTCCTGGAGAGCTCCCTGCTGCCACCCTGCCCCGCTGGCATTTCCCAACTTGGCACTCCGGGATGTCCAGTGAGGCTCTGCTTCCACAGGCCCTTCCTGCCGGGGATTCTCCTCACCTGCTGTCCTGGCACCTGCTGGGAGTGAGAGAACATACACAGATGCGAAGGCCAGAAGGGACCATGGTGATCACCTAGTCTGACCTCCTGTGTAACTCAGGCTGGAGCAGTTCAGTCAGTGACTCCTGCATCTAACCCAGCTTCTGCTTTCACTAGAGTGGAGCTTTTAGAAACACCCCCAATCTTTCCCTAATGACTCCAGGTGATGGCGAACCCACCAACGCCCTTGGTAACTTACCCCAGTGCTTCATTCCCCGGCCTGCACCTTACTTCTAGTCTGAATGTGTCTCACTTCAGCTCCCCGCTGCTGAATCTTGCTCTGTCTTTGGCAGCTAGATTGAAGAGCCCTCTGCTCTGAGCCATAACCTCCCCTCAGAGGGACGAGTGGCATCAAGTCACCTCCTCTTGGAAAAACATAATCGATTGAGCGTCTTTGGGGCCCCAACTGAAAGCAGGTTACCCAGACCTCACATTCTTCTCATGGCTCTTCTTTGAACCCCCTCCACTTTCCCAACGCCCTTTCTTGAAGGGCGATACCAGAACTGGACACAGCCTCCTGTAATGGTCTCCCCCATGCCTTATGCATGATTTAGTTGGGGTTGGTCCTGCTTTGAGCAGGAGGTTGGACTAGATGACCTCCTGAGGTCTCTTCCAACCCTGATATTCTAGGATTCTATACAAAGGTGATACCCCCTCCTGGCCACTGCTGGATTATTTCCCTGTTCATGGGTCCATGGATCGTCTTACCCTCCTAGCCAGAGCATTGCACCTGGAGCTCAGGCTTTCACTAGGTTTCCATCGAGGCCCCTAGGTTCTTTACAGAGTCACCGCTTCCCAGGATACAACCCCGCTCCCCATCTCCACGGGTCTCTGGTGTCTCTCACCTGTGGGGGCGCCTCTGGGGATCTCCCTTTCCTGGGAGCCCTGGAGATCCGGGACCCTCGGCTCTTCCCCTGGCTCCGTGCGGGGGATCGTGGCCGGGCCAGGGAATCCTGCTCGGGGGAAAGAAAGGGGAGAGACGGGGCTCGGTGAAACCTCCCCCCGGGGCTCGGTGCAGAGAACACGCCCGGGCTCTACCGAACTCAGCTGCACAGAAAACTCCTTCCCCCGCTGCACCGACCCCCACCCCACCTCGCCTCCCAGCGGGCTGGCGGGTCTCTCCAGCCCCAGCTGGGGGTCAGCGCCCATCCCCCTGTCGCTGCGGCCGCTTCCTCCCGGCAGCGATCTCCTGCCTCTGCAGCTGTGTCTCTGCCTCTCCCCTGCCCCCGCGGTCCCCACTCACCGCCCGGCCGGGGCGAGTCCCGCCTGGGCGCTGTGGGGCGGCAGCCGGCGACTGGCCCCTGCGCGCACACGGGCTGGGGTGCCCGGGAGGCTGGGACAGGAAGGTCCCTGCGCGATCACAGCCCCGCTCATCCTGGCTCCGCTCTAGTCCGGGGTGCTTCCGATCTCTATGTTTTTAACCCAGGGAGTTGCCGGATACAGTATTAGGAAAAGGCTCCTAACATGGAGAGAGTGGGGTGGTCAGATCTCGAGCCCCTGGGGAAGACACTACAAACTAGACCAGCGTGGGGAGCAATGCGGTGCCCTCTCCCCAGGGGATGTGCCCAGGGAGAGGTACCAGGCAGTAGATTTCCCTCTGGGTGCTCTCTAGGGATTGGAGAGGAAACACATGGGATCAGAAGTATGGGCTCCCTTAAGGGCTCAGAGTCCTGTGTCCCAGTTAATGTGCCCTTGTCCCACCGTGCCAACCACCACCCATGGGTCCATTCTCCAGGGACAGATGGAGCAAAGAACAGGTGGAGAAGCATCCCAGCAGACGTGGAAAGTTCCTCTCCATAACGGTTTTCTTGATCTCAGATTAAACCCCAGCCCCTGATCAGTCTCCTCTGTAGTCCTGCTGGAGACCTCCTGGGAGGCCCCAGGGATGTGGGGTGGGAGCTGGGAGTGAAGGGCTCTGACCTATCGCTACTTTCAGCTCCTGAAGTGACCTACATTCTAGGCTAGAGGGTCCCACACTTTGTTTCTTCTGTTCGCCAAGTTCTTTGCACCCACCAGGGTTTCCTCATAGATTCCAAGGCCAGAAGGGACCAGTGTGATCATCTCGTCTGACCTCCTGGATAACACAGGCCAGAGAACAGCTCCAAAATAATTCCTAGAGCAGAGCTTTTAGAAATACATCCAATCTCGATTTAAAAATTGTCAGTGATGGAGAATCCAGCACAACTCTTGGTAAATTGTTCCAGTGGTTAATTACTCTCAGTGTCAAAAATTTACACCGTATTTCCAGTCTGAATTTGTCTAGTTTCAACTTCCAGCCATTGGATCATGCCAGACCTTTCTCTGCTAGACTGAAGAGCCCATTATTGAATATTTGTTCTTTGTGTAGGTACTTACAGACTATGATCAAGTCACCCTAATCTTCTCTTTGGACAGTTAAATAGATTGAGCTCCTTGAGTCTGTCACTATTAAGGCAGGTTTTCTAATCCTTTAATCATTCTTGTGGCTCTTCTCTGACCCCTCTCCAATTTATCAACATCCTTCTTGAATTGTGGGTTCCAGCACTGGACACAGGATTCCAGAAGTGGTAGCACTGCTTCCAAATGCAGAGATAAAATAACCTCTTTACTCCTATTCAAGATTCCTCTGTTTGTGCATCCCTCCACATCCCCCACAAGCTCCCTGTGTACCACCCTCCCAGTCCCCTCTATTTCAGGGACTACCTGAACCCTGGCCCTATCCCAGGAGCTCTGTGTCCCCCCTGATTGCCCCCTCTTCCCCATGCCAGGGGCTCTGTGTCCCTCCCCAACACTCCCATGCCAGGGGCTCTATTTGTCTCCCCCATCTCCCTCTTTTCCCCATGCCAGGAGCTCTGTGTGTCCCCCATTTACCCCCTACTGGTTGTCCAATTGATGCCCTGGAGTTAAGGGTAAGATCTCATTTTGCTCAGTCAACAGGCTTGGGTTGTGGGACACCACTTCCACCAGGGATAAAGCAGCACAAGGAGGAGGCGACAGAATCATTTGTAAATGATGCAAAAGCTTCCTACTTGGTTAGTTATTTCTATTACTACCACACTCACAGGCCCACCCCAGATCAGGGCCCCATTGTGCTGGACGCAGCACACACCCAGAGCAAGAACTGTCCCTGCCCCAAAGGGCATACAAGGGAAAACAGAAAGGGCAGGATGGTAAACTGAGGCACAGAGAGGGGAAGGGACTTGCTTAAGGACACACAGCCAGTCAGTAGCCGAGGCAGGAATACAACCCAGATCTGCTGACTTTGAGGACCATGTGGTCTCTTAGTCTTCGTTCTGCCTGCCTTGATATGTTTATGTGAATCCTTCATTTTGTGTCTCTATCACTCTCTGCCTCCCACAGCTAGGCCGACAGGGGTGAGGGATTTGTAGTTTATAGCCAGAAGGGACCATTCTGACCACCCGGCCTGACCACCTGCATAATCCCGGCCAACGAACCTCACCATGTGATTCCTGCAGCCAGCCCAGAACTTCTGGTGGCTCTAGAGTGGAACTTTTACAGACAGTCGTCCAGTCTTGGTGTAAAGACTCCAAGTGATGCGGAATCCACCATATCCCTTGGTGAGTTGTTCCAGTGGTTAATTCCCCCCACTGCTAGAAATTCACACCTTATTTCCAGTCTGAATTTGTCTCCCTTCAGCTTCCTGCCATTGGATCTCATTTAGCCTTTGACTGCTACACTGAAGACCTTTCTGCTATCAGAATTCTCCTCCCCATGTAGGTACTGGGATCCAGTCATCGACTCATCTTCTCTTGGATAAGCTAAATAGATCAAACTTCTTTAGTGGCTCACTACAAGGAAGGTTTCCCAGACCTCACACTGTTTTTGTGGCTCTTTTCTGAACGTTTCCTAATTTGTCAACATCCCTTCTGAAAGGTGCATTCCAGAACTGGACGCAGTCTCCTACAATGCTCTCCCCAATGCCACATACAGAGGTGTTACCCACTCTCCGTTGCTACTCGATATTCCCCGGTTTATAGAACCAAGGATCAAATTATTCTCTTAGCTAGAGCATCACACGGGGAGCTGATGGTCAGCTGGTTATCCGCCAGGACCCGTAAGTCCTTTTCAGAGTCACTGTGTCCCAGGATACAGTCCTTCACCCAGTAAATGCAAAATACATTCTCATAGTTCCTGAATGTACAGCATTGCATTTGGCTGTGTTAAAACACATCTTGTTGAGATGATCCCAATTATCCAAATGATCCCAGTCAGTCTGTATAACTGCTATGGCCCAGGTCCAGCGGGATACCAGAGAGCCATCAACCACTGCCCCCTACCCGGTGTGGACTCTCTGGTGTCTCTTCAGCTGGGAGCTCCGTAGGAAGCTCTTCCAGCACTGGGAGCATCTGTAGGGTCGCTCCCCCGTGTGGATCCGCTGGTGCCGGATCAGCAGGGAGCTCTGGTTGAAGCACTTTCCACACTCAGGGCATTTGTATGGTCGTTCCCCCGTATGGCTGATCTGGTGGCGGCTGAGGCTTGAGCTCTGGCTGAAGCTCCTCCCACATTCAGGGCATTTAAAAGGTTTCTCGTCCCAGTGGATCCTGCGATGGGTGAAGAGGTTGGAGCTAAGGTTGAAGCTCTTCCCGCAAACCAGACACTTGTAAGGCCTCTCACCCGTGTGGATCCGCTGGTGCCGGATCAGGGCCGAGCTCACCCCAAAAGCCTTCCCGCACTCCCCACACTTGTAGGGTCTCTCGTCCATGTGGATGCGCTGGTGCCGGGCCAGGTGGGAGCTGTGGCCAAAGCTCTTCCCGCAGTTGGCACAGCTGTAGGGTCGCTCCACCCAATGGATGCGCTGGTGCTGGAGAAGGTTGGAGCTCACACCAAAGCTCTTCCCGCAGTCGGGGCATTTGTAGGGTCGCTCCCCAGTGTGGCTGATCTGGTGCTGGACAAGCTGGGAGCTGAAGTGGAAGCTCTTCCCACACTGGGCACATTTGTGGGCTCTCTCCCCCGTGTGGATCCTGCAATGGCGGCTCAGGTTCGAGCTCAGGCTGTAGCTCTTGTTGCACTCGTGGCATTTGTAGGGTTTCTCCGCTGGGGTGGAGGCCAGCAGGGCGAGATCATTAGGTCTCTGCCCCGGGGGGGCTCCCTGCTGTTGTCCTGCCCCACAGGCATCATCTCCCTGCTTGAAACAGTGGGACATCCCATGCAGCTTTGCTCCCGCCAGGCCTTCCTGCTTGGGGTTGTCCTTGTCTGTCCTGGCAGTTGATGGGACAGAGCGCGAATCCAGCCGGGGCTCGCTCCCTGTGCCAGGGTGAGAAGGGATAACAAAGGGGTTTGTCACTGAGCAGGAAACATGAGGGTAAGAAGCACCCCACCCCCCCAAATCCTTCCCTGAGGGGAGAGGAGGGGCCGGGGCTGCCCCAGCATCCCAGCTGAGCCCCCAGAGAAAGGCTGGGGGAGGGGAGGGCTCCTGCCGGGGGGGGGGGGATCCCGGAGTGACACCTGCCATGGGGACAGGGACCTGCTGGGGACGATACTGACCAGACAGAACTGGGGGGGGGGGGGCTCCCGCTGGCTTGGCTGGGACCCCAGCTTCCCCCTCACTCCCAGCCGGTGTGGCTCATTCCTCACCTGGGGGGGCGCCCCTGGGGGTCCCCCGTTCCTGGGCGCTCGGGAGATCCGGGACCCCGGGCTCCTCCCCTGGCTCCATGCGGGGGATCGCGCCCGGGCCGGGGAGCGCTGCAGCCGGGGGCTCGGGACCCAGGTGTCCGGGGCTGGGACAGGAAGGTCCCTGCGCGATCGCAGCCCCGCTCCTCCGGGCTCCGCTCTAGTCCGGGGCGCTGCCGAGCTCTATGTGTTTAACCCGGTGACTCGCCGGAGGCCGGGGAAAGCGGAGCGCGCCCGGGGTGGGCAGAGCTCGAGCCCCCGGGGAAGGCACCGCAGAGACTAGACCAGCGTGGGGAGCCGTGGGGTGCGCTCCCCCCAGGGCACGTGCCCAGGGAGGGGTAGCAGGCGGTAGAGTTCCCCGTGGGTGCTCGCTAGAGATTGGAGAGGGAGCGGATGGAATCCGAATTACGGGCTCCCTGGGGATCGGGTGTCCCGGGTCTCAGTCAAAGTGCTCTTGTCCCGCCGCGGGGTGAAGCCCAGCTGGAGCGAGCAGCTCCTCCGGCTCCACGCGGCCTGACGCCCCCACAGGGTAACCGCAGCAGGAGGAGACAGGGGGACGGGCCATTTCACATGGAATGTTGGGGTCTAGCCGTTCCATGGCGGTGGGGGGGAGAGGTTGGGCTCTGGAGGTTCTGTGGCAGTTGGGTGGAATGTTGGGAACTGCAGGTTCTGTGGCAGTCGAGTGGGGGTGGGGAGAATGTTGGGATCTGGAGGTTCTGTGGCAGTTGAGTGGGGGATGCTGGGGTCTGGAGGTTCTGTGGCAGTCGGGTGGGGGTGGCGGGAATGTTGGGGTCTGGAGGTTCTGTGGCAGTTGGGTGGAATGTTGGGGTCTGGAGGTTCTGTGGCAGTCGGGTGGGGGGTGCTGGAGTCTGGAGGTTCTGTGGCAGTTGGGGTCTGGAGATTCTGTGGCAGTCGGGGGCGGGTATAATAATTGATATAAAAGGCATCACAGAAACCTGGTGGAGTGAGGACAATCAATGGGACACAATCATTCCGGGGTACAAAATATATCGGAAGGACAGAACATGTGTGTGTGTGTGTGGGGGGGGGGAGTGGCACTATATGTGAAAGAAAAAGTAGAATCAAATGAAGTAAAAATCTTAAATAAATCCTCATGTTCCATAGAATCTCTATGGATAGTAATTCCATGCTCTAATAAGAATATAACAGTAGGGATCTATTATTGACCACCTGACCAGGACAGTGATAGTGACAATGAAATGCTAAGGGAGATTAGACAGGCTATCAAAATAAAGAACTCAATAATAGTGGGGGATTTCAATTATCCCGATATTGACTGGGTACATGTCACCTTAGGATGAAATGCAGAGACAACATTTCTTGATACTTTAAATGACTGTTTCTTGGAGCAGCTGGTACAGGAACCCACAAGGGGAGAGGCAACTCTCAATTTTGTCCTGAGTGGAGCGCAGGATCTGGTCCAAGAGGTAACTATAACAGGACCGCTTGGAAATAGTTATCATTGTATAATAACATTTAACATTCCTGTGGTGGGAAGAACACCTCAACAGCCCAACACTGTGGCATTTAATTTCAGAAAGGGGAACTATGCAAAAATGAGGAGGTTAGTTAAACAGAAATTAAAAGGTACAGTGACTAGGGTGAAATCCCTGCAAGCTGCATGGACCCTTTTCAAAGACACCATAATAGAGGCCCAATTTAAATGTATACCCCAAATTAAAAAACACAGTCAAAGAACTAAAAAAGAGCCACCATGGCTTAACAACCATGTCAAAGAAGCAGTGAGAGATAAAAAGGCATCTTTTAGAAAGTGGAAGTCAAATCCTAGTAAGGTAAATAGAAAGGAGCATAAACACTGCCAAATTAAGTGTAAAAATGTAATTAGATAAGCCAAAAAGGAGTTTGAAGAACAGCTAGCCAAAAACTCAAAATGTAATAAAAAATGTTTTTTAAGTACATCAGAAGCCTACTAAACCACCAGTGGGGCCCCTGGACGATCGAGATACAAAAGGAGCACTTAAAGACGATAAAGTCATTGCGGAGAAACTAAATTAATTCTTTGCTTCAGTCTTCACGGCTGAGGATGTTAGGGAGATTCTCAAACCTGAGCTGTCTTTTGTAGGTGACAAATCTGAGGAATTGTCACAGATTGAAATGTCACTTGAGGAGGTTTTGGAATTAATTGATAAACTGAACAGGAACAAGTCACCAGGACCAGATGGCATTCACCCAAGAGTTCTGAAAGAACTCAAATGTGAAATTGCAGAACGATTAACTATATAGTTTGTAACCTGTCCTTTAAATAAGCTTCTGTACCCAATGACTGGAAGATAGCTAATGTAACACCAATATTTAAAAAGGGATCTAGAGGTGATCCCGGCAATTGCAGACGGGTAAGTCTAACGTTAGTACTGGGCAAATTAGTTGAAACAATAGTAAAGAATAAAATTGTCAGGCACGTAGAAGAACATAAATTGTTGGGAAAAAGTCAACATGGTTTCTGTAAAGGGAGATCATGTCTTACTAATCTATTAGAGTTCTTTGAAGGGGTCAACAAACATGTGGACAAGGGGGATCCAGTGGACATAGTGTACTTAGATTTCCAGAAAGCCTTTGACAAGGTCCCTCACCAAAGGCTCTTATGGAAATTAAGTTGTCATGGGATAAGAGGGAAGATCCTTTCATGGATTGAGAACTGGTTAAAAGACAGGGAACAAAGGGTAGGAATAAATGGTAAATTTTCAGAATGGAGAGGGGTAATTAGTGGTATTCCCCAAGGGTCAGTCCTAGGACCAATCCTATTCAACTTATTCATAAATGATCTGGTGAAGGAGGTAAACAGTGAGGTGGCAACGTTTGCAGATGATACTAAACTGCTCAAGATAGTTAAGACCAAAGCAGACTGTGAAGAACTTCAAAAAGATCTCACAAAACTAAGTGATTGGGCAACAAAATGGCAAATGAATTTTAATGTGGATAAATGTAAAGTAATGCACATTGGAAAAAATAACCCCAACTATACATACAATATGATGGGAGCTAATTTAGCTACAGCTAATGAAGAAAGAGATCTTAGAGTCATCGTGGATAGTTCTCTGAAAACATCCACACAGTGTGCAGCGGCAGTCAAAAAAGCAAACAGGATGTTAGGAATCATTAAAAAAGGGATAGAGAATAAGATGAAGAATATTTTATTGCCCTTATATAAATCCATGGTACTCCTACATCTTGAATACTGAGTACAGATGTGGTCTCCCCATCTCAAAAAAGATACACTGGCATTAGAAAAGGTTCAGAGAAGGGCAACTAAAATGATTAGGGGTTTGGAATGGGTCCCATATGAGGAGAGATTAAAGAGGCTAGGACTTTTCAGCTTGGAAAAGAGGAGGCTAATGGGGGATATGATAGAGGTATATAAAATCATGAGTGGGTGGAGAAAGTAAATAAGGAAAAGTTATTTACTTGTTCCCATAATATAAGAACTAGGGGCCATCAAATGAAATTAATGGGCAGCAGGTTTAAAACAAATAAAAGGAAGTTCTTCACACAGCACACTGTCAATCTGTGGAACTCCTTGCCTGAGGAGGTTGTGAAGGCTAGGATCATAACAGGGTTTAAAAGAGAACTGGATAAATTCATGGAGGTTAAGTCCATTAATGGCTATTAGCCAGGATGGGTAAGGAATGGTGTCCCTAGCTTCTGTTTGTCAGAGGGTGGAGATGGATGGCAGGAGAGAGATCACTTGATCATTACCTGTTAGGTTCACTCCCTCTGGGGCACCTGGCATTGGCCACTGTCGGTAGACGGGATACTGGGCTGGATGGACCTTCGGTCTGACCCAGTATGGCCATTCTTATGTTCTTATGGGGTGCTGGGATCTGGAGGTTCTGTGGCAGTTGGGGGAGGAGGATATTGGGGTCTGGAGGTTCTGTGGCAGTAGGGTGGGGGTGGGGGGAATGTTGGGATCTGGAGGTTCTGTGGCAGTTGGGTGGAATGTTGGGGTCTGGAGGTTCTGTGGCAGTCGGGTGGGGGGTGCTGGGGTCTGGATGTTCTGTGGCAGTCGGGTGGGGGGTGCTGGGGTCTGGAGGTTCTGTGGCAGTTGGGTGGGAGGTGCTGGGATCTGGAGGTTCTGTAGCAATTGGGTGGGGGATACTGGGATCTGGAGGTTCTGTGGCAGTTGGGTGGGGGATACTGGGATCTGGAGGTTCGGTGGGAGGTGCTGGGGTCTGGAGGTTCTGTGGCAGTCAGGTGGGGGATATTGGGATCTGGAGGTTCAGTGGCAGTGGGGGGAGGGGGATATTGGGATCTGGAGGTTCTGTGGCAGTCGGGGGAGGGGGATATTGGGATCTGGAGGTTCTGTGGCAGTTGGGTGGGGGGTGCTGGGGTCTGGAGGTTCTGTGGCAGTGGGGTGGGGGATATTGCTATCTGGAGGTTCTGTGGCAGTTGGGTGGGGGTGCTGGGATCTAGAGGTTCTGTGGCAGTCGGGGGTGGGGGGTGCTGGGGTCTGGAGGTTCTGTGGCAGTTGGGTGGAATGTTGGGCTCTGGAGGTTCCATGGCAGTTGGGCATGTCGTGGTTTGGTGTCTCTGGGGCAGTTGGGTGGGAGGCTGGGGCCTGAGGTGGACAGCGGGTCACAGGCATGAGGTAAATACCTCAGTCACAAACCCTGGCGGGAGCTGAGGAGGCAGAAATGTCTCAGGGATTCATGGCCCCTGCTGTCACTGAGCCCACCATTTTGTGGGGACTGTGGTCAAGCGCACACCTGTCTGTTCCTATCTGAGCTGAGACCCAACTCATTTCACACTAGGCCTAATGAACACAGTAAATGAGATTCACACACTAAGGTCCTGGCCTGTATCCCATTCCCTGCCCCCCTGAGCGAGCCAGTCCCCTGCCCTGGGGCTGGATCAGAGCCAGTGCCCCCTAGAGGGGAAGGTCCCGTATCCCATTCCCCCCAACCCCCTCACCCTCTGAGCCACCCACTCTCCTGCTCTGAGGCTGCTCGAAGCTCCTAGAGGGGAAAGGCTGCACGTCCCATTCCTGGACCTGAGAACAGAGGGGACAGTCCCTGTCTGTATAAACCCAGGGAGGCTCCTTTTGATTCATCTCTGGGTCCCTCAATCCTGGAGAGATATAGACAGATTGCAGGGAGCCTAGGGCAAAGCAACAGACATGATCAGAGGCTGTAGGGACCAGTTTACAAGGGGAGATGAAAGGAGTCAGCTCAGCAGGGGCTGAGTGGGGGATATACAAAGGGTGGTGCTGGGATCTGAGGTTGCTGGGATCTTGGTTCAGGAACAGTGGAAATTCCCAGCTCCCTGGTCACGACAGCTGCAAAGAAAGCTCCAAGTCTGGACGCTTCTATTGTCAAAAGAAGTTAAGAGATGAGCTAAAAATCCCTCCTCTACCCCCAGATCATCCCCATTGAGCCCCATCCCACTTTTCATGGCCTCTTGTACAAAAATGCCACAGACTCAGTAAGGTTAAGGCCAGAGGCTGGAGAGCTGAGAGATGTGTAAACTATGGTTTTTAGCTACTTCAGTGGAAAGAGCATGGTTTAAAATGATAACACACAGTCCTTTCCTCTCAGGTGTGCCTTAAGCATCAGAGTTTATTGGAAACAGACAAATGCAAAAACAACAACCAACCCTGCCCCCCCCCCGCCCCAGCTCACCTGCGCCTCTGCTCCGCCTCCTCCACGAGCACGCTGCGTGCCCGCTTTTTCCCCCTCCCTCCCACGCTTGCTGCCGTGAAACAGCTGTTTTGTGCGGCAAGCGCTGGGAGGGATGGGGGAGGAGGGGGAATGCAGCGCGCTCAGGGGAGGAGGTGGGGCCGGGGTGGGGATTTGGGGAGGGGTCCAATGGGGCAGGGAGGGGGCGGAGTTGGGGCAGGGACTTTGGGGGAAGGGGTTGGAATGGGGGGGGAGTGCGAGCACCCACCGGTGCCATGAGAAGTTGGCATCTACGTTGGGCTAGATGGACCATTGGTCTGACCTAGTATGGGTATTCTTATGTAGAGGTGGCTGAAACTGGGAAACTGCCAGGAGCAGGGGTGCCTGAGACCCCCGGGGTGGGGTGGCCCTGAAGCCCAGGGCCAAGATTGAGTTAAGGCTGTTTCCTGTTCTGTGTGCTAACCTCTGTCAAAGAAATAGACCTCCTTGAAAAGACTGGGTGTGGCAGGGCACGCTTTAGAGTTGGGGACAACGCCAGCAAGGTGACACGCTGGCAAACTTTGAACAAGGAAGCCTTCTCCAAAGTGTCTGTGATGAACATGAGAATGTTGGTAAATACTTCTATGATTGATATGCATGCATGCCTCAGTTTCCAGCATATGATATACTGTCAGAGGGTCCCCCTGCAATCACGTCAATTTCCCCTCCCCTAAAGTCCCCCCCTGCAGCTGGGTTGCGTCTGCTTGGTGTGGGTCCGCTGGTGCTTCATGAGGGCGGAGCTGTCTCTGAAGCCCTTCCCGCAGTCGGTGCATTTGTAGGGCCGCTCACCTGTGTGGGTGCGCCGGTGCTTGTTGAGTTTGGAGCTGTCGATGAAGCGCTTCCCACACTCGGTGCACTCGTAGGGCCGCTCGCCCCGGTGGATCCGCTGGTGCTGCATGAGCGACGAGCTCTGGTTGAAGGTCTTGCCGCACTCGGGGCAGCTGTAGGGTCTCTCTCCGGTGTGGATGCGCCGGTGCTTGATGAGGTTGGAGCTCTGGCTGAAGCTTTTCCCGCAGTGGCCACAGCTGTAGGGTTTCTCTCCGGTGTGGATGCGCCGGTGCTGGCTCAAGTTGGAACTGCTGCTGAAGCTCTCACCGCACTCGGCACAGGTGTAGGGCTTTTCGCCCGTGTGCGTGCGGACGTGCTGGGCGAAGGATCCCAGGCTGAAGCTCTTCCCGCACTCGCTGCAGATGAAGGGCTGCTCCCCGATGTGGGTGTGGTAATGCTTCACCAGGGTGTAGTTGCGGTTGAAGCTCTTCCCGCACTTGGTGCACTGATAGGGCCGCTCGCCCGTGTGGATGCGCTGGTGCTGGAAGAGGTGGGAACTCCGGATGAAGCTCTTCCCGCACTGGCCGCACTTGTAGGGGCGCTCCCCGGTGTGGATGCGCTGGTGATCGATGAGGTTGTAGCTGAGGACAAAGCACTTCCCGCACTCGGTGCACTTGTAGGGCTTCTGGCCCGTGTGGATGCGCTGGTGCTGGACCAGGTGGGAGCTCTGGCTGAAGCTCTTCCCGCAGTCCGAGCAGCTGTAGGGACGTGCCTCAGCCTGGGCTTGGTTGTGCTCTGTCATCACCCTGATGTCCATCTCATCCGGAGATATCGCCTCCGCCTCCTGCTGCCGTCCAACCCCGCTGGCCTCTCCCTGCTCAGCACTCCAGGACATCCCACAAGGCTCCCTTCCTGCAGGCCCTTCCTGCTCGGGATTATCCTCCTCCATCCCAGCACCTACTGGGAGAGAAGGAGAATCCAGGCAGGGCTTGTTCCCTGTGCCAGGGAGAGACAGGGCACAAAAGGGGGCAGAAAATCTGAAAAGCAGGAAATGAATCCCCCGCAAATCCTTCCCCAGAGGAGAGCGGAGGGGCTGGTTCTGCCCCAATGGCCTGGCTGAGCCCCCAGAGAATGGCTGGGGGAGGGCAGGGGACAGGGACCTGCTGGAGATGACACTGAGCGAGACCAGACAGAACTGTGGAGGGCTCCAGGCGGCTTTGCCGGGATCCCTTCACTCCCGTAAATTGCCAAACTAACCCAAGTTATTCGATGCCAGTTTTGCCACTTCCAGGCTCCCCCAGCTTTGTGGATCACTGACACCAGCCCTACGGGTTTGGGGTGCGGTTCTCTGGCCTGGGTTTGGCAGGAGGTCAGAGTAGCCGACCAGAACGGCCCCTTCTGGGCTTCCCCATCTATGGCTCTAGCATGGCACCCCAGGGTGCTGACTGTTAGTTCATAGAGACTCCCCAAGCCCTCGTCACTCCTTTGTCACCTGTGCAAGTGACGGCCAGGGTCTCCCTTTCCTCGGCGCCCTGGAGATCCCGGGCACACGGCTCGCCCCGGCGCTCCGTCCCGGAGATCCCGGGGTCAGGGACCAGGAATCCTGCCTGCAGGGGAGGAAAGAGGGGGGAGTCCTGCTTTGATAAATTACCATTAAACCCTTCAAAACTTCCCCAGGCGCTGGCTGCGTTGGGGGGACTCTGCTGGGCTCAGCTGCAGTTCGGGGAGCCCCGATCCCCTCCTCCCTGCAGCCCCTTCCTCCAGGCAGCGATTTCCTGCCCCCTGCTGCCCTTTCTCTCCCTCCCCTGCGTCCCCACTCACCCCCCGGCCGGGCCATCCCCTCGGCCCTCAGCAGGGACTCACCCCTGGGCAGGCAGGGGGACGGGGGAAGCCGGCCTGGGAGGGACCCAGGTGTCCGGGGGCTGGGACAGGAAGGTCCCTGCGCTATTACAGCCCTACCTAAGCCAGCCCCGGCTCCGCTCTGGGAAGCTGGGCTTGAATTTCTCTATTATATTAACACTGAAATCTCCAGTCAGCAGGAAATTATTTTTCTTCAGTTCCTTCCATCCCTGTTTCCGCAATGACTCAGAGAACAGTCCAGTTCCTTGCCGGAGGAGATCCGGCCATGGAACCCAGGAGTCCTGACGCCCAGCCCCGCCCCCGCGGCAATGCACTCGACCCCACTCTTCTCCCACAGGGCGGGCTACAGCCCAGGAGCCCTGGCGCCCAGCCCCCTGCTCTGCCCACTCAGCTCCCAGAACTGCGATCAGAACCCAGGAGTCCGAGCGTTAGCCAGTGCAGTGCTGGCTCCCAGGCTGCTCTTCAGGTTAGCTTGAAATGCCCCTTTCAGGTGAAGCCTGTTCAATGAGAGGCTTCCCAAACCTGTTATTCGCCCTTCACCTGGATAGCCCCGGGAGTGCTGCAGGCACAGGTGCCAGGTGGGTGCAGACAGGGGAGGAGATAGCAGGGGCTGCGGGTCGGGGGTGTGGGGCACAGGGGGGCGCTGGCAGGGCTGTGGGGGCGGGGAGAGCCCAGGGCTGGGCTAGCAGGGGTGGGGGTCGGGATTGAGGGGCACTGGCGGGGTGGGAGGGAGCCCACAGCTGGGCTAGCAGGGGTGGGATTGGGGGGCACTGGGGGGCGGCTAGCAGGGGCTGCGGGTCGGGACTGGGGGGCGCTGGCAGGGCTGTGGGGGCGGGGGGAGCCCAGGGCTGGGCTAGCAGGGGCGGGATCGGGGGGCGCTGGGGGCGGCTGGGCTAGCAGGGGCGGGATCGGGGGGCGCTGGGGGGCGGCTGGGCTAGCAGGGGCGGGATCGGGGGGCGCTGGGGGCGGCTGGGCTAGCAGGGGCGGGATCGGGGGGCGCTGGGGGCGGCTGGGCTAGCAGGGGCGGGATCGGGGGGCGCTGGGGGGCGGCTGGGCTAGCAGGGGCGGGATCGGGGGGCGCTGGGGGCGGCTGGGCTAGCAGGGGCGGGATCGGGGGGCGCTGGGGGGCGGCTGGGCTAGCAGGGGCGGGATCGGGGGGCGCTGGGGGCGGCTGGGCTAGCAGGGGCGGGATCGGGGGGCGCTGGGGGCGGCTGGGCTAGCAGGGGCGGGATCGGGGGGCGCTGGGGGGCGGCCGGGCTAGCAGGGGCGGGATCGGGGGCGCTGGGGGCGGCCGGGCTAGCAGGGGCGGGATCGGGGGCGCTGGGGGCGGCCGGGCTAGCAGGGGCGGGATCGGGGGCGCTGGGGGCGGCTGGGCTAGCAGGGGCGGGATCGGGGGGCGCTGGGGGGGGGCTGGGCTAGCAGGGGCGGGATCGGGGGGCGCTGGGGGGGGCTGGGCTAGCAGGGGCGGGATCGGGGGGCGCTGGGGGGGGGCTGGGCTAGCAGGGGCGGGATCGGGGGGGGCTGGGGGGCGGCTGGGCTAGCAGGGGCGGGATCGGGGGCGCTGGGGGCGGCTGGGCTAGCAGGGGCTGCGGGTCGGGACTGGGGGGCGCCGTGGCAGATGCACGTGTACCAGCCCCTTCATTCAGTCCCTGTCTCTGACATAAGCGGATTGGCTCCGGGTGACACACGTGGGGACGTGACGCCTGCGGACGGGACAGGATCTCAGGCCCGATGGATCCCCCGCGCTCCCAGCTGGAGCCCGGTCCCTGCCCCGGTTCCCAGCCGGGGGGCGGAGGCCGGCGGCTCCCCCGGGGCTCCCCGGACCAGCCGCTGCCGGAGCCCCGCGGGCGGCAGGACATGGGTACGGCGGGGCGCGAACCGGGTCCGGCAGGGCTGAAATCGGGAGTCGCTGGAGCCGCAGAGCTGGGCTCCGTGTGTGCGGCTGGAACAGACTCGGCGAGTGTTTGTGTCTCGTGCCCCAGGGGCTGCCCGCAGGGTTCACGTGCCCCAGATCATGGGGGAGCAGCAGAGAGATGGCTCCGTGGGGCTGGGAGCTGTGCCAAGGGGGCTGGCGATCCCAGCAGCCGCCCATGTGCCCCAGGACGAGCATGACCCCAGCAGGGCCCTCTGGATGTTGTGCCAGCCACGGGTCTCCAGCAGAGCGATTTGCTCCATAGGGGGCCATGCACGCGTCCCCGTGGGGCTATGCTCTGACCTCCCTGTCCTCCCCACAGATCGGCCTGCCCTGGGCGAGGAGGGGAGCGGCCTGGCACAGGAGCTGGTGGTCGCTGCGGCTGGCTACCAGGTGAGATGCGCAGCGGGATGTGCTATCGGACAGTGAGGACTGCACCTTCCCCTGGATCCTGCTCCACAGACTCCCCCTTTGGGCTCTCCCAGCTGTGCCCCTCACTGCCCGCCCTCCGATCCAGCGCTGGGGCCGTGGCTGGAGCAGCAGGTGCTGAGCGGGGTCCCTTCTGGTTCCAGGCGCCGGTGGGGTTCGAGGAGGTGGCCGTGTATTTCTCCCGGGAGGAGTGGGGCCTCCTGGACGAAGGGCAGAGGCAGCTCTACAGGGACGTCATGCAGGAGAACTACCAGACTCTCATCTCACTGGGTGAGGCGCCGTTGCCCCTCGGGGATCAGGAGCTGATGTAGCGGGGAGCCCTGGACAGCTTCGGCTCAGGGCTCTTCCCTGGCCCTGTAGATTTCTGGGGGATTGGCCCCTGCCCCCAACCCCACAGGAGAGACTGTCACCCCCACATCGGAAGGGGATTCACATGGGGTAGTTTGATCCCCTCCCCCAGGGCTCTCCAGGGCACAGGTGGCTGCATGTCCTTGCTCCAGTTCACACAGGCACTGAATCCCTGTGTCCCCCTCCCAAAGCAGCTCCGTGCCCAGCAGGGGCTCTGCTCTCTCTGCCGGGCTAGGAACGGCCCAGCGACTCCCTGAGCCATTCGGGCCTCTTACTGTGTGTTGAGATCCCTGACTCCCTTACGGGGAGGCACAGCCCATTTCCCCCAGGCATCACCCTGCCCCAAGGGTCCCTGTGAACATATCCTCCCCCACGCCCCCCAGCAGAGAACGGGGCCGGGGTTAAAACGAGAGCGTGTTCTCTGCACCGAGACCTCCAGGGAGACTTCACGAAGCGTCATCTCGCCTGTTTCCTTCCCCTGAGCAGGATTCCCTGTCCCGGCCGTGATCCCCAGGATGGAGCGAAGGGAAGAGCCGAGAGTCCCTGATCTCCAGGGCTCCCAGGAAAGGGAGAACCTGATGGTCATTTGCACAGGTGAGAAAGGAGTGACGCTGGCCCAGAGACCCGCCACGAACTAACAGCCAGCACCCCAGGGTGCCACGCTAGAGCCATAGATGGGGAAGGTCAGAAGGAACTGTTCTGGTCAGCAAGCCTGACGTCGCACCCCAAACCCATAGGGCTAGTGTCAGTGGTCCACAAGCTGGGGGAGCCTTGAAGTGGCAAAATTGGCATCAAATAATTTAGGTTAGTTTGGCAATTTACAGGAGAGAAGGGATCCCAGCAAAGCCGCCTGGAGCCCTCCACAGGTCTCGCTCAATGTCATCTCCAGCAGGTCCCTGTGCTCCTGACACATGTCACTCCCGGCTCTCGCCCACCCTGCCTGACCCCTGGGAAGAACCCTGCCCTCCCCCAGCTATTCTCTGGGGGCTCAGCAAGACCATTGGGGCAGAACCAGCCCCTCCGCTCTCCTCTGGGGAAGGGTTTGCAGGGGATTCGTTTCCTGCTTTTCAGATTTTCTGCCCCCTTTTGTGCCCTGTCTCTCCCTGGCACAGGGAACAAGCCCTGCCTGGATTCTCCTTCTCTCCCAGTAGGTGCTGGGATGGAGGAGGATAATCCCGAGCAGGAAGGGCCTGCAGGAAGGGAGCCTTGTGGGATGTCCCGAAGCGCTGAGCAGGGAGAGGCCAGCGGGGTTGGACGGCAGCAGGAGACGGAGGCGATATCTCCGGATGAGATGGACATCAGGGTGGTGACAGAGCACAACCAAGCCCAGGCTGAGGCACGTCCCTACAGCTGCTCGGACTGCGGGAAGAGCTTCAGCCAGAGCTCCCACCTGGTCCAGCACCAGCGCATCCACACGGGCCAGAAGCCCTACAAGTGCACCGAGTGCGGGAAGTGCTTTGTCCTCAGATATAACCTCATCGATCACCAGCGCATCCACACCGGGGAGCGCCCCTACAAGTGCGGTCAGTGTGGGAAGAGCTTCATCCGAAGTTCCCACCTCTTCCAGCACCAGCGCATCCACACAGGCGAGCGGCCCTACCAGTGCACCAAGTGCGGGAAGAGCTTCAAATGCAACTACACCCTGGTGAAGCATTACCACACCCATGCTGCAGAGCAGCCTTGCTTCTGCAGCGAGTGCGGGAAGAGCTTCAGCCTGGGATCCTTCGCCAAGCACGTCCGCACGCACACGGGCGAAAAGCCCTACACCTGTGCCGAGTGCGGCGAGAGCTTCAGCAGCAGTTCCAACTTGAGCCAGCACCGGCGCATCCACACCGGAGAGAAACCCTACAGCTGTGGCCACTGCGGGAAAAGCTTCAGCCAAAGCGCCAATCTCATCAAGCACCGGCGCATCCACACCGGAGAGAGACCCTACAGCTGCCCCGAGTGCGGCAAGACCTTCAGCCAGAGCTCGTCGCTCATGCGGCACCGGCAGATCCACCGCAGAGACCGGCCTTACGAGTGCACCGAGTGCGGGAAGCGCTTTCGCTGCAACTCATCCCTGATGAACCACCAGCGCATCCACACCGGGGAGCGGCCCTACAAGTGCCCCGAGTGCGGGAAGGGTTTCATCAATAGGTCCAGGCTCACCAACCACCGGCGCACCCATACTGGAGAGCGGCCCTACAAATGCACCGACTGCGGGAAGGGCTTTGGAGACAGCTCCGCCCTCATGAAGCACCTGAGGACGCACACCAAGTAGACACCCAGCAGATGGAGAGGGGGGCACTGGTTGCCCTCTAGAGAGTGAAATTGACATGTCCTGGGGAACAGGGGCCACTACAGAGGGGGACATTAATGTGCCTTCCAGGGGCGCTGGGGGGGACAAGGGCACCTTTATAGAGAGTAAATTGGCTTCCTCTCTTCTCACCCCCACTGCTCAGCAAGACATACCAATCCATCTCGGAAGCCTTGGCTCCTACCCGCAATGCATGCCAGTGCACTAGAAGCCCCCTTTTCCCCCCTCCAGTGGATCAAGGTGCTGATGGCCTCTGTGAAGATCCCAAAATGGCAGGAAGAGCGAAGGTAACTTGGTCAGCTTTGATGTGTAGATCTGTAGAGACAAAATAAGCAAACATAGTGAGGTATAGTGATTAGGGCTGGGGGTCAGGACTCCTGGGTTTGGTCCTTAGAGAGGGGAATGGGGTCTAGGGGTGATATCAGAGGGGGCTGGGAGAATCAGGACTCCTGGGTTCCAGCCCCAGCTCTGTCACTTGACCTCTCTGGGCCTCTCTTTGTACAATGGGAATAATGATACCCATATTATTCTTTATTTGATGACAGGTTTCAGAGTAACAGCCGTGTTAGTCTGTATTCGCAAAAAGAAAAGGAGTACTTGTGGCACCTTAGAGACTAACCAATTTATTTGAGCATAAGCTTTCGTGATTTACAGCTCACTTCATCGGATGCATACTGTGGAAACTGCAGAAGACATTATATACACAGAGACCGTGAAACAATACCTCCTCCCACCCCACTCTCCTGCTGGTAATAGCTTATCTATTCTCCTTACAATGTGTATGATAACCAAGGTGGGCCATTTCCAATCATACACATTGTAAGGAGAGTGGTCACTTTAGATAAGCTATTACCAACAGGAGAGTGGGGTGGGGGGAGGTATTTTTTCATGCTTTGTTTGTATAAAAAGATCTTCTACACTTTCCACAGTATGCATCCGATGAAGTGAGCTGTAGCTCACGAAAGCTTATGCTCAAATAAATTGGTTAGTCTCTAAGGTGCCACAAGTACTCCTTTTCTTTATTTGATGAGTAATTCTCTAAGCAGAAGTGGCTCTCAGTTGACCTGCTTTGTTCATGCTCTGAGTTGGCTGCAGAGCATAGATCTCTCGGTCTTTTCTTAGTCTGGTTTGCAGTAGTTAAGATCCACAATTGATCTCTCATTTCTCTCAACCAACCAGGAGAAGAAATTTAAAGGCATCCTGGAAAGGGAAATAAAACTGGGGATTGTGCCCCTCAATTTTGCTACTTTATGATGCACAAAGCAAAGCCTGGGGAAGGGGCAGAGGGAATCAACCTGCTTGGGGCTTGTACATTAGACATTTGGGAGTTGTATAACTTGGAAGTCTCTTGGGAAGACTGGAGAACTGGGTCTGATCAGTTAAACCTGACTGAATGTGGAGAATGGCTTTAAAACATAAGTTAAGAGTTTTCAGTAGCAATCTCAGAGGACCTCCATTGTGTGAGATATTTTGGAGGCCTAATTTTCAGGTGGAAGTGCTCAGCATTGTCTCAGAATTGGGCCCCCTTAACCATTAACAGCTGGGCACTGCCTGTCACCATTGAAAGTTTTGATATAAATTTTTAACAATGAGGATTTTTCTCCAATATGCTCCTGGGATAACTGAGTTAGATAAGTGTCAACAAAGTGAGCCTGTCAGATTCTTTGCCTGTGTTAATATTTATGTAACTCAAATGCCTGTATCAAGGCATCATGGAGTGCTCTGCTTACCACTGGAGCGCCTTCTTGTGGCCACAGCTGGGGTTAGCTCTGCCAGTCTGACGCCCCTTCCTGACGTGCTCACTCCGTCTCTCTCTCGGGACTCAATGGCTCCCTCTTCGTGGCTTCGCCCTTTGGCCAGGTCACTGTAGTTTTCCCCTTCTGGGGGGTGGGGGTTTGTGTATCCAAGTCTCTCTGTACCAGTCGTCCCAGGCAGTCTTCCAGTTCACTGCCCATCAATGGGGCCATTTCCCCAGTGGGTGGTAGGGGAACCTAGACCTGGCCTCTTCTCTGGGTTCCAGCCCAGGGACCCTACATCCAGTGGCTAAGACCTGCACTGTCCCCCACCTGACTTCTGTTTCTCTGGTCTGCTTCCTACGTTGTCTCTGTCCAGCTTCTTTTCCATCCTCCTCCGGGTTTGCCTTTCCCTCTGGGCCAAGCTCCCTGCTCTCCCAAGCCCCAGAGTGACTACAGACCTCGTCCCTGCAGCCCCTTTCTGCCCTCAGCTACCTGGCTTTCTACAAGCCCTTCCTATTCCTGTCCAGGTGAGCTTCATCCTTTAATTAGTCCTCTTTGCTCCCTGGTTCCCTGTCCAGGTGCAGCCTTGGTGGTTAATTGGTCCAACTAGCCACGTTAAGCCCTTCAGAGGTGGTGTGGGGTGAACACCCCATCAGACATGGGTTTACCAGGTCTATGCTACATCCCGGCCTTTAAACAGTCTCCCTTTCAGTGTGGCAGACCTCAGGGGGCCACACTGTTCCACCAGGGTAGGCCATACAGCCTTCGTGACTCCAGGATTGGGCCTTCAGGCTCCAGCACCCCTGTTTGCCACCAGGAGCTCCTACAGCGAGTCCAGCTGAGATCAGACTTCTGCGGAGACATTCTTGTCTCAGGGAGCGATGCAGCCCATTGCGTATTAGCAGTGATGCTGAGCTCTTTCCTCACTGCAGAGTGTCAGAGGAAGTTGCCTGCTCTTTACAGGCCCAGCAGCTAGGCGTTCTTGTTCATTGGCAGTCCCATTATGTCTTCCGGATCTTTCATTCAGATGTGTTGATTCTTTTCTGCTCCTAAAGACACCTTGGTACCATCTCAGACAGTCTACCTGCCATTCTGCCAGCCCTCATTCCCTGTTCTACTCAGTGTGAAGCCATACAAAAAGTGCACAGGGAAACTGAGACACGCATCTGGATCATAAAAATATTACCAACTTTCCCATGTACATCACAGCATAACAGGCACTCTGGAGAAAAATCTTCTTTGTTAAAAATTCACCAACCCTTTGCCTTGGGAGTTCTGTGTTAGGGGGCTTATTCCTTCACCCACTTACTTCCCTGGTCCTTCTCGCATGAACAGAGAGCAACAATACCCGAAGGCCAAAGGTGCAAACAATTCGATGTTTATTGGGGTGAACTTCCAGCAAGCATGATTCCAGTTTCCTTCCTTAGTGTTCCCCTTCCCAGCTCTGACAGCACAGAGCCTTACCTGTGTCCCTGTTCCCACTCCTGCCCTTAGCCAAACATGATTCCAATTTCCCCACCCCCATTCCCTGTTCCCATCCCATCCCACCACACACCCACCCACTCACTTCCTGATTGACTGCAGACTATATAGTAAAACTTGAGTTCTGCTTAGCTATACCTTAACCAATCACTTTCCTGAAATTTAACTAACCAATCCTAACATATTGTAACATGATTATGTAACCAATTATATCCCACCACCTTAATTAGTTTACACCCAGCAAAATTAATTATACAGCAGACAGAAACAATCCCAGAACCAGACAGAGATTATACAGACAAACAATGGGGAAATGGGGACTACACTGATAGAACAAACACAGAAATGAGGATTTCACATCCCACCTATTGAGAAGTGAGTTCTTGCCAGACAGGATGCTATCAACCTAAGTTTCCTTTTACATTTTCTAGGCACTTCCCTTTCTCTGGAGGTGATGGGCACTATCAGGACAGGATTGTATTCCTAACAGCCCAATAGCACCTTCTTTCAATGTGACTAGTTTGGAATGTGAGGAGGTGACCGGTCGCTTCCCAGCTTATGGCTGCCTCTGTTGCTTAGCCAAAGGCCTTAGCCTAAGAACAGGGCCTCAGACTGTCACAGTAAGAGAAGGCCCTTACGCTGGCAGACAGTGATTTTGATTCTTTCTTTTATACCTCTAGAACTAGCCAAGTGATAAGAATACACCTAAATTCTTAGCGTATAGGCCTTTACAGACAGGCCTGAATATCTATATCCTAACATTCTGTTAAACTCTCGAGCATCCTCACCTGATGCTTCACAGGGAAATAAAATAAGATCACACATTCCTAGTGGTTCTAAGTTTAAAGAATAAATCTCAGGGCTTCCCCCAGCCCTGTTGTATTTCTACAGGCAAAGCTGTCACTGGAGTTTGGTGGAGTTATGTCTGCAAGACAGAATTCTTTATAAAAAACCCAGCAGCCCAGGGGAACTATCTATGCATAAGTAAAGGCAGAAAAGGTGATTCGTCTGGTCTTGGAGCTGTGTAGATTAAAGAAGGGATACAAGTCAGGACTTCTGGGTTTTCTTCCCACCTCTGATAGAGGGAAAATGTAGCGTGGATTAGAACGGGGGAGGCTGGGAGTCAGAATGCCTGGGCTGTATCCATGGCTCTTGGAGGGAAGTGGGGTCTATTGGTTGCAGCAGAGGAGGCCATGGAAATCTAGATTTCTGTGTTCTCTTCTTCGCAAAAGAATGGCTCTCTGGCCCTTTGCCAAGTGCCCTCAACAACCAGACACTTGCCCGGCACAGGTTGTGCACGGCAACTAGTAGCAGGCACCCAACTCTAGGCAGGGGCTAAGTCTGCGGCAGGGCTGCATGGAGAATTTACACCAGGACTTTTTAGAATCCCGAGCTAGCATCAAGACGTGGCATGGAAAAGCTGTGATTGAAGAAAGGGGTGAGAGAGGGGGAAGAAGGAGAGAGAGAAAATGGCTAAGATTTTTTCTAAACTGGCTAATTATTTTGAGGGTGCTCAGTCTGAGTCTGATTTTTCAGAGGGTGATCACTCAGTGCTTTCTGGGGAATCACTTTCCTTGTAAGGGGGTCTCCCCCAATTTGAGTCCCCTAAAAACTGAGACACTGAATCACTCGCTGCTTTTGACAGTGGTGGCCACTGAATCATCAAAGTAACTAGCTAGAATCCCTGCTGTCTCCTTAGCCAGGTCTTCCACACACCCTCTCTTAAGTCAATTGTTTGGTCTTTTGATTCTCGTGGGGAAGTGTCTTCTAAAACCAAAGGAAACCCAGATGGTTTTAGAGAAGTGACTGTTGTTAAAATGCCCTTTTAAAGTGATTTTTTTGTGAGCCTCGTTTTTTTGTTGTGTTTTTTCTTTTTGAGGGAGAGTGTGCATATTTTAATTTGGGAATTTTTATAAACATGGGGAGGGGGGAAGTTGAGGGATTGGCATGATTTCATCTTAGCAGGAAAGAGAGAGCTTTTTCCTGCAACTTCACAGGACGCTATAATCCAGAGATACTTCTCCTGCAGCTTCATCAGCTGTCATAACACAGAGATCTCGTTCCACTTATTTCAATCAATGTTATTATGAGTTGAGAGAGACTTAATGAAGGAAATCTACTCATGGAGGGATTGGGGCCTTCTCACTATGTAGCTTTTAAGGGAGAGGTGTTAGATTAATTCAGATATTTTTCTGTAGGGCTGATTTTAATTCTTTATCCATTTTTTTTAACTAGTGATATTTTTCTATCTATGTAGTGAGCTTCCTGTAGTTAGATCTAAGAATAAATAAATATTTGGATCTAAATGATGGAGAGTGTGTGTGTGTGTGTGTGTGTGTGTGTTTCCTTTGTGGTCTATGGAATCCAGAAAACCATGGCTGTGTGGAAATAAGAAGTCTGGGGGGGGTAGGGATTCTGTGCGGGTGAACTGAGCTAAGAGGGGTCACAGGAAGGGAGTTCAGAGGCCTGTGTGAAGGATTTGAATCCCAGTGCCTGGATTGCTGCAGGGTAAGAGATGGTGTGATCCCCGAGAGATTCTCCAGGCTCCGTTTTGTGTCCCTAGCTTGCATTTTGAATATGCTGAGGTCATTCCACCATGAGAAGTTGCAGGTCACATGATACTTCATTGCTGAAAGTAGGCCAAAAAGTTAAAAGTTCAGCGGAAGGGGAAAAAAAATAGGTCGAAAGCTCTGCAGGTCGAAAGTTCAGCGGGGAAAAAGCCCCCAGAGAAAACCACCGAACTGGCAGAAAGAGGTGCAGCATAACTCTGTGGTAAACAACTTGTGATCTGCATGTGTTGTAAAGATCTGCGAGCTGACAGGACAGTATAAAAGGCAGATAGAACGGTTGAGAGAGGAATTAGGAGACCAGCTGCTGGCAAAAGGGGGCCAGTGAGGTAGCCAGAATGGGGAAATTAATAGGAATCCTAACAAAGAACAGCAGAAATTCTGGAGAAACGTAGTGTGGAAGCGGCTGTTACAATATGAAAGCAGAGACCAAACTGACTGCAGAGCTGCTTTGAAGGTTACTAACGTATGAGGAAACTGTACCTACATCTCCCCCACCCCTCCACGCAGATAGCATAGGGAGGCTGGGCACTTCTGGTTTCCCCAGTGTCAGCATACGATCCTGCTGACTTAGTGACCCATTTAGATCAGGAAACCTGGGGAAGAACCACAATCTAAATTCCCTCTAAGCTGTGTGGCTGTGCAGCCGACTGTTAAGCCCAGCGCAGGGGCTCAGGGCTGCGACGGGGAGAGAGGCTTCTCCCCGCTGGCCCCAGCATGGACCTGCTGCAGCAGGGAGAGGCGCCCCTCCGCGCCGGCCATAGCGCAGACCTGCCCCGGACTTGCTGCGGCTGGAGGAGAGGAGCCCCTCCCTAGGCCCGGCCCAGGCCTGCCGGATTTTCCGCGGAGAGATGCCTCTCTCCAGGCCCCGGGCTGCTGCGGCGAGAGAGGGCTGGGGGGAGTCCTCTCTCCCGACCACAGCCCTGGGGCAGCCTGCACCCCAAACCTCTCTGACCCAGCCCTGAGCCCCCTCCCACACCCCAAATCCCTCATCCCTGACCCTACCCCAGAGATTGCACCCCCAGCCAGAGCCCTCATCCCCCCCACATCCCAGCCCTGAGCCCCCTCCCACACTCCGAACCCCTTGGCCCCACCCCCACCACATGAATGTTATGTGAACCTATATGAGGGTGATGTGTTGCACATCACCTCCATATTGGTGCCCATAACAAAATTCGTTCCACACACGGACATAAAAATTAGAGGGAACACTGCTCACAATGTATGTGGAGTTTAATAAGGGAGCGCTTGGACAAAATATGTTTAGTACAAGGAAACCAGATCTGCTGCATACTGGCCATGTGTAGCCAAACACAATCGCTTAGGACAATTTGAACTGTATGCTATTGTAGTTTGAATGCTCTTTAGCTTGTGATAAGTTATTTGTGTGTTGTTTGCATTTCGATTAGTACTCTGTTCCGGGTTAGTACGTACACGAATAAAAAGTGCCTGGCTGCCTGTCCTTCAAGTGTTTCCCTCACAACCCTGGAGACCCACGCCTCGGGAAGGAGAGATTAAGGGGGGTGATAGGCAGGTTATTCAAGAGGTGCCCCAAAGCCAGTTTTTCAGGGTAATAGGTGGAGCATTCTGTATCTCTCGGTCATGCCTGGGTGGTGCTCTGGTTCCTGGAAAAGATTAAAAGGAAACAAAGAAAATGACAGGGAGTCTTTAATAGAGCTCCATTTCTGTAACCCCTGGTTGCATCAGAATCAGGGCCACATTCTGATCTTGATGATGCTGATGTAAATCCGGAGGGACCCCCGCCCCCTGCCGTCCATGGAGTCAGGGCTGCGTTCTGATTGTTCTTATTAGCAAATAGGCTCAAGAGTTCTGGTCTCTTGTTTGTTCCTTTAAGATCTAGAGCCATGTTCAATTTTTGGATAACACACAGAGGTTTTGCCGAGAACAGGGGTGGGCAAACTTTTTGGCCCGAGGGCCACAGCTGGGTATGGAAATTGTATGGTGGGTCATGAATGTTCACAAAATTGGGGGTTGGGGTGTGGGAGGGGGTGAGGGCTCTGGCTGGGGGTACGGGCTCTGGGGTGAGGCCAGAAATGAGGAGTTCAGGGTGCAGGAGGGGGCTCCTGGCTGGGGCAGGGGGTTGGGGTGTGGGGGGGGAGGGGGAAGGGGAAGGTTCTGGCCTGAGGTGCGGGCTCTGGGCTGGGGATGAGGGATTTGGGCTGTAGGAGGGTGGTCCAGGCTGGGACAAAGGGGTTAGGAGGACAGGAGGAGGGTTGGGGCAGGGGGTTAGGGCATGGGGGGGGGCGGTAGTGAGGATTCCACCTGGGGTGCGGGCTCTGGGGCGGGGCCAGAAATGAGGAGTTCAGGGTGTGTGAGGGGGCTCCAGGGTGGGGTAGGGGGTTGGGGTCAGGGGTGCAGGCTGTGGGCCATGCTTACCTCAAGCAGCTCCTGGAAGCAGCGGCATGTCCTCACTCTGGTTCCTATGAGGAGGTGCGGCCAGGAGGCTCTACGCGCTGCCCCGTCTGCAGGCACCACCCCTGCAGCTCCCATTAGTCGCAGTTCCTGGCCAATGGGAGCCTCAGGGGTGACGCCTGGGGCAGGGCTAGCACACGGAGCCCCCTGGCTGCCCTTAAATGTAGGAGCCATAGGGGGGACATGCCGCTGCTTCCAGGAGCCTCAGCACACGCGTGGAGCGGCCTCCAATCCGTCTCCCTGGCGGGAGCAGGGCAAGCCCCAGACCCCACTCCCCAGTAAGAACTCGAGGGTCGGATTAAACCGTCTGGAAGGCTGGATGTGGCCCACGGGCTGTAGTTTGCCCACCCCTGTTCGAGAGGGATACTATTATTTGATTGTAGCACAATAATGAATGACAAAGCACAATATGATAATAATAGTAATAATGATAATTACTCCAGCCGGGACAGGTTCGGCGATTTAGAACTCACTACTTAAAGAATTCAATGTCAGCATGAGAGAGAAATAAAATTATGAAATGCACAGACCAGTCAAAAAACTAAAATTACAGCACTGTGAAAGAATAAAATTACAGAGAATATATGTGCATTGCAGGAAGTACCAAGAAGTAACAACAAACAACAACAACAATATAAGTATGTGCTGGGAGGTGAGTGTGAAAGAGAGAGTGGGTGTGAGCTGGGGAAGTGTGAGAGACCGCGCACTGCCCCTTTAAGAGAAGGCACCCACCAGTCTAAATAAAAAGCTCCTTTCGACACAGTAGCAGGTGCCAGCAGCCCTGTCCCTCTCTTGGTGAGCCCTATCCCCACCCCCGACTCTGCTCTGCAGAGATAGGGTACATGGCAGGGTATACAGGGGACACCCTGGCATCAGTGGCGCCCTTATTCCCCAGCTGCGGGGGGGGGTTCCAAGGAGCTGCGGGGCTGCAGACGCCAGCAGAGCGGCAGGGGCACCGCTGATCCAGAGGCACCCCGTTTATAATGGCGCCCCCGGCCTTCGCTCAGTTCGCCCCTGTGTAAGGCCGGCCCCGGGTGTGGTCATACTGGTGAAAGAACGGAAGCATGCTTTAGAAGGCATAGATGAAGCTTCCAACTTCCGTCCCATTGAGTTCTGGTGAAGAGAAGGAGGCTACACACAGTGTCCATGGTGCTTGGGAGGAGCAGGGGAAGAGTGGGGTTTGGGAGGAGACTGGGCCAAACGGGAACCCTGAATTTGTGCACCCACCAGCTTTCCTGGTATTTCAAGTTCTAGATTCCAACCTGGTTGGAAGGCGGCTGTTCAGAACCATCCATAAGTCATGTTTAATTGGGCTGCGAAGTTTCACAGACACAAGGTCATGCTCCCAGAGTTCAAATAAATTGGAAAACCAGCATTGTACATTACAAGTAGCACCCTGGGCCGGCAGACAGGAGGGAACATGGCAGGTACCGTTGCTGGAGCAGGGATGCTGCAGGCCGGGGACCAAGTCATGCTCTTTGCCACACTGTTACAGCCCCTTGGGAATCAATGATGAGAATGATGGGGTCTAAATTAGCTGGTACTACTCAAGAAAGAGAGATCTTGGAGTCATTGTGGATAGTTCTCTGAAAACATCCACTCAATGTGCAGCAGCAGTCAAAAAAGCAAACAGAATGCTGGGAATAATTAAGAAAGGGATAGATAATAGGACAGAAACTATCATCTTTCCTCTATAAATCCATGGTATGCCCACATCTTGAATACTGTGTGCAGATGTGGTCGCCCCATCTCAAAAAAGATATATTGGAATTGGAAAAGGTTCAGAAAAGGGCAACAAAAATGATTAGGGGTATGGAACAGCTTCCGTATGAGGAGAGATTAATAAGACTGGGGCTTTTCAGCTTGCAAAAGAGACGGTTAAGGGGAGATATGATTGAGGCCTATAAAATCATGACTGGTATAGAGAAAGTAGATAAGGAAGTTTTGTTTACTGCTTCTCATAACACAAGAACTAGGGGTCACCAAATGAAATTAATAGGTAGCAGGTTTAAAATAAAAGGAAGTATTTCTTCACACAACGCACAGTCAACCTGTGGAACTCCTTGCCAGAGGATATTGTGAAAGCCAAGACTATAACAGGGTTCAAAAAAGAACTAGATAAATTCATGGAGGATAGGTCTATCAATGGCTATTAGCCAGGATGGGCAGGGATGGTGTCCCTAGCCTCTGTTTGCCAGAAGCTGGGAATGAGCGACAAGGGATGGATCACTTGATGATTACCTGTTCTGTTCATTCCCTCTGGGGCACCTGGCACTGGCCACTGTCGGAAGACAGGATACTGGGCTAGATGGACCTTTGGTCTGACCCAGTATGTCCGTTCTTATGTTCTTATGTAATGATGTTAAACCTACTCAGGGCCATTACACCAGCACAGTATAGCCACAAAATGGTGCAGTCCGGCCTCACCTTGTCACAGTTGGGCCCTGATTTTCTTCAAATGCTTTCACTTCTTTCCACAGCTCTATTCCATAGCTTGGCTTTGTTCCTTTTAATGGTCATTTCTGAATCAGACAGTGGATCGTTTTCAAAGCATCTGACCTATGGAATCCTTCATGTCTCAATCCAGAATTGAGGATATTTGCCACAGAGGAGGAAAGGAAGGGGCAGGCCTTTGGGAATTCATATGAAACAAATTTCTTATTAATTCAACACCCCTCCCTTCTATCTCCTTTTCATGCAAAAATGCCCTGCGCTATGAATGTCAGGTGTGGTACCTACGAGAAAGGACATACACACACCACACCAAAGGCATCCCGATGGCTCAGTTACAGGAATGGTCTTATTGATAATGGTAACCATTTTCTACATCTGTTTGAGTCACATCACTGGACTCTTCCTGATGGGTGACATCTTATTCCTGCAGTAGTGAATGGGACAGCTCATGTGAATCAGCATTCCCCAACATAAGTAAGGTATTTGCGATGTATCTAAAGCACATATATGGCTCCAGCTACTGCAACAATTGAGTATCTCACAACCTTTTAATGTATGTGTTCTCAGAACACCTCTGTGAAATAAGGAAGTGCTATTAACCCCATTTTACAGAAAGGCAAATGAGGGGCTAAGTGACTTGTCCAAGGTCACACAGCAAATCTGTGGCAGAGACAGGAATTTAACTCCTCTTCCAAATTCCAGGCTAGCACCCAGACTGTTGGCCCTTCCTTCCTGTTTGGCCTTTTTCTCTCAGTATTGATCAAAGTATTCGTTCACCTGCTGCAACACTAGATACACTCTTGGGTGTAAACATATTGATGATAATATGATATATTGGGAATATGTAAATGCCAGCGTCTGAAGATATACCTTGAACGTCAGTTGCAATGGGCATTGTTAGCAGAGAAGTAGATTTGTGTGTGTGTAGAAGATCACTTTATGCTCCTTAACCCTTTTGCTGCCGTTCTTTGGGAACTCTTTTCTTGCAGCCAATGAGACTGCCACTCCAATCCAAAGAGAGCCTTGCTTTGTATCAGAGCATCTTGGCAAGACACCCAATTCCCGGCTCAGGATGGGTGGGGATATAGCGAGAGATGCCTCTTCCCAACAAGAAAGAGTTCAGTAGTGCATCAGATTCTATGCCTTGAGCTATAGCCCACTAGTCCATGGAAAAGCCGTCATTGAGTTCAGCACCTTTGGATCCAGCTTTTCTGCCATTGTACAATCTGGGAAGTTATTCCAGATTTATACGTGCGCTATTAAGCCCAGGCTTTGGCTCAGTGGCTCCACTTCCACACTGCTATGTCTCAGGGGACCGTTGGCCCCTTACTAAAACTCAGTGGGGGTGTTTTGGTTGGCTAGGGCCCAGCACCAAAAGGAAGGGGAGGGGTCGGTGGGAAACCAGGACCCGGAGACTGACAGTCCCCGGGGGCAATGGGGAGAGGCCAATGCTCCAGCGCGGCCTGATTGACAGGGGGGCCAGGCCAATGAGGGAGTCAGGGGGTCAGGAAGGTCCCGTCCTCCGTGTGAGCTGGAGTCGCCCTGCGTCAGACAGACAGAGTGGGGCCGAGCTAAGGAGAGAGCAGGCCCTGTGCTGGGGGCAGGGCTGCAGCCCCAGAGCCGGCGGGGGGCCAGAGAAGCAGCAGCCGGGCTGAGGCAAAGTGGAGCCTCTGGTTCCAGCTCACAGGGAGGACGGGGCCTTTCTGACCCCCCGACTCCCTGATTAGCCTGGCCCCCCTGTCAAGCAGGCCCGACCTGGAGCATTGGCCTGTCTCCATTGTCCCTGGGGACTGTCAGCCTCAGGGGCCTGGTTTCCCACCGACCCTTCCCCTTCCTTTTGGTGCTGGGCCCTAGCCAACCAAAATACCCGCACTGAGTTTTAGTAAGGGGCCAACAGACCCCTGACATATGGAATATGCCAGCAGCTGCTGAGATAAACGTCAGATTCTGAACAGAGATAACAGGGTTATTGTTACATATCCTCATAAGTCAGAGATCAAGATGTGTTGGGAAGACATAAAGAGACTCATCGATTCCTAGATTTTTTTAAAGTGACTTAAACATGCTGAAAGGACCAATA
The DNA here is from genome assembly GCF_965152275.1 of Natator depressus. NCBI lineage: Eukaryota > Metazoa > Chordata > Testudines > Cheloniidae > Natator > Natator depressus. The sequence goes on from NC_134239.1 coordinate 9,322,385, forward strand.
TCTTTATCTGGTTGAACTTCCTTCATAACACAGGCACAAGACCCAGTAATTTGTCCATTGAGTCCATGAATTCTGTTCAAGCTACAGCATATGATTTAGGAAGACATCGTGCCTTGATTTTAAGACATTACATGATGGAACATCCACCGCAGTAATAGGTAATTTGTTCCAATAATTAATTACCCTCACGAAGAAAAAGGTGCACCTCGTATCTGGACTGAGTTTATTTAGCTTCCAGCCACTGAATCTTATACCTCTGTCTGCAGAAAGAAAGATCTTTACCCGATTGGAAATCTTTGTCCCACACAGACACGTATACAGCATATTTAAGTCACTTCTTGACCTTCCCTTGGATAAACTAACTAATAAAAATAAGATGAATCAGTAGAACTCCGTATTTTCAGGGCCAGATCCTCATTTGCTGTCATTCGTGTAGCTCCATTGACTTCAAGTGACTTCAATGAAATTATACAACAACCTAGGGTCTGGAACTCAGTTCCTAAAACACAAGCCAATACTTGAGGTACTAAAGAAGAATTTCTCTCAACTGTCAGCAGTAGAGCTGTGCGGAGGACAGTGATTGCCAGGGGATGTTGTGAAGGCCAAAAGTATAACTGGGTTCAAAAAAGAATTAGATAAGTTCCTGGAGGACTGGTCCATCAATGGTTATTAGCCAAGATGGTCAGGGATGCAACCCCATGCTCTGGGTGTCCCAAAACTTATGACTGTCAGAAGCTGGGAGCGGATGACAGGGTGTGGATCACTTGATAATTGTCCTGTTCTGTTCATTCTCTCTGAAACATCTGATATTGGCCATTGTGGAAGACAGGACGCTGGGCTAGATGGACCATTGGTCTGACCCAGTATGAACCATTCTTATGTTCTCAGGTGATGGGCTGGGTGATGCTTTCTGTTAAGATGGCTGATGCTGGTATCTGGGCGTGGCTCTATTCTTTTTCCCCCTTCCTCTGCCTGCACAGTTCTCAGCTCTAGGATACCGCTGCTTCTGTAGGCCATGCAGGAGGCTCTCCAGCCTTTAGAATTGCTTTTTCCGCTCCCCTGGGCTATATTCTGGGCAGGGGAGCAAGATAAAAACTCCACTGTGTTTGGGTGAGGGCAGAAAGGGGGTGGCAGCAGCAGGATGCAGAAGGGAGCAAATTGCATGAAAAAGAGGGGAAATGTTTGACTGGGCGTCATGGGTCTGAAAGGCAGCGGGCCTACGGGTTAGGCTGTGATTCCTCAGACCTTTTCAGACAGATGCAATCTTAATTCTTTCCCCTTCTGCATATGCATTATTAGAGTTCAGGTAGTGTGAAGTCAATTGAAGTTTTGGCACTTGTGTTTAATAAGATCAGGATTTAGTGCAAAATATAGACATATATGCAACTGCCATGAACATTATCGATATATTTCTAACCAATAAAGCAGAACTAAATGACAAACTAACTTTTCTGCAACACTGAAAAAAATGTCCATGTGGCTCCAAGTACAAACTATTTACTGTATAGCATGGAGGGTAGTGCCACAGATAAGGTTGAGTTTGCTTCCACTTAAGCAGAGATCCACTGTGGTGTCTGAGGTCACTGCCTTTCATGCTGACTATATTAACTCCTTGTTTCCTTGTACTCCCCTATTAATCTGTCTGTGTCCAGTTGTTGCCTCTTGACGTATTTAAACTATGTTCTCCTCCTATTTACAGCACTACATCCTGCCTAAAGAATGAATTTTCTGAGAATTTGCTAGTGCATCTGTTAATTAATTTCTGAGTTAAAATGAATTAAAAAATACGTCCTTTAAAAGTGTAACACAGTGTCAAACCATTTGTTTCTCCCTAAATAAGCCAACCCAGGTCCTCCCTATTTCATTGGAAATTACCAAAGCACTAAGTCTTGGGTGGAACTGGGGCAGTGGGTGGTTTTTGAAAATAACTTTTTGGGTCTTTTTCCCTGTTATTTTACTTAACTGAAAATGTCCCTTTCACAGGAAGATGTATTAACAAAACACTATTGATAGCGTCATAGTCTTTGAAACAGTTCACATAGTAATTTATTTCTAAATCACCGTCCATGAAAGCTCATTTTCATTAGTACTCTGCGGTATTATATTTCACGTGCTCAGTGTTGAACTGGATGGTGCACCCATACTCCTGACCCCTACTGGGTAGAATCAGTGTTATGTTCACAGCATACAAATAGAGGCATTAGTTGAAAGCCTAAAATACACTTTTGGAAGGCTGCAACATAACACTTTTATTTCTTTAGAATTCAGAACAATAACATACAAGAACCTTGAAACAGAGAGAGACAAAGCAGGCTGCTCCCTAAGGCTGTGTCTACACTGCACACTCCTTAGGGTGGCATGTAAATCCCCTGACCTGGCATGCTTCCTAGCACCAGTATACATAGCAGTGTAGATGATGAAGCGTTGCTTAGATGAGTAAAGACACACCTGAACCCGTAAGGTATGTACCCTGCATGGTTCTGCACATGCCCAACCAGTGCCTCCTCCATCTACACTGCTATTTATAGCAATGTAGTGTCACTCTATGTCACGCCTCCTCACTGCCAGAGCCTAAGTTTCCTTACAGAGCCTCCTAGGCTGCAGACAGGGCCAGGAAAACTTGAAATTTAAAAGGATCGGTTACAACAGTAATAGTTATCAATATGCCACAATCAACACTGCACAAACATGTTATAGGCCACTATGCTGCGCATGGCTAATAGAGAGGATTAGTCCAAGTTGAAGGGGTATTTTGAAACACTTCTCTGCCCATTATTGTTGTCCATGTCTGAGTGGCCACGGTGTGCAGCACAAAGACAGCCATATAAATCTGAGCTGGCCATGTTCGTTCCAATAGAATCATAGAACTGGAAGGGACCTCATGAGTCATCTAGTCCAGTCCCCTGCACTCATGGCAGGGCTAAGTATAATCTAGACCATGCTGTGAATTGCGTTTGACTCATTAACTTTGAATCATTTGGAGTAACGAACAAAGATGGACACAGCAAAGCCAATTTGCAGATAACTCATGAAAAGAAAAAGGGTTTAAGGAATTGTCCTCTGACCATATCTTTGCCAGCTCTGGTAGAGATCTGTAAGTGTCTCCATGCATAGCTTCAGGAACTAGGAAAGAAGAATAGCAATGAGTTATATATGACCAGGTAGGAGAATGTGAAGATGTCACAGATTTGCAGTTTGTTCTATGCTCTGGCCTTTAAATAGTCTCCTGGGAGTCAAGGTTTAGTTTGCCAGACTCTAGGGTCACCACTTTTCTCAAGGGCCTCAATTGCTCTGGGACTGGGTGGTGGCGCTCCAGCACCCTCTGTGTCCCATTGTGAGCTCCGATAGCAACTCCACCTTAGTTCACACCCCCGTGGAGATTTTACCTTCCTATGGAGTGATGCAACCCAGCAAGAGTTTACAGTGACATGGGTCAGCCTTTTCAAAGCAAGGTAGCATCTCATAGTCACCTGGAGTATTGCATGAGCAAGTCCTGAGGCTAGCAGAGGAAAACCAAGCTTAAGAGAAAGTCCAAGTGTAAAAATATAATCAGGCAGGCCATAAAAGGATTTGAAGAGCAATTAGCAAAAGACACAAAAACAGAAAGTTTTTTTTAAGTACCTCAGCAGCATGAAGCCTGTTAAACAACCAGTGGGGCCACTGGACCATTGAGGTGCTAAAGGAGCACTCAAGGAAGATAAGGCCATTGTGAAGAATCTCAATGAATTTCTTGCATCAGGCTTTACTGCAGGACCAGATGGTATTCAACCACGAGTTCGGAAGGAACTCAGATATGAAATTAGCACAACTACTAACTGTGGTATGTAACCTATCACTGAAATGAGCCTCTGTACCAGATGACTGCAGAAAGTTAATATAACCCTGGTTTTCAAGAAATGATACAGAGATGATCCTGGCAATTACAACAGTAAATTTAATTTCATTACCAGGCAAATTGGTTGAAACTATAGTAAAGAACAGAATTATCAGATACATAGATGAACATGATTTGTTAGGGAAAAGTCAACATGGTTTTTGTAAAGGTAAATCATGCCTCACCAATCTATTAGAATTCTTGGAGGGGGTCAACAAACATGTAGACAAGGGTGATCCAATGGATATAGTGTACCTAGACTTTCAGAAAACTTTTGACAAAGTCCATCATCAAAGGCTCTTAAGCAAACTAAATAGTCATGGGATGAGATGGAAGGTTCTGTCATGAATCAGTAACTGGTTAAAAGACAGGAAACAAAGGGTAGGAATAAATGGTCAGCTTTCACAATGGAGAGAGGTAAACAACAGGGTTCCATAAGGAACTGTATTCAACATATTCATAAATTATCTGGAAAAAGGGGTAAACAGTGAGGTGGCAAAGCTCGCAGATGATACAAAACTACTCAAGATAGTTAAGTCCAAAGTTGACCGCAAAAGAGTTACAAAGGGATCTCACAAAAGTGGGTGATCGGGCAAGGAAATGACAGACGAAATTCAGTGTTGATAATGCAAAGTAATGCACATTAGAAAACATAATCCTAACTATACATACAAAATGATGGGGTCTAAATAAGCTGTTACCACTCAAGAAAGAGATCTTGGACTCATTGAGGATAGTTCTCTGAAAACTGTGTGCAGTGGTGGTTCAAAAAGCGAACAATATTAGGAACCATTAGGAAAGGGATAAATAATAAGACAGAAAATATCATATTGCCTGTATATAAATACATGGTATGCTCACACCCTGAATACTTTGTGCAGTTCTGGTTACCCTATCTCCAAAAAAAAAAAAAAGAAAAAAAAAAAAGATATATTAGAATTGAAAAAGTCCAGAGAAGAGCAACAAAAATATCCAGAGTTCAAGCTTTAATTTTTTTGAGAAAAGGCTGAAATTTTCTGCTAAAACTGTTAATTCATAAGAATTTGTGTGTATGTGTGTGAGAGAGCCATATGCCAGGGGAACATTTTCCAAAAGTTTTAATGGTGAATAACTTTCTTTTTCAGAGAACTGCGACTTTTCAAAATAGCCACCAGCTCTCATCATTGTCCACAGGAATGAGGCTAAAGCTGCCTTTAAGCAAAGAGGTCCTCTTTCAATATGAACACCACCTGCCATTATTTCCAACAGCAGGAAAGTCAAGCTGCCCTCACAGAAGCTGGTGGCCCATGTCTCCAGCATAGAGAGTCTTATCTTTCAAAGGTCATATGCACCTTGCTGTCCTTGCGAACAATATAAGATGCAAGCTGTTTTGAAAGAGGGCAGTTTCTCTTGGTATTGTCTGAAGAAGAACTTTTACTCTGGAAATATTTTGATTCAAATTGGGGGCTAGGGACAGGGCATCTTTTGGGCAGAGAGAGTCACCAGCCTTGCAACTTGCTTCTGTTTTGGTCCATAATCCTTTGGATGTGTTAACATTCTGGGAATGCTGTCAAGCACATCTTCTTTCCCAGGCTAGAATTGGGATGATATGTGGATGGGCTGTTGCCTCCAGCATGTCTGTGGTTGAAACTTGTAGGTTACTTTTATAGTTAGAAAAGACAATTCTCTAACCTAGGACTTGTCTCTCAGATCTTCAGTTTTTATGTATGTGTTTCAAATTAGGAAGAGCACCTACAGCCTCTGATATGGGGTGGGGTGGAGGGCGGATGGAGAAATCTAATTGGAAAGTTAATGTGTAGAACTGGTTGACAAAATTTTGACTAAACTATTTTCTTTTGAAAAATGCCAGTCAGTCTAAACTGAAATGTTTCTTGGAAATATATTGGTTTGACAAACTTTTTTGTCATATGTGACTCAAAGATGTATGTTCCCACTCTGTCACCATTCCTGCTGCTTTTTGAAAAATGCCCCCTGAGGCCACATTTAATTCAGGTATCATTTTATGTGTCTGTTTTATAAAGAGGAACTGCACATCTTGAATGACATTCATACCATCTATCTTTGAATGCCCTCCCAAGCTTTCCTTCTGCACCGACATGAGCTAGGTCTCCATATTTCTCTCGCTGAGCAGTGATCTCTGGTGAGAGGCTAATGCCGATAGTAACGCTCTCTTTATTGTGTTTACAGGTGAGGGGAAATGGCTGGGGAAAGGTGCCTCTGACCAAAGAGGAGACCCTCTTAGCCCAGAGAGCGCAGACCCCAGCCCTTGAGGAAAAGGGGGCAGGGAAGGACTCAGTGCTGGAAGGGGGCAACACAGGGTAACAACCCCAAAAAGGGAGCTGGATTTTTTTGCATATGTAGAGTCCTGGGGCTGGGAGACAGCTCCCCAGAGGGCCAGCGAATATGCACGGCCATTGGTGAGCAAATGTAGCTGAATCAGAAAGTAACAAGAAGTTGCCCAGGAGAGGCAGTTTGAGCAAAAGACACATCCCAGGAGAAATGAGAGAATATCCATGCACATAGATTGTTCAGCAGGTATTTTCTTTATTTGTCAAAGACTTAAAACAAAATATGCACTCAAAGTATTAAAGTGCTTGATTTACAGATCCTCAAGCTATTCCAGTTTATACCACCTCTGGATCTAGCTCCACCAGTTCTGATTACAAGAGATCTACATTTTTTGCAGGAGGACTTGTGGCACCTTAGAGACTAACAAATTTATTTGAGCATAAGCTTTCGTGAGCTACAGCTCACTTCATCGGATGCATTCAGTGGAATGAAACCTATCTTTTGCAGGAGATCAGATGAGGGTACATGTGTGTCCGGATGTGTTTTGTGTTGGCTGAGTTGGCCACTGCACTTTCTTTTGCTGTTCTGTTGTGGATTGTGTTTCTGCTCATCTGTAGAGCTGTGTTTCTACTCATCTAAAGCTGGCACAGGTGTCTTTTAGGTCTTTAAAGTCTTAAGACAATGAATAACTGATGGGAGGCACAGGGCACTGCAGTGGAAGAAGCCTTAACTAGGACGAGGATATTCAGAGGAGGGTAAGGGAGTCAGGCTTAAGGATGTTCCCATGGCTGAGGTGCTAATTCTGGATTTGGTAGACCCAGATTCAGCTACTTTTTCTGCCAAAGACTTCCTGAGTTACCTTCAGAACTTGCTTTATCTCATTGTGCCTCAGTTCCCCAACTGTGAAATGGGGATGGTCATAATTCCCGACCTCACAGGGGTGTAGTGAGGCTAAATACGTAGAAGGTTGTGAGGTGCGCAGTTGTCATGCTACTAAGGAGTACGTGAATGCTGTGGATCAGTACATCTAACATTCAAAAATTCCTCTGAAAAGACCAGATTAGATGATTCAAACAGCAGCTCCATGCTGGCCTGAATGCACTGGATTTTACCTAGGGTTTAAACACAAAGCAGACCTGGACTAGGGCAGAGGTTGGCTTATTAGTTAATATAAATACTTTATTTTTACAAGATCACCTCCTGTTTAATTTGCTGGTCGTCTGCAGTCCAATAGGCCCTTAGTTCTCCAACACTGGGTAATGTGATGTGTCTTTCCACAGTGAGTCAAATCCTAAGCAAAAGGCACAGCCATTTCTTACACTGCCTCACCTGTGAAGTTGTGAAAACGTGGTTGAGCGGGGTATGGCTTTAGGTTAAAAATCCATCTTTTCCCTATAAGGGTTTGTGCACATGCTAGCACTGATCTTCTGCCTGACTGGAACAAGGGGGCTCTCAAGTAACTAGATATCTGGCTTCCTTTAACTGCAAACATGAAAACTGTAGGGACAAACAGGGAGGACAGGTTTTTAACTATTTGGACCATTGCATCTATCATGTTCTATTTTTGCACCCTAGGTTGCTGCGTGAGCACATTGAGCACTGATCCTGTGGGCACAGAGCACCTAACTTCCATTGAGGTCAGCCAGGGAGGCTGGATGTGCACATTACAGGAAATAGACTGTCGGGACAGCACAATCCACTGAAAAACTGCATAGTGCTAATTGCAACCCAGGCTCTCCCTGTGTGGCTCTTGGCCCTGCCTCTGTTGGCTAGAGTATGAGCAGAGCTTTATGAGACGGCTGCTGCTGCTGTGGCCAGCCATCTAAGCGAGTTTCCCATCGTCTCTCTTCTGGCTGTGGATGCTCGATTGCAGCAGCTCCGCAGAGGTCCCAGCCTCGCTCTTTAATGTCCATTCTCCCCTGGCTTGGATGGCGCTTCATGTACCATTGGTGGGCTAATGAAAACATCCCAGTTCTCTGTGGACACAGGCACCAGCAACCAATTCCCCGAGCCAAAGTCCCCTTCGCAATCCAGGGAAACTTGGCCTGTGTTGTCTGGAGCGCAGAGTTTGGCCCATGGTGACTGCAGACACTGCACCTGCTGCACAGCTGCGCGGTGACTCCGGTGACCCCTCTAGCCCATCAGCACTCGGCTCTCCCGCATTCTGCTGAGCGGCTGAGATCTGGGGGAACAGAAACCCTTTGTTCGAGACGGAAAATCTCCTCACAGGAACACTCTGTCAATGGCTGCCAGAGGCCTTTCCTGTGAAACCCCAAATGTGCTGCCCCTCGGATTCCCACAGGGGAGATCTCTGCTCATTCACTTGTCACCCGTGGCTGCAGTCTCTGACAGGGGAAATGTAGAGGGGGTCTTGCAGACGGTCTCTTCTCTAGCTCCCTTAATGGGAGGAGGTTTGGCCTTGTGATGTGAGGCATGAGTCTCAGAATCAAGGCTCCTGGGTTCTGCGGCTCTGGAAGGGGGCGTGGTCTAGTGGGTGGAGCAGGATTGGTTGACACTGAGTGAGAGGGGCTTGTGCTGAAGGGCCCTGGTTCAATCCCCACCAACTCCTGTGATGTCTACATGTGGCCATGATTTTACTTACCTATCAGTGTAGGTTGTTTAGCCTATTCCTGGACACGTGGAATATCTGCTGCTGGCCATCTCTGAGATGTAGGACCTTCATCCACACAAGGACATGGCACATCAAGATCAATCCAGCAGCTCCCATCCGGTCTTCACCTCCACAATGGATGGCGAGCCCTAGCCTGACCAGAGAAAGGCAGGGTGGTGTTCTTCAGGGGAACCTGCTGAAGCTCCCGTATTCCCTGCTTCACCTCACACCCCTGTTCGCTAAGGGTTTTCCAAAGATACTGCTAATCTCGGATACACAAAGCAGCTCAGATGAGGTCAGCGTGGGTGGATTTCCTGAGCAGACTGGTTCTAAAAGAACAGTTTTCTCCCCTGCTCTAGGGAGATTCCCATAGGAAAAGTATCTGATGGCGGGGGTGGGGGCAATGCAAGCCCCCAGCCCCTTGAATGGCAGGAAATCAGGACTCAGGGAGTTAAGGGGTGTCTCTGTCCTGCTGCAGGGAGCAGGGCTGGAGAGCAGAAAGGGCAGTAGTGGCGTCGTAGGAAAGACAGTGACTTCTACCTCTGAAGGTGGCTGAAGCTTCTTACAGGCAATTGAGTCCAGGATCTTTACACCTTGTTTGGGGATCCTTTTCCTAGGAATAAAATATGGACACCACACAGAGAATGACATCTGTATCCCAGGTCTGGGATCCAGGGGATAAGGGATGCTCCAAGCCAGACTAGGTACCAGGAACCTGATCTTTATCCCAAGAGCCACAATTACCCAGATGAGGTTTTCTTCCCCATTTGCTTTCAGGTTATTTACTCACAGTAATTCATTTGTTTGCTTTGCTGTGTTTCCACTCTCTGCATCAGTTCATTGGTTTAAGTAACATTCTTTTAGTTTTTCGCTTCTGTTTCCTCTCATTACAGGGTAGCATCTGCTTAGCACTTTAAAAAAATCAATTAAATACAAAATCCTGATCCTACATTGAAGAGGAAAGTTTCCGAGAATTTGGCTGCAGAACTTTAGTGTCTGCATATGTCATTCACTATTATTTATTCCTGTGCTGGTCTGATGCAATTTGCACGCCCAAGAATGCCCGTATGAAGCATGGGGTGCCCTTAGAATGCCTGTTAAAAGAGAAGACGAGAGTAGATTAAAAGGGGGAAAAATCCACCAGTGCATCAGCACTTCTTTGTAACATTGAAGCACCAGTCCCGGGAGCAATACAGGTTAAAAATCCCCATAGTTCTTTCCCACTAGACAGACATCCAAAAAGAAAAAGGCCTTCAGCCAATCATTTCCTTACACTCTGAATGGGTGAAATTCAGCCCTGTGCAGACAGCCAGGGCAAGGTCTGTGCATCACAGCGGGTTTAAGTGGCACTTCACTGCCCAGGTGCTGTGAGACTTCGGTGGCATAGTTTTCATCCTGGATTGGAACAGCCAACTGGAATCCTGTGCGGTACAGAGAGCAAAGAGAGGTTTGAGCCACAACGTTCACCTCAGAGGCTGAGCTTCTGCAGACTTTTGGTACGTTCCCATCTGAGGAGGATGATTTTGGCTGCCCTACTTCAGAGCTTTCAGTCACCTCAACCGGCGATTCTCTGGTACTATTGAGCTAAAGTAGCTGAACTTTTCAGGCCTTGCCCCCATCTCCAACACCGCTTGTACCTCACCATTGTCCTCTAACAGCCCCTGTCCCTTCTCTTGAGCCCTGCCAAGTCCAAATACAGAGCCTAGCTCACGCTCCTCCTCTCTTAGACCCTCTCCTAGACCCTCTCCTTACACGATCCTCCCCTACCTTTGACAAACTGATCACTGTGCCCTTCCCCAGCTCCTGGAGGAATCATGGCTCCTCAGGGCAACCTGGGAATGGGTGGTTCCTACCTCTGTGTGGGGTGAGTCGTTTTCCATCTAAGCATCCCTGAGAGCCAATACTTCTCGATTTCACAGGATGAGGTCATGGCTCCCCAAGCCGGGCCAGCTGCAGGCTGCATTGCTGTAGGTGACGTGGACAGATCCCAGAGGCTGGAAGACAGAGGGGGGGAGGAATCCGCGGCTCATTTCCCATTAGGAGCCCCCTTCGAAGACGGGCCAAGAGGGAAGGAGAGAACGAAGGGCAGAAAGTGAAGTTGCCCCTGTGGGGAGGGCACTCCTGTAGAACCCAGTCCAGTTCCCAGCTCTCCCCCACATTTCCAGACATGACCTTGGAGAGGTCACTTCCTCACCTTCAATCCCTGTCTGTAAAATGGGGGTACGAGTCCCCCGCATAAGGAGGAGAGGGGAGGACAGTCCCATTGTCTGTGAGGGGCTCAGATATTCTGGGCACGGATTGTGTCAGAGTGAGGGAAGGGACCCAGAGTTTGTTCTCCTACTGAAAAGACTGGCCCCTCTTGAAATCAGCAATCCGCGTATTATCTGAAGTCCTTCCTAGTGTCCTCGAGGGGCTCCCTTCTTTCTTCTTGAATGTGGTGGATTCATTGAACCAGGTTGATGGCCAGGAAGTACGGAGAGGCCATTGGTTGTGTGGCATGGAATCAGGGGGGGAATTTATAGTTATCAAAATAAAGGTGTCATCGGCATTTTGGCTTTGGGAATTTAGAGTTGATCTGTCCTCTCAGCCCAAGGTATGAAGTGTGCCATCTTGGTCAGGTGATCTATGAGAGTCAGTTCCACCTTGTGGCCATTTGATTCAGGGAGTTCAACAGTGAAATTCCTGCCAATGGCTGCCCATGGCTGGGACAAAGTCTCCAGAGGCCTGAAATGCCAAGAAGTTTGGTGCGTGGTGAATTGGTGCAAGGGCAGAAGTCACGTGAGTCTGAATTTCAGCCCACTTCTGGCACCACCAAACAAAGTGGACCCTGATGGTCATAGTAGATGTGTCTACTTCCACGATGAATGCTGCGTGTGAGAACAGGGGCAGTCGTGCAGGCAGTTCTGAGCTGTGTGAGGGCTTGTTGGGCCTTGGGCGACCACATGAATGCGGCCGTCTTGAGGATGAGAGCTCTCCTGGGGGTTACCGGCTCTGAGAACCCTGGGCCGAAGCCGTGGTAAAACTTGTGAAGCCAAGGAAGCACTGCTCTTCTTGAGGACTTCAAACTTCCTCCCAGTTGTGAATGGCTTCCCCCTTCTTTGGATCAATCGTGACACCTTCCGGGGAGAGGATGTACCCCAAAAACTCTGTGGAGAGTTGGCTGGAGGTTCGCTTTTCCAATTCTGTGTAGAGAGCATGCTGCCCAAACCTCTCCAGTCTCACGTGCTGCTCTGGGTTCTCCAAAAAGAGAAGTCTGTCACCTGAAGAGATGACACTGTATGGATCCACAATGTCCCCAGCTACATAACTGAGGAAGTGTTGCAAGGGCAGAGGACCGCTAGTGAGCCCAAATAGCATACCAGACAGTTAAAATGTCCAGAGTGTGTTTTGAAATCTGACTTCCATTTGTCCCCTGCTCAAATGAGTGTTAGATTATAAATCCTTGCAGATCTAGTTTGATGAAAACCTTTGCAGATTTCCTGTGAGCCAACAATTGTGGGATTCACAGCTGGGGGTTATGGTTCCTAACTAGCACTTTGTTCAGGGGCTGATTGTCTAACCAGAAGTGTAGCAGAGTCCCACATTTCTTCTTCCCAAAAAGGGCCTGAGCACCCGTGGGAAAAGCTTGGTAGCTAAGAAAGCCTTTGGACTGGTTTTCATGCCTGTACGCAGGGAGAGCCACAAATTCTTATTCTGACAATGTGTAAATACAGCCAAAGGCAACTTTCAACCAAGTTTGTAGGTCAAGAGGGCAGTCATAGCCCCGGTGCAGCGGCAATGAATCCACATTTCTTTCAAAGGTATCCATGTAACCCTGGCTTTTATCAGGAATGCCAGGTGTCCGAGTCAAGAACAGTGGAATAGGTCCAGGGCGGAGGCTGGTTAAAGGAACCCTGACATTTTCAGTCATTTCCATTGCACAGCTCCAGAAGGGGCATCCCCGGGCAAGGCTCATGTAGTGAGGCCCTAGTTCACACCTTGTTGTGTGATGTGTCCTTTGTTGCATACGGGCCACTTACTTGAGGAGAGCCTGGTTTTCTGCAAAAAGTTGCAATCACCCTTATTGGCTCAGTGCTGTGGGCTCTATGGCCCCTCCCCCCAGCTCGTCTCCCCCTGGCCCAGCGAGAAAGAGCAGTACCTGCCGCAGGGAGTGAGAGCTTCTGGGTATGCGAAGGGGGAGCCCTTCAAGGCTGTCCCATGGAGCACAGCCCCTGCAGCGATTTGGGCACCTGGCGCAAGCACCGGATGTAGATCGTCGCTGTCACATCCTCCTGCTGCAAGGGAACCAGGATCAGTCAGAGACTCGGACACCCAAGGCAACGAAGGGCATTAACGGCACTGGGAGCCAGCAAAATCTCCACCCCAACCCTCCCCACGTCCGAGGGACGGATTCCCCCACCCAACCACTGAGATAAAATCTTGTCTCCTCTCTAGTGACCTCCAACCCCACTCCCACCATTGTGAAATGAACTCCTGCCTCCTTCCTCTCAATCCCCCCGTGAGAGCTGTTCTACCTCCCCACCCAGCTAGGGATTCAGCTCCGCTCCCCAGAATCCCTCAGCCACCCTCGCCCCCTTCAGATGAGGGGTTGGGAGGCTTTGGGCAGAAGTGCCGTGGGGTGAGAAGAAGTGGACACCTTTCCCCAAGGGACCCTCCCCGTCCTTAAGGTGACGCCATGGACAGTAGCTCTGGGGAATGAGGCACTTGAGCAGCCTCTGCTGACTGACTCCTCCAGTTCTCCCAGAGCAGGTGGTGGCTGGGATAACATGATACCAGAGCACTAGGAACCATCCTGAGCCCCGGAGGGGGATGAAAGGCTCACAGAGGTGGCTAGGGAAGTTGGCAGTCCCTAGCATGAGCATGGCAGCGTGTCATGTTGATGTGACGCCTGTTAGGAAATAGCCTTACTGGAGAGCTGGGTCTCCTCTGCTTTGAGCTGCTCAAGGGACAAGCTGGCACCTACCAATGGCACCTCCTTGGGTTCATCCTCTCCTTGCTCCCTGGTCAGCGAATGGGGATGGGTTGGGAGTGACTTTCTATGGCCCGGAGGTGAAAGGACCTGGGGATCCCTCTCCAGTTGATCCTTCTTTGGCTACCTCGTCCCCTATCAGCTGGCTGGCTTCCTCCAGGATGGAATATATGAGCACCAGTCCAGCCAGGCTGACACGGATCTGGGGGTCGTGTATGGCCAGAAGCGCTGCCTGGAGGAAAGTTCTTCTTTGGCATCCAGTGAAGATGTGTCCGAAGACCTAAAACAAAGAGGACCAGAGCCCTTGGCAATTGCCCAGAACCAGGCTCCAAATCCCTCTAGCATCTCACCAGGTGGATACGAGTCCTGGGGCAGCCAACTTTTGGAGGTCCATGGACCAAGGAACCCCCTTCAGTTAGAGATTGCAGGCACTGAGGCCTTGAATCGCTCTTTCTGGAGCTGGATTCACCGCAGGTGCCATGACATGCTGGGAACGTGTCTGCGCGTTCTGGAACCCAGCTCACAAAGACAACAAAGGTCCCCTACTGCTTCCAGCAGCGCTATCTCCTGCAGCTCACCCGCTAGAGGTAGGGGCGTTTTAGATCTGCTTCCGTTCCTGCTCCCCACCCCACTGACATTCCCACGAGCCTCACATACAGTGCAGTGACTCCGCCCAGGAAAGGAGCTCGGTGTCCCTCACCCAATGCCCAGGGCAGGGGCAGGTTCTGCTCCAGGACTCACCATGGTGCTGGGCAAACCCCATACCCTGCCTGTGCTTCCATGGGGTGCAGGGAATCCAGTGAGGATCTGGTCCGGCACAAGCTGGTGTGAGCTTCCCCACTCACTGACCCACTGGCTCCCCTCTCAGACACTAGGGTGTCAGCTGGGGGGACAGTGAGCGGAGCCGGATCCCTGGAGATACAATTCTCCATTAACGCAACCCCCAAGGGGATCCCTTTTTATGCCACATAGCCATGGATCCATGCAACACACACAAGCTGGGGACATTAGCAAGGCTCCAAGCCAGGATCCTCAGCCTCTCGCAGCCGAACGCTGTCAGCTGGAAATAAGTAGCAGGCTCTAGCCCAGTATCCATGACACACTCACTGCAGGGGGAGACAGCTCCACGCCTGAGCTGCTGCCATGCACCGGCGGAGAGTCCTTACCTCCCCCACCCTGGCCATGTTCCTGTAGGCTAGGCGCTCGGTGTCCTGGAGCCCGTCCCGACACCACAGCTCGCTCGCCTCTCTGATGTTCAGCCCTGGGGGGAGAAAGACACAGCCACTGGGGAGGTTTGGCCTCCGGTTTCCGTGCCTGTTTCCTTTGGTTCCCTTTGCTGAGTGAACACTGGCCGGGATCCTTGTGGGACCCATGGCCCAGTGGACTCGCAGGTACCCCACCAGGCGGTTTAGTACCTGTAGGGGGATTTGTCTCATTCATCACAGTAATCATGTGACCCTTACGGTCATTGTGCTCTGGGAGTGGGCGCCTGTTAATGGTGGCGTCTAATACTGAGAAATCCTCCCGCCCCCTCCACTGAAGTCAGGATCTGACCCTAGCTACCCAGCTGGTGACATCGTACAAGTTTTGCAAAAAGAAAAGGAGTACTTTTGGCACCTTAGAGACGAACAAATTTATTTACATTATTTATTTGCTCCAGCTCACTTCATTGGATGCATTCAAGTTTTGTGTCCATCCCCTGTGGTTCCTGCCCCTGCCCTCATGATGGGCTCTTTCCCTCCATGTGTCTCAATAGCTCCATTCCTGACCCCTCACCAGTTGGCAGCCCCGTGGGTGGGCTGATTACCCTGGGGTGGGGAACAGAGCTGGGCTCTGAGATAAAGCAGCCAGTTTCCTGGGCACTTTATTTCTCTTCCCCTCTCCCTGAATTAGGGAGATGAGTGTGAATCATCACCTAAGCTGGGGTCGGTCTCAGAGGAGGGGGCTTCTTTCTGTAGGGTCCCATTGCCCAGCAAGTGGGGGCCCCCCAAAGCCCCGGGGACTTGTTTCTCTTGGGGTCCCTCTGCCCCTCTGCAGTTGGTCTAAAAGGAGAGGCCTTAGTTGTAAAGGCGTCCCAATGGCCAGCTGGAGCTAGTCTCCAAGAGGTTAGCTTCAATGGAGTCCCATTGTCCAGTTGGGTTTCTTACCCCTCTTCTGCAGGAGGAGGCTGTACAGCCAATAAACCCCACCCCTGGCTTGCTGGCTGATGTCGTCGGCTGGGTCTGATATGTAGAGACCCAGCTGCAGCACAAAGTCGCCTGCCTTGGGGAAGTCGGAGGAGCTCTAGTGGAAGGAGGAGGAGAGGGGAATCCATCAACAGTCTCCCTTCAGCTCTCCAGCTCCCCTGGGCCAGAGCTCTGCTCCCATCCATCTGTAGGAGGCGCTGGGGGAGCTTGGAGGAAAGGGACCAGGGCAAGGGCCCTCTGAGCTCTCGCTGCCGAGCTGCTCCAGAATAAAGAGGGCCCTGAGGCCAGGCACGGCCCTACCAGCCAGTGGCCTATGGAACGCGGCTATCCCTTACGGACCCAGGGGGAACCATGTAGCCAGGGGATGAGGAACTTGACTCAAGCATAATTGAGACTCAGTTCTGACTCTGCCTCCCAATGGGGGCCCTCTCTATTTACAACCCTGAAGCGGCTCGTCCCACAGCCTTTCAGAGCCAGCCCTGACTATGCAGATGCTGGGGTCAAAGGTCACTTACGTCAAATCCGGGGAGGGTGGTGGCGAATCGGAGCTAGTATGGCCCTAGCTCTCTCCTGGGTCATTTTGGAGTGGAGCCAGAAATGGACGTGCTGCAGGAGAAGGAGGCAGGGAAGAGTCAGCGCGCAGGCGTACATGCTCTATAAACGAGCCTCTCCCCATCCCCAAGCGGCAGAGACCTTGTGCTCAGGGGGGAATAGCTGACCCCCACTTGCAGGGTTTCAAAAGGGGGTTCATGACACTGCCCACGTCTTGCTGGGCACAAGCTGTCATTGTCTCTCCAGGCTGGGACAAGATTTGGCCTTGGGGCTGATCTATTTGCTCTGAACCCCTGATCCATGAACAGCACATCAGGATCAAGGCACATGCCCTGGACCCCCTGACCCCAGCTGCAGAGGCCTTGGTAGGATGGATGGAGTGGCCGTGAGGACAATCCCTCCGGGAACTGCCGTATGCCTAGGACAGAAGAGCTGATTCCCTGAGGCTCCTCCTGTATCTCAGGGTCTCCCTCGAAAGGAGCCAGTAACTTTTCTCAGAGGCCCGTGTCCTACATCTCACAGGGGTTTCAGTCTCTGGTGATCACTGTTAGTGCTTAATGCAACCATGCAGAGCGTTGGCAGACAGTCCCAGCTCCTTCCCTCTGCACTGACGGCTCTGGGAACCTGTGGACGACAGGGTCCAAGCTGGGAGGACACAATGGAAACATGGCTCTTCTAGTCTCTCCTTTGCAGCCCTCCCACAGGGTTCAGGGGAAATTTCGCCCCAGACCCTCCCATTCTGTTCACCTCCAAGAGGTGCTGCAGCTTGTCCGTGGTGGGAGTCTCTGTCAGCAGGCCCCTGAACATGGTGTCCAGGCTCTGTAAATAGGTCTTGTGCAGAGCCTGCAAAAAGAGGGAGCACCCTCAACCATGGGATCTGGGGCTACCCCAGAGAGGGGACAATTGGGGGCGGGGTTTCTCCGGGGAGCCATGGCAAGAGCCAAAAGGCACATCCTGGCCTCTCCCATTCACTTCACTGCAGGGACACTGAGCAAGAGTTCATGGCTGGATGCCTGCTGGTTCCTCAATCCTTGCCCTTAGCTGTTCTCTGCACAGGGCCTGGTACCCAGCAGAGTATGGAGCAGCCAAACCGCAATGGGTGGGAGGTAGGATCCCCGGGTGGGAGAGTCCGGGCAGCAGAGCAGAGAGTGAGGAGAAGAGGGAAGCCTGGGATCAGCCAGAAGGGCTAACGCAATCCCCTCTGGAGGGAAGGGGCCCTCCCTGCCAGTTTGTGTCCGCCCCCCTCCCCTGCCCCTCCTGGGCCTGTTCCCAGCTCTGCCCACCCCTCCCCTATTCTCAGCAGCTCCATCAAACCGAGGGAGCAGGGACCAGAGGCCGCTCTTGCTCCTGGGACAGAGAAGTAGGATCAGGACCTACCCGGAAGTGTGTGGTGTCCTGCCCCTTGCCCATGGTGAAGACGCCGTGGAGAACAGCCCGTAGGAGGCGGGATTCCAGCTCCAGGGCAAGCGGCGGCTTCAGTTTGCTGGCAGGAGAGAGGAGCCCGTGTTACACTTTGCAGCACGAGAGTGGTGCTGGCACTGCCATGGGCACGACCCCCCTCCCCTGCAGTGATCCCCTCCCTACGGCCACTCGAACGTTACTGGAGTGAAATCAACCCCCCAGCCAGAAAAAGGGGATGTTCCCACCTCCTCTGCTGGGGGATGCGAACAGCCAGAACTTGGGGTAACGCAGGCCGGGGAGGATCTGTGACTCCCAGCTCTGGGCCCGATCAGCACCAGGGTTAGGGCAGCTGGAAGGGAGGGTCTTGGTACCTGAGGCTGCAAACCGCGGCCATGGAGCTGGACACGATGGAGGTTGGCTTGGACTCCATGGGGAGATTTTCAATCAGCTCCTGAGAGACCCCAAGGAGACAAAACCGCGTGTGAGATTCAGGCCCCGCAGACCCACAGGCGCTTCCCAGGGAGGAGGCCAAAGTGCTCTGCAGAAACAGCCAGTGTCACCCCACCCCCAACCAGCTGGGCACCCCATTCCTCCCATCCATCAAAATTACTCCTTCCAGGGGTGGAAGCTGGTTAAAGGAACCCCGATATTTTCCGTCATTTCCACTGCACAGCTCCAGTAGGGGTATCCCCAGGCCAGGCTCATGTAGTGAGGCCCTGGTTCACACCTTGTTGTGTGATGTGTCCCTTGTTGCATACAGGCCACTTAGTTGCGGAGAGCCTGCTTTTCTGCCAAAAGTTGTATCACCTGATGTCACATGCTGCATCTGAGAATTAGGCCCAGTGTTTGGAGCACAGCGAAGTGCAGGATTGTGCCTAGGCTGAGAGTGGTGCTAGACTCAAGGTCCAGGGATGCACCAGGGTCAAAAGCGAGATCAGAGTCCATCGACAAAGCAGAATCAGAGCCAGAGTCCAAGTCCATGCCAGAGGTCGTAGCCAGGTAGTCAGAGACCAAAGATCAGCCAAGTCGATGTCATTGTCAAGCCAGAATGCGGATACAGGCCGAAGGTCAAAGCCGGGTAGTCAACATCGGAGAGCTTGGGGAAGATCAGGAGGAGGAGGCAATGCTGGAGTGGGTCGGTGGAGGGCCTGGAGCGAGGCTAGAGAAGGGCAAGGAGAATACGGCACCAGGGTGGGTAGCCAACATCTGGAGCCAATAAGGGTCATGGCAAAGTCATAACCCCAGAGTCAAGCCAGAGTCAATAGCGAGGAACTGGAGGGCAGGGCAGGGCCGGGTGGTGCATGCAGGCGGGAACCAGGATGACTTATTGGTACTCCTAGGCACTGCCCACCTGGAGCCCTAGAGACCCCTCATCGAGGGACTCCCATCCTAGGAATAAAAGAAGGAGAGCAGGATGACAAAGATGTCACTGATGGTGGGCTCCAAGCCAAGGGGAGCTCCCACCCAGGCTGTGTGCCAGGACCCCATCACCCTCCTGTTCATTTCACGCTCACAGACCCCCTAGCAGGAGGGGAGAATAAAGAGCAGAAAGCGAAGGTGCCACTGGGGGAAAGGCCTGGGACCCCGTCCAGTTCCCAGATCTACGCCCAGGATTGTGTGACCAGGATCACAGCTCTTCCTCTGTGTCTCAGTCCCCACCTGCCAGATGGGGAGGATCCTTCCCTGCCCCAGGGTGCTAGCGGGGAGTTTCATTCCTGGCTGGGAAGGGTTCAGATACCAGGTGGTCAGACATTCACTGCGTCGGGATGACATGGGCCATGGGGAAGTCTAAGCAGTGATGACATGAGAGGGGCTCCAAGTCGGGCCACCCCTCCCAGACTGCAATGGCTACTGACGATAAACCCTGGCTCTGCGGATGCTCTCATTTCTTGCCAGCCCCTGATGCTTCTGAAACTGGCCTCTGGGCATGGGGGCAGGGACCGTATCTGGCCTGGCCCCAGTTCCAGGGGTCGGGGTGGGGCAGGGTGGTGAGAGCGTGGTGCTCGGCCTGGGTTTCTCTCAGTGCTGTGGGCTCTATGGACCCTCCCCCAGCCTGTCTCCTCCAGGCCCAGCGAGAAAGAGCAGTACCTGCCGCACAGAGTGGGAGCTTCTGAGCATGCGAAGGGGGGTCCTTCAAGGCTGTCCCACTGAGCACAGCCCCTGCAGCGCTTTGGGCACCTGGCGCAAGCACCAGATGTAGATCGTCGCTGTCACGTCCTCCTGCTGCAAGGGAACAAGAATCAGTCAGAGACTCGGACACCCATGGCAACGAAGGGCATTAACGGCACTGGGAGCCAGCAAAATTTCCACCCCAACCCTCCCCATGTCCGAGGGACGGATTCCCCCACCCATCCACCGAGATGAAATCTTCTCTCCTCTCTAGTGACCTCCAACCCCACTTCCACCATTGTGAAATGAACTCCTGCCCCCTTCCTCTCAATCCCCCCGTGAGAGCTGTTCTACCTCCCCACCCAGCTAGGGATTCAGCTCCGCTCCCCAGAATCCCTCAGCCACCCTTGCCCTCTTCAGATGAGGGGTTGGGAGGCTTTGGGCAGAAGTGCCGTGGGGTGAGAAGAAGTGGACACCTTTCCCCAAGGGACCCTCCCTGTCCTTAAGGTGATGCCATGGACAGTAGCTCTGGGGAATGAGGCACTTGAGCAGCCTCTGCTGACTGACTCCTCCAGTTCTCCCAGAGCAGGTGGTGGCTGGGATAACATGATACCAGAGCACTAGGAACCGTCCTGAGCCCCGGAGGGGGATGAAAGGCTCACAGAGGTGGCTAGGGAAGTTGGCAGTCCCTAGCATGAGCATGGCAGCGTGTCATGTTGATGTGACGCCTGTTAGGAAATAGCCTTGCTGGAGAGCTGGGTCTCCTCTGCTTTGAGCTGCTCAGGGGACAAGCTGGCACCTACCAATGGCATCTCCTTGGGTTCATCCTCTCCTTGCTCCCTGGTCAGCGATGGGGATGGGTTGGGAGTGTCCTTCTACGGCCTGGAGGTGAGAGGACCTGGGGATCACTCCCCAGTTGATCCTTCTTTGGTTACCTCGTCCCCGATCAGCTGGCTGGCTTCCCCCAGGAAGGAATATGTGAGCACCAGCCCAGCCAGGCTGACACGGATCTGGGGGTCGTGTATGGCCAGAAGCGCTGCCTGGAGGAAAGTTCTTCTTTGGCATCCAGTGAAGATGTGTCTAAAGACCTAAAACAAAGAGGACCAGAGCCCTTGGCAATTGCCCAGAACCAGGCTCCAAATCCCTCTAGCATCTCACCAGGTGGATACGAGTCCTGGGGCAGCCAACCTTTGGAGTCCCATGGACCAAGGAACCCCCTTCAGTTAGAGATTGCAGGTACGGAGGCCTCGAATCGCTCTTTCTGGAGCTGGATTCACCACAGGTGCCATGACATGCTGGGAACGTGTCTGCGTGCTCTGGAACCCAGCTCACAAAGACAACAAAGGTCCCCTACTGCTTCCAGCAGCGCTATCTGCCGCAGCTCACCCGCTAGAGGTTAGGGGTGTTTTAGATCTGCTTCCGTTCCCGCTCCTCACCCCACTGACATTCCCACGAGCCTCACATACAGTGCAGTGACTCCGCCCAGGAAA
The DNA here is from genome assembly GCF_965152275.1 of Natator depressus. Taxonomy (NCBI): domain Eukaryota; kingdom Metazoa; phylum Chordata; order Testudines; family Cheloniidae; genus Natator; species Natator depressus. The sequence continues at coordinate 9,343,866 of NC_134239.1, forward strand.
GGAGCTCGGTGTCTCTCACCCAATGCCCAGGGCAGGGGCAGGTTCTGCTCCCGGACTCACCACGGTGCTGGGCAAACTCCATACCCTGCCTGTGCTTCCAGGGGGTGCAGGGAATCCAATGAGGATCTGGTCCGGCACTAGCTGGTGTGAGCTTCCCAACTCACTGACCCACTGGCTCCCCTCTCAGACACTAGGGTGTCAGTCAGGGAGACAGTGAGCGGAGCCAGATCCCTGGAGATACAATCCTCCAATAACTCAACTCCCCAGGGGATCCCTTTTATGCCACATAACCATGGATCCATGCAACACACACAAGCCGGGGCCGTTAGTAAGGCTCCAAGCCAGGATCCTCAGCCTCTCGCACCCAAACACTGTCAGCTGGAAATAAGTAGCAGGCTCTTGCCCAGTATCCATGACACACTCACTGCAGGGGGAGGCATCTCCACACCTGAGCTGCTGCCATGCACTGCCGGAGAGTCCTTACCTCCCCCACCCTGGCCATGTTCCTGTAGGCCAGGCGCTCGGTGTCCTGGAGCCCGTCCCGACACCACAGCTCGCTCACCTCTCTGATGTTCAGCCCTGGGGGGAGAAAGACACAGCCATTGGGGAGGTTTGGCCTCCGGTTTCCATGCCTGTTTCCTTCGGTTCCCTTTGCTGGGTGAACACTGGCCTGAATCCTCGTGGCACCCATGGCCCAGTGGACTCGCAGCTTCCCCACCAGGCGGTTTAGTACCTTAGGGGGATTTGTCTCATTCATCACAGTAATCATGTGACCCTTACGGTCATTGTGCTCTGGGAGTGGGCGCCGGTTAATGGTGGCGTCTAATACTGAGAACCCCCCACCCCACGAAGTCAGGATCTGACCCTAGCTATCCAGCTGGTGACATCCTACAAGTTTTGCAAAAAGAAAAGGAGTACTTTTGGCACCTTACAGCCGAACAAATTTATTTACATTATTTATTTGCTCCAGCTCACTTCATTGGATGCATTCAAGTTTTGTGTCCATCCCCTGTCCATCCCCTGTGGTTCCTGCCCCTGCCCTCATGATGGGCTCTTTCCCTCCATGTGTCTCAATAGCTCCATTCCTGACCCCTCCCCAGTTGGCAACCCCATGGGTGGGCTGATTACCCTGGGGTGGGGAACAGAGCTGGGCTCTGAGATAAAGCAGCCAGTTTCCTGGGCACTTTATTTCTCTTCCCCTCTCCCTGAATTAGGGAGATGAGTGTGAATCATTACCTAAGTTGGGGTCGGTCTCAGAGGAGGGGGTTTCTTTCTGTAGGGTCCCATTGCCCAGCAAGTGGGGGGCCCCCAAAGCCCCGGGGACTTGTTTCTCTTGGGGTCCCTCTGCCCCTCTGCAGTTGGTCTAAAAGGAGAGGCCTTAGTTGTAAAGGCGTCCCAATGGCCAGCTGGAGCTAGTCTCCAGGGGGTTCGCTTCAATGGTGTCCCATTGTCCAGTTGGGTTTCTTACCTCTCTTCTGCAGGAGGAGGCTGTACAGCCAATAAACCCCACCCCTGGCTTGCCGGCTGATGTCGTCGGCTGGGTCCGATATGTAGAGACCCAGCTGCAGCACAAAGTGGCCCGCCTTGGGTAAGTTGGAGGAGCAATGGTGGAAGGAGGAGGAGAGGGGAATCCATCAACAGTCTCTCTCCAGCTCTCCAGCTCCCCTGGGCCAGAGCTCTGCTCCCATCCATCTGTAGGAGGCGCTGGGGGAGCTTGGAGGAAAGGGACCAGGGCAAGGGCCCTGTATGAGCTCTCGCTGCCGAGCTGCTCCAGAATAAAGAGGGACCTGAGGCCAGGCACGGCCCTACCAGCCAGTGGCCTATGGAATGCGGCTGTCCCTTACGGACCCAGGGGGAACTATGTAGCCAGGGGATGAGGAACTTGACTCAAGCATAATTGAGACTCAGTTCTGACTCTGCCTCCCCATGGGGGCCCTCTCTATTTACAACCCTGCAGCGGCTCGTCCCACAGCCTTTCAGAGCCAGCCCTGACTATGCAGATGTTGGGGTCAAAGGTCACTTACGTCAAATCCGGGGAGGGTGGTGGCGAATCGGAGCTAGTATGGCCCTAGCTCTCTCCTGGGTCATTTTGGAGTGGAGCCAGAAATGGACGTGCTGCGGGAGAAGGAGGCAGGGGAGAGTCAGCGCGCAGGCGTATATGCTCTACAAACAAGCCTCTCCCCATCCCCAAGGGGCTGAGACCATGTGCTCAGGGGGTCATAGCTGACCCCTGCTTGCAGGGTTTGAAAAGGGGGTTCATGACACTGCCCACGTCTTGCTGGGCACAAGATGTCATTGTCTCTCCAGGCTGGGACAAGATTCGGCCTTGGGGCTGATCTATTTGCTCTGAACCCCTGATCCATGAACAGCACATCAGGATGAAGACACATGCCCTGGACCCCCAGACCCCAGCTGCAGAGGCCTTGGTAGGATGGATGGAGCGGCCGTGAGGACAATCCCTCCGGAAACTGCCGTGTCCCTAGGACAGAAGAGCTGATTCCCTGAGGCTCCTCCTGTATCTCAGGGTCTTCCTCGAAAGGAGCCAGTAACTTTTCTCAGAGGCCCATGTCCTACATCTCACAGGGGTTTCAATCTCTGGTGATCGCTGTTAGTGCTTAATGCAACCATGCAGAGCGTTGGCTGACAGTCCCAGCTCCTTCCCTCTGCACTGACGGCTCTGGTAATGTGTGGACGACAAGATCCAAGCTGGGAGGACACAATGGAAACATGGCTCTTCTAGTCTCTCCTTTGCAGCCCTCCCACAGGGTTCAGGGGAAATTTCGCCCCAGACCCTCCCATTCTGTTCACCTCCAAGAGGTGCTGCAGCTTGTCCGTGGTGGGGGTCTCTGTCAGCAGGCCCCTGAACTTGGTGTCCAGGCTCCGTAAATAGGTCCTGTGCAGAGCCTGCAAAAAGAGGGAGCACCCTCAACCATGGGATCTGGGGCTACCGCAGAGAGGGGACAATCGGGGGCGGGGTTTCTCCGGGGAGCCATGGCAAGAGCCAAAAGGCACTTCCTGGCCTCTCCCATTCACCTCACTGCAGGGACACTGAGCAAGAGTTCATGGCCAGATGCCTGCTGGCTCCTCAATCCTTGCCCTTAGCTGTTCTCTGCGCAGGGCCTGGTACCCAGCAGAGTATGGAGCAGCCAAACCGCAATGGGTGGGAGGTAGGATCCCCGGGTGGGAGAGTCCGGGCAGCAGAGCAGAGAGTGAGGAGAAGAGGGAAGCCTGGGATCAGCCAGAAGGGCTAACGCAATCCCCTCTGGAGGGAAGGGGCCCTCCCTGCCAGTTTGTGTCCGCCCCCCTCCCCTGCCCCTCCTGGGCCTGTTCCCAGCTCTGCCCACCCCTCCCCTATTCTCAGCAGCTCCATCAAACCGAGGGAGCAGGGACCAGAGGCCGCTCTTGCTCCTGGGACAGAGAAGTAGGATCAGGACCTACCCGGAAGTGTGTGGTGTCCTGCCCCGTGCCCATGGTGAAGACGCCGTGGAGAACAGCCCGTAGGAGGCGGGATTCCAGCTCCAGGGCAAGCGGCGGCTTCAGTTTGCTGGCAGGAGAGAGGAGCCCGTGTTACACTTTGCAGCACGAGAGTGGTGCTGGCACTGCCATGGGCACGACCCCCCTCCACTGCAGTGATCCCCTCCCTACGGCCACTCGAACGTTACTGGAGTGAAATCTACCCCCCAGCCAGGAAAGAGGGGACGTTCCCGCCTCCTTTGCTGGGGGATGCGAACAGCCAGAACTTGGGATAACGTAGGCCGGGGAGTATCTGTGACTCCCAGCTCTGGGCCCGATCAGCACCAGGGTTAGGGCAGCTGGAAGGGAGGGTCTTGGTACTTGAGGCTGCAAACCGCGGCCATGGAGCTGGAGATGATGGAGGTTGGCTGGGACTCCATGGGGAGATTTTCAATCAGCTCCTGAGAGACCCCAAGGAGACAAAACCGCGTGTGAGATTCAGGCCCCGCAGACCCACAGGCGCTTCCCAGGGAGGAGGCCAAAGTGCTCTGCAGAAACAGCCAGTGTCACCCCACCCACAACCAGCTGGGCCCCCCATTCCTCCCATCCATCAAACTTCCTCCTTCCGGGGGTGGAAGCTGGTTAAAGGAACCCCGATATTTTCCGTCATTTCCATTGCACAGCTCCAGTAGGGGTATCCCCAGGCCAGGCTCATGTAGTGAGGCCCTGGTTCACACCTTGTTGTGTGATGTGTCCCTTGTTGCATACGGGCCACTTACTTGCGGAGAGCCTGCTTTTCTGCCAAAAGTTGTATCACCTGATGTCACATGCTGCATCTGAGAATTAGGCCCAGTGTTTGGAGCACAGCGAAGTGCAGGATTGTGCCTAGGCTAAGAGTGGTGCTAGACTCAAGGTCCAGGGATGCACCAGGGTCAAAAGCGAGAGCAGAGTCCATCGACGAAGCAGAATCAGAGCCAGAGTCCAAGTCCATGCCAGAGGTCGTAGCTGGGTAATCAGAGACCAAAGATCAGCCAAGTCGATGTCATTGTCAAGCCAGAGTGTGGATACAGGCCGAAGGTCAAAGCCGGGTAGTCAACATCGGAGGGCTTGGGGAAGATCAGGAGGAGGAGGCAATGCTGGAGTGGGTCGGTGGAGGGCCTGGAGCGAGGCTAGAGAAGGGCAAGGAGAATACGGCACCAGGGTGGGTAGCCAACATCTGGAGCCAATAAGGGTCGTGACAAAGTCATAACCCCAGAGTCAAGCCAGAGTCAACAGCGAGGAACTGGAGGGCAGGGCAGGGCCGGGTGGTACATGCAGGCGGGAACCAGGATGACTTATTGGTACTCCTAGGCACTGCCACCTGGAGCCCTAGAGATCCCTCATCGAGGGACTCCCATCCTAGGAATAAAAGAAGGAGAGCAGGATGACAAAGATGTCACTGACGGTGGGCTCCAAGCCAAGGGGAGCTCCCACCCAGGCTGTGTGCCAGGACCCCATCACCCTCCTGTTCATTTCACGCTCACAGACCCCCTAGCAGGAGGGGAGAATAAAGGGCAGAAAGCGAAGGTGCCACTGGGGGAAAGGCCTGGGACCCCGTCCAGTTCCCAGATCTACCCCTAGGATTGTGTGACCAGGATCACAGCTCTTCCTCTGTGTCTCAGTCCCCACCTGCCAGATGGGGAGGATCCTTCCCTGCCCCACGGTGCTAGCAGGGAGTTTCATTCCTGGCTGGGAAGGGTTCAGATACCAGGTGGTCAGACATTCACTGCGTCGGGGTGACACGGGCCATGGGGAGGTCTAAGCAGTGATGACATGAGAGGGGCTCCAAGTCGGGCCACCCCTCCCAGACTGCAATGGCTACTGACGATAAACCCTGGCTCTGCGGATGCTCTCATTTCTTGCCAGCCCCTGATGCTTCTGAAACTGGCCTCTCGGCATGGGGGCAAGGACCGTATCTGGCCTGGCCCCAGTTCCAGGGGTCGGGGTGGGGCAGGGTGGTGAGAGCGAGGTGCTCGGCCTAGGTTTCTCTCAGTGCTGTGGGCTCTATGGTCCCTCCCCCAGCCTGTCTCCCCCAGGCCCAGTGAGAAAGAGAAGTACCTCCCGCAGGGAGTGGGAGCTTCTGAGCATGCAAAGGGGGGTCCTTCAAGGCTGTCCCACTGAGCACAGCCCCTGCAGCGCTTTGGGCACCTGGCGCAAGCACCGGATGTAGATCGTCGCTATCACATCCTCCTGCTGCAAGAGAACAAGGATCAGTCAGAGACGCGGACACACATGGCAACGAAGGGCATTAACGGCACTGGAAGCCAGCAAAATTTCCACCCCAACCCTCCCCACGTCCGAGGGACGGATTCACCCACCCATCCACCGAGATGAAATCTCGTCTCCTCTCTAGTGACCTCCAACCCCACTCCCACCATTGTGAAATGAACTCCTGCCCCCTTCCTCTCAATCCCCCCGTGAGAGCTGTTCTACCTCCCCACCCAGCTAGGGATTCAGCTCCGCTCCCCAGAATCCCTCAGCCACCCTTGCCCTCTTCAGATGAGGGGTTGGGAGGCTTTGGGCAGAAGTGCCGTGGGGTGAGAAGAAGTGGACACCTTTCCGCAAGGGCCCTCCCCGTCCTTAAGGTGACGCCATGGACAGTAGCTCTGGGGAATGAGGCACTTGAGCAGCCTCTGCTGACTGACTCCTCCAGTTCTCCCAGAGCAGGTGGTGGCTGGGATAACATGATACCAGAGCACTAGGAACCGTCCTGAGCCCCGGAGGGGGATGAAAGGCTCACAGAGGTGGCTAGGGAAGTTTACAGTCTCTAGCATGAGCATGGCAGCGTGTCATGTTGATGTGACGCCTGTTAGGAAATAGCCTTGCTGGAGAGCTGGGTCTCCTCTGCTTTGAGCTGCTCAGGGGACAAGCTAGCAGCTATCAATGGCACCTCCCTGGGTTCATCCTCTCCTTGCTCCCTGGTCTGCGAATGGGGATGGGTTGGGAGTGTCTTTCTATGGCCCGGAGGTGAGAGGACCTGGGGATCCCTCCCCAGTTGATCCTTCTTTGGTTACCTCGTCCCCTATCAGCTGGCTGGCTTCTCCCAGGATGGAGTATGTGAGCACCAGCCCAGCCTGGCTGGCACGGATCAGGGGGTCGTGTATGGCCAGAAGCTCCGCCTGGAGGAAAGTTCTTCTCTGGCCTCCAGTGAAGACGTGTCCGAAAACCTAAAACACAGAGGACCAGAGCCCTTGGCAATTGCCCAGAACCAGGCTCCAAATCCCTCTAGCATCTCACCAGGGGGATACGAGTCCTGGGGCAGCCAACCTTTGGAGTCCCATGGACCAAGGAACCCCCTTCGGTTAGAGATTGCAGGCACGGAGGCCTTGAATTGCTCTTTCTGGAGCCGGATTCACCGCAGGTGCCATGACATGCTGGGAACGTGTCTGCGCGCTCTGGAACCCAGCTCACAAAGACAACAAAGGTCCCCTACTGCTTCCAGCAGCGCTATCTCCTGCAGCTCACCCGCTAGAGGTTAGGGGTGTTTTAGATCTGCTTCCGTTCCTGCTCCTCACCCCACTGACAATCCCACGAGCCTCACATACAGTGCAGTGACTCCGCCCAGGAAAGGAGCTCGGTGTCCCTCACCCAATGCCCAGGGCAGGGGCAGGTTCTGCTCCAGGACTCACCACGGTGCTGGGCAAACCCCATACCCTGCCTGTGCTTCCAGGGGGTGCAGGGAATCCAATGAGGGTCTGGTCCGGCACTAGCTGGTGTGAGCTTCCCCACTCACTGACCCACTGGCTCCCCTCTCAGACACTAGGGTGTCAGTCAGGGAGACAGTGAGTAGAGCCGGATCCCTGGAGATACAATCCTCCGTTAACTCAACCCCCCAGGGGATCCCTTTTATGCCACATAGCCATGGATCCATGCAACACTCACAAGCCGGGGCCGTTAGCAAGGCTCCAAGCCAGGATCCTCAGCCTCTCGCAGCCGAACGCTGTCAGCTGGAAATAAGTAGCAGGCTCTTGCCCTGTATCCATGACACACTCACTGCAGGGGGAGGCAGCTCCACACCTGAGCTGCTGCCATGCACTGGCGGAGAGTCCTTACCTCCCCCACCCTGGCCATGTTCCTGTAGGCCAGGCGCTCGGTGACCTGGAGCCCGTCCCGACACCACAGCTTGGTCGCCTCTTTGATGTTCAGTCCTAGGGGAGAAAAACACACCCATTGGGGAGGTTTGGCCTCCAGTTTCCGTGCCTGTTTCCTTCGGTTCCCTTTGCTGGGTGAACACTGGCCGGGAGCCTCGTGGCACCCATGGCCCAGTGGACTCGCAGGTTCCCCACCAGGCGGTTTAGTACCTGTAGGGGGATTTGTCTCATTCATCACAGTAATCATGTGACCCTTACGGTCATTGTGCTCTGGGAGTGGGCGCCTGTTAACGGTGGCGTCTAATACTGAGAACCCCCTCCACCCACTGACGTCAGGATCTGGCCCTAGCTATCGAACTGGTGACATCCTACAAGCTTTGTGTCCAACCCCTGTGGTTCCTGCCCCTGCCCTCATGATGGGCTCTTTCCCTCCATGTGTCTCAATAGCTCCATTCCTGACCCCTCCCCAGTTGGCAGCCCCGTGAGTGGGCTGATTTCCCGGGGATGGGGAACAGAGCTGGGCTCTGAGATAAAGCAGCCAATTTCCTGGCACTTTATTTCTCTTCCCCTCTCCCTGAATTAGGGAGATGAGTGTGAATCATCACCTAAGCTGGGGTCGGACTCAGAGGAGGGGGCTTCTTTCTGTAGGGTCCCATTGCCCAGCAAGGGGGGCCCCCAAAGCAAGTGCCTTGTTTCTATTGGGGTCCCTCTGCCCTTCTGGAGTTGGTCTAAAACGAGAGCCCTTAGTCGTATCGCGTCCCAATGGTCCAGCTGTAGCTAGTCTCCAAGGGGCTCACTTCTATGGCGTCCCATTGTCCAGCTGGGTTTCTTACCCCTCTTCTGCAGCAGGAGGCTGTACAGCCAATAAACCCCGCCCCTGGCTTGCCGGCTGATGTCGTCAGCTGGGTCCAATATGAAGAGACCCAGCTGCAGCACAAAGTCGCCCGCCTTGGGGAAGTCGGAGGATCTCTGGTGGAAGGAGGAGGAGAGGGGAATCAATGAACAGTCTCCCTTCAGCTTTCCAGCTCCCCTGGGCCAGAGCTCTGCTCCCATCCATCTGTAGGAGGCGCTGGGGGAGCTTGGAGCAGAGGGACCAGGGCAAGGGCCCTCTATGAGCACTCGCTGCTACCAGAATAACAAGGGCCCTGAGGCCAGGCATGGCCCTACCAGCCAGTGGCCTATGGAATGCGGCTGTCCCTTACGGACCCAGGGGGAACCACATAGCCAGGGGATGAGGAACTTGACTCAAGCATAGTTGAGGCTCAGTTCTGACTCTGCCTCCCCACTGGGGCCCTCTCTACAACCCCTGCAGCGGTTCGTCCCACAGCCATTCAGAGCCAGCCCTGCCTATGCAGATGCTGGGGGTCAAAGGTCACTTACATCAAATCCGGGGAGGGTGGTGGCGAATTGGAGCAGGGCAGCGCTGCTCCGTATGGCCCTAGCTCTCCGCTGGGTCTTTTCGGAGTGGAGCTAGAAATGGATGTGCTGCAGGAGAAGGAGGCAGGGGAGAGTCAGCGCGCAGGCCTACAGGCTCTACAAATGAGCCTCTCCCCATCCCCAAGTGGCTGAGACCTTGTGCTCAGGGGGGAATAGCTGACCCCTGCTTGCAGAGCTTGAAAAGGGAGTTCATGATACTGCCCACATCTTGCTGGGCACAAGCTGTCATTGTCTCTCCAGGCTGGGACAATGTTCGGCCTTGGGGCTGGTCTATTTGCTCTGAACCCCTGATCCATGAACAGCACATCAGGATGAAGGCACATGCCCTGGGCCCCCTGACCCAGGTGCAGAGGCCTTGGTAGAATAGATGGAGCAGCCTGTGACGACAATCCCTCCGGAAACTGCTGTGTCCCTAGGACAGAAGAGCTGATTCCCTGAGGCTCCTCCTGTATCTCAGGGTCTCCCTCGAAAGGAGCCAGTGACTTTTCTCAGAGGCCCATGTCCTACATCTCACAGGGGTTTCAGTCTCCGGTGCTCACTGTTAGTGCTTAATGCAACCATGCGGAGCTCTGGCTGACAGTCCCAGCTCCTTCCCTCTGCACTGACGGCTCTGGGAACATGTGGCCGGCAGGGTCCAAGCTGGGAGGACACAGTGGAAACATGGCTCTTCTAGTCTCTCCTTTGTAGCCCTCCCACAGGGTTCAGGGGAAATTTCGCCCCAGACCCTCCCATTCTGCTCACCTCCAATGGGGTGAGCTTGTCCGTGGTGTGGGTCTCTGTCAGCAGGCCCCTGAACATGGTGTCCAGGCTCTGTAAATAGGTCTTGTGCAGAGCCTGCAAAAAGAGGGAGCACCCTCAACCGTGGGATCTGGGGCTACCCCAGACAGGGGACAACTGGGGAGGGGTTTCTCTGGGGAGCCATGGCAAGAGCGAAAAGGCACTTCCTGGCCTCTCCTATTCACCTCACTGCAGGAACACTGAGCAAGAGTTCATGGCCAGATGCCTGCTGGCTCCTCAATCCTTGCCCTTAGCTGTTCTCTGCGCAGGGCCTGGTACCCAGCAGAGTATGGAGCAGCCAAACCGCAATGGGTGGGAGGTAGGATCCCCAGGAGAATCCAGGCAGCAGAGCAGAGAGTGAGGAGAAGAGGGAAGTCTGGGATCAGCCACAAGGGCTAACGCAATCCCCTCTGGAGGGAAGGGGCCCTCCCTGCCAGTTTGTGTCCACCCCCCTCCCCCGCCCCTCCTGGGCCTATTCCCAGCTCTGCTCACCCCTTCCCTATTCTCAGCAGCTCCATCAAACCGAGGGAGCAGGGACCAGAGGCCGCTCTTGCTCCTGGGACAGAGAAGTAGGATCAGGACCTACCCGGAAGTGGGTGGTGCCCTGCCCCGTGCCCATGGTGAAGACGCCATGGAGAACAGCCCATATGAGGCAGGATTCCAGCTGCAGGGCAAGCAGCGGCTTCAGTTTGCTGGCAGGAGAGAGGAGCCCGTGTTACACTTTGCAGGATGAGAGTGGTGCTGGCACTGCCTTGGACACGACCCCTCTCCCCTGTAGTGATCCCCTCCCTACGGCCACTCGAACGTTACTGGAGTGAAATCACCCCCCAGCCAGGAAAGAGGGGACGTTCCCGCCTCCTCTGCTGGGGGATGCGAACAGCCAGAACTTGGGGTAACGCAGGCCGGGGAGGATCTGTGACTCCCAGCTCTGGGCCCGATCAGCACCAGGGTTAGGGCAGCTGGATGGGAGGGTCATGGTACCTGAGGCTGCAAACCTCGGCCATGGAGCTGGAGACGATGGAGGTTGGCTCGGACTCCATGGGGAGATTTTCAAGCAGCTCCTGAGAGACACCAAGGAGACAAAACCGCGTGTGAGATTCAGGCCCCGCAGACCCACAGGCGCTTCTCAGGGAGGAGGCCAAAGTGCTCTGCCGAAACAGCCAGTGTCACCCCACCCCCAACCAGCTGGTCCCCCCATTCCTCCCATCCATCAAACTTCCTCCTTCCTTCCCCCTCTCCCACCCAATTCCTCCCTCCCCTCAGCCTCAGCTGCTCCTCCGGCCTCACAATTCCTCCACTGCCAGCTCCCCATCAGTGTCAGAATTTCCCCCTTCCCTGCTCCCCAGCCCGCAGCCCCAGGAAGCCCTGTCCTCTGCTCCCCCCTCCGGCCCCACTAACTCGTCCTGCCATGTCTGGCTCCCTCGCTCCAGGGACCAGGCACGGGGTCCCACTCACCGCAGTGCTCTCCACCAGGGCCGCTTTGGAGAAGTGCAGCTCCAGAGTGTATCACCCCTGCTTCTGTGTGGAGAAGCACAGACTTGGGACAGCATGGAGGAAGCGGAGCTTTTGGCCCTGTCCTGCACCCACTAGGAGTGGGATGGGGGAAGAGAGAGAGAGAAAGCCTGTTAGGTAGGGACCTCCCTGTCCCACCCAAACCAGCTCCAGGGCTCAGGATCTCCATGGGGTTGGACAGGGAAAGCCCCCCATCTTCCCGAAACCACAGTGTCGCCCTGCACAGACAGGGGTTGTAACTGGGACCGTGTCACCGGGGAGCGGACACCTTGGCCTGTGTGGGACAAACGCCTCCACTTTGGGGTACAGGATAACAGAGGAGAAGTGCCCCCCATTGGGTGATGGATTATCTGGGACAAGACCCCCCTGCATGGGTGGGGATGGAAGAAGGGGTAGGACAGACTCGGGGGCAGCACAGCTGGGGGAGTTTTGTACCTCAGCTCTGCCCCGGAGGTGCTGCTGGATGACCCTGATGGTGGCTTGTTCAGGGGACACATCCTCCTCCTCCACCTCCTCCAGCTGGGCACTGGGGGTCTCTGCACTGGGGAGGGAAGGAGAAAGGATCATTTATGCTGCTGCTGGGGGGATGCAGTGGAGAGAAAAGGCTCCATGTTCCTCCTCCTCTGCAAGGAGCCCCATGGCAGAGAGGGCCCCACCCTGCCCCTCCCAGAGACACCCTCAGCCCCATCAGCCACAGGGACCTGTGGCAGTCAGCCCCCACCCCCATCATCAGGAAAGGCTGGAGCTCCCCGCGACTCCGCGCAGCATGCCCTGCCGCAGGGTGTCAGTGGGGCTCCCGTGGCTCAGTCCTGGTGCCTTGGCGAGCCCCCCACCGCCCCCATCCTCCTCCCGTTCCCCTGGGTCTCCCCTCACCTGCACAGAGGGAGCCTTCAGCCTCAGGGCTGTCAGACCCCACGGAGGGGCTGCTGGCCCTTCGGGAGTAGGCAGAGCAGCTGGTGTTGGTGCCAGAGTTGCCCAGCTCCTGCTCTGGGCCAGCTGGGGGCTGCTCAGTGGCCAGGCTGGTGGGTGGCTCCCGCTGGGCCCTGGGGTGCGGCTCCTAGCTCCTCTGCTTCCTGTGAAGGAAGCCCCAGAGCCGTCTTGTCCGGCTCCCGCCCGCTCCTGGGTCCCTCCGGCATAGCATCACCCTGGGCCACCTCCATTTGGGCCCAAAGAGGCCTCAGGGCCTGTTATGGGAGCTGGTGTCTAACTCCTCCTCCAGAAAGCCAGGGAGCTCCGCGGGGACAGAGGGGCCGCTCTCCTCCTGGGCAAGCCGGCCACTTCTTCCCACTGGCTCCGGAGCCACCTGCCCGGCCTTCCTCCTCAGCATCCGCCTCAGCCGCTGCATCCTGGGACTGAGTGGGGAGCAGCCATGAGTCTGGGCTCAAGGCAGCTGCTCATTAACAGGCCGGCCTGATCCCGTGCCCACTTCCCCTCCGCTGAGGCAATTCCTCCTCACCGCACACCCCACCCCAGGGCATGGGGGCTGCCGTCCACACCCACTGGCAGCAGGTCACAGCACAGGCTGCTCCCAACGCTCCCCCTCACCACTGGGGCCCTGTGACACCGGGGGAGTCTCATCCTTTCAGAGCAGTGGGGCTCTCCGTTAGTTTGGACAAGCAGCTCCCTCCACCCCTCCAGGCCCCGCTCCCTCCCCGGCCAGGGAAAGAGCAGCACCTGGATAGTCCCCAGCAAAAGTTCACAAGGGGCGAATCCGAGGAGGCAGGAGTTGCCCTGAGTTCCCACTGATTTCACTGATTGGGGGTGGGGGTGTTCAGCTCCTGGCAGGTTCTGCCTTCTCCAAAGACTCTCGATATAGGGAACCATCTCCGACAAGGGAAGGGCTGGGAGCCGTGTTGATGGGCCATTCCCCCCACACTGGGGATGGCTCTGGAGAACTCCACTCACTTGCTCTAGATGGCATGGAGCTGGGTGGCAGATGCTCACTGATGGTCCGTAATTTGTGGTCCACCTCGATCTCCCACACCCAGGTGGGCTGGAAAGGGTGCTGCACAATGCCCTGCCAGCAGGGCAGGGGGTAGAAGCCAGGAGATGGAAAGTGGCTGTGAAAACAAGACGATGTTTTATTGCCAGGGGATGGATGGATCAGCCCCACTGATGGAAACAGAGGCCTGGGCAGGAGAAGCCACTGCCTCAGGGTCGCACTGGGAGTCAGGGATAGAGCCGGGGATGGAGCCCAGGAGTCCTTTGTCCAGGCTCCCGCACTAACCACTAGAGGATCACTCCCTTCCAGCGCTGGGACGTGCCAGCGGGCCTCGATTCCCAGTCTCCCTGGCTCTGAGTGTGACCTGTTGTAGTGACTGAGGCAGGGGTTGGGAGTCAGGACTCCTGGCTTTCATTGGTGGTTTTCCTCGATTGCCCGTCTCCCTGGCTCTGAGTGTGACCTATGGAGGGGCTGGAATCTTCATCCTTAGAGATTTTTAAGGCCCAGCTTGACCAAAAAAAAAAAAAAAAATCATCTATTTAAAATTAAATTTGAAATTAACAACCTTTGTTAAGGGTGAAATTTATGACAATCTGAAAAATAACATTAAGTGGAACATGTTTACTGCCGAGTTTTTAGACAGTCACACCACTGACGTGATATCTAAGGACCTGGAAGCAAAGTTAGTTGAAATGCTAACCCAGCTTTGGACAGAAGTAGCTTCCTTGAAAGGTGCAGAAAATATTTTCTTCATTTCAGTTTACTCAAATAGTTCAGTTAAAAAACAAAACAAAACCCAAAAACTGTTTTTAAATTTACATTTTAAAAATCCAGTTTAAATTAAAAAAAAATCCCTTTGGGGGGTTTTTGGTTTTGAAATAGCCATTGATAGGTATTCACCTTGATTTTAGACCTACTTCAATCGAGAGAGAATCATAAACTGCCCATATTCTATTAAAGGAGAGATGGCAGCAAAATTCATCATACCAGTAATTTGTTGTGTCTTTTTGCTCAGTCTTAAACAAACAAGTGTCTGAAACTCTAGTTAGTCTCTTTTATGGAGGCCCAGCTAAGAGGTGGTGGGAGGGGCAGGAATGCTGTCTCCCTCCCTGAACCAGTATCAATTGCACAGGATATTGCCACAAAACCTACATTTTATTGACAAATCATCTCAGCCATTCCTCTTCTGCGCTTCCTGTTTTATAATCTTCAAATCTACAAAACCTTCCCCTTGACAGTCGCTGCCCAGGGGTTGCTGCGGGCAGAGGAACCTGAGCGGTAACACTGTGACCTCAGCGGTAACTCGGCCACCTGTCGCTCACTGACTCCACTAACGCTGAGCCTAAACCCTGACCCTGTGGCCTGCCTTGGGCATCGCTCCCACTGAAACCTGCAGGCTCATTTGCTGACTTATGCAAATCACCCGTGGAGAGTCAGCATTGACTGGCTGAATTAACTCCCAAGTCACAACGCCCTTCAGCTTCCAGCACCAATGTAAGGGGTACAGTGTGGAAATCAGGCTTTTCTGGCGGTGTTGTTTTCCAATTGTCACCAAAATCAACAAGGTTCTTCCCACTGATGCCTAGAAATTCCCTGAAATTTTGGAATGAATTGGATGTAGCCTTCCAAAATTATGGCCTTCCAGACAGACAAAGAAATGCCGTTGAATTGAGCCTTGGGCCTCACTGCACTCAGCTAAGAGTGCCTGAGTCTCCTCCCTATTAACTCAGCAATAGCCCCCCACTTGGCCGATCAGTGTGGAGACTCTCAGGCCTGGAGGCCGAGCATTCTCTACAGAGGGGCAAAAGCCAGCACTAGTCCTGGCAGGAGAGCACAATGGTGGAGATCAGTATCAGCGTAGAGTTCCAGCCCCACCTCTTTGTGAAGGTCTCCTACAATGACAGCTGGAGCACAGCCTCACCCTCCCCAGGAAGAAGAGCAGCAGAAAGAAATGGAAGAAGAGAAAAGCGAAGAAGACACGACTTGATGAGACAAGAGGGAAGGAGGAAGAGAGAAGCAAAAAGGGACAAATTCCAAATGCCCCCAGCGAGTCTCAGATTCATAAATTCCAAGCCCAGATGGAACCTCTCAGCTCTGACTTTCTGTTTCACAGCAGCCATAGAACTCCCTCAAAATAATTCCCACAGAAATTAGAGCAGATTTTTTTTAGAAAAACACCTAATCTTGATTTAAAAAAGGGCAGTTGTGGAGGATCCAGCACAACCCTCGGTGAATTGCTCCAAATCCTGAGGTTAAAAATGCTCGCCTTATTTCTATTGTGAATTGGTCTAGCTTCAACTTCCAGCCACTGTCTGCTTATAACCTTTATCTGCTAAAGTGAAGAGCCCATTAGTAAATATTTATTCCCTTCGGCTCATCCTTAACCTTCTCTTTGATTGAGCTCCTGTAGTCTGTCAGCACCAGGCATGTGTTCTAATCCTTTCATCATTCATGTGGCTCTTCTGTGGACCCTCTCCAATTGATCAGCATCTGTCTCAAATTGTGGACACCAGAAATGGACACAATATTCCAGGAGTGGCTGCACCAGTGCCCAGTACAGAGAGATATGGAACCTCTCTGCTTCTACCTGAGAAGCTGCTAGGATAGAGTCCCCCATCTTGTACAGAGAGCCTGTATTTTTTCTTACCTTCTACACAGATGATGATTTCTTTCAATAAAATCCACACAGAAATGCAAAAAATCCCAGAGAATCTCCTCCACCCCAATCCGCTCCTGGTCCTGACCGAGAGACCGTGAGATGGAGGCTTCCTGCAGCAAGGCTACAAGGGTCTCTGAGGTTCCCCCTGCCCCACATCCCTGTCCTGCCGGGCTGTTGTCAAGGGAGCTCTGTGAGGTCACAGCTGCCTCATCACCTTTGCCCAATAGGCTGAGTTCCTGCCAAAGGCCTGTGTGAAGTCACTGCCACGCTCACCTTTCCCTTGCAGGACTGATGTCTGCCCCTGGCCAGCCCGGTTGGATGATTGAGCTGCACCCCGGATCACCCCACTTGCTCATTATTGATTCTGGGGAGCAAGCAGGCCATCCAGTAAAACAGCAGAGCAAGTTCCTCACCCCACCCTGAGTTTTCCATACAGACATAGATTGTGAAACAATTCAGTCTCCTAATCCGGCCTCTATTTCACCAGCTATGAAATGTCACACACTTACCACCATATTAAGCCCAATTGCTTGAAATTCACTAAAAGGCACCTTCCAGAATGGTAACCAGTTGTGATGTGAGGATACCAGGAAACAGAGAATCCACCTCTTCCCTGGGTAATTTATTCCAGTGGTTAGTCTCCGTCACTGTCAAAAATGTGTGCCTTACTTCTCATTTGAATTTCTCTGGCTTCAACTGACAGCCCTTGGTTCTTGTTGTGCCTTTCTTGGCTAGATCGAATTAGCCCTGCCCCGTGAAATCCGATCTCTCTGTCGTGGTGGGAGCCCCCAGCCAGGAGCACCCCAGCAGGGGCCTCCTAGCTGTTTGTCTGCCGGGCTGGGGACATCAGATGTACCAGAGTCATGCAGGTGTGAGTGCACGGCATCAACCCGGCATTGGGTTCAGGGGTTTGGCTTTGACAACTTGTGCTCCAGCCACGTCTCTGGGTGCCCGGGCTCAGGGCTTCTTACCCTGTGGCTGCAGCCAGGGCTGGGGTGATGAGCTCAGAACTTTCATGCCCCTCCCCTCTCCTGTCGGCACTCTGGGTGCCTGGGCTTAGGGCTTCTGCCCGGCATCTACAGCTGGGGCTCGGGGCTTCCCTTGCATTTCCTTCTGGGGCTCAGGGGTCCATTTCTCTGGATGACCCCAAATTGGCCCTTGCGTTAATTTGCCAGGGGACTAGTAGGTAGGAGCCCCAGCTGAGGTGCTCTCAGCAGCAGGGACCCACCCGCACATCTTCCAACCTCCTCTAACTTCAGAAAGATTGTTGGCTGCTGCCCTCAGAGCCCAGGTCTGAAGGCAACACAGAAGTGAGCAGGCAATGCTGTGACCCCCCTACAAGAACCTCTGAATTCCCCCACGATCCCATTTTGGTCAGGACCCCCCGCCAAACGAAATGTCATTGAGACGGACGTGTTCCCAAGGTATGTGTCCATTTCAAGGAATCAACATTTCCCAGCTGAAAAAAATGTTCTTCTGGAAAACGTTGAATGGTTTTCAGAGGGGCAGCCGCGTTCCTCTGTATCAGCAAAACGACGGGGAGTCCTTGGGGCACCTTAGAGACTAACACATTGATTTGGGCATAAGCTTCCGTGGGCCAGAACCCACTTCATCAGATGCATGGAGTGGCAAATACAGTAGCAGGTATAAAGACACAGCACAGGAAAGGATGGGCGTGGCCTTACCAAGTGGGAGGTCAGTCTAACGAGACAATTCAGTTAGGAGTAGGATACCAAGGGAGGAAAAAATCACTTTTCTCGTGGTAATGAGGGTGGCCCATTTCGAACAATTGACAAGAAGTTGTGAGTAACAGTAGGGGGACATTAGTATGGGCGAAGTTAGGACTTTTGGCTTCAGAATTTTATTTTGTTTTTTTATGAGATTGTGTCTTTTATGTTTTGTGGCACACAAGCAGAGAAGTTAGAGAAAACATAAAATATTCTTGCGGGAAGTTTGCAATGTCTTGCTAATTTGTTTCTTAAGACCAGAACAATAACACAGAAGAACCCAAAAATCAGAGGGAGAGAATGTAAGCTACTGCCTGTAACAGAGAGGCAGAATTCACTGGGTACCTGCTGACTGACTGCTGCTAAGCCCCCACTGAGCTACCTAGCATGCAAGTAGGTCCAGGAACCGTGCCCCAAATTTAAAGTCACAGTATTCAATCTTAACACAACCACAAATACACCAGAGCCTCCAAATTTTCTGTTTTACAAGGTCTCTCCTTGTTTTGGAACACTGGTTTCGAAACATGCCATGGGGAATTTGAATCAAATTTCAGCTACTAATTAGCATGTGTTTGGAACAATCACTCGTGCATTCGGTGTTATGTTGTTGGTTTCTTTAGGAAATTTGGGGAAACGGGAGCACTGGGAAAGCCTATTTCTCCCCCCCCCAACCCCCCAGTGCACATTTGCTGCCCACTGGTGCTGCCTGAGCAGTAGCATTGTGACATCAGAGATAATCCACCACTCAGCACTCCCTCCCCCCAGTTCGTTGTCATACTTGGGGAGAATGACTAGCCCCCTGGCTGCCATGGCAACAGCTACCTTTGACAACTGCTTGCCCCCTTCTTACCAGAACATCGTCACAGAAAGGACGTTTGTAATGAAACAGGACCAGATTGAGAGAAGCCGGTAGCCTCCTGCTGGGCTCATTTGGGTTTGTGCTGTGGTACGGTACAGTGTTCCTTTTCAAAGAGCAATTGTTTGCTGCTTTCCTTAGTAAGGGCTAGGTGAAAATAAGATGGAAAATTCCATCTCTTTTTCTTGGATATTGTTTATCTGCTTCTTACACATTGAGGATTAGAGCTTAGAACTTCCACTGAAACTGAAGTTGCATAAAATGAGTTTTGTTTTAATACAGTTTAATTTAATTACTTTCACCACTGTGTTCAACACAGCATTGAGTGGTGAAAAGGGACCTGCACAAAGATAAGAACGGCAATAAAATATATACTGAAAACAACAGATGATTAAGAGCTTCCTTGTTTAAACGGCACATATATAACAGATTTTCTTTCTATTCAAAAAAACTAAGGAAATTAAATGAAAAACCCTTCATTTAACGTTTCTTAAGTTAGCTAACATCAATAAATTAAACCATCAAATAATTAGGAAATACAAAGTCAAGGTTTTAAAATGGATTAAAAGGTTACAAAGTTTAGCATTCTCAGGTTAGCAAATGTCCAAATAAGTGTTGCCCTGGCACCCTTAATTCAGTCCTTTTGTGCATTTGCATGATGATGCAGACGTTAATTACATGATCCCATGTTATTTTTTTTCCACAGGACCCCTGCTTTACTCAATGCACAGGATTTTCTGCTCTGGGGCTGTGTATTGAAGGAGTCTGTTGTCTGTAGGATCCCTGCCTCCTTTATTGCAGAGTTAATGTTTCCTGAGCAATGCTCATTCTGGTATTTCCTAACTTGAGAGTGCTTGACTTTGCAGTCTTTTAGTCCTTTGTGCATTTCCTAATTTTTATGGCTTACTTTACTGAGGAGACCAATCTTTATGATAAAGGTTTATTTTTTGTTTGTGATGTATCCATTATTTATCTGTTCAGTGTCAATAGTGTGTGCTTTACCCGACAGAAAAAGTAAAGACACTCCCTAATACAAAGATCTTATGATCTAAGGAAGACGGACACATACAAAGAAAGCAGGATATGTAAGAACTAGGAATTTCTTTCTTTCTTTCAGTTGATGAATAGTCATTTATTAATTATTAATTAATTTATTAATTATTATTAATTATTTTTATTTTTATTATTATTATTATTATTTTTATTATTATTAAATAAAGGGTGGTGCGTTGGGGAACTTGCGTGGTGAGGATGTTCCATGTAGAGGGAGCAATTTGAAAATACACAAAAAAGGGAATGGGAGAAAGAAACACACAGGGCATTAGTGCTAGCTGTACTGGTGAAGCAGAGAGGGTGGGAGGTGATGTAGAAAAAGACTAGATTTTTGATCATGGCCTGTCCCTGTAAATAGCTCTGTAATGGGGTGGCTTGGCATCTTAAGGACTGGAGGCCTGAGCTCAGCCAACCCTAGCGGCTAAGAAGGCCCATCTGAACAGGGATCAGCTGATTCTCTTATGGATCAGCAGGGAGCAGAAGAGGAAGTGGCTGAGGGAGTTGCAGGAGCTGCAGAGAAAGGAAGGAGCAGCAAGGACGGCTAGAGACAGAGAGTTTGGCAATAACCTTGGAGGAAAGACCCCGAGAGCAGAGACTAAGGCCAGCAGCAAAATTGCCTTATGCTGTTCTTCTCCTTTTGGTTCGTTGTCTCTTAGAAAAGAAATAAAACCCGGCTGGAAGGGCCGGCGAGACTGATCTGTTTTGAGTGCAGCTGTGGAGCCCGGAGGAGGGAGAGATGGATGGCAGGGTGCTGCAGAACCACTCAGGCCACCAGGGGGTGCTGTGGAGGAGGTCATGAGCAGGGCAGGAGTGGGTTTGGGAGGAGACTGCTCTATAGGCGGGCCAAACGGGAACCCTGAATTTGTGCACCCACCAGCTTTCCTGGTATTTCAAGTTCTAGACTCCAACCTGGTTGGAAGGCGGCTGTTCAGAACCATCCATAAGTCACGTTTAATTGGGCTGCGAAGTTTCACAGGCACAAGGTCATGCTTGCAGTGTTCAAATACACTGGAAAACCAGCATCGTACATTACAAGTAGCAACCTGGGCCGGCAAACAAGACGGAACATGACAGGTACCATTGCTGGACCAGGCTTGCTGCATGCCAGGGACCAAGTCATGCTCTCCGCCGCACTTTTACAGCCCCTTGGGAATCAGTGATGAGAATGATGTTAAACCTACTCAGGGCCATTACACCAGCAAAGTATAATCACAGGAGGAGTTGACCTGGACTGTGGGTTCACGAAAGCAGCCAAGCTGAGGGCTGCCGTGAAGCTCCAAGACGAGCAAATCCACCAATAAGTGCAAGACCCACCAAGGTAGAGGAGGAACTTTGTCACAATATATAACCCGGGTGATACTTTTCACGTCTTTGTGCAAATGCCCTGGCTTCCCATCCCATAGCAACGGTGGGATTCCAATCTCCTACCACCCTTCCCCATTAGTTACTCTGAATTACACTATGATAGGAATTCACGGAGTAAACATTTTCCTTTCTGTCATTTTCATTACAGTACATTTCACATCCTTGTTCCTTAGGCTTTAGATCAGGGGGTTCATGTCTACATGTGGCCATGATTTTACTTACCTCTTAGTGTAGGTTGTTTAGCCTGTTCCTGGACACATGTGGTAGATCTCCTGCTGGCCATCTCTGAGATGTAGGTCCTTCATCCACACAAGGACATGGCACATCAAGGTCAATCCAGCAGGTCCCATCCGGTCTTCACCTCCACAATGGACAGTGAGCCCTAGCCTGACCAGAGAAAGGCAGGGTGGTGTTTTTCAGGGGAATCTGCTGGAGCTCAAGTCTCCCCTGCTCCACCTCACACAGGAAAAGTATCTGATGGCGGGGCTGGGGGCAATGCAAACCCCCAGCCCCTTGAATGGCAGGAAATCAGGACTCGGGGAGTTAAGGGGTGTCTCTGTCCTGCTGCAGGGAGCAGGCCTGGAGAGCAGAAAGGGCATTACTGGCATTGACTTCTATCTGTGAAGGTGGCTGAAGCTTCTTGCAGACATTAGAGTCCAGGATCCTCACACCTCCTTTGGGGATCCTTTTCCTAGGAATAAAATAAGAACACCACACAGAGAATGACAGCTGTATCCCAGGTCTGGGATCCAGGGATAAGGGATGCTCTCAGCCTGGCTAGGTACCAGGAACCTGATTGCCCATTGTGATGGGCAATCACAGTTACCCAGATGTGCCAATCCAAGGAGGCAGGAGTTGCCCTCAGTTCCCACTGATTTCACTGATTGGGGGTGGGGGTGTTCAGCAGGTGGCAGACTGCTGAAAGACTCTCGACGTGGGGAACAATCTCCAACAAGGGAAGGGCTGGGAGCCGTGTTGCTGGGCCATTCCCCCCACACTGGGGATGGCTTTGGAGAACTCCACTCACTTGCTCTAGATGGGATGGAGCTGGGTGGCAGATGCTCACTGATGGTCCGTAATTTGCCCTCCTCCTCGATCTCCCACACCCAGGTGGGCTGGAAAGGGTGCTGCCCAATGCCCTGCCAGCAGGGCAGGAGATAGAAGCCAGGAGATGGAAAGGGACTGTGAAAAGAAGACGACGTTTTATTGCCAGGGGATGGATAAACCCAGGCTAGCAGCTGGGGCTTCACAACACTGACCTACGGCCAGCAGCACACCTCCATCTCCAGGTCTCCTCGTACCTCACGCACATTCCTGAGGCGTGATGACCCACGGGCTGTAGGGGAGTGTCCCCAGCCCCATTGATGGAAACAGAGGCCTGGGCAGGAGAAGCCACTGTCTCAGGGTCGCACTGGGACTCAGGGATAGAGCTGGGGATGGAGCCCAGGAATCTTTTGTCCCGGCTCCCGCACTAACCACTAGAGGAACACTCCCTTCCAGCGCTGGGACGTGCCAGCGGGACTCGATTCCCAGTCTCCCTGGCTCTGAGTGTGAGCTGCTGTAGTGACTGAGGCAGGGGTTGGGAGTCAGGACTCCTGGCTTTCATTGGTGGTTTTCCTCTATTCCCCGTCTCCCTGGCTCTGAGTGTGACTAATGGAGGGGGTGGAATCTTCATCCTTAGAGATTTTTAAGGCCCAGCTTGACACAAAAAATTATCTATTTAAAATTAAATTTGAAAATGACAACCTTTGTTAAGGGCGAAATTTATGACAATCTCTTAAATAATTTAAATAGAAGAGAAAAAATAACATGAAGGGGAACATGTTCACTGCCAAGTTTTAAAGACAGTCACACCACTGATGTGATAGCTAAGGCCCTGGAAGCAAAGTTAGCTGAAATGCTAACCCAGCTTTGGACAGCAGTAGCTTCCTCGAAAGGCGCAGAAAATATTTTCTTCATTTCAGTTTATTCAAATCGTTCAGTTGAATTGACTAGTGCGTTGAAATTAAAGAAAGCCATTGGCAGTTCACAAAACAGGCAAACTTGTTTTCCTCCCTCAATCCATGGATAAAAACTAGGTGTGAAGGGATGGATCTACTAGTTCATAAATCTAGAAACACGTGGTGACCAGAACGTATCATTTCAGGTCACTAACCACACATCAAATTTCCTTTGTTTAAGAAATCCGTTAGTTTTAAATGTAAAACATTTTTGATACAACTTTTTTCTTATGCTTCTCTTTCGAGCTCTAGCCTGACCTTGGTGTGTGACCAAAGAGAGGTCACTTTCTTTCTCTTTACCTCTGTATCATGGGGATGGCGAAAATTCTCTAAGTCCTAGAAGGAGAAAGATTTGAGCACGTCAGGGGTGTTAGAGCCCTTGTGCTCAAAAGGAAAATGGGTGATTGTTGTTTGGGGCAAGAATCCCGATGGATTTGCTACTTGTCCCCCATCCAAAGCCAATACCATCTCTGTGTTTGCAAGCATGAGTTAGACATCCTCAGCACCCCTCTGTGTCCCACAGCCATCAGGTGTTCCTTGGATTATGGAGGCTTGGATGCTAACAGGACTGGAATTTGTTACTGGCTCCCTGGGTGTTTCTTGCCAATGAGGGTCTCAGTCTGGTCTCAGAGGCCCACACCCCCAGGCACTAAAGATCAGGGTGGATTGATTTCATTCCAAATGTTTTGTATTTGTATTTTTCAGTTATTTTCCTAATGAAAGATTGATTCTCATGAAATTCTTAGTGGTGGCAGATGAGAGAAGAAGGACCAATGGTCTCAAGTTGTAGTGTGGAAGGCTTAAGTTGGATATTAGGAAAAACTTTTTCACAGGGAGGGTGGTGAAGCACTGGAATGCGTTACCTAGGGAGGTGGTGGAATCTCCATCCTTACAAGTTTTTAAAGCTCAGCTTGACAAAGCCCTGGCTGGGATGATTAAGTTGGGGTTGGTCCTGCTTTGAGCAGGGGGGTGGACTAGATGACCTCCTGAGGTCTGTTCCAGCCCTAGTCTTCTATGATTCTACGAATAGGTATCCATTAAAACTTGTTGATTTGCTGGTTTTTGCAGGATACATAAAAACAGAAAGGTTGACTGAAATATTTTTTTTCATTTCAAACAAACTGAGGTCAAGAAGTATCTCTCGTTAGTGCATTGAACTGATTGTTCCTGGTCATAAACGTCCTTCCAGATTTTAGAAGTAGTATCTCACATCTCCTCCTCTCTAGCGTTTATTCATATATTAGAAGAGGAAAAGAAGCCTTCATCCTTTTTCAACTCCCAATCAGGTTCTTAAATTTGAGTGAAGTAGCCGCAGGAAGTGAAATGAAGAAAATATTCTTTCTGCACCTTCAGAAGCGGCTGTTGCTGCCAAAATCTGGCTGAGTATTTCAACAACTTCCGGACCCCCAGGTGCTTAGGCAATGACTTCCAACAGTTCAGTGGTTTGACTGCCTCTGAAACGTGGCTGCAAACATGGACTTCTTCATATATTTATTTATTTAAATCAGTTTCATAGGCTCGAGCAACTACAGGCCTTACCATAGCTTGTCATAGTTTCAAATTTTATACCTGAGAGGTTTGTCAGGAAAAAACAAAAAAAAACCTGTTCTTAAATTTACATTTTAAAAATCCAGTTTAAATTTTTTTAAAAAAATTCCCTTTGGGGGGTTTTTGGTTTTGAAACAGCCATTGATTGGTTTTCACCTTGATTTTACACCTGCTTCATTCTACAGAGTCATAAACTGCTGGCATTCTATGAAAGGAGAGATGGCAGCAAAATTCATCATATCAGTAATTTGTTGTGTCTTATTTGCTCAGTCTTAAACAAACAAGTATCCGAAACTCTGGTTAGTCTCTTTTATGGAGGCCCAGCTAAGAGGTGGTGGGAGGGGCAGGAATGCTGTCTCCCTCCCTGAACCAGTATTAATTGCACAGGATATTGCCACAAAACCTACATTTTATTGACAAATCGTCTCAGCCATTCCTCTTCTGCGCTTCCTGTTTTATAAGTTTCAAATCTACAAAACCTTCCCCTTGACAGTCACTGCCCAGGGGTTGCTGCAGGCAGAGCAGCCTGATCAGTAACACTGGGACATCAGAGGTAACTCGGCCACCTGTCGCTCACTGACTCCACTAACTCTGAGCGTAGACCCTGACCCTGCGGCCTGCCTTGGGCATCGCTCCCACTGAAACCTGCAGGCTCATTTGCTGACTTATGCAAATCACCCGTGGAGAGTCAGCACTGACTGGCTGAATTAACTCCCAAGTCACAACGCCCTTCAGCTTCCAGCACCAATGTAAGGGGCACAGTGCGGAAATCAGACTTTTCTGGCGGTGTTGTTTTCCAATTATCACCAAAATCAACAAGATTCTTCCCACTGGTGCTTAGAAATTCCCTGAAATATTGGAATGAATGGGATGTAGCCTTCCAAAATTATGGCCTTCCAGACAGACAAAGAAATGCTGTTGAATTGAGCCTTGGGCCTCACTGCACTCAGCTAAGGGTGCCTGAGTCTCCTGCCTATTAACTCAGCAATAGCCCTCCTCTTGGCCGATCAGTGTGGAGACTCTCAGGCCTGGAGGCCGAGCATTCTCTACAGAGGGGCAAAAGCCAGCACTAGTCCTGGCAGGAGAGCACAATGGTGGAGATCACTATCAGCGCAGAGTTCCAGCCCCATCTCTTTGTGAGGGTCTCCTACAATGACAGCTGGAGCACAGCCGCACCCTCCCCAGGAAGAAGAGCAGCAGAAAGAACTGGAAGAAGAGAAAAGAGAAGAAGAGACAAGAGGGAAGGAGGAAGACGGAACCAAAATCGAGAAATTCCAAACGCCCTCAGCGAGTCTCAGATTCATAAATTCCAAGCCCAGAAGGAACCACTCTGCTCTGACTTTCTGTTTCACAGCAGCCATAGAACGTCCCTCAAAATAATTCCCATAGGAATTAGAGCAGATTTTTTTTAGAAAAACACCTCATCTTGATTTTTAAAAAGGCCAGTTGTGGAGGATCCAGCACAACCCTCGGTGAATTGCTCCGAATCCTGAGGTTAAAAATGCTTGCCTTATTTCTATTGTGAGTTGGTGTAGCTTCAGCTTCCAGCCACTGTCTGCTCATAACCTTTATCTGCTAAAGTGAAGAGCCCATTAGTAAATATTTATTCCCTTCGGCTCATCCTTAACCTTCTCTTTGATTGAGCTCCTGTAGTCTGTCAGCACCAGGCATGTGTTCTAATCCTTTCATCATTCATGTGGCTCTTCTGTGGACCCTCTCCAATTGATCAGCATCTGTCTCAAATTGTGAACACCAGAAATGGACACAATATTCCAGGAGTGGCTGCACCAGTGCCCAGTACAGAGAGATATGGAACCTCTCTGCTTCTACCTTAGAAGCTGCTAGGATAGAGTCCCCCATCTTGTACAGAGAGCCTGAATTTTTTCTTACCTTCTACACAGATGATGATTTGTTTCGACAAAATCCACACAGAAATGCAAAAACTCCCAGGGAATCTCCTCCACCCCAATCCGCTCCTGGTCCTCACCGAGAGACCGTGAGATGGAGGCTTCCTGCAGCAAGGCTACAAGGGTCTCTGAGGTTCCCCCTGCCCCGCATCCCTGTCCTGCTGGGCTGTTGTCAAGGGAGCTCTGTGAGGTCACAGCCGCCTCATCACCTTTGCCCAATAGGCTGAGTTCCTGCCAAAGGCCTGTGTGAAGTCACTGCCACACTCACCTTTCCCTTGCAGGCCTGATGTCTGCCCCTGGCCAGCCCGGTTGGATGTTTGAGCTGCACCCCGGATCACCCCACTTGCTCATTATTGATTCTGGGGAGCAAGCAGGCCACCCAGTAAAACAGCAGAGCCTGTTCCTCACCCCACCCTGAGTTTTCCATACAGACATAGATTGTGAAACAATTCAATCTCCTAATCTGGCCTCTATTTCACCGGCTATGAAATGTCACACACTTACCACCATATTAAGCCCAATTGCTTGAAATTCACTAAAAGGCACCTTCCAGAATGGTAACCAGTTGTGATGTGAGGATACCAGGAAACAGAGAATCCACCTTTTCCCTGGATAATTTATTCCAGTGGTTAGTCTCCCTCACTGTCAAAAATGTGTGCCTTACTTCTCATTTGAATTTCTCTGGCTTCAGCTGACAGCCCTTGGTTCTTGTTGTGCCTTTCTTGGCTAGATCGAATTAGCCCTGCCCCATGAAATCCGATCTCCCTGTCGTGGTGGGAGCCCCCAGCCAGGAGCACCCCAGCAGGGGCCTCCTAGCTGTTTGTCTGCCGGGCTGGGGATATCAGATGTACCAGAGGCATGCAGGTGTGAGTGCACGGCATCAACCCGGCATTGGGTTCAGGGGTTTGGCTTTGACAACTTGTGCTCCAGCCACGTCTCTGGGTGCCCGGGCTCAGGGCTTCTTACCCTGTGGCTGCAGCCAGGGCTGGGGTGATGAGCTCAGAACTTTCATGCCCCTCCCCTCTCCTGTCGGCACTCTGGGTGCCTGGGCTTAGGGCTTCTGCCCGGCATCTACAGCTGGGGCTCGGGGCTTCCCTTGCATTTCCTTCTGGGGCTCAGGGGTCCATTTTTCTGGATGACCCCAAATTGGCCCTTGCGTTAATTTGCCAGGGGACTAGTAGGTAGGAGCCCCAGCTGAGGTGCTCTCAGCAGCAGGGACCCACCCGCACATCTTCCAACCTCCTCTAACTTCAGAAAGATTGTTGGCTGCTGCCCTCAGAGCCCAGGTCTGAAGGCAACACAGAAGTGAGCAGGCAATGCTGTGACCCCCCTACAAGAACCTCTGAATTCCCCCACGATCCCATTTTGGTCAGGACCCCCCGCCAAACGAAATGTCATTGAGACGGACGTGTTCCCAAGGTATGTGTCCATTTCAAGGAATCAACATTTCCCAGCTGAAAAAAATGTTCTTCTGGAAAACGTTGAATGGTTTTCAGAGGGGCAGCCGCGTTCCTCTGTATCAGCAAAACGACGGGGAGTCCTTGGGGCACCTTAGAGACTAACACATTGATTTGGGCATAAGCTTCCGTGGGCCAGAACCCACTTCATCAGATGCATGGAGTGGCAAATACAGTAGCAGGTATAAAGACACAGCACAGGAAAGGATGGGCGTGGCCTTACCAAGTGGGAGGTCAGTCTAACGAGACAATTCAGTTAGGAGTAGGATACCAAGGGAGGAAAAAATCACTTTTCTCGTGGTAATGAGGGTGGCCCATTTCGAACAATTGACAAGAAGTTGTGAGTAACAGTAGGGGGACATTAGTATGGGCGAAGTTAGGACTTTTGGCTTCAGAATTTTATTTTGTTTTTTTATGAGATTGTGTCTTTTATGTTTTGTGGCACACAAACAGAGAAGTTAGAGAAAACATAAAATATTCTTGCGGGAAGTTTGCAATGTCTTGCTAATTTGTTTCTTAAGACCAGAACAATAACACAGAAGAACCCAAAAATCAGAGGGAGAGAATGTAAGCTACTGCCTGTAACAGAGAGGCAGAATTCACTGGGTACCTGCTGACTGACTGCTGCTAAGCCCCCACTGAGCTACCTAGCATGCAAGTAGGTCCAGGAACCGTGCCCCAAATTTAAAGTCACAGTATTCAATCTTAACACAACCACAAATACACCAGAGCCTCCAAATTTTCTGTTTTACAAGGTCTCTCCTTGTTTTGGAACACTGGTTTCGAAACATGCCATGGGGAATTTGAATCAAATTTCAGCTACTAATTAGCATGTGTTTGGAACAATCACTCGTGCATTCGGTGTTATGTTGTAGGTTTCTTTAGGAAATTTGGGGAAACGGGAGCACTGGGAAAGCCTATTTCCGCCCCCCCCACACACATACAGCGCACATTTGCTGCCCACTGGTGCTGCCTGAGCAGTAGCATTGTGACATCAGAGATAATCCACCACTCAGCACTCCCTCCCCCCAGTTCGTTGTCATACTTGGGGAGAATGACTAGCCCCCTGGCTGCCATGGCAACAGCTACCTTTGACAACTGATTGCCCCCTTCTTACCAGAACATCGTCACAGAAAGGACGTTTGTAATGAAACAGGACCAGATTGAGAGAAGCCGGTAGCCTCCTGCTGGGCTCATTTGGGTTTGTGCTGTGGTACGGTACAGTGTTCCTTTTCAAAGAGCAATTGTTTGCTGCTTTCCTTAGTAAGGGCTAGGTGAAAATAAGATGGAAAATTCCATCTCTTTTTCTTGGATATTGTTTATCTGCTTCTTACACATTGAGGATTAGAGCTTAGAACTTTCACTGAAACTGAAGTTGCATAAAATGAGTTTTGTTTTAATACAGTTTAATTTAATTACTTTCACTACTGTGTTCAACACAGCACTGAGTGGTGAAAAGGGACCTGCACAAAGATAAGAACGGCAATAACATATATACTGAAAACAACAGATGAGTAAGAGCTTCCTTGTTTGAATGGCACATATATAACAGATTTTCTTTCTATTAAAAAAAACTAAGGAAATTAACAAGCGAAAAACCCTTCATTTAACGTTTCTTAAGTTAGCTTACATCAATAAATTAAACCATCAAATAATTAGGAAATACAAAGTCAAGGTTTTAAAATGGATTAAAAGGTTACAAAATTTTGCATTCTCAGGTTAGCAAATGTCCAAATAAGTGTTGCCCTGGCACCCTTAATTCCTCTTGTGCATTTGCATGATGATGCAGACGTTAATTACATGATCCCATGTTATTTTTTTTCCACAGGACCCCTGCTTTATTCAATGCACAGGATTTTCTGCTCTGGGGCTGTGTATTGACGGGGTCTGTTGTCTGTAGAATCCCTGCCTCCTTTATTGCAGAGTTAATGTTGCCTGAGCTATGCTCATTCTGGTATTTCCTAACTTGAGAGTGCTTGACTTTTCAGTCTTTTAGTCCTTTGTGCATTTCCTAATGTTTATAGCTTACTTTACTGAGGAGACCAATCTTTATGATAAAGGTTAATTTTTTGTTTGTGATGTATCCATTATTTATCTGTTCAGTGTCAATAGTGCGTGCTTTACCCGACAGAAAAAGTAAAGACACTCCCTCATACAAAGATCTTATGATCTAAGGAAGATGGACACATGTAAAGAAAGCAGGATATGTAAGAACTAGGAATTTCTTTCTTTCTTTCAGATGATGAATAGTCATTTATTAATTATTAATTATTTAATTATTATTATTAATTATTATTATTATTATTATAGAAAGGGTGGTGCGTTGGGGAACTTGCGTGGTGAGGATGTTCCATGTAGAGGGAGCAATTTGAAAATACACAAAAAACGGAATGGGAGAAAGAAACACACATGGCATTGGTGCTAGCTGTATGGGTGAAGCAGAGAGGGTGGGAGGTGATGTAGAAAAGGACTAGATTTTTGATGATGGCCTGTCCCTGTACATAGCTCTGTAATGGGGTGGCTTGGCATTTTAAGGACTGGAGGCCTGAGCTCAGCCAACCCTAGCGGCTAAGAAGGCCCACCTGAACAGGGATCAGCGGATTCTGTTACTGATCAGCAGGGAGCAGAAGGGGAAGTGGCTGAGGGAGTTGCAGGAGCTGCAGAGAAAGGAAGGAGCAGCAAGGACGGCTAGAGACAGAGCGTTGGGCAATAACCTTGGAGGAAAGAGCCTGAGAGCAGAGACTAAGGCCAGCAGCAAAATTGCCTTATGCTGTTCTTCTCCTTTTGGTTCATTGTCTCTTGGAAAAGAAATAAAACCTGGCTGGAAGGGCCGGCGAGACTGATCTGTTGTGAGTGCAGCTGTGGAGCCCGGAGGAGGGAGAGATGGATGGCAGGGTGCTGCAGAATCATTCAGGCCACCAGGGGGTGCTTGGGAGGAGGTCATGAGCAGGGCAGGAGTGGGTTTGGGAGGAGACTGCTCTATAGGCGGGCCAAACGGGAACCCTGAATTTGTGCACCCACCAGCTTTCCTGATATTTCAAGTTCTAGACTCAATCTGGTTGGAAGGCGGCTGTCCAGAACCATCCATAAGTCACGTTTAATTGGGCTGCGAAGTTTCACAGACACAAGGTCATGCTCCCAGAGTTCAAATACACTGGAAAACCAGCATCGTACATTGCAAGTAGCACCCTGGGCCGGCAGACAGGAGGGAACATGGCAGGTACCGTTGCTGGAGCAGGGATGCTGCAGGCCGGGGACCAAGTCATGCTCTTTGCCACACTGTGACAGCCCCTTGGGAATCAGTGATGAGAATGATGTTAAACCTACTCAGGGCCATTACACCAGCAAAGTATAATCACAAAATAATGCAGTCTGGCCAGACCCTGTCCTTCCCCTGGATTGCTCCAACCTGCCTCCATAGTAGGCCCTGGGTGGGGGAGGAAGGGGATGGGTTCTACATCAGCCACAGAGCCCATATCCCCGCAGTGGCAAAAACCTTTGCAAAACTTTTAAAGATAATGCATCTGCATGTGATTATCCCCTGTCCCCCAGAGAAATACGGTGTATTTTAATGAGTCTGCCTGTGCTTGTCTTGATGATGAGAACTCAAAAGTGCTACAGGGATCCTCTCCCAAAATGATGCTATGCCAAACATAAACATACTTCCATCCTATACTTCGAAATCAAGAAAGACAACATCTCTCGGAAGGTAGGAGTGAACATTATTTCCATTACAATAGAACTGAAATCTCCCTTTGTGAGTTACATCAGGAAATAGCTCTTTTCAGGTCACCTTGCTCAAGGCAGAAATTTGCAGAAGTCAACTTGTTGATTATTTGAATCTGAAATGCAGCCATGTTTGTTTCAGGATAAAATTATACTCTTCAAGGGGCAAGGCTCTGTGGTGAGGACAGCAGAAGATGTGGGAACAGAAAGGAGTTTGGTCTGAGTCTTTCACATGACGTCTCTCTCAGAGCAGGGTGGGAGGAAGTGATAATTATTTGTACAGTGGGGCCGAGTGGGTCCATCTCTCCCCTTCCTAACTGCAACACAAGGTTCCTGCATGTCTAGCACGGAGGTTGGGAAGGGAGGCTGTAACTGCTGCATCTGCACCATGGCCTTTGTTCTGTGGCTCGGAGGCCTTGAGTCTGCCTGGCTGGATGGCTGCTTGGCTTCTCTCTGGTTACAGCTTCCAAAGCCCTGTGACCTATGAGGAGTGGTAGGGCACCACCCATAGCTCAAGTCTGTGGCCACAAAAAGCTTGAGTGATCTATGCTTTAGGCTATAAGACTATGGTTAGAGTCCTCCCAGCTGGGTCTTTATGGAAAGAGTTCTCTAGTTCAGGGGTTCTCAACCTTGGGCCGCGGCTTGTTCAGGGTAAGTCCCTGGCGGGCCACGAGACGCTTTGTTAACCTGAGTGTCCGCAGGTTCGGACGATCGCAGCTCCCATTGGCCGGGAACGGCGAACCGCGGCCTGAACAAGCCGCGAACCAAGGTTGAGAATCCCTGCTCTAGCTCACGACACACTAGAAAGAATGGATGTAGGTGTAAACATCATTTCTTTTTCTCATGGCACAATTCATCTGAGGGCAATTATTCTGCAGCCAAAACAAAGATCTAGGATGGGAATCTTAATTGCTTAGTTTGAGGAAGTTTGGGAGTAGGAGGGATGTTTGGAGCTTTCAGGTGACTTGCCTTGAAAGACAGATACAATCCATATATATACAAGCCCTTTTCCCCCTCCCCTTCCTTCAATGTGGATCCTCTGGAGTCTTTCCATAAGTAGTTCCTTTTTTCCTGCAAGTAGGGTTCATGGACTAGAGACAGCCAGAGAACGAAGATTCTTTTTTGTGACAATCTTCGAGGTTTCAAAATTTGTCTCCATTCCACAGTGGAATGAAAATAAAACCTTCCAAAAGGCTTCACAAAATTGAATTGTGTTAAAATGTCCATTGGATGATCAAAAAGGTCAGATTTTCAATTGTCTTTTCTCTCTTTCTCCTTCTCTCTCTGGAGTTGACCAGAAAGTGCACCCGACACCTCGGAAAACTTCTGGCCAAAAACTCCACCAAAACCAACCCATCAACATTTCTGTGTCAATGACATTGCATTCTCTGGCTAACAAAAGACATTTGCGTGAAAAACGTTCTGACTAGATCTAGTATGGCCCAAACTGGGATAAATACTGATTTTAGTTTGGAAGAAGGAATGTGAAAAGTAATTCTTGCCAATGTGATCTGAAGAGTTTGAAGTAAGTAGTGCTACATGTTAGGATAACACATATTATTTTAAAGGTAAATTAGTGAAACGGGAGAAATATTTTTGCAGACTAATTTATTCATGGTACTGCAAGTGCTCCGGGCCCCAAATGATCAAAAATTTGCTCCAAGACGAGCAAATCCGCCAATAAGTGCAAGACCCTGTGCAAGGTAGAGGAGGAAGTTTGTCCCAATATATAACCCGGGTGATATTTTTCACGTCTTTGTGCAAATGCCCTGGCTTCCCATCCCATAGCAATGGTGGGATTCCGTCTCCTACCACCCTTCCCCATTAGTTACTCTGAATTACACTATGATAGGAATTCACGGAGTAAACGTTTTCCTCGCTGTCATTTTCATTACAGTACATTTCACATCCTTGTTCCTTAGGCTTTAGATCAGGGGGTTCATGTCTACATGTGGCCATGATTTTACTTACCTCTTAGTGTAGGTTGTTTAGCCTGTTCCTGGACACACGTGGTACATCTGCTGCTGGCCATCTCTGAGATGTAGGTCCTTCATCCACACAAGGACATGGCACATCAAGGTCAATCCAGCAGCTCCCATCCGGTCTTCACCTCCACAATGGACAGTGAGCCCTGGCCTGACCAGAGAAAGACAGGGTGGTGTTTTTCAGGGGAATCTGCTGGAGCTCATGTCTCCCCTGCTCCACCTCACAGCCCCGTACGCTAAGGGTTTTCCAAAAATACCACTAATCTCGGATAAACAAAGCAGCTCAGATGAGGTCAGTGTCGGTGGATTTACTGAGCAGAGAAGAGAAGAACAGATTTCTCCCCTGCTCTAGGGAGATTCCCACAGGAAAAGTATCCGATGGTGGGGGTGTGGGCAATGGAAACCCCCAGCCCCTTGAATGGCAAGAAATCAGGACTCGGGGAGTTAAGGGGTGTCTCTGTCCTGCTGCAGGGAGCAGGCCTGGAGAGCAGAAAGGGCACTACTGGCATTGTAGGAGAGACAGTGACTTCTACCTGTGAAGGTGGCTGAAGCTTCTTGCAGACATTAGAGTCGAAGATCCTTACGCCTCCTTTGGGGATCCTTTTCCTAGGAATAAAATAAGAACACCACACAGAGAATGACAGCTGTATCCCAGGTCTGGGATCCAGGGATAAGGGATGCTCTCAGCAAGGCTAGGTACCAGGAACCTGATCATTGCCCATTGTGACGGGCAATCACAGTTACCCAGATGTGCCAATCCCAGGAGGCAGGAGTCGCCCTCAGTTCCCACTGATTTCACTGATTTGGGGTGGGGGTGTTCAGCACGTGGCAGGTTCTGCTCTCCCGAGAGACTCTCGACGTGGGGAACAATCTCCGACAAGGGAAGGGCTGTGAGGCGTGTTGCTGGGCCATTCCCCCCACACTGGGGATGGCTCTGGAGAACTCCACTCACTTGCTCTAGATGGTATGGAGCTGGGTGGCAGATGCTCACTGATGGTCCGTAATTTGCCCTCCTCCTCGATCTCCCACACCCAGGTGGGCTGGAAAGGGTGCTGCCCAATGCCCTGCCAGCAGGGCAGGGGACAGAAGCCAGGAGATGGAAAGGGGCTATGAAAACAAGACGATGTTTTATTGCCAGGGGATGGATAAACCCAGGCTAGCAGCCGGAGCTTCACAACACTGACCTACGGCCAGCAGCACACCTCCATCTCCAGGCAGGAGAAGCCACTGCCTCAGGGTCGCACTGGGAGTCAGGGATAGAGCCGGGGATGGAGCCCAGGAGTCCTTTTTCCAGGCTCCCGCACTAACCACTAGAGGAACACTCCCTTCCAGCGCTGGGACGTGCCAGCAGGCCTCGATTCCCAGTCTCTCTGGTCCTGAGTGTGAGCTGCTGTAGTGACTGAGGCAGGGGTTGGGAGTCAGGACTCCTGGCTTTCATTGGTGGTTTTCCTCTATTCCCCGTCTCCCTGGCTCTGAGTGTGACCAATAGAGGGGGTGGAATCTTCATCCTTAGAGATTTTTAAGGCTCAGCTTGACACAAAAAATTATCTATTTAAAATTAAATTTGAAAATGACAACCTTTATTAAGGGCGAAATTTATGACAATCTCTTAAATAATTTAAATAGAAGAGAAAAAATAACATGAAGGGGAACATGTTCACTGCCAAGTTTTAAAGACAGTCACATCACTGATGTGATAGCTAAGGCCCTGGAAGCAAAGTTAGCTGAAATGCTAACCCAGCTTTGGACAGCAGTAGCTTCCTCAAAAGGCGCAGAAAATATTTTCTTCATTTCAGTTTATTCAAATCGTTCAGTTGAATTGACTAGTGCGTTGAAATTAAAGAAAGCCATTGGCAGTTCACAAAACAGGCAAACTTGTTTTCCTCCCTCAATCCATGGATAAAAACTAGGTGTGAGGGGATGGATCTACTAGTTCATAAATCTAGAAACACGTGGTGACCAGAACGTATCATTTCAGGTCACTAACCACACATCAAATTTCCTTTGTTTAAGAAATCCGTTAGTTTTAAATGTAAAACATTTTTGATACAACTTTTTTCTTATGCTTCTCTTTCGAGCTCTAGCCTGACCTTGGTGTGTGACCAAAGAGAGGTCACTTTCTTTCTCTTTACCTCTTTATCATGGGGATGGCGAAAATTCTCTAAGTCCTAGAAGGAGAAAGATTTGAGCACGTCAGGGGTGTTAGAGCTCTTGTGCTCAAAAGGAAAATGGGTGATTGTTGTTTGGGGCAAGAATCCCAATGGATTTGCTACTTGTCCCCCATCCAAAGCCAATATCATCTCTGTGTTTGCAAGCATGAGTTAGACATCCTCAGCACCCCTCTGTCTCCCACAGCCATCAGGTGTTCCTTGGATTATGGAGGCTTGGATGCTAACAGGACTGGAATTTGTTACTGGCTCCCTGGGTGTTTCTTGCCAATGAGGGTCTCAGTCTGGTCTCAGAGGCCCACACCCCCAGGCACTAAAGATCAGGGTGGATTGATTTCATTCCAAATGTTTTGTATTTGTATTTTTCAGTTATTTTCCTAATGAAAGATTGATTCTCATGAAATTCTTAGTGGTGGCAGATGAGAGAACAAGGACCAATGGTCTCAAGTTGTAGTGTGGAAGGCTTAAGTTGGATATTAGGAAAAACTTTTTCACAGGGAGGGTGGTGAAGCACTGGAATGCGTTACCTAGGGAGGTGGTGGAATCTCCATCCTTACAAGTTTTTAAAGTTCAGCTTCACAAAGCCCTGGCTGGGATGATTAAGTTGGGGTTGGTCCTGCTTTGAGCAGGGGGGTGGACTAGATGACCTCCTGAGGTCTGTTCCAGCCCTAGTCTTCTATGATTCTACGAATAGGTATCCATTAAAACTTGTTGACTTGCTGGTTTTTGCAGGATACATAAAAACAGAAAGGTTGACTGAAACATTTTTTTTCATTTCAAACAAACTGAGGTCAAGAAGTATCTCTCGTTAGTGCATTGAACTGATTGTTCCTGGTCATAAACGTCCTTCCAGATGTTAGAAGTAGTAGCTCACATTTCCTCCTCTCTAGCGTTTATTCATATATTAGAAGAGGAAAAGAAGCCTTCATCCTTTTTCTACTCCCAATCAGGTTCTTAAATTTGAGTGAAGTAGCTGCAGGAAGTGAAATGAAGAAAATATTCTTTCTGCACCTGCAGAAGCGGCTGTTGCTGCCAAAATCTGGCTGAGTATTTCAACAACTTCCGGACCCCCAGGTGCTTAGGCAATGACTTCCAACAGTTCAGTGGTTTGACTGCCTCTGAAACTTGGCCGCAAACATGGACTTCTTCATATATTTATTTATTTAAATCAGTTTCATAGGCTCGAGCAACTACAGGCCTTACCATAGCTTGTCATAGTTTCAAATTTTATACCTGATAGGTTTGTCAGGAAAAAACAAAAAAAAACTGTTCTTAAATTTACATTTTAAAAATCCAGTTTAAATTTTTTTTAAAACATTCCCTTTGGGGAGTTTTTGGTTTTGAAACAGCCATTGATTGGTTTTCACCTTGATTTTAAACCTGCTTCATTCTAGAGAGTCATAAACTGCTGGCATTCTATGAAAGGAGAGATGGCAGCAAAATTCATCATATCAGTAATTTGTTGTGTCTTATTTGCTCAGTCTTAAAGAAACAAGTATCCGAAACTCTAGTTAGTCTCTTTTATGAAGGCCCAGCTCAGAGGTGGTGGGAGGGGCAGGAATGCTGTCTCCCTCCCTGAACCAGTATCAATTGCACAGGATATTGCCACAAAACCTACATTTTATTGACAAATCGTCTCAGCCATTCCTCTTCTGCGCTTCCTGTTTTATAAGTTTCAAATCTACAAAACCTTCCCCTAGACAGTCACTGCCCAGGGGTTGCTGCAGGCAGAGCAGCCTGATCAGTAACACTGGGACATCAGAGGTAACTCGGCCACCTGTCGCTCACTGACTCCACTAACTCTGAGCGTAGACCCTGACCCTGCGGCCTGCCTTGGGCATCGCTCCCACTGAAACCTGCAGGCTCATTTGCTGACTTATGCAAATCACCCGTGGAGAGTCAGCACTGACTGGCTGAATTAACTCTCAAGTCACAACGCCCTTCATCTTCAGGACCAATGTAAGGGGCACAGTGTGGAAATCAGACTTTTCTGGCGGTGTTGTTTTCCAATTGTCACCAAAATCAACAATGTTCTTCCCACTGATGCCTAGAAATTCCCTTAAATTTTGGAATGAATTGGATGTAGCCTTCCAAAATTATGGCCTTCCAGACAGACAAAGAAATGCCGTTGAATTGAGCCTTAGGCCTCACTGCACTCAGCCAAGAGTGCCTGAGTCTCCTCCCTATTAACTCAGCAATAGCCCCCCTCTTGGCCGATCAGTGTGGAGACTCTCAGGCCTGGAGGCCGAGCATTCTCAAGTAGTCACCACAGGAGATCACTATAGTGGAGATCACCATCAGTGCACAATTCCAGCCCCACCTCTTTGTGAGGGGCTCCTACAATGACAGCTGGGGCACAGCCCCACCCTCCCCAGGAAGAAAAGCAGCAGAAAGAAATGGAAGAAGAGAAAAGAGAAGAAGAGACAAGAGTGAAGGAGGAAGAGGGAAGCAAAAGGGGACAAATTCCAAACACCCCCAGCGAGTCTCAGATTCATAAATTCCAAGCCCAGAAGGAACCACTCTGCTCTGACTTTCTGTTTCACATCGGCCATAGAACGTCCCTCAAAATAATTTCCAGCGTAGAGTTCCAGCCCCACCTCTTTGTGAGGGTCTCCTACAATGACAGCTGGAGCACAGCCGCACCCTCTCCAGGAAGAAGAGCAGCAGAAAGAACTGGAAGAAGAGAAAAGAGAAGAAGAGACAAGAGGGAAGGAGGAAGACGGAACCAAAATCAAGAAATTCCAAACGCCCTCAGCGAGTCTCAGATTCATAAATTCCACGCCCAGAAGGAACCACTCTGCTCTGACTTTCTGTTTCACAGCAGCCATAGAACGTCCCTCAAAATAATTTCCATAGGAATTAGAGCAGATTTTTTTTAGAAAAACACCTAATCTTCATTTTAAAAAAGGCCATTTGTGGAGGATCCAGCACAACCCTTGGTGAATTGCTCCAAATGCTGAGGATAAAAATGCTCTTCTTATTTCCAGTGTGAATTGGTCTAGCTTCAGCTTCCAGCCACTGTCTGCTCATAACCTTTATCTGCTAAAGTGAAGAGCCCATTAGTAAATATTTGTTCCCTTAGGCTCATCCTTTACCTTCTCTTTGATTGAGCTCCTGTAGTCTGTCAGCACAAGGCATGTGTTCTAATCCTTTCATCGTTCATGTGGCTCTTCTGTGGACCCTCTCCAACTGATCAGCATCTGTCTCAAATTGTGGACACCAGAAATGGACACAATAGTCCAGGAGTGGCTGCACCAGTGCCCAGTACAGAGAGATATGGAACCTCTCTGCTTTTACCTGAGAAGCTGCTAGGATAGAGTCCCCCATCTTGTACATAGAGCCTGAATTTTTTCTTACCTTCTACACAGATGATGATTTGTTTCGACAAAATCCACACAGAAATGCAAAAACTCCCAAAGAATCTCCTCCACCCCAATCCGCTCCTGGTCCTCACCGAGAGACCGTGAGATGGAGGCTTCCTGCAGCAAGGCTACAAGGGTCTCTGAGGTTCCCCCTGCCCCACATCCCTGTCCTGCTGGGCTGTTGTCAAGGGAGCTCTGTGAGGTCACAGCCGCCTCATCACCTTTGCCCAATAGGCTGAGTTCCTGCCAAAGGCCTGTGTGAAGTCACTGCCACGCTCACCTTTCCCTTGCAGGCCTGATGTCTGCCCCTGGCCAGCCCGGTTGGATGATTGAGC
Organism: Natator depressus; assembly: GCF_965152275.1. Classification (NCBI taxonomy): domain Eukaryota; kingdom Metazoa; phylum Chordata; order Testudines; family Cheloniidae; genus Natator; species Natator depressus. Next base: position 9,383,265 of record NC_134239.1, read on the forward strand.
TGCACCCCGGATCACCCCACTTGCTCATTATTGATTCTGGGGAGCAAGCAGGCCACCCAGTAAAACAGCAGAGCCTGTTCCTCACCCCACCCTGAGTTTTCCATACAGACATAGATTGTGAAACAATTCAATCTCCTAATCCGGCCTCTATTTCACCGGCTATGAAATGTCACACACTTACCACCATATTAAGCCCAATTGCTTGAAATTCACTAAAAGGCACCTTCCAGAATGGTAACCAGTTGTGATGTGAGGATACCAGGAAACAGAGAATCCACCTCTTCCCTGGGTAATTTATTCCAGTGGTTAGTCTCCCTCACTGTCAAAAATGTGTGCCTTACTTCTCATTTGAATTTCTCTGGCTTCAACTGACAGCCCTTGGTTCTTGTTGTGCCTTTCTTGGCTAGATCGAATTAGCCCTGCCCCGTGAAATCCGATCTCCCTGTCGTGGTGGGAGCCCCCAGCCAGGAGCACCCCAGCAGGGGCCCCCTAGCTGTTTGTCTGCTGGGCTGGGGACATCAGATGTACCAGAGGCATGCGGGTGTGAGTGCACAGCATCAACCCGGCATTGGGCTCAGGGGTTTGGCTTTGACAACTTGTGATCCAGCCACATCTCTGGGTGCCCGGGCTCAGGGCTTCTAACCCCCGTGGCTGCAGCCAGGGCTGGGGTGATGAGCTCAGAACTTTCATGCCCCTCCCCACTCCTGTCGGCACTCTGGGTGCCTGGGCTTAGGGCTTCTGCCCGGCATTTGCAGCTGGGGCTTGGGGCTTCCCTTGCAGTTCCTTCTGGGGCTCAGAGGTCCATTTTTCTGGATGCCCCCAAATTGGCCCTTGCGTTAATTTGCCAGGGGACTAGTAGGAAGGAGCCCGCAGCTGAGGTGCTCTCAGCAGCAGGGACCCACCTGCACATCTTCGAACCTCCTCTAACTTCAGAAAGATTGTTGGCTGCTGCCCTCAGAGCCCAGGTCTAAAGGCAACACAGAAGTGAGCTGGCAATGCTGTGACCCCCCTACAACAACCTCTGAACTCCCCCATGATCCCATTTTGGTCGGGACCCCCACCAAACAAAATGTCATTGAGACGGACGTGTTCCCAAGGGATGTGTCATTTTAAAGGAATCAACATTTCCCAGCTGGAAAAAATGTTCTGTTGGAAAATGTTCAATGGTTTTCAGAGGGGCGGCTGCATTCGTCTGTATCAGCAAAACGACGGGGAGTCCTTGGAGCACCTTAGAGACTAACACATTGATTTGGGCATAAGCTTCCGTGGGCCAGAACCCACTTCATCAGATGCATGGAGTGGCAAATACAGTAGCAGGTATAAAGACACAGCACAGGAAAGGATGGGTGTGGCCTTACCAAGTGGGAGGTCAGTCTAACGAGACAATTCAGTTAGGAGTAGGATACCAAGGGAGGAAAAAATCACTTTTCTCGTGGTAATGAGGGTGGCCCATTTCAAACAGTTGACAAGAAGCTGTGAGTAACAGTAGGGGGAAATTAGACAGGGGGAAGTTAGGACTTTTGGCTTCAGAATTTTATTTTGTTTTTTTATGAGATTGTGTCTTTTATGTTTTGTGGCACACAAGCAGAGAAGTTAGAGAAAACATAAAATATTCTTGCTGGAAGTTTGCAATGTCTCGCAAGGACGCGGCACGCTCGGGGGAGGAGGTGGAACTGGGTGGGAGGAGGCGGGGCGGGGACAGGGCCTGGGGTAGAGCTGGGGGTCGAGCACCCACCAGCACTTTGAAAAGTCGGCACCTGTGGCTAAACCTGCTTGCAATGGGTTCCATGCTCCCTGGCTCTTCCGCAGCTGCCGCCTGTGGGGTTAATAGGCCTCCAGCAAGGGGACTGTTGGCTCCTGACTGAAACTCGGTGGGGTTTTTGGTTGCCATCTCCCAGTGCCAAACGAAGGGGGAAGAGTCAATGAGTAGGGCTCTACCAAGTTCACGGCCGTGAAAAACGCATCACAGACCATTAAATCTGGTCTTTTATGTGCCCTGTACTGTACAGATTTCACAGGGGAGACCAGGGTTTCTCAAATTGGGGGTCCTGACCCAAAAGGGAGTTGCAGGGAGGTCACAAGGTTATTTTAGGGGGATCAGGGTAGTGCCACCCTTACTTCTGCGCTACCTTCTGAGCTGGGTGGCTGGAGAGCGGTGGCTGTTGGCTGGGCACCCAGCTCTGAAGGCCGCACCCCAGCCACGCAGAACTAAGGTTGGCAAAACCTGACCATGCCACCTTACTCCTGCATTGCTGCCTTCACAGCTGGGCGGCCGGAGGGTGGCGGCTGCTGACTGAGGGCCCGGCTCTGCAGGCAGCAGTGCAGAAATAAGAATGGCCTGGTATGGTATTGCCTGGTAAGAAATTGACCAAAATGGACCATGAATTTGGTAGGGCCCTACCAATGAGAAATCAAGGTCCCCAGGGCCAATGGGGAGAGGCCAACGCTCCAGCTCGGCCTGACTGACAGGGCAAGCAGGCTAATGAGGGAGTCAGGAGCCCAGGGCCTGTCCTCAGGGTGAGCTGGAGCTGCCGGAGGCGGAGCAGAGCTGAGCTGGGGGCAGAGCTGCCCAGCAGCCAGAACCAGAGGGGCCAGAGAAGCAGCCCAGGGGAGCTCAGGGGAGCTGAGCCAGAGCCAAACAAGAGCAGCGCTGAGGCAGGTGGAGCTGGAGCAGCCTCATGGACGGGGAGCCAGGGCTGAGCTACAGCGGGGAGCTACGGACCCAGAGCTGGGGAGCAGACGCCGGCCATGAGCCGCTGGGAAGTGCGAGTGGAGGCCCTGGGCAGGGAGATGCCACCAGACAAGAGGACTTGCAGGCCGGACTTCAGGAGCGCCGTTTAGGGAGGGCAGCAGGGGCACCTGCTTTCCCTGCCCCTGAGTTTTGTACCACATTTGGGTGACGTTTGCAGCAGGAGGGAAGATGCTGACCCCCATTCCCCCGCCCCGCTGCTGCCCTATTCCACTGCTGTCTGCAGCTGCCACGCTCCCCCGCTCCCCCACCATGGAGCCACTGCTGGCCAAGCTGCTCAGGACCGGGAGCCTGCCTCCTGATCTGCTGCACAGAGCTAGGTGGGGGCTGATGTCAGGGTGTCCCCCTGCCCATCTAACCAGTCTCCATTGAGCTGGGGTGCGGGGACAGAGCCTGTCTTGGCTGGTGCCTCTGGCTCTGGTGTGGGAGTTGCTGCTGTACTGAACAAGCTTTCAGGCTCCTGAGTGCTCGGCTTAAAGAGACAGCTCGCTGACACACTCACTTAGACACATGCTCACTCCCCCCGCAACACGCACCCAGTCTCCCTCGCACTCCCCGCCCAACAAACACACACTCACACACAGTCTCCCTCACATGCGTCCCACAACAGACACGCTTTCTCTCTTTCTCACACACACTTGTGATGATGCTATTATTACATCTGGATACTTCCTGTCAAAATGTACATATATTCTCTGTCATTTTATTTTGTCAATGTTCGTTAAGGATTACAGTGCTGTTACTTTAGTGTTTTTTGCCTGGTCTGTGCATTTCACAATTTTATTTCTCTCTTATGATTAAATTTAATTCTGAGCAGTGAGTTCTAAAATGCTGAACCTGTCCTGGCTGGAGTAATTATCCTTATTACTTTTATTACCAAATTATGCTTTTGTCATTCATTGATTAAAGTGGTACAATCAAATAATAATATCCTTCTAGAATGTAAATTTATCTTGTACTCGCCTTAGCAGAGCCAGTTTAAAACAACATTAGCTAAACACGGAACCTTAGACGCTGCAGATGAAGGTCGCTTATTTTCAAATTGTATTTTTAGTTATCTCTGTAAAATAACTTAAAATTTGTACAAAAATTAATGTGCTTCCAAGTAATGATGGAGTCAAATGTTAGTGAGTTACGTACATGATTTACATTGGTATACATAAATGCCAAAATAATTAGAAAAATAAATTTGTTTCCTTAATAAAAGAGGGGAAAAAACTTAACCACGCATGTTAAAATTAAATACGTTTTTAGTGGAGTGATAAACAGATGACTAAAATGGAGTGGATAATGGCCGTAACACAGAGTGTGTCTGTTAGAGAAAGTAAGCAGATTTTATTTATCTCTACTAAAGATAGTGTACAAAGTATCAAACTTGTGTTTCTGATATCTGTGTCAAGGCTCCAAAACCGATACCTCAAGCTTTGGGATTGGGACTATCTTGCTGTGTTATCTCCTGATTGATTTAAATTTGCAAAAAAATATATACAAACACCAATTAAAGCCATATTTCAAGTTTATATTAGGGCTGTCAATTAATCGCCATTAACTCACGTGATTAACTCAAAAAATTAATTGCAATTTAAAAAATGTATCGCAATTAATCGCCGTTTTATTAAATATTTTGGATATATTTTCATATATACTGTATTTTGTGTTGTAAGTGAAATCAAAGTGTATCTTATTTTTGATTACAAATATTTGTACTGTAAAAATGATAAACAAAAGAAATAGTATTTTTAATTCACCTCATACAAGTACTGTCGTGCAATCTCTTTGTTGTGAAAGTGCCACTTACAAATGTAGATTTATTTCTTTTTGTTACATAACTGCGTTAAAAAATTTACAGGAAATAATGCTGCCCGCTTCTTGTTTACAATGTCACCTGAAAGTGAGAACAGGCATTCGCATGGCACTGTTGTAGCCGGCGTCGCAAGATATTTAAGTGCCAGATGCGCTAAAGATTCATATGTCCGGGGCCACCGTTCCAGAGGACATGCTTCCATGCTGATGACACTCATTAAAAAAAAATGTGTTAATTACATCTATGACTGCACTCGTTGGGGGAGAACTGCATGTCCCCTGCTCTGTTTTACTCACATTCTGCCATATATTTCATGTTTTAGCAGTCTCAGGTGATGACCCAGCATGTTGTTCGTTTTACGAACACTTTCACTGCAGATTAGACAAAACACAAAATAAGATACTAATGTGAGATTTCTAAAGATAGCTGCAGGACTCGACCCAAGGTTTAAGAATCTGAAGTGCCTTCCAAAATCTGAGAGGGACGAGGTGTGGAACATGCTTTCAGAAGTCTTAAAAAAGCGACACTCCGATGCAGAAACTACAGAACCCGAACCACTAAAAAAGAAAATCAACCTTCCGCTGGTGGCATCTGATTCAGGTAATGAAAATGAATATGCGTCAGTCTGCACTGCTTTGGATTGTAATTGAGCAGAACCCGTCATCAGCATGGACGCATGTCCTCTGGAATGGTGATTGAAGCATGAAGGAACATATGACTCTTTAGTGCATCTGGCACGTAAATATCTTGCGACACCGGCTACAAACAGTGCCATGCGAATGCCTGTTCTCACATTCAGGTGACATTGTAAACAAGAAGTGGGCAGCATTATCTCCTGTAAATGTAAACAAACTTGTTTGTCCGAGCAATTGGCTGAACAAGAAGTAGGCCTGAATGGACTTGCAGGCTCTAAAATTTGACATTGTTTTATTTTTGAATGCAGTTTTTTACAGTGCAAATATTTGTAATCAAAAATAAATATAAAGTGAGCAGTGTACACTGTATTCTGTGTCGTAATTGAAATCAATATATCTAAAAATGTAGAAACCGTAAAAATATTTAAATAAATGGTATTCTATTGTTTAATCATGCAATTAATCATGATTAATTTGTTTAATCTTGCGATTAATTGCAATTAATTTTTTTAATCACTTGACAGCCCTAGTGTTTTCCTTTCTTTATATAGGAATTAGATAGGAACACTATCAGCTAATTTCTAAGTTATTATCTGCAAAATACCTAAAGTTTTCAGGTGCCTAGTAGCCCCTGGAATCACGGTTAAAGTTGTCATGCCTCCCCCACCCCCAAAAAATCTGAAATGGTGTCCCTGCCAGACTCGCAGGGTGGACGTGAACCAGACAGGAGGGCTGACACTGGGAAGAAGAGTCCTGCCACCTAGATCCTGAGGGCATGTGGCCACCACCAGAGCAGGTGTCTGACCCATGGTGTCACCGCAGCACAGCCAGGGAGGGCCTAGGAAGGAGGCCTGGGATGTGTGAGGAACAGACTGTGACCTTTCCTTACATCCCAAAGACTGCTGTTTGTGGTGTCCCCTTGCCCCAAGGGTGGATTACTTGTTTCCTTTAACATTTCTTTAGCCTTAAATTTTTTTCTTTAATTTTTTGTTTGTTTAATAAACTGTATTTGCTTTGAATGATATGTATTGATCGGTGAGACAGGGAAGTGTCTGGTGTGAAGAGAGCACCCTGGAATGGGGACACCTTTGTCCCCATCCTAAGTGACCATGACAAGACTGGGAATCAAGCCGCCCAGGAATCCTGGGTCCAAGCTTGTCGGGGTTGCGAGGACTCTGCCATATGGGAGGAAGGAAGGGGAGTCCTTGAAGTCAGGCAGGCCTAAAAGTAAAGGGAGTTGGTAGCCAATTGTGAAGCCAGGAAAGTTCCCCACAATAGCGGGACCATCCCCCTGCTTACACCACCCCAACCCCTTCCAGACCTGTGTGGGCTGGACACCCCATCACGACTGCAAAAAAAGACCGTTGTTACACAGTGTTTGGACAGCTACAAATAATCCAGTTGATAATTCCACTGCTGGTAGGAGGCCTAGCCCTGAACAAGGGCAGGTTCAAAGGGAAGACTTGGATGTGAAGCTGTTCCTAGTGCTAATGACACCAGGTCAGATGCGCTCGATTAACTCAAACTAGAGCAAAGGTCTCACTGCCAAAAAGACATGTACACTGGAAAAGGTAGAGCTGGGATATCAACCTTTTGTTTTGGTCTTGAAAGAGGAACAGTTAAATCTGGACCTGGTAGAAGCTCAAACAAAGAGGGCTGCATTAACGCTTTGTTAATTCATACTCATGAGAAAATCGGATACGCCTTTCATAGAATCATAGAATATCAGAGTTGGAAGGGACCTCTGGAGGTCATCTAGTCCAACCCCCTGCCCAGAGCAGGACCAATCCCCAACTAAATCATCCCAGCCAGGGCTTTGTCAAGCCTGACCTTAAAAACTTCTAAGGAAGGGGATTCCACCACCTCCCTAGGTAACGCATTCCAGTGTTTCACCACCCTCCTAGTGAAAAAGTTTTTCCTAATATCCAACCTGAACCTCCCCCACTGCAACTTGAGACCATTACTCCTTGTTCTGTCATCTGCTACCACTGAGAACAGTCTAGATCCATCCTCTTTGGAACCCCGTCTCAGGTAGTTGAAAGCAGCTATCAAATCCCCCCTCATTCTTCTCTTCCGCAGACTAAACAATCCCAGTTCCCTCAGCCTCTCCTCATAAGTCATGTGTTCCAGTCCCCTAATAATTTTTGTTGCCCTCTGCTGGATGTTTTCCAATTTTTCCACATCCTTCATGTAGTGTGGGGCCCAAAACTGGACACAGTACTCCAGATGAGGCCTCACCAATGTGGAATAGAGGGGAACCATCACGTCCCTCAATCTGCTGGCAATGCCCCTACTTATACAGCCCAAAAGACCATTGGCCTTCTTGGCAACAAGGGCACACTGTTGATTCATATCCAGCTTCTCGTCCACTGTAACCCCTAGGTCCTTTTCTGCAGAACTGCTGCCGAGCCATTCGGTCCCTACTCTGTAGCGATGCATGGGATTCTTCCGTCCTATGTGCAGGACTCTGCACGTGTCCTTGTTGAACCTCATCAGATTTCTTTTGGCCCAATCCTCTAATTTGTCTAGGTCCCTCTGTATCCTATCCCAACCCTCCAGCGTATCTACCTCTCCTCCCAGTTTAGTGTCATCTGCAGACTTATTGAGAGTGCAATCCACACCATGCTTCAGATCATTAATGAAGATATTGAACAAAACCGGCCCCAGGACCGACCCTTGGGGCACTCTGCTTGATACCGGCTGCCAACTAGACATGGAGCCATTGATCACCACCCGTTGAGCCCGACAATCTAGCCAGCTTTCTGTCCACCTTATAGTACATGGCAGAGGGGCATTGCTGGCACATGATGGCATATATCACATTGGTAGATGTGCAGGTGAACGAGCCCCTGATGGCACGGCTGATGTGATGACCTGTGAGAAGAACTTCAGCCACAGCTCCAAACTCATGACCCACAAGAGGACCCATAGCAGAGAGTGGCCATACAGTTGCCACCTGTGTGGGAAGAGCTTTGTGAGCAGTTTGCACCTGCTCAGCCATCAGCGGGTCCACACAGGTGAGCAGCCCTACAGGTGCGAGGAGTGTGGGAAAAGGTTCCTCTGGAACTCCAAGCTGATCAGCCACCAGAAGACCCACACAGGGGTCAAACTCCATCGCTGCTCCCAATGCGGAAAAGGTTCAGCCAGAGCTCGACTCTGATGAGACACCAGAAGATCCACACAGGACAGAAGCCCTGCAAGTGTCCCCATTGCGGGAAGAGCTTCGGTGAGAGGTCCAACCTGCTCATCCATCAGAAGACCCACCTGGGTTACAGATCCTACTTCTGCCCTGAGTGTGGACAGAGCTTCAGACAGAGCTCCAACCTGATCCGGCACCAGCGCATCCACACTGGGGAGCAGCCCTACAAATGCTCTGACTGCGGGAAAGGCTTCAACCAGAACTCGGACCTCATGAAACACTGGAGGATCCACATGTCAGAGAGGCCCTATAGTTGCCCCCAGTGTGGGAAGAGCTTCAGCCAGAGCTCAACCCTGATTCAGCACCAGAAAACCCACATAGGAGAGAGACCTCATAAATGCCCTAAGTGTGGGAAGAGCTTTAGCCAGAACTCAGCCCTGATCAAACACCAGAGGAGCCACATGGGAGAGAGACCCTATAAATGCCCCAAGTGTGGGAAGAGCTTTGGTCAGTGCTAAATTCTCACTCAGCACCAGGAGACCCACATTGGGGAGAGACCCTACAAATGCCCCATGTGCCAGAGACAGTTCAGCCGGAGCTCCAACCTCATCGAGCACCAGAGAGTCCACTTGGGCAAGAGACCCTATAAATGCCTGGAATGTGGGAAATCCTTCAGCCAGAGCTCCCACCTTGTCCAGCATCAGAGAATCCATGTGCAGGAGGAGCCAACCATGGATCTGCCTTACACTAGTAGGGCCCTACCAAATTCACGGCCGCGAAAAATGTATCAGGAACCGTGAAATCTGATCTCCTCTGTGAAATCTGGCAATTGTAGGGGCAGGGCTGGCCTTACAGGTGGACAAATGGGCAACCGCCAAGGGCCCCATGGTCGGGGGGTGCCAGGGTAACCCCCCACCCCACACAGAGCCAGCCCAAGCAGCTGGAGCCCTTTAACTCCCAAGCGCTAGGCTCCAACTGCTAGTCCTGGATGGGCTGGAGAGGGACAGGACTTCCTCTTCCTCTGCACGGGCTGCTCCCAAGGTCGGGTCAGACCCATCTCTGGGAACCTCCCCTGGCTGCAGGAAGCTCCGCGGCCGCTGGCTGGGAGCTTGGTGCTGCAGGCGGTGCTGCCCCGGCAGCAGTGCACCCGTGAGCGTGACACGGCGTAGCGTGGGATTGCCACCACCCTTCGGTCCACGTGGCTGCTGGCGGCGGCGCTGCCTTCTGAGCTGGCTGCCCGGCCAGCGAGTGCCCGGCCAGCAGCTGCCCTCTGGCTGCCCAGCTCTGAAGGCAGCAGCACAGAAGTAAGAGTGGCAATTTCATGACCCCCCTGCAACAACCTTCGAACTCTCCCCCCCAACCCTGTTTTGGGTTGGGACCCCCAAGGTTACAACACCGTGAAATTTCAGGTTTAAATATCTGAACCCGTGAAATGTATTATATTTAAAATCCTGTGACCATAAAATTGACGGAAATGGACCGTGAATTTGGTAGGGCCCCATACATTAGGCATGACTCATGTTAAAGACACTGTATTATTACAATAGCACCTGGACGCCCCAGCTGAGATCAGCGTCCCCATTATGCCAGGTGCTGCACAGATCCTGACTGGGAGCAGGTTCCCAGGTGCCAGGTGCTGCACAGATCCTGACTGGGAGCAGGTTCCCAGGTGCCAGGTGCTGCACAGATCCTGACTGGGAGCAGGTTCCCAGCTACCAGGCACTGCACAGACCCTTTCCGAGATAAAGGCCTCCATTGTACCAGGCCCTACACAGACCCTGACTGAAATCAGTGTCCCCACGGTGCACTGCACAAACACACAATAAGTCAGACCCTGCCCCAAAGAGCTCACAGCCTAAATAGACGAGACAGGGAAAGTGAGGACTGTTTCCTCCATTTTATAATAGAGAGACAGAAAGACTAAGGGTAACATTTGTAAAAGCGGCTAAGAGACTTAGGAGCCTAAGGCCTGGTCTACACTACAAAGTTTTGTTGGCCTAGCTGTGTCATCTGGGATTGTGAAAAAATCCGTGCCTGGATCAGCTGACATAGCTGGGCCAGCAGAACCCCTGGTGTAGACACAACTGTCCTGATAGAAGAGGGCTTCTGTTGGCATGTTCGGGTCGATGGTGTAGCTATTCTTCCGACAGCTTACACTGTGTTTCCACTAGGGGGCGCTGCTGGTATAGCTGTACTGGCCAAGGCTCTGTAGTGTAGACAAGCCTTAAGTCCCATGTCAAAAGTGAATTAGGCACCTAAGTCTCATTGAAAGGCTCCTAAGTGCCTCATCCACTTTTGAAACTGTGATTTAGGCTCCTCAGTCACTTTTCAAGCGTTTACCCCAGGAATCGATCCCAGCTCTCCTGAGTCCCGGTACAATACCTTTCTCCACAAGGTCATCCTGCTTCGCTTCCTTTTCTGAGCGGACAGAGCCACTAGTGTTGATGGGACCGAAAGCACACTCCCACGCTGAGCTCAGGGGGGCGAGAGGCAGGTTCCATACTGTCAGAGTACTGGCTACGATAAAGGCTGAATGCTCAGGTAAAAAAGGCCCAGCGCAGGGCTTGGCATCCAAGTACAGACTCCAAAGAGACACAAGACTGTTAGTTGATTCCTGAGATTCCGGGCCTGATCCAATTCCCATCACAATCAGTGGGCCAGAGCCTCAGCTGGTGTCAACTGGCATCGCCCCATTGATTCCGGTGGATCTACAGCCCATTCTAGGGTGACCAGATGTCCCAATTTTATAGGAACAGTCCCTATATTTGAGGCTTTTTCTTATATAGAAGCCTATTACCCCCCCACCCCCGTCCCGATTTTTCACAGATGCTGTCTGGTCACCCTGGCCTATTCACACCAGCTGGGGATCTGGGCCAATGAGAACCTTTCCACTAATTCCAATGGGTGTTGGAACAGGCCTGTAAGTAACACACCCTCCCCCCGTGACAGAAAAAAGCAGGCCTGGCCCTGTTTGAAAGCAGCTGTTGAATTCTGTTTTGTTCATGATTCTTGGATTCTCTGTCTTCTTGTGCAATCGGGGAGCTGTATCCTTTCCCCTCCTAGCCCCACCACAGATCCACGCGATCAGCAAGACATCTGACTGGCCAATGGCGTTAGTATCTTCGGAGACTCCAATCAGGGACGCAAATGGCCCCATGCTCTGCCGTAATGACTTTGGACAAGAGGCCGGTTGTATCTGTCGTTTGCAAAGACCCCAATAAATAAAATCTGGTTTTGTTTCATATGGAAAATGCTTCGTTTCAAGATTGGGAGACTAGCAGAAAGACTAATTAATTACTCTTATTATTGTTAATCTTAACAGATCTTAATGGCCTCCTGTAAGATCAGGGCTCCATTGTGCGGCACAGACACAGAATAAGAGATAATGGAGGCCCTAAAGAGTTTAATATGAGATAGACAAAGGGCAGGAGCAGGGTGACCAGATGTCCCGATTTTATAGGGATAGTCCCGATTTTGGGGTCTTTTTCTCACATAGGCACCTATTACCCCCACCTCCTGTCCCGATTTTTGACACTTGCTGTCTGGTCAGCCTCGGCAGGAGGGAAACACCCACAAAGAGAGGAATGATTTGCCAAGGTCTCACAATAATTGAGCGGTAGAGTCAGGTACGCAGGAATCTCCCAGACCAGGGGTGGCCAACCTGAGCCTGAGAAGGAGCCAGAATTTACCAATGTACATTGCCAAAGAGCCACAGTTATACGTCAGCAGCCCCCCATCAGCTCCCCCGCCCCGCTCCCAGCGCCTCCCGCCCACCTGCACCCCCGCCGATCAGCGCCTCCCCCTCCCTCCGGCACCTTTCGATCAGCTGTTTCGTGGCGTGCAGGAGGCTCTGGGGGGAGGAGCGAGGGCACGGCAGGCTCAGGGGAGGGGACGGGAAGGGGTAGAGTGGGGACAGGGCCTGTGGCCAAGCCAGGGGCTGAGCAGTGAGCATCCCCCAGCACATTGGAAAGATGGCGCCTGTAGCTCCAGCCTACGGTGACCAGACATCCCGATTTTGGGGTCTTTTTCTTATATAGGCTCCTATTGCCCCTCACCCCCTGTCCCAATTGTTGACTCTTGCTGTCTGGTCACCCTACTCCAGCCCCGGAGTTGGTGCCTGTACAAGGAGCCGCATCTTCACTTCTGAGGAGCTGCGTGTGGCTCCGGAGCCAGAGGTTGGCCACCCCCGGCCCGGACAATAAACCCAGCCAGCTTTGCTACATTGATAATAAAGGGACATCCGTTGTGTGTGGCACACGGACCCTGCCTCGGCGTTTACAACCTTTGGAACCAAGAGTGGGGAGCTGAGAAGAGCCGTGCTCCCCCCCAGGGGTGGCTGCTGGGAAGGGATTGCCGGGTAAACAGCCCCTACACCCCACCCCAGGGGCCACTGCAATTCAGCACCCGGCGAGGGATCCCTGAATACCCAGTCCCCACCCCAGGGACCACTGCAATTCAGCACCCGGCGAGGGATCCCTGAATACCCAGCCCCCACCCCAGAGGTGGCTGCATTTCAGCACCCGGCGAGGGATCCCTGAATACCCAGCCCCCACCCCAGGGGCTGCTGCATTTCAGCACCCGGCGAGGGATCCCTGTATACCCAGCCCCCATCCCAGAGGTGGCTGCATTTCAGCACCCGGCGAGGGATCCCTGTATACCCAGCCCCCACCCCAGAGGTGGCTGCATTTCAGCACCCAGCGAGGGACCCCTGAATACCCAGCCCCCACCCCAGGGGCTGCTGCATTTCAGCACCCGGCGAGGGATCCCTGAATACCCAGCCCCCACCCCAGAGGTGGCTGCATTTCAGCACCCAGCGAGGGACCCCTGAATACCCAGCCCCCACCCCAGGGGCCGCTGCATTTCAGCACCCGGCGAGGGATCCCTGAATACCCAGTCCCCATCCCAGAGGTGGCTGCATTTCAGCACCCAGCGAGGGACCCCTGAATACCCAGCCCCCACCCCAGGGACCACTGCATTTCAGCACCCGGCGAGGGATCCCTGTATACCCAGCCCCCACCCCAGAGGTGGCTGCATTTCAGCACCCAGCAAGGGATCCCTGTATACCCAGCCCCCACCCCAGAGGTGGCTGCATTTCAGCACCCGGCGAGGGATCCCTGTATACCCAGCCCCCACCCCAGAGGTGGCTGCATTTCAGCACCCGGCGAGGGATCCCTGTATACCCAGCCCCCACCCCAGAGGTGGCTGCATTTCAGCACGCGGCGAGGGACCCCAGAATACCCAGCCCCCACCCCAGGGGCTGCAGCATTTCAGCACCCGTCGAGGGATCCCTGTATACCCAGCCCCCACCCCAGAGGTGGCTGCATCTTCAGCCAAGACCTAAGTAGGATTTGCAAGGCGTCTAAAAGGCTCTTCTGTGGCAGACGTTGAAGACACACAGGAGGCTCTTGGACTGGGATCTCTGCAGTGATGGGCCTTCGCCTGCCTCCCCGGGGACGGGGACAGGGCCCCCCCCGTCATCCCCCACCCCAGGGTGAGCTCTCGCCCCTCTTCCCCGGGGAAATCTGCCCCCCAGCCGCAACCAGCGGAGCTCCTCAGGCCGCGGGCTCCTCGCAAGGACTCGGAAGTGCCGCCAAGGGGTCTGAATAACGCAGGGACCTTCCTGTTCCCAGCTGCCCCCTCGGAAAGCGGCGGCGGCGGCGGGGTCCCAGCGCGGGGCCAGCGCGCCCGGCCCCCGGGGGAGCCCCGCGAGCGGCGCGCCGGGCAGGGGAACCCGCAGGGCCGGGCCGGGGGGATCGGAGCCAAATGGGGGCTAGAGAGACCCCCCCCCAGCCGGGGTGCGGGGGGGCTGCGGGATAAACCCAGGGAGCGTTGTGTGTCGCAAATAGCCGCTGTTTCCTCCCCCCGCATGGAGCCAGGGGACGAGCCGAGGCTCCCGGATCTCCAGGGCTCCCCGGGAAGGGGGATCCCCAGAGGCGCCCGCACCGGTGAGGAATGAGCGAAGGGGGGAGCCCCAGTTCCGCCAGAGGCTGGGTTACACTCGCCCCCCCTCCCCCCGGAGCTGGGGGGTCCTGCCGGCCGGCCGGGCTTGTCCAGCGTGGGGCGGACCCGGGAGCTTGGGAAGGGGCCGCAGAGCAGAGGACGCGCAGGGGGGGCGATCGCGGCTGCTCTCCGAAGCCGGGCCGGGCCCTCAGGACGCCTGGGTTCTATTCCCCTCGCACCCCCCCCCCAACTCCGCCTCTGGCCTCGGCTGCAGGGCCCTGGGGAGCCGCCTCCCCGCTCTGGGCCTCCCTTTCCCCGTCACTTCTTGGCTCTCTAGGTTGTGAGGGCAGGGACTGTTTCTGGGGGGGTGGGAGTGCAGTACCTGGCAGGAGGGGGCCCTGACTTTAGCCTGGGGTGTGTGCAGTGCAAGGCCTAAATGGGGCCCCAGATCTCAGTCAGGGTCTGTGCAGCGCCTGGCACCAGGGGGCCGTGATTTTAGCCGGAGTCTGTGCAGTGCGCGGCGTAATGGGGCCCCAGATCTCAGTCAGGGTCTGTGCAGCGCCTGGCGTAATGGGGCTCTGGTCTCAGTCTCATCTCTGAGCAGCACTGAGCAGGACGAAGCACATCAGAGCAGGGTCTGGGGGGCTCTGGCTGTGGGATTGGTACAAATGTTGATTTCTTTGTAGCCAAGCCCTTTGCCATCCCCTCTCCCCGGCACAGCCCTGTGTGGACTCTCTCGCTCTCTTCCAGCAGGTGCCGGGACAGAGGAGGAGAATCCCCAGCCGGAAGGACCTGCAGGAACGGAGTCTCGCGGGATGTCCCAGAGCCCTGCATGGGGAGACACCATTTGCGTGGGACAGCAGCAAGGAGATCCCGCAGAGGAGACCCCTGAAGGGTCAGAGGACCCCGAGCTGCTTCCCAAATCCCTCAAGGGGCAGAAATCCACCATCTGCCCCGACTGTGGGAAGAGCTTCGGGAACAGCTCGCACCTGGCCCGCCACCGCCGCACGCACACGGGGGAAAAGCCCTACACCTGCCCCGAGTGCGGGAAGAGCTACCGGCAGGACTCGCACCTGGCCCAGCACCGGCGCTCCCACACCGGCGAGCGCCCCTACAAGTGCACCGAGTGCGGCAAGGCCTTCTCGCAGAGCTCCAACCTCATCATCCACCAGCGCACCCACACGGGCGAGCGCCCCTACACCTGCGGGGAGTGCGGGCGCAGCTTCGGGCATAGCTCGGACCTGGCCCAGCACCGGCGGGTTCACACGGGGGAGAAGCCCTTCCCCTGCCCGCAGTGCGGCAAGCGTTTCGCCCAGAGCTCCAAGGTGGCCCAGCACCAGCGCTTCCACACCGGCGAGCGCCCCTTCGGCTGCCCGGACTGCGGCAAGGCCTTCCGGCTCAGCGCCGACCTGCTGCGGCACCGGCGCACCCACACCGGTGAGAAGCCCTTCGGCTGCGCCGAGTGCGGCAAGCGCTTTGTGGAGAGCTCCCACCTCATCCGGCACCAGCGCACCCACATGGGCGAGCGGCCCTACCGCTGCCCGCAGTGCGGCAAGGGCTTCAACCAGAGCTCCAACCTCCTGCAGCACCAGCGCACCCACCGGGGCGAGCGGCCCTACGTCTGCGGCGACTGCGGCAAGGCCTTCGGCGTCAGCTCGGCGCTGCTGCAGCACCGGCGCACCCACACCGGCGAGCGGCCCTACCGCTGCCCCCAGTGCGGCAAGAGCTTCAGCGTCTCCTCCACCTACAACATCCACCGGCGCACCCACACCGGGCTCAAGCCCTACGCCTGCGCTGACTGCGGCAAGGCCTTCAGCCGCAGCTCTGCCCTGCTCCAGCACCAGAGCACCCACACCGGCGAGCGGCCCTACCGCTGCAGCCACTGCGGGAAGGGCTTCGGGCAGAAGGCGGCCATGGCCCAGCACCAGAGGACTCACCTGGGCCAGGAGCCGACTGGAGTGATCCCCCTGGGGGACTGGGGTGCGTCCCAGAGCCAGCCGGAGGAGGAGGAGGAGGAGGGTGATGAGGCAGGAAGCAAGGAGAGCGCCGGGCTGGGGTGACTGGGACCAGGGCACCGGGAAGGGAATATGGACCTGGCGAGGCAACGAAGGGAAATCTGGAAGCTGCAGTGGACGCTGAGGGGATTGGTAGTAGGATCACTGGGACGGCTCGCGGCGGCCTGGTTCAAGCTCCCAGGCAGAAGGGGAGGGGACCACGTGTCTGGGGGGAATGGGTGGCAGGGGACAGGAAGGGCCGCACGTGTCTGGGGGGAACGGGAAGGGCCGTAAGTGTCTGGAGGGAACATAAGAATATAAGAACGGCCCTACTGGGTCAGACCAAAGGTCCGTCTAGCCCGGCGTCCTGTCTACCGACAGTGACCAATGCCAGGTGCCCCAGAGGGAATGCACAGAACAGGCAATCATTGAGTGATCCATCCCCTGTCGCTCATTCCCAGCTTCTGGCAAACAGAGGCTAGGGACACCATCCCTGTCCATCTTGGCTAATAGCCATTGATGGACCTGTCCTCCATGAATTTATCTAGTTCTTTTTTGAACCCTGTTATTGTCTTGATCTTCACAACATCATCTGGCAAGGATTGACTGTGCGTTGTGTGAAGAAATACTTCCTTTTGTTTGTTTTAAACCTGCTGCCTATTAATTTCATTTGGTGACCCCTAGCTCTTGTGTTATGAGAAGTAGTAAACAACGCTTCCTTATCTACTTTCTCTACCTGTCATGATTTTATAGACCTCAATCATATCTCCCCTTAGCCGTCTCTTTTCCAAGCTGAAAAGTCCCAGTCTTATTAATCTCTCCTCATATGGAATCCGTTCCAAACCCCTAATAATTTTTGTTGCCCTTTTCTGAACCTTTTCCAATTCCAATATATCTTTTTTGAGATGGGGCGACCACATCTGCACACAGTATTCAAGATGTGGGCTTACCATGGATTTATATAGAAGCAATATGATATTTTCTGTCCTGTTATCTATCCTTTTCTTAATGATTCCCAACGTTCTGTTCGCTTTTTTGACTGCCGCTGCACATTGAGTGGATGTTTTCAGAAAACTATCCACAATGACTCAATGGTCTCTTTCTTGAGTGGTAACAGCTAATGTAGACCCCATCATTTTATATGCATAGTTGGGATTATGCTTTCCACTGTGCATTACTTTGCATTTATCAACATTAAATTTCATCTGCCATTTTGTTGCCCAGTCACCCAGTTTTGTGAGATCCTTTTGTAGCTCTTCACAGTCTGCCTGGGACTTAACTCTCTTGAGTAATTTTGTATCATCTGCAAATTTTGCCACCTCACTGATTACCCCTTTTCCCAGATCATTTATGAATATGTTGCATAGGACTGGTCCCAGTACAGACCCCTGGGGGACATCACTGTTTACCTCTCTCCATTCTGAAAACTGACCATTTATACCTACCCTTTGCTTCCTATCTTTTATCCAGTTACCAGTCCGTGAGAGCAGCTTCCCTCTTATCCTGTGGCAACTTACTTTGCATAAGAGCCTTTGGTGAGGGACCTTGTCAAAGGCTTTCTGAAAATCTAAGTACACTGTATCCACTGGATCCCTTGGTCCACATGCTTGTTGACCCCCTCAAAGAATTCTAGTAGATTGGTGAGGCATGATTTCCCTTTGCGAAAACCATGTTGACTCCTCCTCAACAAATTATGTTCATCGATGTGTCTGACAATATTGTTCTTTACTATAGTTTCAACCAGTTTGCCTGGTACTGAAGTCAGGCTTACAGGCCTGTAATTGCCGGGATCGCCTCTGGAGCCCTTTTAAAAAATTGGCATCACATTAGTTATCCTCCAGTCATCTGGTACAGAAGCTGATTTAAATGATAGGTTACCTACCACAGTTAGTTGTTCTGCAATTTCCCATTTGAGTTCCTTCAGAACTCTTGGGTGATACCATCTGGTGCTGTTGACTTATTGCTGTTTAATTTATCAATGTGTTCCAAAACCTCCTCTAATGATACCTCAGTCTGGGACAGTTCCTCAGATCTGTCACCTAAAAAGAATGGCTCAGGCTTGGGAATCTCCCTCACATCCTCAGCCATGAAGACCGATGCAAAGAATTCATTTAGTTTCTCCACCCTCCTCCGATGGGAACAGGCGGCGGGGGTCGGGAAGAGCAGTACGTGTCTGGCGGGGTCGGGATGGGCAGTATCTGTCTGGGGAGAACGGGCAGAGGGGCACGGGAAGGGCGGTACGTGTCTGGGAGGATCGGGTGGCACGGATCGGGAAGGGCCATACGTGTCTGGGGGGAAGTTGCGAGGGTCGGGAAGGTCGGTACGTGTCTGCGGGGAACAGGCGGCGGGGGACGGGAAGGGCCGTACATGTCTGAGGGGAACAGGAGGAGGGGGACAGGAAGGGCCGTACGTGTCTGGGGGGGATGGGCGTGGGGAGACAGGAAGGACGGTACGTGTCTGGGGGGGATGGGAAGAGGGGGATGGGAAGGGTAGTACATGTCTGAGGGGGATGGGAAGGACGGTATGTGTCTGTGGGGGACGGGTGGAGGGGGACGTGAAGGACGGTATGTGTCTGGGGGGGATAGGAAGGACGGTACGTGTCTGAGGGGGATGGGAAGGGAGGTATGTGTCTGGGGGGGATAGGAAGGACGGTACATGTCTGGGGGGGACGGGAAGAGCGGTATGTGTCTGGGGAGAACGGGCGGCGGGGGACGGGAAGGATGGTACATGTCTCGGGGGGACGGGAAGGACGGTACGTGTCTGGGGGGGATAGGAAGGACGGTATGTGTCTGGGGGGAACAGGCAGCGGGGGACGGGAAGGACGGTACGTGTCCGGGGGGGGGACGGGAAGGGCGGTACGTGTCTGGCGGGGACGGAAAGGGCGGTACGTGTCTGGGGGGGACGGGAAGGGTGGTACGTGTCGGGGCGGGGACGGGAAGGACGATACGTGTCTGGCGGGGACGGGAAGGGTGGTACGTGTCCGGGGGGGACGGGAAGGACGGTACGCGTCTGGCGAGGACGGGAAGGGCGGTACGTGTCCGGGGGGGACGGGAAGGGCGGTACGTGTCCGGGGGGGACGGGAAGGGCGGTACGTATCTGGCGGGGACGGGAAGGGCGGTACGTGTCTGGGGGGGACGGGAAGGGCGGTACGTGTCTGGGGGGGACGGGAAGGGCGGTACGTGTCTGGGGCGGACGGGAAGGGCGGTACGCGTAACCCAGGGAGAGCAGCGCTCTTTCCCCCGCGAGCAGCGGCCAGGGCACGTGTTGGCTGGCGGAGCTCGTCGTGGCGCTCAGAGCGTGGGGTCTTGTGCCTTCAGATCCAGCGGTCTTATGTTGAAGTCCTGCTGCTGCCAGCCCCGCCCCAGCCTCTCTCGTCTGAGGCCTGGCTTCGCGGCTGAAATCGCCCAGCCTCTTGCTCGGAGCCCTGGCTTGAGCAGCGGGTGCTCTCCCCAGGTCGTCCGTGCTGGCCCCACTGCTGTGCTGCAGGGGGCCCCGTAGGGGATGTTTTCCCCTCCAGTCAGTGCTGACCTCGGAGCCCTGCCAGGGGGCGCGGAGCTGCTGTTTCTCAGGTGGGACATCGGACTGAGATCCTGACTCGTTTGCAGCCATTAAGAATCCCCAGCGTCAGGACATCAACCTCCCCTCACCCCCCCGCAGTCTCAGTGGCGTACGGGATTCTCCACTTCCTGGCCCAAACCGTCGCTGTGCTCTGTTAATATTGCTTTTTGCAACACACTACCCCAGAGGTGGCTGCATTTCGCTGGAGATGTGAAGGGAAACCCCTCTTGCGTCTGGAGCTCGACACTAACAGGGGGGTTGCAGAACGTACCTGATGGCTGTTTGAGAGCGTTAACTACGTGCGTGGAAAGCGTTATAATCACTAGTATTTTATTAGCCCAGTGAGAACTGGGCTCAGCGTACGATTGCCGCATTTAAAGAGACCAGCCGGGGAGGCTTTTTGTGTCCAACACGCTTTCCAGACCCTTTCTCCTGATTTCCTAGCAATTTGTATTACTCGCTAGTTCCTGGCTAGGTGATCAGTGTCACCCTGTTGGGGCCCCTCTTCCCACCTCCCCAGTCCCAACGCTCTGCATTCACCCAGCTCTGGCCCTGGAGTCCCCATTGCCGGGGCAGGGGTTATAACTGTGGCCCTACCTAAATCAATGGCCACGAAAAACGTGTCACGGCCTGTGAAATCTGGGCTTATGTGAACTTTTACCCTATGCTATAAAAGTATCCTATAGTACAGGGTAACTGTAAACAGAAGTACACAGTGCTTCTCAAACTGGGGTTCCCTACCCAAAAGGGGGGCGCGAGGCTATTGTAGAGGGGTCACGGTATTGCCACCCTTACTTCTGGGCTGCTGCTGGCTGCAGCGCTGCCTTCAGAGCTGGGCACCTGGCCAGCAGCTGCTGCTCTCCAGCCACCCAGCTGTGAAGGCAGCACAGAAGCAAGGGTGGCAATACCGTGACCCCCTACAATAGCCTTGGGGACCCCCCTTTTGGACCGGGACCCCCAGTTTGAGAAACACTGAGTCTTAAGGGCTTTGCATGTTTATCTTTTGCTGTTTTTAAAAGCACATTCATATTTTGTTCCAACACCATGAAATTTAAGATTTAAATATCTGAAACAGGGACATTCAAGATTTTTAAAATGCCATGACTGTGAAATTTACAAAAATGGGCCGTGAATTTGGTAGGGCCCTAGTTATAACAGCCCCGTATGTGTCAAAGAAACAGCCTGGCCTGGGGGTTTCCACAGTTTGTAGACAAGAGATTTACCTCACCTGGAAATTGGTATTGACCCATGTGGGTTAAAGATCAGCCCCCTCGCAATGGAAATTTAGTGTGTGCCTGAGAGAGACACCCACATGATCCCAGAATGGCTCTTACTCCCCTCTAGTGTCTGGACTGAGTATTGAGGTCCTTTAGCTCAGGCACCAGAGATGGGTGCTTATAGGTGCCAGGGTTCAACCCTGCCAGCGGACGGAGCAGTTGTTGCTTGGGTGTCAAAGCAAGGGCCCTGCTCCCATGAAATTCCACCAAAGTTGGGGTACTCTGGAGGTGGATGTACAAAGAGATGTAGGGCTTTGGATGCTCAAAGGCACACCTAACCTGCACAAAAGACACCTGGGGGGAGCTTAGGACTGGTCGCTCATTAGCAGCCCACTGGTTAGAGCACTCCCGTGGGATGTAGGAGACCTAGGCTGGAATCCCCACTTTCCCTGATCGGCAGCAATGACCTTAAACCACATCTTCCCAGGGGAGTTCCCTAGCCACTGGGCTATAGAGTATTCTAGTGTGGGAATCCCTCCCACTGAAGCTTTTCGCTTGGTTTAAATAGTTATGGGAGCAGGGGCTTGAACTGGGGGGGCTTCTACATCCCAAGTGGCTGCTGGCTATCATGGGGTGATCATTCTCTGGGTTTTCATTAGAAAGGGCTCACCTGGCTGAGGCCCCTAACAAAAGGAAGATCAGCTTTCCTTCCCTGTATCAGGAAATTCTTGAACCTCACCCTGCCATTGCAAGATGGATTCATAGATTCCAAGGCCAGAAGGGACCATTGTGATCATCTAGTCTGACCTGTGAAATCACGGGGGTGGGGGGTTGGGGGGGGAAACAGGTCAGAGACCTTCCCCGAAATAATTCCTGGTCAAACTAGAGAAGATCTTTTTTTTAAAAAAAGTCCAATCTTGATTTAAAAGTCGGCAGGGTAGAGAATCCATCACAGCCCTTGGCAAATTGGTCCAATGGTTAATTGCTCTCACTGTTAAAAACTGACACCTTATTTCCAGTCTGAATTTGTCTAGCTTCAACTTCCGGCCTTTGGAACTTGTTATACCTTCTTCTGCTAGATGGAAGAGCCCACTAACAAATAGTTGTTCCCACTTATAGACTGTGATCAAGTCATGCCTTAACCCTCTCTTTGTTTGAGCTCCTGAAGTCTCTCATTGTAAGGCAGGTTTTCTAATCCTTTACTCATTCTCGTGGCTCTTCTTTGAACCCTCTCCAATTTATCAACATCCTTCTGGAATTGTGGGCACAGGATTCCAGCTGTGGTCGCCCCAGTGCCGAATACAGAGGTAAAATCACCTCTCTACTCAGAGGCCTCTGAGAGCAAGAGCAACTTCAAGCGAAGAACAGAGAAAGCGAAAATCCACGGGGCGATGGAAGCATCAGCATACAGTGTCGCATACTCGCAGAAGACAGATACATCAGTAAGTGCGCGAGGTGATAAATAGATGAGCATTCTAGTCAGCTCCAGGAACGGAGAGTTCACGAGTGTAGGGGCTGGGCCTAGATTAATAGTTGACAGTCACTATTAAAGCCATGTTCCCAGTCACCTGTTGAAGTTGATGTGGCTCCACAAATGCTTTCTTACATGCCATGTCTGGCTGCCCAGAAGCACTGGCCCTTGGTGAGCGTGGCGCTAATTCAGGGACGTGCTGGTTGCCTGACTGCAGTCGCTATTCACATCTCATGGGGATTTTTTTCCCCTCTTTGTCACTGAGGTGGATGGGGCAGCTGCTGAGGAGAGGCGCTGGCCGGGAGGCCTGGAGAAACGATGTCCTTCCCTGAGCGCAGGGGGAGCTGCCCAACACACGCTGCCCCTGTGCCTCGCCTTAGCCTGGGGGAGAGTGGACCTTGGTATCCATGGCCCGCTCTGCCCCCCGGTCTCTGTGCTGTGGCTGCCGGCGAGGGGGGCTCAGGTCCTGGGGACACCTGTTCCATCAGGAGCAGGATAGAGCCACCCCCGCCACAAGGACAGGGATAGACATGAGTCTGCAAAGGCATAGCTGCTGTGATCCTCCTTCGGGCCACTGGGGGACACTGGCGAGGGCAGGGCCCCGGCTGAGCATGAGGCAGTCCTAGGGGCAGGTGGGGATGGAGGGAAGAGAAGGAGGTCTCGGATTCATGGTCCAGGGGGTGGGAGGGTCTGGTCATTCACTGGGAGCATCTGTGGTGAGTGCCTCCTTACAATCTTCACCTGCCTTTCCCTCATTGCTGACCTCTGCAGGTGCCGCCCCGTTCCCAGCCGCTGGCTCATGGTCCATCATGTCCTTGTAATTACGCTTGAAGAAACCACACTGCCAGGAAAAGGAAAAACCACCACTGATTGACTAGGGGACTAGAGAAACTCTCTCTGACCCATGCTGGGGTTGAATTGGAGCTGGTGCCCACCCTAGAGGGGAAAGGCCCTGTGTCCCATTCCCTGCCCCCCTGAGCCAGCCATCTCCCGTGCCCTGGGGTTGGATTGGAGCCAGTGCCCCCGAGAAGGGAAAGGCCCCATGTCATGGAATATCAGGGTTGGAAGGGACCTCAGGAGGTCCTCTAGTCCAACCCCCTGCTCAAAGCAGGACCAATCCCCAATTTTTGCCCCAGATCCCTAAATGGCCCCCTCAAGGATTGAACTCACAACCCTGGGTTTAGCAGGCCAATGCTCAAACCACTGAGCTATCCCTCCCCCCACAAAGCAAGCGGAGGCCCCATTCTCTCCTCTCTGTGACAGCCAGGTCCTCACTGTGGTTTCAACTGGGACATGGGATTCTTTTTCAGTTCCTCCCCTTTGCTGTTGGAGAGCGTTGCCTCCACCCCAGAGGTGGACGCATCTCAGGATGAGCGCTAAGGAGGTGACGCGGTCCCTCCAATGTCTGCCTGGGGCTTTGGGATCCCCTGGGGGAAATGTTGCTGGAGAAAGATTAAGCGATTTTATTGGCTGCTTCAGCAGGGAAACTCAGCGCCCGGCGGGCTGCAATGCACCACTTCTGAGTGAGCCGGAGTCCTATCGCCCAGCCAGTCCCTGCCCATCTCACCTTGTACAGGACGACGATGATCACGATCAGTAGAAGCAGCCCCCCTACCCCGCTGCCTATGTAGACGTAGAGGTAATTCATCACGTGCAACAGCTCCACCTCTGTGGTGACCTGCAGGGGCAGACACGGGGCATACCAGGAAATGCAGACGGGGCTGTAAGGGGGAAACCCCACCTGCCTCTGGGGAGGGGGGACTCAGTATGTGGGCTGAGCAGCCCTCGGGGAGGAGCCGAGCCCAACAAGACAGTTTGGGCTGGGTGGTGGGCACCGAATCCCAGACACAGGTGGGGAGCAGGGCAGGGAAGTCTCAGCTGCTCGCTGCCGGGGGATTTCACGGCCAAGATTATTACCTGGGATTGTGTGAATTTGTCGCTGTACTGGCTGACATATTTGCTGGTGTTGAAGCTGAACCACAGGGCAGTGCAGAACCGGGACCGGGAGGAAGTCTGGAGGGAGAGCAGGACACCAGGCCTCAGACACCCTGGCCCCCCACCTGTAATCTCATGGCGGGGGGACAGAGCATGAGATGGGTCGATCCCACCTCCATAGGGCAGCCTCACTGGCGCTCTCTGCCTTTCTTGGCACCTCTGGGGGGCATGGAGGCATCACACCTCACCTTCACACTAACCCTGGAGGGCGCTCAGTCCCCCGCCAGGGTCCACGCTATGGACAGGGCTCGAGGAGGTTTGACCTGTGAGATCAAGAAGCTTAATCTCTGCAGCAGCTCCCAACTGAGAGCCCCCTTACCCAGGGGGGCCCAGCGGAAGAGCAGGAAACTCAGCCCTGCCCCCAACAGAGACATCAGGCCAGGGTGAGGGGCTCAGTCTCTTTGCTGAGGGGTAGCGTAGGACTTTGGATTCCCTCCCCTGCCCCGAGCCAGCCAGTCTCTCCACCTGGGACTGGAGCAGACCTGGCGCCCCCTAGAGGAGAAAGGCCCCGAGTCCCATTCTCTGCCCCCGTGAGCCAACCTGGCCTGGGGCTGGCTCAGTGATGGTGCCCCCTGGAGGAGAAAGGCCCTATATCTTCGCACAGAGCCCTGACCTCAATTTTGCCAGTAACCGACAACTGCCCGATGATGGTGATGTCGAAGGGAGCATATATCCGGCCCAGGTTGCACTGGTAGATTTGCCAGTCTCCGGATGAGCAGTGCTAGGAAGAAACACACCAGCACAAGGTGGGGAGAGGGTTCTCCGGAGAGCCGACGCGCGGGAGCATGGGCACAAAGGGACCCGAGAGGTTCCTGGGGCCAGTGAGGGGTGGGGACCTGGCTCAGGGAGAAGAACGGGGCTGTTGGCTCCAACGGGCCTGGCAGGCGGGGACCCGGGCAGGTTTCACACACAATGTAGAGCAGGCTGGGCTAGTGCTGGGATGGGAGACAGCATGAAAACCCAAGCAGCGGGTTGGAGGGTCAACAGGAGGCATGCGCCCCTTTCAGTCAGTGCTGGCCCCTATGCCCCAGCATGGTGCTAGGGGGCGCTGTGCTGCAGGGAGCAGGGTGGGGGGCTCAGTAGAGGGTACTGCCCCCTCACAATCGGAGCTGACCCCACTGTGGTGCTGCTGAAGGTCTTTCAAAGTCAGCGCTAGTGTGAGATCCTGGGCATTAAAGATTCCCTGACCCTTTCCCCCAAGGGTGGGGCTGTTAACCTTGGTGTCCTGGCCACATTACAGTCTGCATGCTGCACTGCGCCCTGCCCCAGAGGTGGCTGCATCGCAGCGTCAGGCGAGGGACCCCTGTATAAACAGCCCCCGTGCCCTGCCCCAGAGGTGGCTGCACCTCCGCACCGGGCGAGGGATCCCTGTAAAGGTCTTTGGGCTGAGGACAGAGACGCCTACCTTGAGAGTGCGGAAGGGGACGCTGGTGGCATCTGTCTCTTTCGTTTTCCCGTCCGTGGCAACAGGATCGCAGGTCACACTGGGGTCCTGGGGGAGCAGGGGAAACCCAGGAGATTCCTCCACATGTAACGGAGTTTGTAGAGCATCTGACTGACAGCCCCGGCTATGTCCTGTATCCTAGCCCGCTGCTACGGGGTGCTGTGCCCCGGTGGGTCCTAGCCATGGCCCATCTCCTGTCCTGGCACTGGGGTGCTGTGTCGTGGGGCCTCCCGCCTCCCCCCCCGGCGCTAGGGGTGCTGTGCCGCGGGGGCCCCCGGCTGTGTCCCACCGCCCCCCCCAGCACTAGGGGTGCTGTGCTGTGGGGCCCCCGGCTGTGTCCCACCTCCCCCCCCAGCACTAGGGGTGCTGTGTGCCCTGTCTCCACTCCTTCACGCTGTCCTCACCGTCTGCACGGCTGGCAGCTCCCAGGCGAGCCCGGCCGGGAACTCCCGCGGCACCATCACAAAGGCCGTCACCTCTGGCTGTTGGAAAGGCCCTGGCAGCAGGTTCTCCACCTACCAAAGAGAAGCGCCGAGAGCAATGGGGACGAGGCCGCGGACCGGGCCCTTGTGGCCAGGCCATGACCCGGGCCACAGGGCATGAGGGGAGGGCGGGGGATTCACGTCGGGCGCGGAGGGGAGGCCGGGGTGTGGGGTGTGGGAGGCGGGCGACGCAGGAGGTGGGGAAGGGAGCTGTGGAGAGAGGGCTGGGGCAGTCTGGGGGCAGTGTCACGGGGCTGGAGGGGAGGGCGCCCCCTGTCAGATCCCGGCCAGCACGGCACCCCCCGCCCCTTGCCCAGCCCCTCACCTGGTACACGTGCTGCACCGTCTGGCTCTCTGGGTTCAGGGAGCTGAAGCTGACGTACTGGGTGGACCTGTCCGCTCTGTGAGAGGGAGGGAGGGACACTGGTGAGCACAGAGAGCAGGGCTGGCCCCGACCCACAGGTCAGGGGCGCAGAGAGGGGAAGAGGGAGCTTAAGGCACGAGGAGCCAGGACTCCTGGGTTCTAGCCCCAGCTCTGGGAGGGGAGAGGAGGCCGGTGTCTTACCCCTTGGTGATGATGTTTATGGGGTATAGGACGGGGATCCTCAGCGAGTGTCTGTTATCCACCAGGGTCCCGTTCATCTCATTGTCACTGGGGGGGCGAGGGGGTGGGGGGGGTGGATGGACAAGAAGGAAACACGTTATAGCCCCCTGCAGCCACCCCCGGTCCCGAATGAGTCCCCGCCCCATACGCCAGCGACATCCTCCTGGCAGGCACCGCTATTGATAGTACCTGAAACCACAGACATCCCCACGTGCTTTACAGGCTCCAGCCCTCGCCCGGCGCTGAGATGCGGCCGCCTCTGGGGCGAGACGTGGGGGCTGTTTATACCGGGATACCTCGCCCGGCGCTGAGATGCGGCCGCCTCTGGGGCGAGGCGTGGGGGCTGTTTTTACCGGGATACCTCGCCCGGCGCTGAGATGCGGCCGCCTCTGGGGCGAGGCGTGGGGGGTGTTTATACCGGGATCCCTCGCCCGGCGCTGAGATGCGGCCGCCTCTGGGGCGAGGCGTGGGGGGGTGTTTATACAGGGATCCCTCGCCCGGCGCTGAGATGTGGCCGCCTCTGGGGTAGGGTGCAAGGACACAACCCAGCTTGCTTCGGGCGGTACAGTGGGGAACAGCTATGCTCCCCATGACACAGGACACGACCCCCGACCTCTCAATGTCCAAGCTAGGGGGGGCTGTGGCCCGTGCAGCTGCGGGGGGCGCCTGTGGCCTGTGTTGTGGGGCTGTGGCCCATGCAGCCAGGATCACAGGGATGGCCCCAGAGGCAGCTCGGTCCCGGTTCTTAAGAGGCTAGTCCAGAGCGCCGCGCCCACCTGCTGGCCATGACGTCCAGCTCCAGCCAGTCGCCCCAGGAGCTGTTGGTGAGAACGTCAAACAGCAGCTGGAGCAGAACCTGCGCAGGGCGAGGGAGAATAGTCAGCGCTGACTGCAAGGGGAGAGCGCCCCCTACTGGGCGCCCCCCCGCTCCCTGCAGCACAGCGCCCCCTGCTGAGCGCCCCCCAATCCCTGCAGCACAGCACCCCCTGCTGAGCACTGCCCCTTCCCCCGCTCCCTGCAGCACAGCGCCCCCTGCTGAGCGCCCCCCAATCCCTGCAGCACAGCGCCCCCTGCTGAGCACCGCCCCTTCCCTGCTCCCTGCAGCACAGCACCCCCTGTTGAGTCCCCACCCCACTCCTTGCAGCGCTGCGCCCCCTAGCACCCGTATGGGCCTTGGGGGCGGCGCTGACTCACCCGGCTGTTCGCCCAGTAGATCGGGTGGCTGACGTTACACGAGAGGTTCCTGAAGTTAATGTCTGGAGTCTCCAGGCCATTGCAGCTCACGCTGGCCTGGACGCTGGACTGTGGGGGGGAAACACCAATGAGAAGTAAGCGGGGCAGGGGGAGGAGGAAGGACCCCAATCCTGGCCAGCAGTGCTTGCGAGACCAGTCAGGAAACAAGACCCCCCCAGAGACAGCCAGTCCCCGGACACCCTGGGGCCGGGTCGGAGCTGGCACCCCGAGATGTGAAAGGCACCATGGCCCATTCCCCACCCGCTTGAGCCAGCCGGTCCCCTGCCCTGGGGCCCAATCAGCGACGGTGCCCCTTGGAGGGGAAAGGCCCCATGGCCTGTTCCCCTGCCCCACGAGGCAACCAGGCCGCCCTGAGCTTGGTCCAGCTTAAAGCTGTCCCAAGTGTCACCAACGCCGGGGTGTCTGCCTGAGTCTGCTGAGAGCCTGAGCCCCCTCCTACCTTCAGCACCGAGGCCTTGCGGAAGGACAGTCCTGGCAGTTGGGGCAGGTGGACAGCTGTGTGGTAAGCGTCTTCCCCGCGATTGGTGAGCTCCACCACCACCCGTAGCTGGGTGGAGGGCGACACCAACAGCTGCGGCGACCTACCGGAAGAGGGCAGGGGTGAGATACCCAGTTAGCAGCAATTCCCCGCACTGGGCACCAAATAATGTGAGGGGCAGGGGTTTGCAAAGGACCCAGGTGTCCGGGGAATGAGCGGTACATGGGAGCAGACCCCGCCCCTCCGTCCCATGACTGGATTTGCCGCCCCTTCCCCAGATACATGAGCAGGATGAGCGGGGAGCTGGGCAGGGGGCAGCGGGGGAGGAGGACGTAGTCGGTGGGAGCAGGGCGAGGGGAGCTCTCAGTCCCTCCATGGTGATTAAAGGGTTAACAGAGCCATGGGCTGAAGGGGGAAGTATTAGGGGAAAGCGCCAATACTGGGGCATTGGGGTCATCAATGACTGCAGGGGGAGTGTGCACTCCGCTGAGCCTCTGGCCCCGCTCCCGGCAGCGCGGCGCCCCCTGCCGAGCCCCCCTCCCCCTGCAGCCCAGAGCCCCCTGCTGAGCCCCCGCCCTCCCCCTGCAGCCCAGCGTCCCCTGCCGAGCCCCCCTCCCCCTGCAGCCCAGCGCCCCCTGCTGAGCCCCCCTCCCCCTGCAGCCCAGAGCCCCCTGCTGAGCCCCCACCCTCCCCCTGCAGCCCAGCACCCCCTGTCGAGCCCCCTTCTCCCTGCAGCCCAGCACGCCCTGCCGAGCCCCCGCCCTCCCCCTGCAGCCCAGCACCCCCCGCCGAGCCCCCCTCTCCCTGCAGCCCAGCGCCCCCCGCCGAGCCCCCGCCCTCCCCTTGCAGCCCAGCGCCCCCTGCCGAGCCCCCTTCTCCCTGCAGCCCAGCGCCCCCTGCTGAGCCCCCACCCGCTCCCTGAAGCCCAGCGCCCCCTGCTCAGCTCCCGCCCCGCTCCCTGCAGAACGGTGCCCCCCTGCTGTACCTATTCTGGTGGAAGCGGATTTGCAGATCGGCGTTGCACACCCCGTCCTCCCCACAGTTCTTCTCGAAGGGGATCTGCAACAGAGAACAGAGCCCGAAAGTTAATACCAGATCAGCTGGACTGGGCTGGCCGCCTCCCAGATCAGCCCCAGAGCCCAGCCAGCCCCACAGAGCCGAGCAACGCCAGGCTGGGCTCCCCTCACCTCTGTCGCTGACGAGTTGTACAAGGGGTTCAGCACCGGGCTCGGGGTCCTGCTCAGGCCACCGTCCTCTTGGAGGGCAAAGTGCAGCGAGATCTTGATTGCCGTGATGTAATCCTCAATGCAGTTCTGAACAGAGAGTGATCGCTGTGTAAACGCTCCACCCCAGAGGCTGCTGCAGCTCAGCGCCAGGCAAGGGATCCCTGTCTAACCAGTCCCTGCACCCCACCCCAGAGGTGGCCACATTGCAGCACTGGGCAAGGGATCCCTCGTATAAACAGCCACCATGACCCGCTCCCAAGGCAGCTGTGCTATTATCCCAATGGGTTAGCCAGTTCCCGCTGCGGGCCACGGAGTGGGACCTTACTGATATCTGGATCATCTCTGTTTTGCAGTCCTTCTCCTCCGAGATCTCCATGGTCCCAGACGTGTTCCTCTGCCCATTCCCAAACACCCCTCGGCTCCTCATGCGATTGGCGTCAATCTCCAGCCAGTAGGTGAGGTTGGCAGAGAGAGGCTCTGGCGGGAGAGAAGCGGGGGAATGCATAAAGGTTGGAGTACGGGTGAGTGGGTTAGAGCAGGAAGAGCTGGGAGCCAGGACTCCTGGGCTCCAGCTCTGGGAGAGGAGTGGGACCTAATGGGTTAGAGGACGTGGTTCAGACCCTGTCTCTGACCTTGGTAGCGCTTGGTGGCTCGGCTGGCACTGAAGCAGACGTTGAGGGTAATCTCAACACCCTGCCGGGAGGAATCACGCCCTGAACACTCCACCTGCTTTACCGGGATTTCCTTTGGCGAGAACGACATTGTGGGGACCACCGTCAGGATGGGCCGGGAGCTGGGGAAACAATGGACAGTGTCAGCCAGCACCCCCTAGAGGAGAAAGGTCTGGTGGCCCATTCCCCACCCCTTGATCAAGCCAGTCCCCCTGCCCTCAGGCCAGACGGGACCCAGCAACCCCTAGAGGGGAAAGGCCCCGTGTCCCACTCTCTAGGAAGAGAACCCAGGAGTCCGGGAAACAGCTTCACCTCAGCATGATCACCTCTCCTAGAGCCCCAACGGTGAGGTCTGATAGCCCGTCCCCACTGAGGTCCATCTGTCCATGAATGGATTGGCCAAAGTATTTCACACCAGGAGAGAGTGTCGCGCCCTCAATTCTCTGTGGAACACGGAGCGGGGGGAAATCACGACAGTATGAGAATGTGAATGCTGGATTCTTGCAGCACAGGGCCCCCATAGTGCCAGGAGATGGTACATGGCCAGGACTCCCCATAGCACAGCACCCCCTAGTGCCAGGCTGGGAGATAGGCCATGACTGGGACCTCCCTCATGGCACAGCGCCCCCTAGTGCCAGGCTGCGAGATAGGCCATGACTGGGAGCTCCCTCATGGCACAGCGCCCCCTAGTGCCAGGCTGGGAGATAGGCCATGACCGGGACCTCCCTCATGGCACAGCGCCCCCTAGTGCCAGGCTGGGAGATAGGCCATGACTGGGACCTCCCTCATGGCACAGCGCCCCCTAGTGCCAGGCTGGGAGATAGGCCATGACTGGGACCTCCCTCATGGCACAGCGCCCCCTAGTGCCAGGCTGGGAGATAGGCCATGACTGGGACCTCCCCCATGACACAGCGCCCCCTAGTGCCAGGCTGGGAGACAGGGCATGGCCAGGACCCCCATGACACAGTGCCCCCTAGTGCCAGGCTGGGAGACAGGGCATGGCCAGAACCCCCTGCGGCACAGCGGCCCCTAGTACCAGGCTGGGACATGGGGCACAGCGCCCCCTACTGCCGCTCCTGACCTGGCTGTAGTGTGTGTTGATCTCCCTGTGGTGGCCGTTGTATATGTAGACAGCGCCCTGCTCCTCGCTCTCCAGAGGTGCCCCCACGGCTACGTCAGCCCAGCCGTCCCCGTTCAGGTCAGCCAGTGCTGTGATGGCTGCGCCGAAGCGGCCCAGGGGGTTCCCCGTGGCTCCCTGGAGCACGGAAGTGTTGGTGAGCCCGGCCTGGGGAGTGAGCACGGAAAGGTTAGATACAGAGTCAGTGTCCCCCCAGCAATGCCCTGGGAACCCCTTAGGGAGACCCTCCTGCTGGGGAGACCCCCCCCATCCTCCACGCTCCTAGCCCCAGGGTCCCCCTTACTCACCTGGTCCAAGCGATAGATGTGGACCCTGCCCCCACTCCTCTCCTCATAGTACAGGGGGGCCCCCACAAGAAGCACGTCCGTGTCCCCATCCCCGTCCACGTCCACCGAGCACAGAACTGACCCGAAATAGGAGCCAATCTGCAAACCAAACGGCGGGTGGGGGTCAGAGAGGTAGGGAGCAACCACAGCGCCCCCTAGTGAGCCTCTCACTGCACCCAGCAGACCGGCGCCCCCTGCCGAGCCCCCGCCCGCTCTCAGCAGCACGGCGCCCCCTGCTGAGCCTCCTGCCCCCTCCCTGCAGCCCAGCGCCCCCTGCTGAGCCCCCCCCGCTCCCTGCAGCCCAGCGCCCCCTGCTGAGCCCCCTGCCCTCTTCCCTGCAGCCCAGCGCCCCCTGCTGAGCCCCCCTCCCGCTCCCTGCAGCCCGGCGCCCCCTGCCGAGCCCCCCACCCGCTCCCTGCAGCCCAGTGTCCCCTGCTGAGCCCCCACCCGCTCCCTGCAGCCCAGTGTCCCCTGCTGAGCCCCCACCCGCTCTCAGCAGCCCAGTGTCCCCTGCTGAGCCCCCCTCCCGCTCCCTGCAGCCCGGCGCCCCCTGCCGAGCCCCCCACCCGCTCCCTGCAGCCCAGTGTCCCCTGCTGAGCCCCCACCCGCTCTCAGCAGCCCAGCGCCCCCTGCTGAGCCCCCCACCCGCTCCCTGCAGCCCAGTGTCCCCTGCTGAGCCCCCACCCGCTCTCAGCAGCCCAGCGCCCCCTGCTGAGCCCCCCACCCGCTCCCTGCAGCCCAGCGTCCCCTGCCGAGCCCCCGCCCCCTCCCTGCAGCCCGGCCATCCCGGTCTCACTTGGTTGCCCCTGATGTGCTGAGTTTCTGTCCAGTTGGAGGTGCCGGGGTTGATTTCAAACACGATGACCTCCCCAACGTGCTGATAGCGGGGGGCTCCCGCGGCGCAGAGAGTTCTGTTCTGGTGCTGCATGGATTTCACCGCGTAGCCTGGGGGGCAGGAAACCTCTCCGGATGAGAGGGGGATGGGCAGGCCTCTCTAGCCCTGCCCATGGGGGTGCAGAGGGGCGGCAGAGTGCGCCCCCATCAGCCCTCCAAAGCTTCAGTAGCCAGAGAGCCACACAGCTGCAGAGGCCCTCGCCCCAGGGCTGTACGCACAACCCAGGGATTCCCCCCTGTGAGAACCGGGTGAGGGATCCCTGTATACATGGCCCCCGCGCCCCACCCCACAGATGGGGGATGCTGGGGCAGGCTGGGAGGCTCTAGGGGCTGGGGGTAACATACCCAGGTAGGCGTCCTTTATCTGCTCACTGGCTGAGGGGCTCCCGATGAAGGTCTCCAGCAGCGGGTTGCTCCGCAGCTCAATCAGGCCCCCCGCCCAATCATCTGCCCCCACGGCCCCCAGCACCACCCTTTCCTGCAGGGGGAGAGAGAGACACGCCATGGGGCAAACGGGAGGGCAGAGGGAATGGGGAGCCCCTCAACTCCCATGCCTGGGTCCCTCCCTGACACCCCCCCCTCAAACTCCCATAGCCCATTCCCCCCCATAGTCCAGGTCCCTCCCCTCCTGAACCCCTATAGTCCTGGCCCCTCTATGACTCTTCTGAACCCCCATGGCCCAGCCTCCCCACCCTCCCAAATCCCTGTAGCCCCAGCTCATTCCTGAACTCCCACAGCCCAGGCCCCTCCCCAACCCCCCCAAGCTCCCAAAAGCCATCCCCCCACCTCTGAACCCCATAGCCCTCTCCCACCCTCCTGAACCTCAATAGCTCAGACCCCCCCCACCCCAAATCACTATAGCCCAGGCCCCCTCCTTGTGGCTCACTTTGTCCAGGTCCACACTGAATCCACTGGATGAGAGCTCCAGGTGGAAGGAGCTGCGGCTGCTGGTACCTGCAAGACAGACAGGGGTGGGAGCTCAGAGCAGTGACCCCTGTATGAAGAGCCCCCACGCCTCACCCCAGAGAGAGCTGCATCTCGGTGACAGCTGACAGAATGGATGGTTAGAGCAGGGGGGGGCTGGGAGTCTGGACTCCTGGGTCCTATCCCGGGCTCTGGGAAGGGAGTGGGGGGTCTAGTGGATTAGAGAAGTGGGGGGTGGGGGGAGTCAGGCCTCCTGGGTTCGGATTATGTGCCTCAGCTTTTCAGCCGTAGGGGAATTGCTAGTTCTGTGTCCAGCGTGTGCTCTGGGCTGCTGTCCATGTCCAGTGCATCCACTGGGGGAGCTGTGCATGTCCAGTGCATGCACCAGGGGGCACTAGGGACTGTGCATGTCCAGTGCATGCACCAGGGGGCACTAGGGACTGTGCATGTCCAGTGCATGCACCAGAGGGTGTTGGGGGGGGGGGGGGGCTGTTCATGGCCAGTGCATGCACCAGGGGGCACTAGGGACTGTGCATGTCCAGTGCATGCACCTGTGGGTGTTGGGGGGGGGGGCTGTTCATGGCCAGTGCATGCACCAGGGGGTGTTGGGGGGCTGTGCATGTCCAGTGCATGCACCAGGGGGCACTAGGGACTGTGCATGTCTAGTGCATGCACCAGGGGGTGTTGGGGGGGGGGCTGTTCATGGCCAGTCCATGCACCAGGGGGTGTTGGGGGGCTGTGCACGTCCAGTGCATGCACCAGGGGGCGCTAGGGGATGTGCATGTCCAGTGCATGCTCCAGGGGGCACTGGGGGCTGCGCAATGTCCAGTGCATGCACCAGGGGGCACTGGGGGCTGCGCAATGTCCAGTGCATGCACCAGGGGCGCTGGGGGAGCTGCAGATGTCCAGTGCATGCACCAGGGGGTGTTGGGGGGAGACTGTGCATGTCCAGTGCATGCACAAGGGGCACTGGGGGCTGTGCATGTCCAGTGCATACTCCAGGGGGCACTGGGGGCTGCGCAATGTCCAGTGCATGCACCGGGGACGCTGGGGGAGCTGCAGATGTCCAGTGCATGCACCAGGGGCACTGGGGGCTGTGCATGTCCAGTGCATAATCCAGGGGGCACTGGGGGCTGCGCAATGTCCAGTGCATGCACCGGGGACGCTGGGGGAGCTGCAGATGTCCAGTGCATGCACCAGGGGGTGCTGCCAAGCTGTGTCCACCACAATCCAGGCCACACACCAGGGGGCGCCGGTACCTTCGATGGCGTAGATCTTGGCCTGCAGCTCACTGAAGAGGCCTTTGAGCTTTTCGAAGTTGTCCAGCACCTTGACAAACTGGCTTGTGGGCTCTGAGGCGAACTGTGTCAAGAAGGCCTGGGACTCGTTCCGGTGAAAGTTATTGCCAATCTGGAGAGAGCAAGAGGGGACGTTGGTGCCCGTGTCAGTCCCAATGGGCCAGAACGCCTGGGTTCTCTCCTGAGCTCTGGGAGGGGAGTGGGTTAGAGCAGTGGGGGGCTGGGAGCCAGGACTCCTGGGTTTCTTACCCCAATGATGTAGCGAACAATTTTCTTATTTTTGGCAGCGGTCACATTCCCTCTGTCACTGGGGTCTCCGTCCGTGATAATGATCATCACGCGCGTCACATCTTCCCGGGCGCCACGCTCTGGGGTGAAAACCTTGTCTCTGCAGGACACAGCGAAAGGGTGCAGACGAACTCAGAAGTAGCCACTTCCAGAGCTGGGCACAGGAGCTGTTTCTACAAGGATCCCTCCCCCGGCACTGAGATGCAGCCACCTCTGGGGTGGGGCGTGGGGGGCTGGTTGTCACGGGTCCGTCTCTCCCTCCCGCCCCTGGTTACTCACGCAACATAGTTGATGGCTTCGAAGGTGTTTGTCAGGCTTTTCATGTGCGTCACATTCTTCAGGAGTTCCCGGGGATTTCGGTTTCGTTTGTAATTGTTAAAGTCAAATTCTGTCTTCACCTCCAGGGAAAACTGCACTGCGGCAAACTGGCGGGGAAGAGGGGTTGTCAGAACAGCACCCCCCACCCCCCCATGCCGGTAGGCAGGGCAGGGCTGGGATCCCTGCTGTACAGCACTCCTTAGAGCCAGGCTGAGAGATAGGGACTGGCCAGGACCACCCCAAGTGCCAAGGTGGGAGATGGGGCATGGCCAGGACCCCCTGCAACACAGCGCCCCCTAGTGCCAAGCTGGGAGATGGGCCACGGCCAGGACCCCCCTGCAACACAGCGCCCCCTAGTGCCAAGCTGGGAGATGGGCCACGGCCAGGACCCCCCTGCAACACAGCGCCCCTAGTGCCAAGGTGGGAGATGGGGCATGGCCAGGACCCCCCCGTAACACAGCGCCCCCTAGTGCCAAGCTGGGAGATGGGCCACGGCCAGGACCCCCCGAAACACAGCGCCCGCTAGTGCCAAGCTGGGAGATGGGCCACGGCCAGGACCCCCCTGCAACACAGCGCCCCCTAGTGCCAAGCTGGGAGATGGGCCACGGCCAGGACCCCCCTGCAACACAGCGCCCCCTAGTGCCAAGCTGGGAGATGGGCCACGGCCAGGACCCCCCGTAACACAGCGCCCCCTAGTGCCAAGCTGGGAGATGGGGCATGGCCAGGACCCCCCTGCAACACAGCGCCCCCTAGTGCCAAGCTGGGAGATGGGCTACGGCCAGGACCCCCCGTAACACAGCGCCCCCTAGTGCCAAGCTGGGAGATGGGCCACGGCCAGGACCCCCTGCAACACAGCGCCCCCTAGTGCCAAGCTGGGAGATGGGCCACGGCCAGGACCCCCTGCAACACAGCGCCCCTAGTGCCAAGCTGGGAGATGGGGCATGGCCAGGACCCCCCCCCCGTAACACAGCGCCCCCTAGTGCCAAGCTGGGAGATGGGCCACGGCCAGGACCCCTCGTAACACAGTGCCCCCTAGTGCCAAGCTGGGAGATGGGCCACAGCCAGGACCCCCCCATAACACAGCGCCCCCTAGTGCCAAGCTGGGAGATGGGCCACGGCCAGCACCCCCCCCGTAACACAGCACCCCCTAGTGCCAAGCTGGGAGATGGGGCATGGCTGGGAGATGGAAAGCAGAGTCCTGTAGCACCCGTCTGGGGAGATGGGGCCCGGCCAGTGTCACCAGGAAGGGCAGGAGTCAATCACATACATGTATTGTGGAGTTTCCCAGCTTCTCCATCACGTCGACCATGAAGTCCTTGATGGCATTGAACTGGACAGCGTTCATGCTGGCTGATCCATCGAAGAGAAACACCAGATCCACATTCCCCTTCAGGCATTCTGTGGGGAACCACCAGAGAGGGTTGGAGTGTGGGGTAGGAGGCGGGAGCCAGGACTCCTGGGTTCTGTTCCCAGCTCGGGGAGGGGAGTGGGGTCTGGTGGGTTAGAGCGGGAAGCCAGGACTCCTGGGTTCTCTCCCCAGCTCTCGGAGGGGAGTAGGGTCTGGTGGGTTAGAGTGGGGAGCCAGGACTCCTGCAATGGGGTCTCAGTGCTTTGAGTTTGTCAGCTCCTTACTTTCAAATCCCGGCGTCATCTCCTTGGGCTGCTCCAGGTGTTCCTTGAAGAGGTAGCAGACCCCACTCAGGTACTGGTTTCCATCACACGTTCGGTTCAAGCCAGAGCCGCAGGCCTACG
The DNA here is from genome assembly GCF_965152275.1 of Natator depressus. Lineage (NCBI taxonomy): Eukaryota > Metazoa > Chordata > Testudines > Cheloniidae > Natator > Natator depressus. Next base: position 9,420,864 of record NC_134239.1, read on the forward strand.
GGGGGCACCGAGCAGGGCAGTTACCAGCCATGTATGGGATTGGCGGGGGAAGCACATAGGACTGGAAATCAGAGTGTCTATGACTGAGCCAAACCCGACCGGGAAGGGAGATGGGGCTGGGGCCTGGGTCTCCAGGTATGAGCCCAACAGCAGGAGAATCCAAGAGGGGACGGCAGAGAGGGAGACGCCCCATCTAGCCTCTCCCCACCTGAGGCAGGAGCTTCCCCAACTGTCTATTCCCCAGCAGAGCTGGAGACGTCCCATCAGGACCTGTCCCGCAGCCAATGCCCCCCCGCCCCCTCCGGCACACTCACAATCAGCTGGGCGTCTGAGCCACTGCTCGCCAGTGCCATGCCGAGATGCGCCATTTGAGCACTCGCTGCAAGGAGAGGGAAATGGGGTCAGTGCTTCGCGCTGTCCAGTGCCCCGTGCCCCCTGCCACCCTGATTTCTCCCCAGACCCACCCGGCAATGGGATGACCTGGCAGGAGCCTTTCTTCACAGCACACTGGTACAACTGTCCTGTGGAGTTCTGGTCACCTGGCGCTCCCACGATGATGCTGTAAAACAAGGCAGATCAGACGCCGGGGGTGGGAAATACCTGCTTGCCAGGGACCCCACAGAGGGTGGGGATAGAACCCAGGCATCCTGACTCCCAGCCCCCTCCCTGCTCTAACACATTATGAGACCCCACCTCCTTCCTGATTTCTGTGTTCCAGTTAGTCCTTCTTTGGGTCATCCCACCCCAGTGCTGCCTGCTGGGGCCCCCTGACATACTCTCACTTCCCAATTAGGCCTGGTGGATGCAGCATGCATTCGGGTAGTGAAAGGGGAAGAGGGAGTCAGCATCATGGTTTGTGCATGACCCAGTAGGGATCATACACAAGCTGGGGGGGGATCCCACCGGGAAAGAGTGGGCAGGGGCCTGGCAATCCCCACAGTCTGGAGTCCTGACTCCCCGCCCCCTGCTCTGGCCCCACTGCCCTCCCAGAGCTGGGGATAGAACCCAGGAGTCCTGATTCCCAGCCCCCTCTAACTCCGGGTCTTTCTTGCAGTGCAGGGTGGGTCTCTTACCTTGCATCTTTGAACTGCAGCACCTGGTACCCGAAAGTCCTACTGACCTTGGGGGCGAGCACCTCCGGGTGGACGGTGTCAATGTTGTACCCCAGGGTGGGGGCTGGCCCTACAGGGGAGTGGGGTATTGAAGGAAACTGGATCAGAGCATCCTCCTGCACAGCCACCTCCCCATCCAGAGTGGGGACACCACTACTCCACCCCTCAAACCCTAACCCTGCCCTTAACCCCTTCATCCCCCGAAGAGGAGACGCCTAGCTTCCAAGAACCCTGACCTATTGCCATATTCTTTCTCTCTGCCTTTCACGCTCGCACCGGAACCCTGCCATGGTTATGTCATCTGCACCGTGTGGTTTGTGACTTGTGGGCTGAGGCCAGCCCCACTCCCGCCCTAGTCCCCCCGGTGTCATTTAACACCTCTCCACCCTGCTTGCATCATGTTGCAGTCAGTGTGTAACTAGCTGACAGGAGACCTCCCAGTGCCTAGGCTGGGGGGCCCGGGGAGAGCCCCCACCTGATGGGAGGTCGGTCTCTGTACTCCGTCCAGCCCTCAGGGAGCAAGGGGGACTGGTTAGTGAAACTTGCAGGACAGGGGAAATTTGTGCTGAGACCCAATAAACTCACCTCACACAGGGAACCACTGAGCAGGTGCCCAGTCAGAATGTCCCTGCCCCCCTGAGCCAGCTAGTCCCCCCACCTTGGAGCCTAGAGGGTCCCATTCCCTGTCTCCAAGAGCCAGCCTGGGGCCAGATCGGGGTGCCATGTCCCATGCCCCCACCTGTGAGTAGGGTAGTTTTTCACCCCAGATGGGACTTGAACCCAAAATCTCTGGCTTAGGAAGCCAAGGCCTTATCCATTAGGCCACTAGGGCTGCCCATTGGGACTGATTCTGTGAATGTGCCATTGTCTGTACATGCTCTGTGCTAGGGCCAGCTGGATTGGCTGGGCAGGTGGGCTGCACTGTCATAGGAGGAGAGGGGCATCTGTCCCCAGGGTGATCAGGGACCCCTTGTTCCTGGGCTGATCTATGTGGTTTGTGATGGGCGGGGAACGCAGTTGCCTCTTCTTGCTGTGGGGATGAGAAGATAGGTGACCATGCACTGCAAGGCCGGGGGGAGTGAAGGGGAGCTTCCAGAGGCTCCAGAGGTTGGGGCTGTTCCCTAAGCCTGCCCTGAACGTGGCTCAGCGAGGACACGCTCTGTGTCCCCACAGTGCTCTGTCCCAGCTGGGAGGAGAGTGGCACCACATCTGCCGGGGCGAGTTGGGGCATCGCTCCTTGGGGGCAGAGTTAAGGTTACATTCCGGGGGGTGGCGTGTCCCTTACTGCTGCGTGTCCCATTTGCAGAGGGTTACATTTAGCTGCTCTCCACTTCTGGGAAGGGCACAGGGGCAACCAGAAATCTGCCTTAACCAAGTAGTTGGGGAGGAATTTCCCATGGTTTTTGACTTGAGGAAGTGGTTGGTAGGGTGTGGACACCAGGGATCACAGCACAGCCGCTTGGTTACCAACTCGAGCCCTCTCCTGGCCCCTACACACCCCCAGTGGGGCCATTTCTCTAGAATTTGGCATTCCTGTCGGATCTCCTTTCCCTTGGAACTGCAGGGGTGAAACTGATCAGTGGTGCGGATAGGGGGACCAGATGTCCCGATTTTATAGGGACAGTCCTGATATTCAGGGCTTTTTCTTATATCAAGCCGGTATCAAGTGGAGTGCCCCAAGGGTTGGTCCTGGGGCCGGTTTTGTTCAATATCTTCATAAATGATCTGGAGGATGGTGTGGATTGCACCCTCAGCAAGTTTGCGGATGACACTAAACTGGGAGGAGAGGTAGATACACTGGAGGGTAGGGATAGGATACAGAGGGACCTAGTCAAATTGGAGGATTGGGCCAAAAGAAACCTGATGAGGTTCAACAAGGACAAGTGCAGAGTCCTGCACTTCGGACAGAAGAATCCCACACACCGCTACAGACTAGGGACCGAATGGTTAGGCAGCAGTTCTGCAGAAAAGGACCTAGGGGTTACAGTGGACGAGAAGCTGGATAGAAGTCAACAGTGTGCCCTTGTTGCCAAGAAGGCCAATGGCATTTTGGGATGTATACGTAGGGGCATTGCCAGCAGATCGAGGGATGTGATCGTTCCCCTCCATTCGACATTGGTGAGGCCTCATCTGGAGTACTGTGTCCAGTTTTGGGCCTCACACTACAAGAAGTATGTGGAAAAATTGGAAAGAGTCCAGCGGAGGGCAACAAAAATGATTAGGGGGCTGGAACACAAGACTTATGAGGAGAGGCTGAGGGAACTGGGATTGTTTAGTCTGCGGAAGAGAAGAATGAGGGGGGATTTGATAGTTGCTTTCAACTACCTGAAAGGGGGTTCCAAAGAGGATGGCTCTAGACTGTTCTCAGTGGTAGCAGATGACAGAACAAGGAGTAATGGTCTCAAGTTGCAGTGAGGGAGATTTAGGTTGGATATTAGGAAAAACGTTTTCACTAGGAGGGTGGTGAAACACTGGAATGCGTTACCTAGGGAGGTGGTAGAATCTCCTTCCTTAGAAGTTTTTAAGGTCAGGCTTGACAAAGCCCTGGCTGGGATGATTTACTTGGGGATTGGTCCTGCTCTGAGCAGGGGGTTGGACTAGATGACCTCCTGAGGTCCCTTCCAACCCTGATATTCTATGATTCTATGATATAGGGGCCTATTACCTCCCACCCCCTGTCCCAACTTGTCACATTTACTGTCTGGTCACCCTACTACTGCATGAGATCCCTCTGCCCCTACGGGGAATCCAAATGGGAGCTGAAACAGAGTTGGGCACTTTCGATGGGCGTGTGCCTAACAGCTGTGAACCAATCGGATTCCACGGGCAGAAAGACTTGTGAAGAGGCTCGTCAGAGAGAAATTAGTCCCAGGCCCTGATTGGCCCCCGGGGGACCTGCTAAGGTCACTGATCTCCTGCCCTGCGCCCCGGCCCTATAGCGTCACACCGGACTCTTGGCAAGAAGCTGAACTGAAGGCGGGTAGCCCCTGTCCACAGGCTGTTGTCAGTTTGGGGACCGGCACTCTTGAGTTCAGCAGGGGCTGAAATTTTTTTTATTATTTTTTTTAAAGAAAAAGATGAACTATGTGAATGTTTGCTGGGAGGGGAGGGGGAAATAGAGGTAAAGGCATGGGGAGGAGGGGCTGTGGCAAGGAGTGGGGGGATTATGGGAAGGGGACCACAAGGGGTCGGGGAAGGGGGTGAGGACTGGAGAAGTGACATAGGGCTGGGTGGCAGAGTGAGTGGAGGGATTACAGGAGGGGGGCGCCTGCCCCATATTCTCCCCTCCTGTTTGGGATCTGGGGGTGTCTGAGCCATTCTAGGGTGCCTGAAGCGCTTTCTCTCCCCGCCCCCATGAGCTGCCATCCGGGGAAGCTCTGGTCTACCATGGAAGTCTCAGCCCCTCTCCTTGATACTCCCATAGGAACCAGCCTCTGGGGCAGCCCTGCCCCTCTGGGTGGGAGCTGAGAACAGGCATATGGGGACCCAGCACCAGGACCACGCTGCTGACAACCAACAGGCAACGCAAGTAGCTGCAGTGGGCGACTCACGGGGGTGGGAGCTACATTTCAGTGTAGACGCTTACAGAGTTAGGTTGACATCAGCCACCCTATGCCCCCCTCACGCTGTAGTGTCGACCAGGCCTGAGGCTGGCGTGAGGAGCTGAGAACAGGCATGCTCGATGCATATCACAGGCTCCCCAGCAGTGTGTGTGTGTGTGAGGGATGGGAACACCCACTGAGATGAATGGAGCAGTTCACACTCCATCTGAGACGCCACTTTGCACCTCTCTGGGGTGTGCACAGCCCCTTCCCTCCAGCCGTCCCCCTTTCAGCATTATCCTGGGCTGGGGATCTGGACACAACAAAGCACTTGCTGATGACTAATTTCATACAGTATTTGGGGCACGGCCCATGTCTGAGGTTTCTCTCACCCGCCCTGTTAGCAGCTACACACTGCAAACATTTCAAAGCAGGACCCTTAACCTCAGCGCTCCACGCAGGGCCAGATTAATCTTTTATGGACCCAGGCACCCAGACGATGGCCCTGCCCCCCGCTCCGCCCATGCCCCGCCCTGAAACCCTGCCCCCCGCTCGGCCTCTTCCCCCCAAGGCTTCCCCCCAAGACCCTGCCCCCTGCTCTGCCTCTTCCCCCCCAAGGCCCTGCCCACACTGCACCCCCGAGGCCCTGGGGGAGGGAGTGGAGCGAAGCGAGTGGTGGGCGGGGCCACAGGGGGAAGAGGCTGCGTGTGGGCGGGGCCTTATGGCGCAGCATGGGTGGAGTGGGGTGGGGGCGGGGCCACAGTCCGGGTGCCAGAGCCCCTTCTGAGTGTGGGCCCGGCGCCCGGGTGCCATTGTAAACCCAGTACTGCCCCCACAACAAACCATACAGGGGGGATGCAGGGGTGGGAATCACACAGCAACCGTGTGGCTGTGCGGTGGGACTCAGGAGTCATGGGGTCCAGTCCTGGCTTGGCTGCTGAGAGACCTTGACCAAGTCTCTTCACCTCTTTGTCCCTCAATTTCCCCACCTCTATTCTTGGGCTAAAGAGATTTACCTCCTTTCTCAATGTACTGAGCCAAAGCACCATGCGTGAGCTAGGTGGTGTCATTACATTCAATAACCACAGTAGGATTACAACTGCCTAAATGACCACCAACTCCCACGAATAACGCTTCTTTCTGTTCAAAAATCTTCATAAACGCAGAGGGAAGGCTGCCTGAGGCTCTCTTGGGTCCTCCCAGAACGTTGCGTTCAGCAAAACTTTGACCTCTGCAAACCAGGAAATACAAAGTGAAGCCAAATGCTCCGGTAACCTTAACTGTGCCCCCCGGGGCTGGCAAGAGCCCCAGGGAATTATCTGCACGCACTGCAGCTGCATTCCCTGTACTGGGAGTAGCTATGCTGAATGATGGAGAGATTAGTTGGAGCAGCTCGGCAGAGCTGTGATTGTATAAGCTGATTGGGGTGGGGGGAGTTGTGAGCCCCTCTCCCTGACCCCGTGTATGTGATCAAAGAGGTGCACGTGTGCAGGGCTGCCCAGAGGGGGCGGGGGGCAAGTGGGGCAATTTACCCCATGCCTGGGCCCCTCAGGGGCCCCCATGAGAGTTTTCAGGGGCCCCCAGGAGAATTTTCGGTGGCACTTCGGCAGCGGATCCTTCAGTGCCGCCAAACACACCCGGAGTGAAGGACCCGCCGCCGCTTCTTCAGCGAAGTGCCCCGAAGACCCGGAGCGGAAGGACCCCCGCCGCCGAAGACCCCAGGCCCCCTGAATCCTCTGGGCGGCCCTGCACGTGTGTTTTGGGAGATCCAGTCATCACAGCCCTGTGTGGTGTAGGGTGTGTCAGCAGGGCACAGGGGTCTTCTTGCCCGGGGGCTTGTCAGCCGTGAGGTGGGAGGTGAGCGTGCTCTGTGGGTTGAAAGGAGGGTAAGTGAAAGCAGAGTGCCGGACAGCACCGGGCGCATGAAGGTGACGGGGGTGCTAAAGGGGATGCAAAATTTAGCTGATGGGGGGGTTCTTTCTGTGGACCAGGCTAAGTGAGCGTAGGGCAGGTGTAGGGTGCTCCTGTTCAGTACGGCACAAAGGCGGAGGGTCAGTGTGTGTGTTATGAGCACGTTGGGCATGGGCGATGGGTGAATGCATCCTTGGGGGAGGCTAGCCCCTGTCCCCTCCCCCTCTGCCCGAGGCCCCGCCCCTCCTATCCTCCCTGCCCCGCCGGAGCCAGGAGCACCCCCACACACAGCCGCTGCTCCCCCGCAACACACCCCCAGCCCTGGAGTGCCGGGTGGGTGGCGCAGCCAGAGCACCCCCAGCCCCAACCCCGGAGCTCCCCAGCCCTGGGCCTTGTGTGCACCAGCCCCAGCCTGCCGGCCCCAGCCTCTCAGCCACAGAAGAGGGTCGGCGGGAAGCGAACTGAAGCAGGCAGGAGGGAGCCTGGGGGACGAGCGTGGGCGGGGCCACGCCATGCTGTTTGGGGAGGCACAGCCTTCCCCTGCCTATGCTACCTGCTGCCCATGACGTTGGGGCATCACTCAAAGAGGGCAGAGTTAAGGTTACGCGGGCGTTTACCTTAACTCTGTATTTCCTGGTTTTCGGAGGTTGTGCTTTGCTGAGCTCAGCTTTCTGGAAGGGCATGAGACAGCCCCGGGGCACCTTAACTCTGAGCTAACGAAGGTGGTTGTCAGTGAATTTACTGGAATAAAATATGAATCTGCTTGTGGACTTTGAAATACCGAAGCCAAACTTCCATTAGGAGCCCCCCGCAGCCTGAGAACAGCTAGTGCACACAACACACGATGCTCAGACTGCTCCCCCAGGCCTGACTCAGGCTACGGCTACCCGAGAGAGCTCACAAAGCCATGCAGCTCCACCGCCATTATCTCTCTAATCAAGCTGCCCTAAACTGACGGGAGAGAGCTTTCCCGTCAGCTTCACTGCTCCAGCCCCTGCGTGTCACATAAGTTACACCGACACACGCTGCAGTGCACAAAGAGCCTCCGACTCACAGCCCGTGGGTGGTGCTTAGCTTCAAAAGCCACAAGGCAGCAAGTGCCTTGTACCGCTGGTCTCAAGGGATTAAAGAGCCAGCTTTGACCCCGGATCACAGCTCCATGGGCAATCAGTTTGGGGAGCGTTCGAGCCCCCGAAACATTAGAAACCCCCCTCCCCTCACATCTGGACCATTATCCCTACCCCGCAGCCCTCGGGCCAGAGAAGTTTTCAAGCCAAATCCAGTCGGTGTGGGGATTTTAGAGCATTTAGAGAAATCAGCTGTCAAGCTGCGGGCTCTCTGAGCCTTAGCTAGGGTGGTCCTAGTGCCCCACTATAATCTGTCTTTCTCACCCCCCTACGCGCCCTCGCATTTCTACGTGCTCGCCCCTGCGTTAACCGCCTGCCCCCAGCCCCAGCTGGTTTCCTAGCTGCAGGTGATGATAACTGAAAGAGGAAGAGGCCCTGCTATGTTGAAAGCCTGCATGTGAAATAAGCAACGGGGCTAGTCTACGGTAGAAGCGCTGTCTACACTAAGCCTCTTTTGGCCTAACTTATGTAACTCAGGGGTGGGACTCTGCCGCTCGTGGAAGTGGGCTTTTCATGACAACGGGACAGTGGTTCTCAGCCAGGGGAACGCATACCCCTGAGGGTACGCAGAGGTCTTCCAGGGCGTACATCACCTCATCTGGATTTCACAAGAGGCTACAGAAAAAACACTAGCGAAGTCAGTACAAACCAAAACCTCATGCAGACAATGACTTGTCTAGACCGCTCCATACCCTGAAATGTAAATGCAATATTTATATCCCAGTGGCTTTATTTGATAATTATATGGTAACGATGAGCCAGGCAGCCGTTGTTCAGTTCTAGTGTGGCTACGACCCTTTGTATGTTTATGTCTGGTTTTGTAAGCCAGTTGTTTTTAGGGGGAGGTGAAACTTGGGAGTACGCAAGAGAAATCTGACTCCTGAGAGGGGTCCAGTCACCTGGAAAGGTTGAGAGCCGCTGGGATTGTTATTACCGCGCAGCTGCACGGATAGATGTGGCCTTGCAGGCCGTGAAAGGCATTTTCATTCCATCGCAGGCCAACGGGAGACAAAGCAGGGGTAGAACCCAGGCGCCCTGACTCCCAGCCCCCCCTGGTTACAACCCACTAGACCCCACTCCCCTTCCGGAGCTGGGGACTGAACCCAGGACTCCTGGCTCCCAGCCCCAACCTGTTAGCCCTCCCACCCGGTTTGCCCGCGCTGCTGTTACAGGAAGTCAGTGTGGAGAAAGCAAAGGTTCAGCTTGTGCGCTTTCTTCACACATGCCAAACCACAGGCCACAAGGAAATAGCTGTTTTTGATATCCTAGTACAAGCTGACAGAAAGCTGGGGTGTTTTTTTTGATTTAACCTCTAGGGTCCCGCTGCAGTATTGCCATTCCCAAGCATTCAAAAATCATACACCAGGTCCCCTGAAATCATAAGATTGGCGTAAACTCTCTTGGGTGGGGTTGTTTTTTTTCACAATGATAAATTTGTGGTTTTCCTTATTTGACTTCTGAGCCGCCAAGGGTCACTCTTGCTCGTGTCTTCCCCCAAGACAAGGGCTGGAGAGGTGCCCTGTGTTTTACAATACAAAAGACACGATTCGCATCTAAAACACGACGCACGCAGCTGGGGCTTTATGTGAAATGCCAAATATCGTGAGTTGACAACACTGCATCACTCTCGGCCCGAGGGCACGAAGAACCCAGGTGTCCTGAAGGCTGGAGAGGTAAGATTCTTAGGGCTTGTCTCCCCTGGCACTGTACAGCGCTGCAACCTTCTCACTTGGGCGGGGGGGGGGGGGTGAAAGCCCCCCCCCCCCAAGGTCTGCAGATTTGAGCGCTGTAAAACGCCAGTGGTGACAGTAGCTACGCCCCTCGTGGAGGTGGGTTTCTTTAGAGCGCCGGTGCTGAACCGCGAATACACAAGCCACAGGAACGGGGAGGGATCACAGATTAGGGGTGCTAGTGGGGGTGACAGGAGACGGATTCCTGCAATGGGGAGGGATCACAGATTAGGGGTGCTAGTTAGGGGGCAGGAGGAGGGGTTCCCACAATGCGGAGGGAGCACCGGTGGGGGCACTGGTGTGAGCAGGATTGGGGGTGAACGCCGTGCAGCAGGGAGGCCAGTGGGGATTGTGGCAGGCAGGAGAGCTAGGCAGGGGCTGGACCTTTCAGAAGAGGAGGCCATTCATCCTCTTAACCCGCTGACTCCCAAGGGTAGACTCGGGGTGTGGGAAGGATTTGCCCTTGTGCCCCACGATCCCTGGGGTTCACAGGCTGCTCAGGGCCGGGCACCCCTGCAGAGAGGAAGCCGCACGCACTCAGAGGCCTGAGACACATCCAGCCTGAGATCTGAGCTGTCCCCTGGTGCAGCTGTTTCCCCTCTGAACAGCCACCGTGGCACGGCTGGAGGTTTCACTGGCAGGAGGGGAGGCCCCACCCCGCCCCAAACACACACTGAAAAGGACTGAAAAGTTGGGCAGTGTTTAGGGAAAAACTGATTGGATACAATGACAAAGTTGCTGGTGTCCAGCCTGGGGCATCACTAACGATTGAGGGCATCAAGTCCAGGATGGCTGAAATTAATAAAGGCGTCTGGCCTAGGGTGTCGCTAATGACCAAGGGCATCTAGCCCAGGGTGTCTCTAAGAATCGAGGGTGTCCAGGCTGGTGTATCTCTATTGACCTAGGGCATCCAGTTTGGGGCAACGCTGATGACTGAGGGCATCTGGCTGGGGGCTGTGACAGAATGTACCCCTATGCCCACCCCCTACACCTCTATTGTAACAATCTTTTACAAAGTTTGCCTTGTGAGATATCATTTGAAAAGTCAAAATTTGCTGGTAAATACTGTCCTGATAAAATAGGTCTGGCAGCATTGTATGGGAAGTTATAAGATTTTGGCGTTAATAGCAGATATTCCAAACTGAGGTTGGCAAACAGGCCCTGTGTCAAACAAAGGAAAGGGTGCTCTGCTTAATTTGCATTTATGCCGTAAAGAGAGACATCAAGCAGGAAGAGAAACAAAAGAAGCTCCAACAGGTAAGGAAAAGCAGCAGGGAGCTCTTTCTCTCTCACACACACAGAGAGAGAGAGAGAGAGATGTGGAGAACGGGTCCTGACCTAAGAAGTTTGACCAGCAAGACTGCTGAGAGCATGCAGTGAGAAAACTTTGCTTTGAATTTAACATAGTGTGTGAAGTTCGGCACCAGCTGCATTTTAGCTTTGTTTCTTGTAACCATTTCTGATGTTCATGCCTCATTACTAGGGCCCTACCAAATTCACAGCTATGAAAAATGCATCCTGGACCGTGAAATCTGGTCTCACCCCGTGAAATCTGGTTTTTTGTGTACTATACAGATTTCACGTGGGAGACCAGCGTTTCTCAAATTGGGGGTCCTGACCCAAACGGGTGTTGCAGGGGGGTCACAAGGTTATTTCTGGGAGGGACGCGGTTTTGCCACCCTTACTTCTGTGCTGCTGCCTTCAGAGCTGGGCTCCGAGTCAGCAGCCGCTGCTCTCCGGACACCCAGCTCTGAAGGCAGCACCACCGCCCCCAGCCGCGCAGAAGTAAGGGTGGCAGGACCGCAACCCCCGTTAGAATAATCTTGCGACCCCCCCACCCACCCACCCACCCAACTCCTTTTTTGGTCAGGACTCTTACAATTACCACACCGTGAAATTTCAGTTTTAAATATCTGAAATCATGAAATTTCCGGTCTTTAAAATCCTGTGATCTTGAAATTGACCAAAATGGACCGTGAATTTGGTAGGGCCCTACTCATTACTTGTACTCACTTAAAATCTCTCTCTTTTTAGTTAATAAACTTGTTTTGCTGCTTTATCTAATCCAGTGTGTTTAAAGTGAAGTGTCAGGGAAACTCCATTTGGGGTAACAAGGTGTGTGCATATTATTTCTATTGATGAAATGACAGACTTTATATAAACTTGTAGTGTCCACGAGAGGGCTGGGCAATACAGGACATAGATTTCTGGGGGGAAATCTGAGACTGGGAGTGAATTGGGATCACCCTGCAGTATAACCAAGGCTGGTAAGAGCCAGGGTGTGGCTGGCTGGCTGCAGATCACACAGAGATAGCTGGGAGTGAATTGCATGCTGGAAACATTTTGTGAGCAGTGTCCAGGCTAGAGGCTACAGCATCAAGGCATTGTAAAGGGCACCCCGGATTACAGGGCAGGGGTGACACAGCTACTCATTAGTCTGGATTGTACCCTGGGTCGGTCACAGGGGCATTGCTAAGGACAGAGGGCATCTGATCTGGGGTGACACTGACAACTGAGGGCATCTGGCTCGGGACATTGCTCATGGCCGAAGGCACCCAGCCCTGGGCAACTCTAACGACCAAGGGGCTCCAGGCTGGGGCCTGTCTAACAACTGGAGCATGGCCTAAACTCCACTGCCCTCCCTTTATAGACACACCAGATGCTGCCCGGCAGCCATGACATTTCTAATGAGTCTGCTTCTCTCTCTTGTCACCCCTTCCTTTTCAATCGGTGCAGCCCCCCCCGGCCCTGAGGCCAGCTGCTGCAGTGAGAGGAACCCACAAACCAACTGCAGTGCCCAGGGTTGGTTCTTCCCATCCCCATCCCCGTTTTCCCCAAACCTGGGGCTGGTGCCAAACCAAGCTCTCAGCCCTGCTGCCTCCCCATTCAATCCGCTGCCCCACCAGGTGCTTTCAGTCCAGACACCCTCCATCCCATGGGCCTTCCACATGCACCCGGAAGGGGGCTCAGACTGACCGAACCTGGCTCCCTCAATTCAACCCACCTTTGAGAGGCGGCCCGAGCAGCAGCAGCAACAGAGGGAAGGCACCTGGGGTCCTGGCCATGTCGGGATCTGGAGCGTGATGGATCCCCGGGGATCTGGGGAGTTAGATGACGCAGGACATGATGGCAAAGGGAGAAATCCGGCTGGGCGGGCTCGCCAGCCCGTTGTGCAGACAGTGTCTGGGCACAGGCGGAGGGGGAAGGAGCCGGCTTGAGGTGCTGGAAACAGAGTTTGGGGGAAATGATTACGCAGATTTCTATCACCCGCTTTTCCCACGGACGTGGGAGGCGGAGAGGAGTGCAGAAGCATCTGCAGAGCAAGAGCACTTCCTTCCGCTCTTCACGCTGATTTCCAGTGACAAAATTCGAAACATCTGATGGGGAAGGTGGGGGAGTTTCAGAAAATCCTGCCTTGTTTGGGTCAAGTGTCCCCGAGCAGCAGGTTTGGGGAGGGGGTGTCATGTCAGGGGACCCCAACTGGAAAAACAGGACTACGTGTAAACTGTGGTCCTGGGGTGCCCTTGCTTTGGGAGTAGGGGTTGTGCCCTTTGACTCCAAGAGATGCCACTGTGATGGGCTGAATGGAAGAAACTGAGCTCAGATCTTTCCCCCCAGCATCGGGGCGTGACCCTGCAGCCTGCTGGAAGAACCAGGAGGGGGCCAGGGCCTTGGTTAAGGTGCTGTGCTGGAGACCTGCGTTCAATTCCTGGCTCTGCTATTAGCTCCTGGGTCAGGTCGCCGAGCCCCTGAGCCTTGGTGTCCTCCTCTGAAAAACGCTCTACCTAGATCGGGGTCTCAAACTCCATTTCCCTTCGGGCCAGGGCCAGTCCTCAAATCCTCCCAGCGGGCCAATAATGTCACTGAAGATGGTGTGTAGAAAAGAAAATGTTTTTAGTGTATTTTTTCTTTCGAATGTCTTGGAAAGAATACCGCTGTCGTACCACTTGATACAATGCTTCGCCTGCCAGAGAGCCGTTCGTGTTTGCCAGACACCTGGCAATGCTTCAGTTCTCCCAGTTTGTTGATGTTTGGCCTCAGGGAACTGAGCCGTTGAAACCTTCAGGATTGCAGCCAGGTGGGCATCAGAGAGTTGCGTTCGCTATGTTGACTTGTTTATGTTCATTGTGGAAAAAAGTGACTCGTCCTCCAGAGCTGACTCCGCCCGGCAACCAATGATGCAACCGCCACGGCTGACTCTGCCCGGCGACTGGTGATGGTATCTCTGTCCCTCTCCCCCAGCCAGTGGGCGCTGCGGGGGGAGGCACCTGCAGCAGACAGAGCCGGCAGCGGGGCTGCATCTCTCCTGCCCGCTCCCCTCCCCCAGGGAGGGATGAAAGAAGTTTTAAAAAAGTTTCCGCGGGCCGCAGCGGGGAGATTCTCGGGCTGCAGACCCGTGGGCCGGGACTTTGAGACCCCTGACCTAGAGGCTTTAAGTTCCTGGGGGCAGGGACTGTCTCACTGTGTGTCGGGGCAGCAGCTGGCACAATGGGGTTCTGACTTCAGTTCAAGCCTCTGGCTGCTACTGTAATACAAACAGCAATAAAAATAGCATCCCAGTTGGGTAATTCCATTTCATTTCCCTCTACCCGCCATGCCCCCCAGTTGTGGCTTCAACTGACTGCAGGATTCTCTTTCACTTCCCTCCTAAAGCATGGTTCCTGTTAATCACCCCCGCACTCCACTCCAGAAGCGGCTGCATCTCTGCCAAGTGAGAGATCCTTGTTTAAACAGCCCCCATACCCTCCACCCCCACCAGCTGCGTCTCACGAGGAATCTACTGTAGACTTCAAGTTACGAAGCTCCTAACCCCCTCACTTCCCCAGAGCAGGCCTGTAACAGCGTGGAGACCTTCCTGCCACCAGCCCCACCAACAGCACCTGCTGCAGGATTGACCCCCGCCCCCCCTCCAACCCCAAGGGAATAATTCCCTACCCCCACTGCACTGCCACAGAGGGCCAGTGGAATGATTGAATCTAACAGAAGACATCTCTGCTACAGAAGCATGGACGGAGTAGACGCCTAAACCCCTCCCCATGTGGTCTAGCCACACAGAGTTGGGTCTCGTCTACACTAGAAAGAGTCTGCCGTGTAGCTTATGCCGTGTTGTTGCAGCCAGGCTGGCCCCAGGATATCAGAGGCAAGGTGGGTGACGTACTCTAGTATCTTTTACTGGACCAGCTTCTGTTGGTAAGAGAGACGTGCTTACACAGAGCTTTTCTTCGGGTTTGGGAAACGTGTAGTTTATAGCACAGAGTTCCTCAAACTGGGGGCCCTGGCCCAAAAGGGGGTCACAAGACTATTGCAGGGGGGTCGCGAGAGCGGTGGCTGCAGGCCAGGCGCCCAGCTCTGAAGGCAGCGCTGTTGCCAGCAGCAGCGCAGAAGTAAGGATGGCCTGGGAGGGGGGAGCATCCCTTTTGTTGGGGTGGGGGGCATCACAGCCTGAACTATTTTCAAAGGGGGTCCCCATCCCAGCAAAAAAGGTTTGAGAACCCCGGTTAGAGCAGGACAGCTATACTAGCAAGCCCCCTTGCGGAGACCTAGCTTATGCCACCAACAGAGATCCTTTAGCTTGGCTTCTATCGGTTCCCCAGGCAGAATAAGCTATTCCAGCAACAGGGCCTTTTTCACCAGTATCACTGGGTCTCCCCTACGTCTTTTTCCAGCAGAGCTTTGGTGGTCGGGGTGTGATTTTTTTTTTTTTTAACTGATACAGTTACATTGCATAACAAGATCTAAGGGCTGGAGGTTGAAGCTAGACAATTTCAGACCGGAAATAAGGGGCAAAGTTTTGTGAGAATAATAATTAAGCATAAGAACAACTCTCCACGGGTCACGGTGGACTCTCCATCACTGGCCATTTTTCAATCCAGATTGGACTGACCTTTTAAAACCAGCCCCTTTGCGCTTTCTCTCATGCTGAACCCTCATGCCGGGGAAAGGCTCCCCCTTAAACATCCTCCTCCTTCAAATCCCTCCTATGCCATCAGTCCTACAAAAAACTTGACAGTGGTTAGACCGCTGGTGCTGAGACCACGGTCAGTCACGCTGACCAGCAGTGTCCCATTGTTTCCTTGTACTCCACCATCATTCCATCTGTATCCATCTGTTGTCTCTTGTTTTAGACTTTGATTGTACGATTTCTGGGACAGGGACTGATGTCTCGTTCCGTGTCTGTACAGCACCAAGCACCGTGGGGTTTTGGTCCACACCAAGGATTCCGAGGCACTACGGTAAATAGAAATGAATAGCAATAATAAAAAAAGTCCCTTCATAACAGAATAACTGAGCCCACACTATGGGGGCTGCACCCCTTTAACTAGACCGGTGTAGTGAAAAAGCTACAAATGTGTGTAGACACGGCTTTACTGTGGGACACACCCAAACCAAGCAGAATTTAAAAAAAAATAAAACGGCCAGACTTTTTTCATAAAAGATCAAGAAAAGGGGCCCAAACCCAGCCTTAACTTCCCCCCCCCTGCAGGTCACTTTAAACACTGACATTTGGTCCATTTGCATGGCAGAAATGATGGGTTCTTGTTTTGGGGATTGCTGTTTCACCTTGTTAAATACCACGTCAAACAGATCTTGGAAAAGACAATTCGTACAGAGACAGGAAAGTTCAATTACCACTGAGCAGACTCCACACCTCCGCCACACACTGCCAAGAATGTCAGTATATCACTGTGCTAGGCATAAGGACAGGCTGGGTGATTGTAATTGTCCCTTCTGGCCTTCCACATCTACGGCTGGGATTTCCAAGGGAGGATTTCGAACCTGGTCACTTGACACCATTAGGGTCATTTGAAAATTCCAGTCAATTTATCTGTGATACTCCAGCCACGTTCTCACACCAAAACCACGTTGACATTGGCCAATGGTTGATCTTCTCCTCAGGTTGATTAATCTACGATAATCCAGCCACATTCTCACACGAAAACCATGTTGACATTGACCAGTGGTTGGCTTTCTCCTCCGGTTGATTAATTTATGATAATCCAGACACAAATGCACAACAACACCATAGTGATATTGGTCAATAGTTGACGCTCTCCTCCAGCCAATTAATCTACGATGTTCCAGCCATGCTGTCATGCCAATGCCACATTGACGTTGGCCAATGGTTGATGTTCTCCTCCCGCCAATGAATCCATAATATTCCAGGCACCTGCTGCTGCCGGCACCACACTGATACTGGCCAATGGTTGACTTCCAATGGATGCACTCCCCTAGTGGCCTCTGTCACGTGTGACTTCTCTGATGCTGGATCAGGGCCGAGCTCTCGATGAAGCTTTTCCCACACTGGGGACACTTGTAGGGCCTTTCGCCTGTGTGGATCCTCCGGTGTCGGAAGAGGGTGGAGCTCTGGCTGAAGCTCTTCCCGCACTCAGGGCAGGTGTAGGGCCGCTCCCCGGTGTGAATCCTCTGATGCCTAATGAGGGTGGCGCTCTGGCTGAAACCCTTCCCACACTGGGTGCACTGGTATGTCTTGGCTTTCAGGTGGGACCCCTCGTGCTGAGCCAGACCTGAGCCATCCTGGAAGCTCCTCCCACACTGGGGGCACTTGAAAGGCTGCTCCCTGGCATGGATGCGCTGATGCCGGAGGAGGTTGGAGCTGCGGCTGAAGCTGCGCCCGCACTCGGGGCACCTGTAGGGTTTCTCTCCGGTATGGATGCGCTGGTGGATGATCAGCGAGGAACTGTCCAAGAAGCTCTTCCCACAGTCAGGGCACTGGAAGGGCCTGACGCCCAGGTGAACCCGGCAGTGGGCGGAGAGCTGGGAGCTCTGGTGGAAGCTCCTCCCGCAATCGGAGCACGTGTAGGGCCGCTCCCCCAGGTGGGTGCGGCGGTGGGCCAGGAGGGCGGAGCGGTGGCGGAAGCTCTTCCCGCAGTCAGGGCAGAGGTAGGGGCGCTCGCCTGCATGGGAGTGCCGGTGCTGCAGGAAGCAGGAGGCCTCAGCGAAGTTCTTCCCGCAATCAGGGCACTGGTGGGGCCGCAGTTCTCGGTGGGTGCGCTGGTGCCGGATCAGGTTGGAGCTGCGGCTGAAGCGCCGGCCACAGTCGGCACAGCGGTAGGGCTGCTCCCCGGAGTGGACAGGCCGGTGTGTGAGCAGGGCCGAGCTGTCCACGAAGCTCTTCCCACACTCGTCGCACTTGAAGGGTTTTTCACGGACGTGGGTCCGCTGGTGCCGCAGGAACTGGGTGCTCAGGCTGTAGCTCTTCCCGCACTGGCTGCAGATGGTCAGCGGCTTCCCCAGCTCCGGTGGCAAGAGGGACATTTGGGGGGTTCCTGCCACACCTCTTCCTGAGAAGGTCCCAGCTCCTCCTCGTTCTCACGCCTGTCCCGGCACCTGCTGGGAGAGAGAGAATGAACCTCAAACACTATGACTCAGATCCAAGCTCTGATCTCCCCTGGAGCTGGCTGGTTGGCAGGGAGGGAGCTGCCCTGCCCTGCCACCTGCCGGCTCTGGGACCTCCCCTGCCACTCTGCTCCTGCAGCCCGGTCCAGCTGGGAGAGAGAGAGAATCCAGCCGGGGCTCGTTCCCTGCGCTGGGGAGGGAGGAGGGGCAAAGGGGTTTGTCGCTGATCTCAGTCAGGGCCTATGCAGCCCCTGCCACAATGGGGGACCCTGATCTTGGTAGGGGTCTGTGTGGTGTCTGGTACAATGGGGCTTGATCTCAGACTGGGTCTGTGCAGGGCCTGGCACAATGGGGGCCCAGATCTTAGTCAGGATCTGTGCATCACCCAGTACAATTCACAGATTCCAAGGCCAAAAGAGGCCGTTGTGATCATCTGTTGTGAACTCCCGCTTAACACAGGCCAACGAACTTTCCTAAAATAATTCCTAGAGCGGATCTTTTAGACAAAAACATCCCCTCGATTTTAAAATTGCCAATGATGGAGAATCCACCACGACCCTTGGTAAAATCTTCCAGTTGTTAATTACCCTCACTGTAAAAACGTATGTCTTATTTCCAGTCAGAATTTGTCTAGCTTCAACTTGCACTCATGGGATTGTCTTATATATTTGTCTGCTACATTGAAAAGCCCATTATCAAATATTTGTTCCCCCTGCAGGTGCTTAAAGATTGTAATCAAGTCACCCCTTAACCTTCTCTTTGTTAAACTAAATAGACTGAGCTCCTTGAATCTATCACTATAAAGCCTGTTTTCTAAGCCTTCTAATCCTTTAATCGGTCTTGGGGCTCTTTTCGGAACCCTCTCACCAATGTATCAACACCCTTCTCTAATTGTGGACACAAGAATGGAACCCACAGTACTCCGGCAGTGGTCACACCAGTGCCAAATATAGAAGTAAAATAACCATCCTACTCCTACTCAAGATACTGCTGTGTATGCATCCGCTTATGCATAGAATCAGAGAAGATTAGGGTTGGAAGGGACCTCAGGAGGTCACCGAGTCCAACCCCCTGCTCAAAGCAGGACCAACACCAACTAAATCATGTCTTATCCCTTTCGGCCACAGCATCACATGGGGAGCTCATGGTCAGCTGATTATCCGCCATGACCCCCAAGTCTTCAGAGGCATTGCTTCTCAGAATAAAGTCGTATCCTTTGTTTCTATAGTCACATTTAGCCAGGGGTGAAAGTAAGCTGGTACGGGCCTGTACGGCGTATTGGTAAAAAGTGGCCTTCGGTACCGGCCCGTATGGAGCCAACGTGAAAGCGCTGCTGTGGCAAAGGACCCTGCTTTGAGGGCAAAAGGAGCAGCTGCCCCGGGGCCGGCGATTTAAATTGCCCCAGGCGGCGCGGGCCAGGCAGCGTGGCTGGGTTGGCTGGGGGACGCTGACCCCCCCAGCCCTGCCCCTTCCACCCAAGGCCCCGCCTCTTACTCCGGTATGTGTTGAATGTTACTTTCACCCCTGCATTTATCCATATTAAAACACAGATTGTTCGCTTGCACCCAGGCTACCAAGCAATCCAGATCGCTCCGTATCAGTGACTTGTCCTCCTCATTATCCATCGCTCCTCCCATTTTGTGTGTTGTCAGTAAACTTTATCAGTGGCGAGTTTATGTTTTCTGCCAGGTCATCGATAAAAATGTTAAATAGTGGGGGGCCATGAACCGATCCCCGTGGGACCCCGCTAGAAATACACCCACTTGGTGATGATTTTACAGTTCCATTTTCAGACCTATCACTTAGCCAGCTTTTGGTCCCTCTCATGTGCGCCAGGTTAATTTTACATCGTTCTAGGTTTTTTTCAAAATGTCATGCAGTACCAATGCCAATACCTTACCGAAGTCTATCTTACATCAACACTATTGCCTCTGTCAACTACAGTTATAATCTCATCCGAAAAACCCCCCCACCCAAGTTCTAGCACAGTGGGGCCCCCTGGGCTGTAGGGGAACCCCACTCGAGGGCTGTTAAGTTACTGATCTGATCTATGACACAGGGAAGAGGTGTTTTGACGAATGAGTCACACTCAGCAGTAGAAGTCATTTTGCAAACATCACCTAAGGGCCTTGAAACCACACAGTGTGTTAACCCTTTTCATGCCACGCCAGTGCTGCAAAAAGCAGCCGAAACGTGCAGAGGTGCAGGAGCCAGGGAGTGGTTTCCAGCAGCTCCAGGGTTGAGAGTTTGGTTCAATGGCTCTCACGCGAATTGCTGGGGGGGAGATCTCAGCACACGACTCCCCTTCATTGCCTGGGGTCAGTAACTTTGCTCCAAGGAAGTGGTACAAACCACAACCTCCAGTGGTGTCCCGGGGGCTCGCTGCTGGGCTGGGGGGTGGGGTGGGGTGGGGTGGGGGGACAGCCTGCTGGGCTCAGCTGCACAGACCCACCTCCCCCAGCACTGCCCTAAAGCTGGGGAGGGGGTGTTCTCCGTTCCCAGCCCCCCCTTCGGCTCCGACCCCCCCGGCCCTGCGGCCGCTTCGTCCAAGCAACGATTTCCTGCCCCGGCCGCTGTTTCTCTCCCTCCCCGGAGCCGCCGCCCCTGCGCCCCCACTCACCGCCCGGCTGCAGCGCACGGGGTGGGGGGGGGTTACTGGTTGGTCCCCTGGGGCGCGCGGGGGGGTCTGATTGCAGACAGGGGGTCCGGCCCCTTGGGCAGCGGGTGCTGCTGAGTCCCCGGCCCAGGGTGCACGCAGGGGGGTTGGACAGGAAGGTCCCTGCGCTATTGCAACCCCGCGGCCGGCTCGAGCGGCTCCGCTCCGGGAAGATCCGCTTTGGATAGCCCGGCCTGGCGGCCCCAGGAGCCGGGAAAGGCTCTGCACGGGGCGGAAGGATGCAGGGTCCCCCCCGGGGGGCTGGGCTGGAGAGAGGGGGGGATAGATCCCTCCTGTGGAGGATGCACCAGTTCCCCACACCTTCAGGAGAGACCGCTGGCCCCCCCATCCCTGGCGCACCCACATCCGTTGGCTCCTCTTGCCCCATCTCCGGATCCCCCAGTCTCGCCGGGAGGGTGGCCCTGCCCAACTGCCCCAGTGCCCATCCATGCCCGCCCTGGCACCAGGTCTTGGTTTGGGGGTTCAGCTGGGACCCCGAGGAGCCAGTGTTGGGGGAGCTCAGCGGACTGGTGCAGATTCCCTGGGGCGGATAACACAGACCTCCTAGCTAGGGCTGTGTGGGGCAGGCTCAGAGTCCCAGAGCGAACTCACAGCAGGAGCAGATATTGGGGGACCCATTATGGGCCTGGCTGGACTTTAATGCAGCACCCCACAAAATCTACTGGGAATTCCGCCCCCCACAGGATGGTCCTAAAGAGGGAACCATGCTCCCTCCCAAAGAGCCCGCAGGGAAACCCCAGGGGGCTCTTTCTCTGATATATCCAAGGCCATTATAACTGGGGCTCCAGGACCAGAGCCAGGAGAGTGCAAAGCATTGGGGCAGGGGTCATTCCCCAGGGGCCACAGTGATCACAGCCAGCTGGGAACTAGGGCCTCATTGGGGAGCCAGGTCTGGACACCTGCTGGGAATGGATAGCTTGGGGCAGGGCCGCAGAATGCCTGGGAACCTCCAGCATCTCCAGGCCCGGGAGGGGACTGTCTTTTATAAGGAACAGGCCAAAACACTGTGTTCCCCTATGATCTGATCTGTAACCACTGCTCTAGACTCCACGCCACTCCCAGCACTGCAGACAGAACCCAGGCGTCCTGGCTCCCAATGCAGCCTGCTCTACCCCACATCTCTCCCAGAGCTAGGGAGAGAACTCAGGAAAGCTGATCCTACATTCAGTGCTTGTCGACCAGTTAATTGTGTGGCTTGTGGGCTAAAAGCGTAGCCACATCCCCCTCTGGGCGCTGGTCCACAGAACAAAAGGGGCTCAGGCCACGCCAGTCACCTGTGTGATAAGATTCTTAGAGTTGCACATGATGGGATTGTTTTTCCTAGTTTCCTTAAAAAAAAAAAATCCTGGTTTATTGAAGTCACACAGTGAGAAACTGCCCTGCAAAGACCAGGTTTGACAGTGAAAAGCCCACTGGAATCTGACAATTCATGGGTTCCTGCCCCCACATCACCCATTTTAGGTCAAGGAGATGGGGTGTGGCCAGATGCCTGGGAGCTTCTCGGGCTGCTCTGGGCCCAGGAGAACTAGGAGCTTGGTAAGCGCTGTGGAGAGAGGAGCTGGGTGCCTTATGGAGGAGATGGCTGCCCCCCACCTGGGAACATCCATCTGTCTGGCCTCTCAGGGAGCAGCCCCTCCTGTTCCCAGCAGCCTATTGCATTCACGCACTCCATGGCTCCCGAATGTGGCTGGGGGCACTCTGCTGCACAGATCTCCTGTGCTGCCCTGAAACTTGCTGCGGGGGCAAAGGGGGGGAACCTTCTGGGCTCAGCTGCACAGACCCCGCTTCCCTCCATGCAGCTCCCAGGGCTGGCTGGGGGGAATCTCTGGTCCCAGCTGTGGTTCAGGCTCCCAACCCCTTGTCCCTGTGGCCGCTTCCTCCAGGCAGGGATTTCCTGTCTCTGCCGCTGTTTCTCTCCCTCCCCCGGAGCCGCCTCTCACTGAGACTCTTCTCTGCATCTCCCCTGTGCCCGGCGCCCCCACTCACTGCTCCAGCTAGGAGGGGTCTGTGGCAGTTGGAACTTTGAGGCTCAGGAGGTTCCAGGGTCAGTGGAACACTGGGGCCTGGAACCTGGGCCAGATGGAATCTTGGGGTCAGGAATGTTCCATAGCCATGGGGGCAGATGGAACACTAAGGCTTGGAAGGTTCCGTGACTGCTGTACATGGGAGCAGACTGGATGCAGTTGGGATGGGGTTGTGTCCTTTGGGGTCCGCTGAGGAGAGGGAGAGACCCTAGCTAGCTTTCCCCACCAGCATCCTAGAGACAGAGGCATTCACCTCTCTCGGATCCTTTTTTGAGATCCTCACTGAGGTGAGATGGGACTGATGCCAGCCCTTGCAGACTGAAGTCCCCTCACCCCGGGCAAGGGAGAGCAGCAACCAGAGAACACTGGGAGAGATGGGGTTAAACCACAGGAACCTCCCACTAAGCAAAGGAAATCTTGCTGCAACCTTACACCCCTTCAACTTGCCCTGGTTATCCAGCATCTTCCATTGGCTGGGTGTGACACAGCCATAGGAGGACTCTTACCCTCTGGACCATAATTCCTGAGTTGGCTGGGCAGGGTCAGGAGGGATCCTGATGGGTTTGGCTGAACTGACCTGTCCTTTAGACATAGCCCAGGGAGTGACACACCTTATAGAAAAGAGTCACTTCGCTTCAACCCTTTAGATAATAATTCACAAGCCGAGTTAGGTCCCATTCAGCCACCCGTCCTGAAAGGTTGATGGCTCATTTATCCTTCTGGGAAATTCCTAAGAGTCCAAGTCAACGTGGATCTTACTGAAACAAGATTTGTTAGGAAAAACAAGGAGACAACCACATAAAGGTATCCAAGACCAAGGTGTCCAAATTAGCCAGGTCTAAGGCATCCCACCCTTGCCCAAACTGGGCCACACAACTCTGTCATGGTAGTAAAGAAATAGTAAGGTCTCACACTCCCATTTTTTTGTTTGCATTACAGTAGCATCTCGGGGCCCCGTTCTGCTGGGCGTTGCACAGAAACACACTCAGAAATAGCTCCTGGCCTGAAGAAATTACCAATTAAACAGAGAAAGGGACAGATAGGGAAATTGAGACAGAGCTGCCCACAATCTCATGAAGAGGCTTGGGCAGTCACGGAACCAGATTTGTAGAGCTCTAGCCCAGTGACTTACATGTAAAACACTGCCTCCGAGTGCCCGGAGAACTCATTCCCAGGCTCACCCTTGGGGACCCTGTTCTTCTGTAGTCACGTCTTTCAGCTCTATCAGTCCATCTCCTGCGGGGTTCCAATGATCACACCAGTTAGCCCCACAACCTGCCTCACAGCGATTGATCTCCTTGAGTCTATCTATTTAGCTTAACAAAGAGAAGGTTATAGACTTGATCACAGTCTAAGTACCTACAGGGGAAACAAATACGTGATAGTGGGCTCTTCCATCTAGCAGAAGAAGGTATAACAAGTTCCAAAGGCCAGAAGTTAAAGCTAGACAAATTCAGACTAGAAATAAGGTGTCAGTTTTTAACATTGAGAGTAATTAACCTTTGGAACAATTTACGAAGTGATGGATTCTGCGTCACTGGCAATTTTTAAATCAAGATTGTTTGTTTTTCAAAAAGCTCTGCTCTTGGAATTTTTGGGGGGGAGTTCTATGGCCTGTGTTCTGCAGGAGGTCAGATAGGCTGATGACAATGGTCGTTCTGGCCTTGGAATCTATGAATATTACTTTATCATTTTGACTTTTACTTTATATTAAAATTTATAATATAATACTGCCACGCTCTTATACATAGTGCTTTTCCTCAAGTAGATCTCAAAAAGTGCTTTACAAAGGTCAAGTATCATCACCTCCATTTTACAGATGGGGAAACTGAGGCACAGAGGGGTGACATGACCTGCCCAAGGTCACCCAGCAGGCCAGTGGCAGAGCTGGGAATAGAATCCATGTCTCAGTGCAGTGTGCGATCCACTAGACCAGGGGATCTCACAACAAATTTTTTGGGGGCCTCAGAGTGCGGTCACCAACTCTTGCTGGTGGCCGCGCTGACAAGTTTTCCTAAAATATTTAATTAACTTTAGGAAAAACATATAAATATGCACATATGTCCAAATCATTGTAATTTATGTAGGGTTTTTTCAGACTCGGTAATACAAATAATTTACAGCTGTCTCTATTCGTTACTGGACATAAACAGAATAGAAACACAAATAAGGTGCTTCCCGTGTTCTTGTCTTTTTTGTGGTTTCTTTTGCTTTTTTGGTTGCGCTTTTTCTTCCCCCCTAAGACTTGCTAGCTGATAAGTTTTCTGCTGCGAAAGTGATCTTTGTATGTTTGCTAATATCACTTTTCACAGCAGACTTACTCAGCCCCGGCAAGCCCTGGGACAGATTAAGTCCTGGTTGGGGAGGTGGGCAGGGAGGCAGCGGGGCCCAGGGACAATAGGGGTGTGCGTAGGGGATGGTGAGCCTGGGGCTGGAGCCTGAACCAGAGCCGCCGCTGCGTGGATGGAGACCGAAGCCCCATGGCTGAAGCCTGCCGACCCTACCCCCGGGAAAGTGGGGAATTCACCAGTTGTCTGCACCTGCAGCGTGTGTGTCTCCAGAGGGGGGCAGAGACCAACCACTGCTGGTGGCCCTGGGAGAGGGGCCACTGCTGTGCGCCCCTCTGCCCCATCACAGCCCAGGAGGCTGTTGCCACAAGAAAAGGCCCTGGTGGCGAAACACTGCCCAAGACCACACTGCCTCTCAGATAACAGAGGATATAATTAGTCAAAACAATAAATGAAATATTTTCCCCAATAATATTTTGTGAAAAATTCTCAGCTTTCAACAAATCGGGGCGAAAATCAAATTTTTAAAATCTCTGATATTCAAAGTTTTCATCCCACGGGAAATTCAATCAGTTTAGGGGTTAGCAGCAGACTCACAGAGTCATAGAAATGGAGGGCTGGAAGGGTCCTTGAGAAGTCATCTAGTCCTCTCCTCCACACTGAGGCAGGATCAAATATACCTAGACCCTCAATGAGAGGTGGGAGCTGTCCGAGATCTGGAACTGTTCTTAAAAACCTCCAGGGCCACAAATTCCACATAAATTCTGATACACGCTCCAGTCACCAGAGGGACGACAAGAGGGCATCTCTGTGCAAGCAGGGGGTGCATACCCACTCCAGAAAGGTACCCACAATGCCCCTTGTGACGAAGTGGGGGATTTTCTTGTTTTTTTCCAATGGTTTGCATGCAGAGGGGGTGGGACTCAGTTTCTCTGGGTGTTACTGGTTTAACGAGGTGATGGGAGAGGGAATTTGTTGTTACAGAAGACCGGCGAGGGAACTTGGGACCCCAGCCAATGGCCTGGAGAATGGATACCCCAGCAACTGGTGACCTGGCGACCCGGAGGCTCAGCTCAGGAGTCGCCCTGAGAGTTTCCTATGCTGTGTTCAAACGCTCAATAAACCCTCCTGTTTTACGTTGGCCGAGAGTCGCTCCGGTCTAGAGAACAGGGTGGCATTATTCCCTTTGGGAGTGGAGGCCCCGGGGGTACAGAGCAAGTGGACTCCCTGAGGGGGCCTACGGCGAGAAACAGGTGTGCTAAGGCTCAGAGAGGTGCGGCTCCAGGAGGTGGAGGGGCTTAACCCCCGAGACAGAGTGGACCCCCAAGAAGGGCTGTCACACTGAAGGGGGTTCCCCCCACGGACCGCACGGGGCTACTAGTGGGCACGAGCTGTGAGTCCGAGACACCCCTGCGCGGGCAGGGCAGGCCCCCCGCTGGCGTCCCTAGGCCGTGTGCATTTTCTGGTGCCTGGCGAGGTAGGAGCTGAGGCTGAAGCTCTTGCAGCAGTCGGGGCATTTGTAGGGTTTCTCTTCCGAGTGGATCTTCTGGTGCTGGATGAGGGTGCAGCTCTCGCGGAAGCCCTTCCCGCAGTCCGAGCAGCGGAAGGGCCGCTCCTCCGAGTGGGTCCGGCGGTGCTTGATGAACGCGGAGCTCCAGTTGAAGCTCTTGCCGCACTGGGCGCAGCGGTAGGGCCGCTCCCCGGTGTGGGTGCGCTGGTGCTTGATGAGGGTGGAGCGGTGGCTGAAGCTGCGCCCGCAGGCAGGGCACCCGTAGGGCCGCTCCCCCGTGTGGACGCGCCGGTGCTGAGCCAGCTGGAAGCCGTGGCTGAAGCCCTTCCCGCAGTCAGGGCAGGGGTGGGGTTTCTCTCCGGTGTGGATGTGCTGGTGGGAGCGGAGGTGGGAGCTGCGGCCGAAGCTCTGCCCGCAGTCGGGGCAGCGGTAGGGCCGCTCCCCGGTGTGGATCCGCTGGTGTTGGATAAGCAGCCGGCTCAGTTTGAAGCTCTTCCCGCACTCAGCGCACTCATAGGGCCGCTCCTCGCTGTGCACCTTCTGATGCCGGCTCAGGGCCAGTTTGGTGCCAAAGCTCTTCCCGCACTGGGGGCATGGGTGAGGCCTGTCCTCTGCACCCATCCCACCGCCCACACCAGGGCGTTCCCCGGTGTGGGCGTGCTGGTGCTGGATCAGGTAGGAGCTGTCCCCAAAGCTCTTCCCACAGGCCGCACACCTGTAGGGCCGCTCCCCGGTGTGGGTGCGCTGGTGCTTGGCC
This sequence comes from Natator depressus, assembly GCF_965152275.1. Classification (NCBI taxonomy): domain Eukaryota; kingdom Metazoa; phylum Chordata; order Testudines; family Cheloniidae; genus Natator; species Natator depressus. The sequence continues at coordinate 9,447,900 of NC_134239.1, forward strand.
AGGTGGGAACTCTGGCTGAAGCCCTTCCCACAGTCGGGGCATTTGTAGGGACGCTCCCCGGTGTGGACACGCTGGTGGACAACAAGGTGGGAGCTGACCCCAAAGCCCTTCCCGCAGTCGGGGCACTGGAAGGGTCTCTCGCCAGTGTGGGTGCGCTGGTGCTGGAGGAGGTGGGAGCTGCAGGTGAAACCCTTCCCGCAGTCAGGGCATTGATGGGGCCTCTCCTCTCTATGGGATCTCTGGTGCTCAGCGAGGTCTTTGTATTGAGAGAAGCTCTCCCCACACTGCCCACATATGGCCAGTCTCTCCTCCGGACGCCCAGAGGAGTCTTGGAGCTGCCAGGGATCTCCTTCCCGCTCAGCAGAGCTCTCCCTTGGGAGGTTTCCTCCCTGCCGTCCTGCCCCACCGACGTCTCCCTGCTCGGGGCTCCAGGACGTCGCGTGTCGCTCAGGTTCTGCAGGCCCTTCTTGCTGGGGATTCTCCTCCTCGTTCTCGCTGGCTGCCTCGGCACCTGCTGGGAGAGCGAGAGAGAGAATCCAGCCAGGGCTTGTTCCCTGTGCTGGCGAGGGGAGGCCAAGTAGTTGGTCACGGAGCAGAAAACCTGATGGGCAGGAAGCAAAATCCCACAAACCCTTCCCTGAAGAGAGAGGAGGGGCGGGGTCTCTCCAGTGGCCCAGGGCTCCTGCCAGGCATCAGGCAGGACAGGTGGGAGCTGGGAGTGACACCTGCCATGAGGACAGGGCACCTGCTAGGGACGGTGCTGAGTGAGACGAGATGATCAGGGAATTATTTATATTTGTATGTGATACAAAGGCTAGGACCAAAAACTCAGAGCCTTGAATAACGAGGATATATCTGAAACTCATATTGCAACGCTCATTTAATCTTTTATAACAAGGACGAAGGAAGCGGGGAGTACCAGCTGGTATTTAAGGTGGGGATCAGGCTAGATCCCACCCTTGTGTAAATGGGCATCACTCCACTGGAGTCAATGGGCCAGATCCCTGCTGGTGGGAATCAACAAGCAACACGGATTGACATTAGCTGTGGATCTGGCCATACATTGCTAGGGCCCGATACACGGAGCTATGTCGGGCCAAACCCTTGTATGTTGCATCCCTTTCCCGCCCAGCACCCTTTGCCTCTTAAGAGTGAAAGCTCTTTGGGTCAGGCACTAGGTCTCTATGTTTGTGCAGCACCTGGCACCGCAGGGCACCGCACCCGAGCAAGGCGTGTACGTGCTGCCACGCTAGCAGAGACAGAACTGGGGGCTCCCGGCGGCTTTGCTGGGATCACAGCGTTTCCCTTCCCTCCCGGACGGGCTCCGAGCCGGTGTGGCTCATTCCTCACCTGGGTGGGCGCCTCTCGGGGTCTCCCTTTCCTCGGAGCCCGGGAGATCCGGGGCCCTCGGCTCTTCCCCTGGCTCCATGCGGGGGATCCCGGCCAGGTTGGGGTCGGGGAATCCTGTTTAGGAGAAGAAACTGGTGAGATGCGCCTAGGCTTGAACCCCGCCCCGCTCTTTGCTGGGGGGGATGTTCCCAGGGGCCCTTTGAGGCAGGGAGACCCCTGGGGGCAGATGGGCCGCGCCCCCTGCAGGGGAATCAGGGATCTCCAGGCACACAGAGCCGGGGGGGGGGCGGTGGGGGCTGCAGCTGGCCCCTTGTAGCGATGGGTCCGGGCACGGCCCCATGGAGGAGCTGCCGGTGGGATCTCAGCACGGGGGGTTTATTGAACATGCACGGGGAGGGGAGGGCAGGGCTGGAACAGGGACCCTGCCAGCCTCAGCTGCACAGACCCCCGGAGCTGGCTGGGGGCGGGGGGGTCTCTCCGGTCCCAGTTCGGCTCCGATCCCCCCCCCCGGGCAGCGATGTCCTGCGGCTGGGTCTCCCCGCTCCCGCCGCACGTGGGCCGGGACTGCGCCGGCCGCTCCCTTCCGGCCCGGGCTCGGCGGCTCTCGGAGCTCGCTGGTTTTAACTCTGAGCTCGCCAGAGCACCGGCGATCGGGAGACCCCCCCGCCCCGAACAGGCACCAAAGACCCCGGCGCGGAGCCAGTGTCTAACCCCCCCCCTCCCCCCGGGATGAGCCCCCGCCGCAGGGCAGGTGGGGGATACTCTGCACCCCACTTGCAATGGGGGACATCGCGCCCTCCCTCAGAGACCCCCCCCCCGGGAACCCTGCACCCCCCCGGGGCCGGACCCTGGCTCTGACATATCCTGGTCTGTTGTAACCCCTGCCCCTGTAGTGGGGGCTCCAGGCAGGGCCAGATTGACACCTTACGCGCCCCTAGGCACAGCGTCTTCAGCGCCCCCCCCAGCTGACCTTGGTGTTTTCCATTAAAAAATGAAACTTTTAACCCACTATTAACTTTTAGGCGCCCCTAGAACGCCGCCAGCACCCCTAGGCACGTGCCTCCTGGGCCTAACTGGGAATCCGGCCCTGGCTCCAGGAACTAGCGTGTGGGAGTGGGATCTGGGTACCCACTGGGAACTGATATTAGGGGTGGGGATGGTCGGAAGTCTGGGAGCCTCCAGGGCAGTGCTGGCCACAGAGGGGACTTTCCCCAGCTGTCCCTGGCTCCTGAACGAGCAGCTCCCTGCAACTTGGAGAGAGGAGCCAGGCGCTGGAGAGGGCAGGAGGCCATGGGCTGGCCTCTCAGGGACCTCCGGTTTCTAGCGGCCTTTGGGACTTTCACCCCAACCCGAAGAATAACCCACACCGGGTGACTCGTGTGTCCCCATCTAGTGGCCAGACTATTTCTGGACATTTATGAGCTTCCTGCAGCCTCTCAGCTGAGGGCCCTGATCCCATCACTCAGGCAGCCGTGCCTTGAGCTTTCAGATCCAGAGCTCCTGGGTTCAATCCAGGCAGACGTCCCGGCCAGAGGCATCATTACAAGAGGCTGCAAGATCCAGCAGAGCAAAGAGCCCGCAGCATTTGGATTCCAAATCCCGAAGCGGGGAATGGGCGACAGGGAATGGATCACTTCATCCTGTTCTGTTCATTCCCCCTGGGGCACCTGGCATTGGCCACTGTCGGAAGACAGGATACTGGGCTAGATGGACCTTTTGTCTGACCCAGTAGGGCCGTTCTTATGTTCTTAATTCGGGACAGGCATAGATATATAGGGTACAGGCTGGGCCTGGGGGTTAATGATTCCTGCTGAGCAGGGGAGGGGAAAGTAACTCACTCTAATGTCAATACTTCCAGTATTCAGTTCCCTTTCAGCCTGGCTGAGAGAACCTTGTCTCCAAAACAGATTGCCAAATAATATCAGCCCGTCCCTTGCCATATCAGCCCATCCCCTGGCTGATATGGCAGGGGACGGGCTGATATTATTTAGCACCCCGCACATGAAGGTTACAAGACATCTTAATGAGCAAGGGCACTGGATTCTACCCCATATGGAAGAAATTGGAGGAGACTCAATGCGGTCAGACTCTCAGCTGGTGTAAAGTGGCATCGCTCCAGTGATTTCAATGAGGCTCTATAGCCCATTATGTCAAGGCTCTGAACCTTCTCCCCAGCCCACCATGTAATTCAGGGACAGGGTCTCTCTCAGCATGGTTTTCCTGGCATCTGATAAGATTCAAGCTCCCACCAAAGCATCTCCACACACATCATTACACTCAGCTTTGATGACATTTCTCTGTTGGGCTGTAACGCGATCACTTTTGAATGCCCTGGCTGATCAATTCCGCAGTTTCAGGCCCTGTTCTAGGCGTCAAGGGGCAGAACCCCATGGATCTGGCAAAAAACAGTAAAAAAAACCCCAGAAAACCGGAATGGCGAAATGCGGGGTGCACCCAGCCCTTGGTCTTTGGTTAGCAGAGCTACACCTTCCGCCATCTCCATAATTGTCCGTAGCTCAAAGGAGAGGTTGATGACCGCCGTTTACACCTTCCTGTGTCCCAGCACCCCCATCTCAGTTTGAAAGGTTGACATCCTGCATGACTTAGCTCCCAGATAGAAAGAAAATAAAAACGGGGAAGGGGCAAAGCGGGGTGTGAGGGAGCGTACAGAGCCCCTGGCATGAGCGGGAGAATGGGGGACCCTGGTACAGGGGGAATAGGAGCACAGAGACCCTGGCATGGGGGAATGGGGGCATAGAGAACCCCTGCTAGAGGGAAAATGAGGGACCCTGATATGGGGGAAGGGGGAATACATAGGGAGAAGGGGGGAATAGGGGATGGGGAGGCAGATAGAGCCTCAGGAATGGGAGGTGAACAGGGGATCATTGTATGGGGGATGGAGCCATATGTATGGGGTATTGTATGGGGGATGGAGCCATATGTGCTGAGGAGGGGAGTCCCAGAAATAGAAAGGGATGAGAGGGTGGCCCACAAGAGCTAGTAGGGGAGGTAGAAGAATGCAAGGAGCCCCTGGCTTGTGCAACGGGCTCTGCCTGCAGAAGCAACCAAGTATGAAACTCTCTTGTTTAAAGGTGATTTGAAGGCCAGAAGGGACCGCTGGGATCATCTAGTTTGATCTCCGTAACGCAGGCCGGAGACTCACCCAGTGATCTCTGCACGAAGCCCACAGCTCGTGGCCGAGCTACAGCATGTCTTCGAGGATACCCTGCCAGTCGCCCTCTAAAGACCCCAAGGGAAGGAGAATCCACCATGTCCCTTGGTAAGGCTGCCCCAGTGTCTCTCAAAAATGTGCCCCTTCTCTCCGGTCTGCCGCAGCTCCCAGCTGTGGATCTCGTTCAGACTTTGTCGATGACAGAGCCATCTGCCATCAGGAACCTCCTTCCCATGCAGGGGTGTGTAAACCCGAACCAAGTTACCTCTGAGCCTTCCCTTGGAGAAACCAAAGAGACGGAGCTTCTTCTGTCTTTCACTACAAGGAAGGTTTTTCCAGACCTGGAATCATTCTTGTGGCCTGCACTTCAGGCCACTCTGCTCCCTTGCAGTCCAGGCTGAGGCCTAATGTGGGGGTCGGAATACCCCGCACATGCTACTGTAGGGTTCACACACCTTTCTCTGCAGCAGCTGGGACGCTGTCCGAGTTGGCATACGGCACTAGATGGTGCTAGGATCTGAGCCAGTCTTGCAATGCCTATGAACCCACTCCAGACGCTGGGAGTGGGCAACAGGGGATGGATCACACAACGATTATCTGTTCTGCTCATTCTCTCGGAAGCACCTGGCACTGGCCACTGTCGGAAGACTGGATACTGGGCTAGATGGACCTTTGGTCTGACCCAGCATGGCCGTCCTTATGAACTGTGGGCACCAGAACTGGGTATAGTCTCTGGGGATGGTCTCCTGGTTCCTATTCGATGTTCCCCTGCTCATAGAGCCTAGGATCCTGGCCGGCCTTCACAGCCACCGCAGCACTCTGGGAACTCACTTGATGGCAGAGGCTGAGCTACCAGGTCAGCTTCTTTCCCACACAGCCTGTGGGTCAATGGCAGGTGGTTTCCTGGATGGGAATTCCCTGGTGCTGAATCATGACTGAGCCCCTCTCCCCGAGGTGGGTCCGTGGCCGGGCCCCTCTGAGCTGATTTCCTGGTGTCTAGCGGTAGTCAATCTTCCACCCAAACTTCCCACCCTTCTCCCGCCCCATGTCACTGAGTGGCAGGGATCCCCTCGCTGTGGATCCTCTGGTGCCGAATCAGGTTGGAGCTGCGGCTCAAGCCCTTCCCGCAGCCGGCACAGCGGAAGGGCCGCTCCCCGGTGTGGGTGCATTGGTGGGCCACGAGCGCCGAGCTCCCCCCAAAGCCCTTCCTGCACTCGAGGCACGCGTAGGGCCGCTCTCCCATGTGGCAGCGCCGCTGATGGAGCAGGCTGGAGCTGCGGCTGAAGCGTTTGAGGCACTGGGTGCACTGGTAGAGTTTCTCCCCCAGGCCGGCTTCATTCTCCTCCAGGGGCTCTCCCTGCTGCTGTCCTGCCCCGCCTGGGCTCTCGCTGGCTCCTCCCCACGTCCTGTGCAGCTCTGTTCCCGCCGACCCTTCCTGCTGGGGATTCGCCTCCTCGTTCTCACTCGCTGTCCTGGCACCTTCTGGGGGAGAGCGAGAGAAAGAGAGGCAGCTGATGGGCAGGAAGTGAATCCCCCCAAGGCTGGGTCAGGCAGGGCAGGTGGGAGCCGGGAGTGATGCCTGCCCTGAGGACAGGGGACAAGACAAGACAGACTGGGAAGCTCCCAATGGCTTTGCTGGGATCCCAGCTTTCCCCTGCTCTCTGAGCCGGCGTCACTCACTCCTCACCTCTCAGGCTCTCCCTTTCCTTGGAGTCCTGGAGAATCAGGATGCTGGGCTCCTCCCCGCGCTCCATCCGGGAGATCATGGCAGGTTTGGCTGAGGGCGTGAAAGCAGAGAGGAGATGTAGCGCAGCATTGCCATAACTGGCCCCTGAATTCAGCGGATCGAGAATTTTCCATGGAGATTTGCTCCGGGTCGTGGGGAGAGATTGGTAGACGCTCATAGAGTCTAGTCTGATCTCCTGCATAACGCAGGCCGCGGAAACCAGCGTAGATCTGGGTGAATAACTGAGGTTTTTTTGTTCAGTGGGCGACCTGAGCCTGACTGGGGCTTTCAGTACTGCTCTCCTACCGACAACAGGAAGTGGCTCTGATTCACCCAGTGAGACCCCATGCTGCACTCCTGACACACAAAATTAAATACTGTGCAAATGTTCTCCCGGCTGCTGAGCTCAGCCCTGCCCAGCTGCCTGGGTGGGTTCTGTTGGGATATAGATATTCAGGCCTGTCTGCAAAAGCCTGTACTTTAAGAATTTAGGGGTATTCTTATCACTTGGCTAGTTCTAGAGGTATAAAAGAAAGAATCAAAATCACTGTCTGCTGGTGTAAGGGCCTTCTCTTACTGTGACAGTTTGAGGCCCTGTTCTTGGGCTAAGGCCTTTGGCTAAGCAGCAGAGGCAGCCATAAGCCAGGAAGCGAACAGTCACATCCTCACATTCCAAACTAGTCACATTGAAAGAAGGTGCTATTGGGCTGTTAGGAACACAATCCTGTCCTGAATACAATCCTGTCCTGATAATTCCTATCACCTCCAGAGAAAGGGAAGTGCCTAGAAAATGTAAAAGGAAACTTAGTTTGATAGCATCCTGTCTGGCAAGAACTCACTTATCAATAGCTGGGATGTGAAATCCTCACTTCTGTATTGTTTTGTCATTAGAGTTCCAACTTTGCTATTGTTTGTCTGTATAATCTCTGTCTGGTTCTGTGATTGTTTCTGTCTGCTGTATAATTAATTTTGCTGGGTGTAATCTAATTAAGGTGGTGGGATATAATTGGTTAGCTAATCATGTTACAATATGTTAGGATTGGTTAGTTAAATTTCACTAGAATGATTGGTAAAGGTATAGCTAAGAATATTACCATATAAATTAGGGGCAAACAGGAAGTAAGTTGGGATTCGAAAATAAGGAAAAAGGAACTTGTATTTAAGCTTGCTGGAAGTTCACCCCAATAAACATCGAATTGTTTGCACCTTCGGACTTCGGGTATTGTTGCTCTCTGTTCGTGCGAGAAGGACCAGGGAAGTGGGAGAGTGAAGGAATAAGCTCTCTAACAGGTTCCCTCTGGCCTCAGCCACAGGTCAGCTGCGCTCCCTTTGTCCTGGCAGCCTGTTCCTCCAGGCAGCAATTTCCTGCCTCTGCCTGTTTCTGTCCCTCCCCTGGAGCCGCCTCTCGCTGTAATTCCCCTTTAGCCCAGAGACTCACCGCTTGGAAGCCTTATTCCCAAAAGTGTTCCCAGGAGAGCTCATCAATTGGATCCAACCCCTCAGTGCACAAGGTGCTGAGAGACTCCAGCCTGATACTTCCAGAGGAAACAGCTGAGAGCAGGAAGTTCCTGTCTTTATTGAGTTCCCCTTACAGCATAGCCTGGCCCTCTCTGGAACTGGGGAAGGCTTAGGAGCTCTACGGTTATTTCTTTCAGTTCGCCAGATACACGGAAAGGAGCACTATAATCAACGTATTAAATGCAAAGTGCATCCCTCTGCGCCTGGACTGGTCTAAGAAATTAACCATGCAAAGGTTATAAATAAAATCCACCTAGTGAATCGTTTCAGAGGAGCAGCCGTGTTAGTCTGTATTCGCAAAAAGAAAAGGAGGACTTGTGGCGCCTTAGAGACTAACCGATTTATTTGAGCATAAGCTAGTGAATGTTTGCACAGCCACGGCATTTCCCCCCCCCCCGTTTCACACAGGTGTTTGGTTGCAGGTTAGGCTCCTAAATGTCGGAGTCAGAGTTCATCAAATGGTTCATAATCGATTTCTGGGCCGGCACCCTGCAAATCCACTTGTAGGGCAAACTCCTCAGCTGCTGAATGCACAGAGCGTGGGAATTTCAAAAGCACACGGCGCCGGACTGGTTCTTCTCCCATTGAAATCAAAGGTAAACCTCCCCTTGACTTCAAAGGCTATTTCTACACTACACAGCTGTACCCGCTGCACCTGCTGTAAGGTCTCCCATGTACCTGCTCTAGGCCAGCGGTACCTCTATCAGAATTCACTGCCTCTCCCCTTTCAGTCTCTGGCCCAGGGGTAGCAACTTCTGCCAGAGCATCACCCATCCGTTGCAGTTACCTACCTCTGGCCCGGAGGATGACAAAGTTGAGAGGTAGCAAACCGTGATGGGAATTTGGTACCGGTTTGAAATCTCCATTGTAAACGTGGACACAAATAAACACAGGTATTTTTCAAAATGTAAAAAGACTTTATTATTGTAGCAAGGTATAGAAACAAGGACAGCTTACTTTTCATTTCAAGAGTTTTTCAAAAACAAGCATCTAAACGTATTTACAGATACAGAGTTAACAACACAATTTTTGTTCTTAACTGAGATGTACATTAAAATTAAACTTCTCTATTACTGGTTTATATTCCAGCTGTGTTATTCCAAGAAAACCAAAATATTTCTCTTTACAAAACAATGCTACAATGTACGTTTTTTATAAACAACTGAACGAGGCACATTTTGTGCAGCTGTACTTTTTCTCCTCATCCGTTACGTTTTCTTCATTGATTTCCTCTGGCAGGCAGGGCACATGTGCCCACCTCTCACAAGAGTCACACTGGACCTTTGATAAGTAAGAGATGAGAACATGAAATCACAGAATTAATCATGCTAAATATAATTTCAATTAATTTATACAATTTATAAAAACTTATAGCATAAAATTAATTTCAATTAACTTATAAAATAATATTCCTTGAACATATAATCATTAGTCAGATATGACTATCAACAGCCTTGCCAGAGGATGTTGTGAAGGCCAAGATATGACAAAATTCAAAAAAGAACTAGATAAATTCATGGAAGATAGGTCCATCAATGGCTATTAGCCAGGGATGGTGTCCCTAGCCTTTGTTCTCCAGAGGCTGAGAATGGGCGACAGGGGATGGATCACTTGATGATCACCTGTTCTGTTCATTCCCTCTGGGGCACCTGGCATTGGTCACTATTAGAAGACAGTGGGCTAGATGGACCTTTGGTCTGACCCAGTTTGGCCATTCTTATGGAAATATTTACTTCTGTGGAATTATTACAAGAATCCTGCCCCTTAGGCAGGTTATTACGCTGGGTCTATATGTAATTGGCTTGATGTTGGGCCATGACTTTTGTTCTTGTACTATAAACAATCATATTCTGCTTCCTTATCTGCTCCAACACATGGTGTGTGTTTCTCATACCCTTACTGTTTCTTACCATCATGCAATCTTCACTTTCTTTTTTGCAAGTGACCAAGTTGCAGTACACGCAGTACTCCTCCACGCTCTCTGAAAAATCAATGCCCTGTACTCAAAGGGTGATTACATTGTGACCAAACCTCTATACGCAAATCTTGATTAATGTCAATTATGTCAAGTAATTAAACTGGTTTGCGAACATTTTTTTCTTTTTTTGGGTCCGGGGGTGTCCTATTTTAGATGATATTTTGTACCCCAGTCTACGGGTTTCAAACTTTTAGTTGAATGCAGGTGGGTAGAACCATATCCAATTACATTTCACTGCTCGATCCGTAGTAACCACTCAAACCCTCCACATTTTTCACGACTTGAAGAAATTATTCATACAGAGTCACCATTCGAGACCCAAACTTGTGACATACCCCACTGTAGATGTATTAAGGTAACTGTTTGTGATATGACATTATTCCACTTTTCCTATTATCTTCCATATACTATGGGCTGACTCGGTAATATGTAACAAAGCTCTTACCTGCCTCTTCCATCAAAAGAATTGCTGTTTTTCTTCTACACGTAGTGAGAGCCTCTTGTGTGGTTTCTACAGCACTGATGTCTTTATGCTGTAAATATGTTTCTGCAAACTAAAAACACGTCTAATTAGAAAAACACAGGATAATTAAGGCTGCGTGTCTGTCACGGAGGTCACGGATTCTGTGACTTCTGCAGCGGCTGGTTCCAGAGCTACCCGAGCAGATCAGGCAGCCCCTGGTCCAGAAGCACCAGCCGCTGCTGGGGCAGTTGGGTGTGGGAGGGGGTTCAGGGCTGTAGCAGGGGGTTGGGGTGCGGGGTGGTGTTGACCTCAGGGGGCTCCCCAGAAGCAGCCAGCATGTCCCTGCAGCTCCTAGGCGGAGAGTCTTACGCTACATATCACTTGATTTGCTATGGCCCGTGTTGCTAATAACACTGTCTCACTCACACTAAATGCTAGAGTTTTGTGCCCACGGTCAATGAAGTAGTTAGTCACACTCAAATCGCACATGTTCATCCAATGTCCATTATTAAGTACAGCGAGTACAAGTATATGCTATTTCCATTTTTCTTTGTAGCTATCAGGAAGCTATTCTCCTCACTGTTGTTACACTGATTAAACATAGTTTCACACTAACACTACATGTAAACTGTGAAAATAAGTATCTAAAGAATCACCTCCAAGTCCTCAGAAAGGTTCTTTCATATCTCGTCTCATCACCCAAGGGGTCAATTATTAATACTTCTTTTGTTTCCATTAATGTGATCTGTAAGTGCAAATACATATACGTACGTTATTGGTAATACAATAATTTCAACAATTGTGTAATGATTTTTCAGAACACTGCCTGCAGATATTCTCATTTTTAACGTCTGACTAACACACAAGAGAAAATCGTATTGTGAATGCCTTGATTCAAACACTACAGACAATATTCTTTACATATACATTACCAACAACACATTCTTCACACTAGGATTTTATTTTTTAAACGGCCGTCCTCTGAATTTCGAGACTTACATTGAAGTTCCATTTTCATTTGTGTGTATTAAACTTATTGAAAACCCACAATACGAAGGAAATTATATCACTGCTACACAACTGTGTTTGAAATGTCATATGTAGTACTTAGGACTGTCAAGTGATTAAAAAAATTAATCATGATTAATCGTGCTGTTAATAATAGAATACAATTTTTTAAAATATTTGTGGATGTTTTCTACATTTTCAAATACATTGATTTCAATTAAAACACAGGATACAAAGTGTACAGTGATCACTTTATATTTATTTTTATTACAAATATTTGAACCGTAAAAAACAAAAGAAATTGTATTTTTCAATTCACCTAATACAAGTACTGTTGTGCAATCTCTTTATCATGAAAGTTGAACTTACAAATGCAGAATTATGTACCAAAAAACCCTGCATTCAAAAATAGAACAATGTAAAACTTTAGAGCCTACAAGTCCAATCAGTCCTACTTCTTGTTCAGCCAATTGTTCAGACCAACAACTTTGTTTACATTTGCGGAAGATAATGCTTCCCGCTTCTTGTTTACAATGTCACCTGAAATAGAGAACATGGCACTGTTGTAGCCGGTGTTGCAAGATATTTACGTGCCAGATGCGATAAAGTTTCATATGTCCCTTCATGCTTCAATTACCATTCCAGAGGACAGCATCCATGTTGGATAACGGGTTCTCCTCGATAACAATCCAAAGCAGTGCGGACTGACACACGTTCATTTTCATCATCTGAGTCACATGCCACCAGCAGAAGGTTGATTTTCTTTTTTGGTGGTTCAGGTTCTGTAGTTTCTGCATTGGAGTGCTGCTTTTTCAGACTTCTGAAAGCATGCTCCACACCCCTTCCCTCTCAGATTTTGGAAGGCACTTCAGATTCTTAAAATTGGGTGGAGTCCTGTAGTTATCTTTAGAAATTTCACATTGGTATCTTTGCATATTGCCAAATTTGCAGTGAAAGTGTTCTTAAAATAAACAACATGAGCTGGGTCATCATCGGAGACTGATATAACATGAAATACATGGTAGAATGCCGGTAAAACAGAGCAGGAGACTTACAGTTCTCCCACAAGGAGTTCAGTCACAAATTTAATCAAAGCTTTTTTTTAAACGAGCGTCATCAGCATGGAAGCACGTTCTTTGGAACGGTGGCCAAAGCATGAAAAGGCATATGACTCTTTAGCACATCTGGCATGTAAATATCTTGTGACACGAGCTACAACAGTGCCATGCGAACACCTGTTTCACTTTCAGGTGGCAGTGTAATTAAGAAGTGGGCAGCATTATCTTCTGCAAATGTAAACAAACTTGTTGGTCTGAGCAATTGGCTGAACAACAAGTAGGACTGATCGGACTTGTAGGCGCATCAATGTAGCCCAAGTAGAGTAGGGGTGTTAGGGAACAATAGCTGAGGAAGCGTTGTTCTAAGTCAGCCATATGGAACAACGCTTCCTCAGCTCTCATCCCCTAACTCTACTTGGGCTACATTGATGACATCTTCATCATCTGGACCCATGGAAAAGAAGCTCTTGAAGAATTCCACCATGATTTCAACAGTTTCCATCCCACCATCAACCTCAGCCTGGACCAGTCCACACAAGAGATCCACTTCCTGGACACTAACCCAGGAACCTACCCTTGCAACAAAGCCCGTTGCCAACTGTGTCCACATATCTATTCAGGGGACACCATCATAGGACCTAATCACATCAGCCACGCCATCACGGGCTCATTCACCTGCACATCTACCAATGTGATATATGCCATCATGTGCCAGCAATGCCCCTCTGCCATGTACATTGGCCAAACCAGACCGTCTCTACGTAAAAGAATAAATGGACACAAATCAGACGTCAAGAATAATAACATTCAAAAACCAGTTGGAGAACACTTCAATCTCTCTGGTCACTTGATTACAGACCTAAAAGTCGCAATATTACAATAAAAAAACTTCAAAAACAGACTCCAGTGAGAGACGCTGAATTGGAATTAATTTGCAAACTGGACACCTTTAAATTAGGCTTGAATAAAGACTGGGAGTGGATGGGTCATTACACAAAGTAAAACTAATTCCCCATGCTTATTTCGCCCCCCCCCCCCACCTACTGTCACTCACACCATCTTGTCAACTGTTGGAAATGGGCCATCCTGATTATCACTACAAAAATTTTTTCTCTCCTGCTGATAATAGCTCACCTTAATTGATCACTCTGGTTATAGTGTCTATGGCAACACCCAGTGTTTCATGTTCTCTGTATGTATATGTATCTTCCTACTGTATTTTCCACTGCATGCATCGGATGAAGTGGGTTTTAGCCCACGAAAGCTTATGCTCAAATAAATGTATTAGTCTCTAAGATGCCACAAGTACTCCTCGTTCTTTTTACTATTTCTTTTTTTTTAAATCATTTTTACACTGCAAATATTTGAAATAAAAAATAATATAAAGTGAGCACTGTACACTTGTTGTTCTGTGTTATAATTGAAATCAATATATTTGAAAATGTAGAAAAACCTCCAAAAATATTTAATACATTTCAATTGGTATTCTATTGTTTAACAGTGTGATTGTGATTCATTTTTTTAATCATGATTCATTTTTTTGAGTTAATTGCGTGAATTCACTGCGATTAACCGACAGCCCTACATTTAGTGCAGACAATCCCAAAGTATAACAGCGGAAAACATCTTACCACAAGAACCCAGTGCTTTGGTGCGTTGAAAGGAAGCAATAAGAGATCACTTTGCATGATTCCACTCTGTGTTGATTGAAAAAAGAATGAAAAATGCAGTTATGCTGGTCAGTGAAGCAAACCATGCAATGTAGATTATAGTGGATTTCCCAGTTTCAGTACATTTCCTTCCCCAACACAGCACTGTGTTTGCGCTTAACCACCTTTATGAAAATGTGCTTTGCCCCTGTGGGGCACGAGAGCGTGTGAACATTTACCTTCTCCAGTTTCAGTTTTGCTCGGCCTGACAGAATGCTAGTGGAAGCGACTGACGAAACGGCTTGTATCTGTTGACACGCAAGCAAGTTTTTAATGGGGCAGGGATAGCTCTGAGGTTTGTGCATTGGCCTGCTAAACCCCGGGTTGTGAGTTCAATCCTTGAGGGGGCCATTTAGGGATATGGGGCAAAAATCTGTTGGATGATTAAATTGGGGATTGGTCCTGCTTTCAGCAGGGGGTTGAACTAGATGATCTCCTGAGGTCCCTTCCAACCCTGATATTCTATGATCATGGCACACACAGACCATAATGTAGTTCATAAATACATACATGGAAGGGATCCTTACTGTTACAAATAAGTGATGTAAAATGGATTACAAACCTTTTCTGTAAGCCCCCATGTGCTCTGTCTTCCTTTAAAAACTGACTAACCAGTGCATGTACCGGTGTTGAAGTCGCAGCCCCACAGACCACCTGCAACGGATGAAAGAATAGTTCAAATTTTAAAAAGCGTTGATGAATCCATCCAGTCGCCAGCAACGTTTACTGCTATTTAAATGTACCTCAACACCCAGCCAGCTTCTGGGCTTCAGGCTATAAAATGAAGTGTCATACAAATGGATTTCTCTCACTTTGGCCTCCAGTCTCTGTGTAACCTTGTGGGTCTGTACAAATTTTACTAGAAAAAAAAACATGGAACATATATGACATGCCTGGTAATACTGTTTCCTTTTTCTCTGTTTTACCATTGTGCATGTTGCCCTTTTGACGTGAAAACTTTTAACCAATTGTTTAAAAAAAAAAAAAAGTGTGGTAAGCAATTACCTTTGAGCAGCCATTCTCTGTCTTCCCCCATCCTCCACAAACATATCACCAACATCACTGCATGCAGCTTCTTCCACTACACACTCCTCTTCTGCCACGTGAGCTCCACCTTGATCACTCGGCTCTCAGGAGGCTCGTGAGATATATTGCCACCCATTTGCCCAATCTCTTCCGAGGGTACTGTTTTTTCAATCTCATCCACAGAAGTTTCCATTTCTGTGTTTTCCTCTGATTTGTTTTCAGCCCCTAACGTTGGTGGCTCTTTAAATGGTTTTAAGTGGGAGATACTGTACTTAGACCCTAACAGTTTCCCCAAGGTGGTTTCCAATTTAACTCTTTTACCCGCAACAGCAGTAACTTTGTATGGGCCACGATAGGTAGGTTGCAGCAGCCCTCCCTTTCTTGTTTTCCTTCTCGTATTCAGTAACATAACACAGTCCCCAACCTCAAATGTTATTTCCCCATTATTCAGAACTCTTTCTTTTGGCATGCTGGTTTTGTTGTTTTTCTTGTGCTTTGGCAATATTACTAAGAGCCAGTGCAATGTCAGCATCCTTTCTCAATTTCAAATTTATGCTGTACTCTTTGTAGAATTGTTCATCGAGTTCCTCAAAATTTGGTGGCTTTGAAACAAACAGAGAAGGGGTTGGATTTGTGAAATGAAGATTCACAGAATAAGACATTGACATGAAAGCTGATGGTACTTAAATACACTTACTGTATAATCCTCCGAGACTTGGATTGGAAATCTTGCTTCAAAGCCATACAGTAGTCGAAAGGGGGACATTTTGGTGGTCATGTTCACTTGAGATCACAAAGAAAATAAAATATCACCAAGAAATTCATTCCAGTTACTCCCAGTGTCATCAACCAACTTCTGCAATGCTCTGTAACAAATGGTGATTGATTAGTTTGTGGGGAAAAAAGTAAACGACCGAGACAGATCATATGGAATCAAAAAGGCACTAGAAGGAGGTCATCACAGAGCGTTGCTATGATTATTTTTCATTTCACATGTGATACGGTAAAAAGACTTGCAATGTAATAAATTGACTTGCAAGATTTAGAAGCAATTTGCAGCTTCTGGCATGGTGCATTCTACTAGCCTTTAGTACTGTAATTTTCCCACCCCTAAAATTACCTTTTGATGGATTTGGTAGTGCTATGGGCAAATGTATTGGTCAGTGGGTGGCATGGGCTGGTGAAGATACGTTCTATTCCCCATACTTTGCACATTTCCAGATTACAATGAAAAAAAAAATTACAGCATAAACTTTCCTTTGGACAGGTCTGTATTTATGTTCCTTCCCCTATTTGCCATTGATTTTGTGTGTGATTACTGTGGATTACTTTTAGTTTTACTACCTGGAACTATCCTCTAGATTTTACTACTTGGAATAATATGATGGGGGTTATTTTGGTGGGTAAGCACACACGGGCGCACACAAACACGTTATAGCAACCCTGATGAGATGACCAACTACAGTATTTGCAAAAACAGGGTGGGTGTTCAGAAAAACTTGTCAGCAACAATTTACATTAAAAAAAATAAAAACTCACAAGGGAATGAAACCCATGTTCACTATCAACTATCCATGACCTGACAGTGTGATTGAAGAAATAGTAAAAATAACCTCAAAAATAAATCTTTACCTCATTATTGAATTCAGGATCGCCATCTGTCAGTATCCTCTGTACATATCCATATTTAATAACAATGCTGTATATTTTCTTTGCTACCTCATAGGCTGACTTAGTTCGAAGTGGAAATGCATCCACCCGTCTTGTAAGATAATCCGTGGCTGTCAGTATGTACTGGTATCCCTTCTTCGTTGCTGGTAGCGGCCCTATTAAATCCATTCCCACCAGTTCCCAGGGCTGACTGACCTATATGCAGGGGTACAGGTTGCAGTCATACTTTGGATCTTTCTTATTAAATGGTCTCAGTAAGCGCATATGTAGGAAGTAGAGGAAACGCTATAATGTGGTTTCCACAACCACACAAGCAGAATCTAATTTCCTTTTTTAAAAAACAGAACAAAAAGAAATAAAGAAGCAAACACATGAAAAAGAAATATAAGAATAGGGGTAGGAAAAATGATACAAGAATAAACCTGCAGAAATAGACCATGCCAGCGCAAGGAGCAAGAGAGGTCATTGTTGCACTCCATTGTGCCACTCAGGCAAATTCAAAGCCTCATTGTGTAGCAATAATAAAAATGGATAATGATAAACAATTATCTTTGATTCTGTCTTTCAAAGATTTCTTACTGTTTTTGAAGGAAGTGAATAAGACTGTATATCATGTACATGCAGTCTGCACTAAGAACATTCCTCATGCATTGACAATGGAAAGGCTTTAAAAGAAGATATGTAGTAGATGTCTCAGAGTCCAAAATTTACCTTTATGTTTTTCAAGGTGGTATCTAGATTTAATTCCTTTCCTGCTTTCCAGCAATGCAGACATCGCTCAACCTAGTTTGGACGGCATTAACATTCTTGTATGAAAACATTACTGCAAGGGAACGGAGTTTACACTTTCACACCAAATGTATTAATATCGTTCTTTGCACTGTACATTTCAAATCTGTATTTAAATTTTAAATCACCTATTCCAGGATTTTGTTTCATTACTTTACATACCCAGCCTGTGATGTCCTGTGTCATCCCTGGCCAATAGTATCTTGAGGTCAGCGCAATTCTCGTTTAGACTTTTCCTTGATGTTCACCCTGGGGACTGGCATGAACCTGTTTAAAGAGTTGTAGGGCTTGTTTCATGGTGTGCACAACGACAACCTTTCTTCCTTCGGAGGAATAGAAAAGTGTCCCCTTTGCAAATCAAAGCAGATGGAGACGTGATGATGACATCAAGTGTTGCACTTAAGCAATTATCAGATATTTTCAAAGTTACAGATTCATTATAAGGCATATGCATATAAAAGATATCTGTCTGGGTATGGGTCATCTTAACTTGAGTACAAGGGGGGAATTCCACTATATGGTTATAATTAGATTTTGATTTTTTTTTTTAAAACTAAAAGTCATTGTTCAGTGAACATATATGGATCGTTGATGCTGTTTGTAGGGTAAACTGTAGGATGCACTGGATAACATACTCGTTGCATCCGACGAAGTGGGTATTCACCCACGAAAGCTTATGCTCCGATAGGTCTGTTAGTCTATAAGGTGCCACAGGACTCTTTGCCGCTTGTACTTGAAAAATAAAGTTAAATCATAGGGGTTTGGGTAATATTTATACTTTATACTCATTTGTCATGTCACTGACATATAGGTTTGTCACAGTGCCTATATATGGAGCAAGGAGATTTTCTGGGAAATTTGACGAAAACTAGTGATCCTAATCATGGTCCCATCGAAGGTAAGGTTAACACTCCTGTGCTAACAAGTTCTGTCCTACGCTGTGTTCTGTCGACTAATAAACCTTCTGTTTTACCGGCTGGCTGAGAGTCACGTCTGACTGTGGAGTTGGGGTGCAGGGCCCTCTGGCTTCCCCAGGAGCCCTGCCTGGGCGGACTCACTGCAGGAAGTGCACGGTGTGGAAGGGGATGCTGAATGCTCCGAGGTCAGACCCAGGAAGGTCGAACCTGTGTAAGCTTCTTGCCCTGGCTACAGTATGCTCAGAGAGAGGAGGCTCCCCCAGAGTCCTGGCTGGCTTCATATGGAGTAGTTCCAGAGCATTGGCATGGTGACTCCGTGACACATAGTCACTCAGGACAGGAAATGTAACAGCACCAAAATGTGAATTGCAAAAAAAGCACAAGCAGGGGTGTTTGAAGATACTGTATAATATATGCAGAAAACAACAAAATATGTATGGAAAGGAAACCCTCTCCTTACCTGCCATACTGATGTATATTACAGTGGACTTTTGCCTAGTACAGCTTTTTTGGGGGGGAAAAGAGTTTTCTGTAATTCTGAAGAATCTGAAATAAAAAAACCCATATAACATACACATTTCAGTATCAGGATGATCACAGGCACGGACAAACATTTTAAAAGCACAAAGTGACTTGAGAGTTTTTGCGAAGGTCCTTGACTATCATGCACTCAGCCAGGAGCCCCTAAATCTTTGGGTGGTCAGACTTCTATTGAAGGGTGCAAAGTGCTGAAGGATAAGTGGTCATGGCAGGATAGTTATTATCTCTCTGGAGAATGAGAAGTGGAGACACTTGAGGTGTTTACCACAAGTAAGCAAGATCAGTAGGTACACTCTTGTATGGGTTCACCAACCCTGTGTTATCTCCTAGTAAAACTAACCTTATGTCCATGATGCTTATAGCTCAAAAACCGTAGGTGATACTTTAGCTTTATGACAAAGTGCCTAGGCAAGATCATCACAACACCTGCTAGAAAACATTTGATAAAAAACCACTCTTGGGAGCAGAGAGGACCCAGCCCACATTTCCGTGTTTCCAGGACTTTTTAGAAAGCATTTTGCAGAGTTGAATTTCAGGACTATTCATAGAATCATAGAATATCAGGCTTGGAAGGGACCTCAGGAGGTCATCTAGTCCAACCCCCTGCTCAGAGCAGGACCAATCCCCAACTAAATCATCCCAGCCAGGGCTTTGTCAAGCCTGACCTTAAAAACCTCAAAAGGGAGGAGATTCTACCACCTCCCTAGGTAACACATTCCAGTACTTCCCCACCCTCCTAGTGAAAAAGTTTTTCCTAATATCCAACCTAGACCTCCCGCACTGCAACTTGAGACCATCGCTCCTTGTTCTGTCATCTGCCACCACTGAGAACAGTCTAGATCCATCCTCTTTGGAACCCCCTTTCAGGTAGTTGAAAGCAGCTATCAAATCCCCCTCACAGTTCTCGTCTGCAGACTAAAACTATTGTATGTAAAACCCTGAATGAAAGTCTGAGTAGTTCTTTATTAGCGCCTTTCCACTGCAGAGTAGGTCACACAGCGTATTAGTGAAGAAACACTGAATGCCCACAAAACACTGAAAATAGTGTAAGCCACTGGAAATAGTATTGGAAATACTTATGAATCTCCTTTTGAAAACAAGCTACTAGGCAGAAAACCTACCTCTGTGCTTTATACAGACTCCCCCCTTTTGTCGCTGTTACACAGACTGAGCAACAAGGCTTCAACACAAAAATGATACTTCTGTCCCAAGACACACGTCAGCGCATTGCTCTCCCCTCTTATTTTAAAGACGTTCTCTTGAGCCTTTTCCTGCATAGCGAAAAGGCAAGTGCCTTGTCCTCCTTGTGTTGTGACTTCAGAATGGCTCAAACCCCCTTGTTACTGCAAGGTGGCAAAAACCAAACTTGTTTAGCAGTGAGGAAAAGGCCTAGATCTATATAATGGGGGCATAAGATCTACTGTACACACCTGTCTTCTTCAGTCGTTAACAGCACCAGCTCCACCTTCTTTTCAAAATACCTCCCTGGGGCCACCAAGTGCCGCTCTCACAGCAGACACCGACTTGCTCCTGCAGGGAAGAAGAGCCATTAATGGGACAGGGCTCTGTTCAGATGACTTATCTAGAACAGGTTTCAGAGTAGCAGCCGTGTTCGTCTGTATTCGCAAAAGAAAAGGAGGACTTGTGGCGCCTTAGAGACTAACCAATTTATTTGAGCATGAGCTTTCGTGAGCTACAGCTCACTTCATCGGATGCATAAAGTGAAAAATGCAGTGAGGAGGTTTTTATACGCACAGACCACGAAAAAATGGGTGTTTATCACTTCAAAAGGTTTTCTCCCCCCCACCCCACTCTCATGCTGGTAATAGCTTATCTAAGGTGATCACTCTCCTTACAATGTGTATGATAATCAAGGTGGGCCATTTCCAGCACAAATGGACATCATACCAAAAGGACTGAAGGTAAAAAATCCATTACAATCTACATACCACACAGACTATGCTGACAGCTTGTGCCACACGCTCTCAAAGAAACTGCAGAATCACCTGATCAACATCCTCTACAGCAAACAGGGAAAGATTAAGAATGAGCTCTCAAAAATGGATACTCTCATAAAAAACCAACCTTCCACACAAACTTCCTCGTGGCTGGATTTTACTAAAACTAGACAAGCCATTTACAACACACACTTTGCTTCTCTACAAAAGAAAAAGGACACTAAACTTTCTAAACTACTACAGGCTACAAGGGGCCACAGCAATGGTTCCCTCAACCCACCCAGCAATATTGTTAACCTATCCAACTATACTCTCAGACCAGCAGAAGCAGCTGTCCTTTCTCGGGGCCTCTCCTTCTGCCCCTCCACCCCCTCGAACATGATACAGTTCTGTGGTGACCTAGAATCCTATTTTCGATGTCTCCGACTCAAAGGAATATTTCCAGCACACCTCTGAACAACATAATGATCCACAGAGGCCTCCCTACCAACACTACAAAAAGAAGGATTCTAGGTGGACTCCTCCTGAAGGTCGAAACAGCAGACTGGACTTCTACATAGAGTGCTTCCGCCGACGTGCACGGGCTGAAATTGTGGAAAAGCAGCATCACTTGCCCCACAACGTCAGCCATGCAGAACACAATGCCATCCACAGCCTCAGAAACAACTCTGACATCATAATCAAAAAGGTTGACAAAGGAGGTGCTGTTGTCATCATGAATAGGTCGGAATATGAACAAGAGGCTGCTCGGCAGCTCTCCAACACCACTTTCTACAAGCCATTACCCTCTGATCCCACTGAGGGTTACCAAAAGAAACTACACCATCTGCTCAAGAAACTCCCTGAAAAAGCACAAGATCAAATCCGCACAGACACACCCCTGGAACCCCGACCTGGGATATTCTATCTACTACCCAAGATCCATAAACCTGGAAATCCTGGGTGCCCCATCATCTCAGGCATTGGCACCCTGACAGCAGGATTGTCTGGCTATGTAGACTCCCTCCTCAGGCCCTATGCTACCAGCACTCCCAGCTATCTTCGAGACACCACTGACTTCCTGAGGAAACTAAAATCCATCGGTGATCTTCCTGAAAACACCAGCCTGGCCACTATGGATGTAGAAGCCCTCTACACCAACATTCCACACAAAGATGGACTACAAGCCGTCAGGAACACTATCCCAGATAATGTCACGGCTAACCTGGTGGCTGAACTTTGTGACTTTGTCCTCACCCATAACTATTTCACATTTGGGGACAATGTATACCTTCAAATCAGCGGCACTGCTATGGGTACCGGCATGGCCCCACAGTATGCCAACATTTTTCTGGCTGACTTAGAACAACGCTTCCTCAGCTCTCGTCCCCTATTGCCCCTACTCTATTTGCACTATATTGATGACATCTTCATCATCTGGACCCATGGAAAAGAAGCCCTTGAGGGATTCCACCATGATTTCAACAATTTCCATCCCACCATCAACCTCAGCCTGGACCAGTCCACACAAGAGATCCACTTCCTGGACACTACAGTGCTAATAAGCGATGGTCACATAAACACCACCCTATACCAGAAACCTACTGACCGCTATTCCTACCTACATGCCTCCAGCTTTCACCCTGACCACACCACACGATCCATCGTCTACAGCCAAGCTCTGCGATACAACCGCATTTGCTCCAACCCCTCAGACAGAGACAAACACCTACAAGATCTCTATCAAGCATTCTTACAACTACAATACCCACCTGATGAAGTGAAGAAACAGATTGACAGAGCCAGAAGAGTACCCAGAAGTCACCTACTACAGGACAGGCCCAACAAAGAAAGTAACAGAACGCCACTAGCCGTCACCTTCAGCCCCCAACTAAAACCCCTCCAACGCATCATCAAGGATCTACAACCTGGCCTGAAGGACGACCTATCGCTCTCACAAATCTTGGGAGACAGGCCAGTCCTTGCCTACAGACAGCCCCCCAACCTGAGGCAAATACTCACCAGCAACCACACACCACACAACAGAACCACTAACCCAGGAACCTATCCTTGCAACAAAGCCCATTGCCAGCTGTGTCCACATATCTATTCAGGGGACACCATCATAGGGCCTAATCCAATCAGCCACACTATCAGAGGCTCGTTCACCTGCACATCTACCAATGTGATATATGCCATCATGCGCCAGCAATGCCCCTCTGCCATGTACATTGGCCAAACTGGACAGTCTCTACGTAAAAGAATAAATGGACACAAATCAGACATCAAGAATTATAACATTCAAAAACCACTCGGAGAACACTTCAATCTCTCTGGTCACTTGACTACAGACCTAAAAGTGGCAATTCTTCAACAAAAAAACTTCAAAAACAGATGAGAGACTGCTGAATTGGAATTAATTTGCAAACTGGATACAATTAACTTAGGCTTGAATAAAGACTGGGAGTGGATGTGTCATTACACAAAGTAAAACTATTATTCCCCCCCCCCCCCACTGTTCCTCACATGTTCTTGTCAACTGCTGGAAATGTCCCACCTTGATTATCACTACAAAAGGTCTGTCGTCCCTCCCCTGCTCCCATGCTGGTAATAGCTCACCTTACCTGATCACTATTGTTACAATGTGTGTGGTAACACCCATTGTTTCACGTTCTCTGTGTATATAAAATCTCCCCACTGTATCTTCCACTACATGCACCCGATGAAGTGAGCTGTAGCTCACAAAAGCTTATGCTCAAATAAATTAGTCTCTAAGTGTAGCCAGACAGACAGCCCCCCCCCCCCCCCCCCAAGACCAGCATTGCTGGGAACACACGGAACAGGGCACTTAACATGAATTCCAGCACAGCCTTTGAAGCTGTGAGAAGCACAGGTGTGCTGCTACAATGTGCCTCTGGGAACATATACAACGATTAGGCTCACAGCAGGCAGAGGCACTGTGACAGACATGGCTCTTAGCCCCTACTAAATAGCATGATGCACACACACCAACATCCATCCATTACAGAGGCTTGGATCGCATCCAAGACCGGCTGACCATGTGATTTATTGCAGGAATGGTCCCATGGTTCCGAGCAACCTGCCAGCTAACCTGTCAGCAAAATGGACCATGCAGCAGACCTGTTTGATCACTAGAGACTACTATGGACTGTTGATATATTTGCCATTACTTATAATAGCAGGTGTAATTTTTGCTTTTGGTTTTAAAATAAGTTTTTTTAGCTAGAACACGACCCACCAGAGATATGTTCCTGCAAGCCCTCATGATCCTTCTGTTGGCTCCAGTCACCTTGGCAATACCAGAACATCCTCTTCGGGGAGCAATCCAAACCATCGCCTCAGCTGCTGCTGCTACAAATTGCTGGATGTGCACCTTGCTAGATTCAACCAATGGACTGGGAATTGAATTTGTACCACTCAGCCTAAATGATTGGTGGAACAAAAGCGACATCTTTCAGTGGGGACCAGCATGGTACACCAACAACCCTCACATTGACTCGGGGGAGGTGGGACAATGGCATCGCACTGTTTGGGGACGGCCTGTGGAATATGTAACGGGATCATCTAAAGAAGTATACCCTATTTGTTTTGAAACTCAGGGTGACATACAAATGGGTAGTCTAGATAAGCAGCAATGTGCCCATACAATTGTATTTGATCAGAAAAGTGGGGATTGGACTACCTACCCACCCATGAACAACAAAAGGACTTTAAAATGTTGGAAAGGTCCCATCAACGGCACACTTGAACATAGACCCCTTTTTAGCATATATAATGCCACAATTGTTCCCCTGAATATGAGTAGATACCCTGAAAGCAGAGATTGGTATGACCAATCACTGTTCTTTATTCCCAGTTCCGGACACATTTATAACCCATTGCTAATCAAATCTATTAATTCCTTATTAGATCAGTGTAATGAAAATGGACTTTTTCGCTCAGATCAAATTTTAGAAGATTTGTTAATAGTTTTGCTCTGTACTAACATTAAGATGGGATATTGTGTTCCATATCACCAACCCATACCTAAACCTGAGGGGGGCAGGTGGCACAGAGGACCTTATTCACCTATTCTTAGTAAAGAACCTGGCTTGTTCTTTATTTGTGGGGACAAGGCATATAAATATCTGCCTGTAGGTTGGACTGGAAGGTGTTCACTGGGACATGCAGTACCCGAGGGACTAACAGTACACCCTCATGTTGATGCCCCCAGAATAACAAATCTGGGAAGTTTTATACACCGATCCAAATGAAAGTTCACCTACAACCCCCTGATTGAACGGCCCTCTAGTTTTCACCGATTTACACGTGCACTTATACCTAGGTTAGGTATAACTGAGCTCGAGATGGCAATAGCAAACGTTTCTGGACAATTGGAAATTGCTCTTAATCATACTGCTGATGCATTAGGGCTTTTAAATGAACAACTTCAGTCTGTGGCCCGATATGCTCTGCAGAACAGAATAGCACTAGACGCTACCCTAGCCCAGCAAGGAGGAGTGTGTGCTGTCATCAACCAATCTTGTTGTTTTTATGTAAATCATTCAGGGCAAATAGAGCAAGATGTGGTTGCTATTAAAGGTGCAGTTAAAATTTTACATGCAGTGGCTGAGAATGGACAAACCTCATGGATGCAATGGTTAGCTCAACACTTGGGATTTTCCCTCTCCCCGTTTTTACATTCGGTTGTAAATACTGTTTTAACCATTTTAATTATTGTAATTGTTTTTTGTGTAACTTTATGTATTATGAAGCGTTTGATTCAAACTGCTCTTTCCTCCACACAAATCAGATACCTAGAGCTAAAAAGGGATCCTAACCAATTCCGCGAACCCTCATCCTCTAATTTGGTTGTTGGGTATTTCTAGATTTCCCCAAGGAGGGCAAGAGGTGCTGGCATCACCGCCACCTTGCAATCTGGGATGTAGTGTGGTGCATCAGGGGGTGGAATGTAGCCAGACAGACAGCCCCCCCCCCCCCCCAAGACCAGCATTGCTGGGAACACACGGAACAGGGCACTTAACATGAATTCCAGCACAGCCTTTGAAGCTGTGAGAAGCACAGGTGTGCTGCTACAATGTGCCTCTGGGAACATATACAACGATTAGGCTCACAGCAGGCAGAGGCACTGTGACAGACATGGCTCTTAGCCCCTACTAAATAGCATGATGCACACACACCAACATCCTAGGTGGGAAAATATTTACCCTAATAAAAGGAATGTCCAGTAGTCAACACTTATTGTTTCTCTCCCTTGCAAGTGTAAACTACTCTTGCGAGAGCTGGCGTCGCCCAGACAGACCAGCCCCAATTTGGCATAAGAAAGGAGAAAGAGAATAAAGGAGTACAGAGGTATAAGTAGGGGACCTACAGCACCATGATTTTTGAGTGCTTTTCACTATCTATCTGCTGGTCAGATAAGTGACAGCCTCCCAAGGCTTCTGCAGCTAAGAGGGTCCCTAAGCCTTGTCCCTTATTCGTCTTTCCGCGGAATTGAGTGACCGATCCTGGCTTGGCACCGCTGGAATCGAGAGATGCAAGGAGGGTAAGAAGCACCCACACCTGATCTCCTATCTTTAGTGTACACATATTTTGAAATAGAGCTCTATACTTTGTTTTCTCTCTTTGGGATTGTAGCTTCAGTTTTGTAACTTGTTTGTGTGTGTAACATCTCTACACTTAAATAAGTAGGCACTAGCAATTTTGTAACCACATGATTAGAATCTAGTTTAATAAATTTTGGTAACCATTTATGCATAAGCCTGACTTGTTTCTCTGGTTTACTGTGAAGCAGCCAACACAATTAAAGAACCTCAGCCGTTTTGGCTATAAAGCCTGGCCATTAGGTGAGAGTACTAAGAGCCTAGTGTTGAGTTGTGCCGCCTCCACGGGGCAAACTCTTGGGGCACCTGTCAGTCAATCCTGATTGCCCGCTGCGAAGGAGCTCTGAGCTCTAGCAGTTAAAGTCACGGGTGTGGAGAGGCTCTTAGTGCTGCCATTGGGGCACCTGTCAGTCAGTGTTGACTGCCCGCTGCGAAGGAGCTCTGAGCTCTAGCAGTTAAAGTCACGGGTGGTTAGGACCTTGGGGCATCCGTCAGCCTAGCCCGGGCTGCCCGCCGCGAAGGGACAGTGCGTCCTAGCGGTTAAAGTCACGGATGGTATAAACGGGCATAGCTGGCACCTCACCAAACATCCCTGGCCATCGGCTAACACTAAGGTGTCACAAGTCCTCCTTTTCTGTTTGCAGATACAGACTAACACGGCTGCTACTCTGAAACATGGTTTACAGTTTCGTTAGCTGGCTTTCCACCCCTGCACTATAAAAAGTGTTCCAGCGCCATGGGGCTTGTTTCAGCGACAGGTTACATATTACAGAGAGTGGTTCTGCCATTTCATATTAGAGTTCCTTCCGAACTCTTTGGCAAATACCCGCTGGCCCTGGTGACTTATTGCAGTTTAACTTCTCAGTTCGTTCTAAAACCTCTTCCATTGACACATCATGGTGGGTCAGTACTTCAGATGCGTCACCCACATCAGAGCTGTTCTTTTGGGGTGTCTCCCCCATATCCTGCGCAGTGAACACCGATGCAAAGAATTCCTTGAGCTTCTCTGCAGTGGCCTTGTCTTCCTGGAGTGCTCCTTTAGAATCTTTTTTTACCCCACGAAAGCTTATGCTCAAATAAATCTGTTAGTCTGTATCCACAAAAACAACAAGGAGTCTGGTGGCACCTTAACGACTAACGCTGCCACCCCCTGATACTTTACAATCTTTGTTAGCTAGTGCCCTACTGGCTATTCCACAGGCTTCCTGCTTCCCACGAATGTAAAAAACATTCTTATCGGTACGTTTTGAATCTTTAGCAAATTGCTTCTCTAATTATTTCTTGGCCTGCCCAATTATACTGTTACACTTCACCTGCCAGCATTTGTCCTCCTTCCCATTATCCTCACTACGTTTTGACTTCCAAATTTTAAAGGTTTTACTTTGCTTTGTTTTGTTTTTTGGGACGGGTTGTTTGTTTGTTTGTTTTGCCTCTAACCGCCTCCATTACTCTGCTGTGTAGCCATGGTGACATTCTTTTGGTCTTCTTATGGTCTTTTCTGATTTGGGGGTATACATTTAATCTGAACCTCTGTTATGGTGTTTTTAATAGTCCCCAGGCGGTTTGCGGGCATTTAACCCTTGTGACGGCTCCGTTTAATTGCTTTCTAACAAGCGTCCTCATTTGTTTGCAGTTTCCCTTTTTGAAGTTACATGTTACCACAGTGGGGTTTTTTGGTATTTCTCCCCCTACAAGGACGTTACATTTAATTACATTATCGTCACTATTATCGAATGGTTCATCTAGTTACCGCTTTGACCATCCAGTCGGGATGTGAAAATATCAAAAGATGGAAAATCTACCACTTCCCTTGGTAGTTTGTCCTAACAGTTAATCAGCCTCTTTATTTCTAATTTGAATCTGTCTGGCTTTGATTTCCAGCCATTGGTTCTTCTTATGCCTGTCTCCACTACCTTAAAAAGAGCCCTTTAGTACCTGGTATTTTCTCCCCATGAATGTTCTTAGACTAGGGCTTGGTCTACACTACAGTCATAGGTCGATATAAGGCAGCTTTTCAGTGTACACACTACAGCCTGTCTCCCACCGATCTAAGGGCCCTTCTACACCGACATAATAACTCCACCTCCACAAGAGGCGTACGGCTTAGGTCAGTGTAGTTAGGGTGATGGAGTGTCCGTGTGGACACTGCGTGTTACTTCCATTGGCTGTTGGTTGTCATACTGGCCGATTTCATGGGCTCCTGGCTCCCTGTTCCCCCTGGGAAGCCTGGCCGCATCGAGTCTCCTCAAGCATTGGGAGCCTCCCAGCCAGGGAGCAGACATGAGTTTAGGTGCTGGGTTTGTTAAAATAATTTGTGTCGTTCTGGAGATGGGAGCATTTAACCCTAGAGGTACCGAAACATTCCATTGTGGGCATTATGGGCTGCAGCGGGGACAGATGACTGGAGTCAGGACTGCACTTTGGAGGCCCTGGTTTCTCCCAGGCCGTTTGCTCACTGCAGCTCCCATCCTCTCGGGCTCCACAAATGGAATTAATTGTTTTATTTCTTCTGGGATTTTTCTGTTTGGAAAAAGCCAAAATGGGCAAAGATTCTGGCAAAGAGACTGAAAAGGAGCTTCCGTCTCCTGAGTTAATGACAGGCTGTGACATCCCCTGTGTGCCCCTCATAGTACTGAATCAAAAGGAAGGGTGTTTTGATTTGGCTTTGAGACAAAGTTATGAAGCAAACTGTCCTGATAGTTGGCTGAATGCATAATAATAGTTGAGCCTGTCAGACAGTAAAATCAGACGCACCATTTCTTAGAAAACAGCGACATCAGGTGGTGTGTGACTGTACTTTGGTTTGATGCTGCATTTCTTGGTGGATAGACAAGTCAGATTTCCAGCCCCTAGTCTCTCCGAATCAGCTCTCACGTCCTCCTCGGAATCATCGTATTAACGGAAAGATCCTTCTTCATTACAACAGGATACACTGTGGTGACAGGTGGTTTAACTTACATCTCTACCCACTGGGGCTTCTTCAGCTTCCCATCCTGTTCCTGTGGGGCTCAAGAACAAACAGAACATGCCGTTTGGTTATGGGCTGCCTTCTTTATGATCTTGATGGTTGATGCAAATGCTTGACGTCTCCGGATGCTGCTGCCATGATGGAGTGACGACAGCACTTACCCAACATCTAATTCATTGTTTGTGCCATCAGAAGCCATACGCCAGAAAAACGCCAGGGGCAGGGGTGAGGGATTGGTACATTCAAGATGTCAGTCGCTTCCTGTTATAATGGCTTTTTAAAAAATAATTCGCGTTTGTGTCCCCGGAAGAGTAAGTGGCCCTTTAATGCCCACGTAGGGCTTGTCTACACTAGAACTGATCACTTACCAGAAGACTCATCCACGTCCCTGAGTGGAGTAAAATATACTAACCTAAGTGTTGGTGTAGACCGAGCTGTGTTGGCGGGGAAGCTTCTCCCACCAACATAGCTACCGCCTCAAATAGAGGTGGAGGTGTTATGCTGACAGGCGAGCTCTCTCCCGTCAGCATAGAGTGTCTTGAATGCTAGCGGGAACTGTAGCACTTCGAGTGTAGATTAATCCTAACACTGGATCTCAGCCGTGACACCAAGTGGCAAGGAGTGCTGGAAAATCTCTCTGGGCATCTTTGCTCCGCTTTGCAGGCTGGGACTCATGTTTGCTGCTTGTTGTAGGTGTTTTCCGTGAACAACTTGTGGAGTTGCAGTCCCAGCCCAGAGTGTGACATGGTATGAAACAGCCAGGGGTCACCGGGCAGGGACAGAGATGGGATCCTGCATGGGAACAGGCAGCCCAGAGAGCATTGTTTGAGGAGAGAGAGGAAAAGACTCCTAAATAGAGAGGGTTTAGGAGCAACATCAACAAATCAAACCGATCAGCAGCACAGGGCCAGTGTCTCTCCGTTCCTCAAGCTGGGGAAATCTGTGGCCAGGCCTCTCTGTCAGAGGGCGAGGATGAGATGGGACTTTATCTCACTATTGTCTCATCGTTCCTGGAGAGAATGACATAATACAATAGAATTATGGGTCTGAAATGGCTGCACTGCTGTGCGTGTAAGTGAAGGCCTGCAATCTTCCCTGTGGTGCTGACTTTGCCATGTCCCAGTCACTCTTGGGAGATGATATTGGGGAGAAGCAGCCATCCTGCCTTTCTTTCTGGAGCTGGTTATGCCAGCTGCAGGTCAGCTGAGTTGTAATCTGCTTTTAACCATTATTTCCACTCAAGAAATGGGGGTGTTAGAACTTTGAACTAGTTAAAATCTCCCAGAATACTCTGTGCTCATGCTAAGCTTTATTGTGCAAATTTACTAGTAGTTAAATTGTTCTACCCTTTGTTCATTGTTGTTAGGGTTCCTTCCCCACTCTGAACTCTAGGGTACAGATGTGGGGACCCGCATGAAAGACCCCCTAAGCTTATTTTTACCAGCTTAGGTTAAAAACTTTTTCAAGGCACAAACTTTGCCTTGTCTTTGAACCGTATGCTGCCACCACCAAGTGATTTAGACAAAGAACAGGGAAAGAACCACTTAGAGTTCCTATTTCCCCAAAATATCCCCCCAAGACCTTACACCCCCTTTCCTGGGGAGGCTTGAGAAAAAACAAGATGAGCACAGACCAGCCTTAGATTTTTAACACCCAAAAAACCCAATCAGATTCTTAAAAAACAGAACTTTATTAGAAGAACAACAAAAAAAAAGATAAGAGAACAACTCTGTAAGATCAGAATGGAAGATAATCTTACAGGCAGTCAGATTCAAAACATAGAGAATCCCTCTAGGCAAAACCTTAAGTTACAAAAAGACACAAAAACAGGAATACACATTTCCTCCGGCACAGTGAATTTCACAAGCCAAAACAAAGAAAACCTAATGCATTTTCTAGCTACATTACTTACTAACTTTACAGGAGTTAGAGGGCTAACATCCTTGATCTGTTCCAGGCAAAGGTATCACACAGACAGACAAAAGCCTTTTCCCCCCCCTTCAGATTTGAAAGTATCTTGTCCCCTCATTGGTCATTTTGGGTCAGGTGCTAGCCAGGTTACCTGAGCTTCTTAACCCTTTACAGGTAAAAGGATTTTGCCTCTGGCCAGGAGGGATTTTATAGCACTGTATACAGAAAGGTGGTTACCCTTCCCTTTATATTTATGACAATTGTATATGCAGAATCTGTCAGACGCAAGATGTATGCTCTGTTCAGGTTTGACAAATATGAACTGTGTGCTAGGTACAGTTAGTGCAAATATTTCTTTGGTTTTATGCTCCTTGTGTGCTATGGTCTACTGCCAGCTAAACTGTTGTGTGCATAATTAGATAAGAAAAGATGTGTAAGGTCTGTGGAATCTGGAATTTTCTGTCTTCTAAATGAGGACAAATATGAGCAAAACTGAGTTCATAGTTCGGAACAGAGTGAAGATGTAACTGCTGCAAGACAGTTCTCCAGATTGGGTATATACTGACCTTTCTGTATTACTGTGACAGTCTGTACCTCTATGTTCACGCCTTACCAGGATTATGATATTTTTTGTACAAGGTATCATTTGAAAACCCATAATCAGCTGAACATCACTGTCCTGTTAAAATATGTGTGTGGCAACACTGTATGTAAAGCAATATGATTCTACTGTATGATGTTACTTAGATATGGTCGCATTTCTGGAGAAAACCCACAGACCAGTTCCTCAGAGACAAAAAGGCAGACTGACCCCTCAGCCAGATGTCAGCAAAATCAAATGGACTATCACCTGGTTAAGTGGATGTTCTTTGGTAGGAAAAAGGGTGTGGGTGAGAAATCTGCATTTTAACAAAGGAACAGCTTAAGGTTCCCAGACAGACGGACCTCATGTCTCCTGAAACTCAGCTGGAGATGATTCTTGCACCAGAGAATAAACTATAAGAAAGGGGAAGAAGCACCCCAAAATATTCCTCTCTTTCTCTCTGCTCATGGCATCAGTGACACCTGAAAGACAAGGAAAGTAACACTGCAGTTGGGGAGGGTTCCTGGCTGAAAGGATTCCAGCCAATAAAACTAATAGAGCATGTGGTGAGAGAGACTTTTGCTTTGAATCCATTTAGCTTGTTAAGTTAGATATTAGTTGTGTTTTACCTTTTATTTTCTTATAACTAAGGCTACGGTTTTGTCCTGGAGGTCACGGAAGTCACGGAATCTGTGACTTCCAAAGACCTCTGTGACTTCAGCCCTGGCGGCTGGGAGCTGCAGGGTCCTGCCGCCTCCTGCAGCTCCAGGGAGCTGTGAGCTACCTCCGCTGACTGAGGCAGCAGGCCCCCAAGCTCTCCGTTGCCATGGGCAGTGAGGGTGTCCCACAGCTCCCAGCTGCTGCGGGGGACAGGAGGATCGCCGCAGCCCCCGGCCCACCATAGAGGGCATGCGGACTCCCACAGCTCCCCACTGCCGTGGTGGCAGGGGTACCCTGGAGCCCTGAGCCCCCACCAGTGGTGGGGGCCCAAGAGCTCCCATCCACCCTGCAGCTGCCCAGTCCCTTCCCATTTTATCATGGATATTTTTAGTAAAAATCAGAGACAGGTCATGGGCTTCCATGAATTTTACTTTATTGCCCATGACCAATCTGACTTTTATCCCTCATGACTTGTAATCACTTAATTGTTTTTCTATAGTTAATTAACTTGTTTTATTGTTTCATCGAAGCCAGTGTGTTTGGATTGAAACATTTGAGATAACAGGATTTGTGCCTATTATTTCCTATTAATAAAATGACGGCGTTTATATGAGCTTGTGTTGTCCAGGAGAAGGCTGGACAGGACGTGATGTACATTTCTGGGACTAGGAATTTGCTGGTGTTACTCTGCTGTGTAATTCAGGAGTCACTGGCTATAGGCCTCATATCGTGTTGCTGGGAGTAATTTACATGCTGGAGGCTGTGAGAGCAAACCAGGAGTGGTTGCTTTCACAGCTAAGCAGTGTAAAAGGCACCCCTGGTTGGAGTCCAGATGGGACACAGCTGTTCAACATTCCAGATGGAACCGTGGGTAAAGTCACAATTATACTGACTCAACCAATTTATTGATTGGAAGTAGAATCTGGTTATCTGACATCTCAGCTCACTTACTATGAAACCCTGAAGCAGATAAGAGTTATTGTTATCTCTCTCCTCTCAGTGACTCTGAGCTGTCCTAAGAATGAACTGCCTCAGGGGTACATGTTAGGGAAACAGTTTGCCAGCCCCAAATGGTTAAAACTCATGAGATTTTTCTAAAATAATAGAAGTTGGAGGTTTTTACTTGCTTTAGGTTTCTGAGCTGTTAGGGTGCACTGGTTTCAAGTTTTGAAGGTTTTCTCTGCTACCCTGAGGGCTAGAACCTTACCTTTTGTAATGGAAGCTGAAATTCTCATGCAAGACAGTGGAGACAACCTGAACCCCTGCTCCCCTCCTACCCCTTAAGTGCCATCCCCATCCCTCCCCTTGACCAGCTTTGGCAATTTCCCAAGCAGACAGACTCTCCTGGTGTGTTATCTGGGCTCACGTGACAGTTGCTGAGTGATAAGCATGGGCTCCAGGGTCAGTTTATCATTATAGTCCTTTTTATTTATTCTTCAGACAGAATAATTAGGAACCTGAGCTGCAGTCACAGTGCCCTCTGCCCCTGGAGCTTCAGCTGGGGTGCCCCTCCACCGAGATGGGGTAGGGCTGCCTGGCCATAAATGGTGAAAATGGGCAGGAAAGGAAATGGGGGTGATCTCACAGATCCCTGTGGAGTGTGATCAGCCTCATAGGCTACAGGGGGTCAGTGACCTCTCAGGGGCTGAGGCCGGGGCAGCCTGTTGTGGCCCCTCAGGGAACATTCACTGGGAACCTTAGAAATTCAGGAGCTGTTTGATCCTCCTGAGCCCATTTTCCCCTCTTGCCCCCTGCAGCTGCTGCTCCCAGGAGCTAATGCTGCAGTGAAGGGCAAAGGGCATCTGGGGTTTGGATTGTGGGATGGAGCCAATACAGGCCCAGATGGTTCTCTGGGCAATTCACCCTCTACTTTCAAACTGCACAACCCCGCCCCTAATTACCAACCACCACTCTGGGCTGGGGAAGGACCATTCTCACCTGTGTGGAGGAGGTGTGGGGTGGAAATGGCTCCCACATAAAGTAGACTTCCAAGGCCTTGGCTAATAAACATTTGTATCCAGGGGAAGTGCCTGAATACCCACTTTCTCCCTGCCAAAATGCTCTTCCTAGAAAGGCAGAAAAAGACCCAAGGCTGGAAGCTAAAGAAAAACTAATTCAAACTGGAAATAAGGACAAATTTTATACAGTGAGGGTGATTAACCATTGGGACAAACTCCTAAGGGAAGCGATGGATTCTCCAGCTTCTGATGTCTTCAAAACCTGTTGGGACATGAAGATGCTTTAGACAAACACAAGTTATCGGACTCCATACAGGGGTAATTCATTGAAATTTCATGGCCTGTGTTATGCAGATGATATAGATGATTGACCCCACTTCTTCAGATGCATGGGGTTTTTTACCCACGAAAGCTTAGGCCCAAATAAATTGGTTAGTCTTTAAGGTGCCACTGGACCCCTCGTTGTTTTAACAAAAGCAGGAATTGGTTAGTTAAAATATTTGTGGTATAATAGCTAGCAGGTTTTTTGCTTATTTTACAATTTCAGAATCGAAATTAACAAGTGCAACATATATCAATTGAGTAAATGTCATCTCATTAATGGCGAACCACACATCTTTTGCATTACACTGGAGGTTAAGTCCAATCACAGAAAAATTCTAAAATATGACCCTCGTTTATTTCCACCAGCAATTTCTGTGCATGATGGCAAGTAAGTTGAGAGAAAACAAAATGCATTTGGGGTGTTATATTAAAGTACTGTACTGCATCTTTTCAGATACATGCATTGACTGTTCAGAGAAAGAAATGGTCCTAGGCCAGATAAATCCTTCATCTGCCCTCTCTTTATCTCTTTTCCATGTAACTTGGATATAAGATTAATATTAAAAATAGTGTTCCAAATATTGTTTAGTTCAGTAGAGAACATCAAAGTGATTTGAATAAACCTTAGCATTTATTAAAGCCAAGGTGCTGTCATTACAGGTACAAAACTGTTCGGATGATATACAACACTGGGAACCGTTTTATATGTTTCCAAAAACTTGATCAAATGGAGAGTTGGCGTTTCTGTGATGGAATCCTGGAATTTAAAAGGAAAGGAAGTGGAGATATTCCAGCACAGATGAAGACTTCGCCAAGTAACTTGAAAAGTAATGTATACCAAGACACACTACTACTGTGCAACTCTCACAGCAACATTAAAGACTGATTTCACTAGTTGTAGTGTGTGTGTGTGTGTGTGTGTGGGAATAGGGTTGTATTATCCCTTTAAGTTGTTTGTGAGCCCCCTGGTGGTACTTACTGTGATCTGTGTTTTAGAAGCCATCTGAAATCAGTCTGACCACAGTGTGCAATAAGCTAAGGTTTTGTATGTTTGTATATAAATAATAAACATGGTTTTTTTGGGGGGGCCAACAGTGCCTGTCTAGTTTCTTCATATAATTTTTGTTGTGCACCAAGCAAAAGATGTGACACTAATAAATTTTTTTGATATGTATACAACAATGCAACAAGTTCTGCTAAATGTAGCCATTTCCCCTGTTCTTAATTTGTCTAAGAACCAAGCAGGGCTAGTCCTATAGATTTCTTAAACTGTAATTGTCCATATAATTTCTGTGAAAACATTACCTCTGGATCTGCAACAATTTGGTTGACTATTGCTTTGGGCTGATTTTTTTTCTCATGCATGTGGTATCACTACTGTGAAATCAGATACAGCCCTGAAACAGGGGTATGACATTTGGCAGAATGTAGCCTAGACACGGGGAGTGTTAGCTCCAGGAATGGCATATTCTTGTCTCACCACAGTGGCGCTTAGGCTGCCCAGAAAACGTGTTTTATCACTCACAGCCACTCTGATTCCAGATCCAGATTTGAATAATTATTAAATAATGTATTAATTTGCTAATAGACACTGTCATGAATCTCAACCCATATTTATTCTGGTGAAATGTTTGAAAAGGCGTCTCTCACACCCTGATGAATTACCAAGAAATGTTCTTTGCACCGGGGGGCTGGAACTCAGGGTGCTGGGAGTGCAGGTGCGGCAGCACCCCAGGGTTGAAGTGGTTTCCATCCTACACAGGGTGTCTCCCCCCTCCCCCACTATAACATTGGTGCGATACCCGCCTTTGCACAAGGGATGGGAGCCACCAACCCACAGGGAAGCGACTTCACCCCGTCTCCCCTGGTGGCTCCCCGGGCAACTCGCTTCCCCGACCGAGATGATTAAGGGTTAAACCCACAGAGCTCGGGGTCCTCCACAGCCTAGACAGGCCCAGGAATGACTGCGCGAGGGGGCGGGCGAAGGGAGGGACCTTCTCGTGCCCGCCGCGGAGCCCCGGGGGCCGAGCGCGGCCCGAGCGGCGCGTGCGGGAGCGAGCCCCCTCTGCAGGCTGCAGCCCCGGCGCGCGGGGCGGTGAGCGGGGCCCGGGGAGGCGCAGCCAGAGGCGGCCGCGGGGGGAGGGAAGCGGCCGCAGAGGCTGCGAATCGCTGCCCGGGGAGGAGGCTGCTGCGGGGGCGGGTCCGTTCGGTCGGTTCCTCCGGCCTGTGCCGCGGGGGCTGGGACCGGCCCGCTCGGGACACCGGGCTCGGCGCCGGGCTGGGGCCGCTGCACACACCGGCGATGGGAGCGCGGGGGGAGGCTGCGCTGAGTCCGTGGGTACCGCGGGGGGAAGGTTCCTTCCGTGAGCGCCCCATCGGGCAGCGTGCTGGGGATTCAGCCCGGGACCTCCAGCGCGACCAGCCTGGGCTGCTCCTGCTTGAGCTGCAGCTGTCTGGCTGGGGCTCCCAGGGTCTGTGCAGATGGCAACTAAAACCTGCAGCCGGGCTGTGCCAGCTGATGGGGCTCAGCCTAGGGGCAGTTTAATGGCAGTGCAGACATTTGGGCTCCTGCTGGAGCCTGGGCTTTGGGACCCTGCTCTGTGTAGCTCAAGAACAAATAAAGTTGGTCCAGCAAGAGATATTACCTCCCCCACCTTGTCTCTGTAATATCCTGGGACCG
Source organism: Natator depressus (assembly GCF_965152275.1). NCBI lineage: Eukaryota > Metazoa > Chordata > Testudines > Cheloniidae > Natator > Natator depressus. The sequence goes on from NC_134239.1 coordinate 9,485,470, forward strand.
ACAAGGCTACAACACTGTAACCCTAATTCCCGCCCCATAGAGAGGGCAAGCCCGGGGGGGAGCGACTGGAGAGCGAACCCACCCTGTGCTCACCCCACAGTGCAGCTCCAGCAGCTCCTGTGTTGTGTACAGCTGAGTCCAGTTCCCCACTCTCACCCTGCAGCAGTGGCTCCAGCAGGGTCTTGAGGGGCTGGGCCCGGTGCCCTGCTCTGGGCATTGCATCATGGCTGGAGGGGCTGCAGTGCTACTCAGGTTTGGTCTGCCCAGCCCCCCAGCCTGGTGACAGAGGGTCGGGTGTGCCGGCTAAATGTAAGTGGGGCTGTGTCCTGTCCTGGTGCTCTGGGTTGCAGCAACACTCACTGAAGTTTGGCCTGCTTGTCGCATCATGACAGAGGGTCAGGAGGACTAACCCTCAGCAGTGCTGTAACCCTTTGTGCCAGAATACAACACCCACAGCCAGGGGCTGGGCTCACTGTGGGGTGAGTCACAGACAGAAAAAAAGTCAGAGGAAAGGACTGTCCGTTACTTTTTTCACACTGTGGCAAACCTGCACCCATAATAATGGTATGAACTTTCAACCCCCCCAGGGCCCTCCCAGTTGCGTGGACCACTGTACGTCTGCCTCACCTGCAACAGCTATTCCTCTACCAGTGTGTAAACTTTGCCATGCTGAGTTGAGTTGTTTGTCCTTTCAGATGTCGGTGACGTTTGAGGATGTGGCCATGTATTTCTCCCCAGCGGAGTGGGCCCTGCTGGGCGAGGAGCAAAGGCAACTTTACAAACACGTCATGTGGGAAAATTACCAGACTCTGGTCTCGTTAGGTGAGGAGCTTTGTCTGTGAGATCAGGGCCCCAGTGCACTGGGAGCTGCACAGAGACACGGTAACTGAGATGGAGCAGTGGTGTGAGTGGTTGGGTGGAGAGGTGTCTATGGGGTTGGAAGGAAGGGTGCATGGGTGTGGATGGATAGAGGTGTGTTTAATGGAGCAGAGCAGCCCTTTCAGGGGGAGACAAGGTGAGTGTGAGAAAGAAGCTTTTGAGTCACCCAGAGCTCTTCTTCAGGTCTGGGAAAGGAAAGCTTCTCTCTCACCAACAGAAGTTGGTCCAGTAAAGATATTACCTCACCCACCTGGTCTCTCCAATATCCTTGAACTGATAGGGCTATAACTACACTGCATATCTTCAAGGGGAGGCGCTTCCACCCATGGTCACTAGGGCTCCACAGTTTAAGGCAAGAGAATTCTGGCTCTTGAAGTTCCCCAGACAGAGCACACAAGCAGAAAAGGGCCGTGTGTTCTGCAGGCTACGGGATGAAAGGCCACCAACACCACAGTTAAGGTGAAAGACAGACTGGGTTCATCTGTGCTGGAATAAAAGACCCACGGCACGGCTGTGGTTGACCTGGGTCAGCTGGCTCTGGACATGGGGCTCAGGCTGCGGGGCTAAAATTGCAGTGTAGATATCTCACCATTGCCATGTGCAGGCAGTATTGACCATAAGCTGCAGTTCATGTTTCCATGGAAAACAAATGCAGATCCGTAGATTAGCTCATTGCCTAATTGGCACCTTGCATAGGGAGCTGCGGAAAGTGCAGCAGTTCCGTGGCTAGAAGTGCTTAGCTTAGATCTAACGGGCGGTGATGCTTTTCTCTAAGCAGGAATCCAAACCCGCAAGCCAGTGGTGATCTCCAGCATAGAGCAAGGGGAAGAGCTGTGTGTCCAGTATCCCACAGAAGATGGAGATGGGAACATCCTGAGTGGCACCCGCCCAGGTGAGGAAGGAGTTAAAGTGATGTGCAGGGATCAAATGAGTAGCTTGAAGGCAGCTGAAATCCTGTTGCATTTTGTCCAAAGTGACAATACATCCCAGAACAGGGGTGGGCAAACTTTTTGGTCCGAGGGCCACATCGGGGTGCGAAACTGTATGGAGGGCTGGGTAGGGAAGGCTGTGCCTCCCTAAACAGCCTGGCCCTCACCCCCATCCACCCCCTCCCACTTCCTGCCCCCTGACTGCCCCTCTCAGAATCCCTGACCCATCCAACCCCCCTTGCTTCTTGTCCCCTGACCGCCCCCTCCCGGGACCCCCCACCCCAGGACTCTACCCCCTATCCAGCCCCCCGTCCCCTGACTGCCCTGCCCCATCTAACCGCTCCCTGTCCCTTGACTGCCCCTGCGAACCTCTTATCCCTTATCCAACACCCCCCCCGCCCCCACTCCCTGCTCCCTTACCATGCTGCTCAGAGCAGCAGGAGCTCGCAGCCATGCCGCCCGCACTGCCCGGCAGCAGGGGACAGCGGGGGAGGGGCTGGGGGCTAGCCTCCCCAACCGGGAGCTCAGGGGCCGGGCAGAACGGTCCTGCGGGCTGCAGTTTGCCCACCTCTGTCCCAGAATGTTAGCGTTTTAGTCTAATGTTGTTAGGCTTTTTTGCAACGGTATCACATTGTCGGCTCTCCTTCAATTCATGATCCACTATAACCACCACGTTCTTTTCTGCTGTACTGCTGCCAGGCCAGTGATCCCCCATTTTCTAGCTGTGCATCTGATATTTTCTTCCTAAGCGAGCTACTTTTGTACTTGTGTTTCTTGAATTTCATCTTGTTGATTTCGGACCAATTCTCCACCTTGTAAAGATCATTTTGAATTCTAATCCTGTCCACCAGAGTGTTTGTCACCCCGCCCTGGCTGTCGGAATCATTGGCCGAGCAGCACTTGGGAATCTCCCTTCCCACATCAGGCCCAGTTTGTAGAGACCCAACATCGTTCCATCGCTTTTGTGGGCTCTCAGTTGACATTAATAAGGGATTTCCTTATTACTCCCCAGGACTGCTTGGGAGGCAGCATCATCTTGTGGGAGTGAGGAGACCTGGATTCTATTCCTCACTCTGCCACTGAGCTGCTGGCTGACCTTGGACAATGTTGTATTAATTCATATAGACTACATGGGCCCAGAGAGACAAAGGCATTAACGTGACACTGTCATGGCCAGTATTATAGAGGGTTAAATAAGCTTTGGGGTTTGGAATACAGAGACTGTAACCTGTTTAGTACCATGGAAAACACCATGACGCATTCTTTCTAACCTTTTATTAATGATACAGAAAAAGAAAGGAAAAGAGTTAAGGCATCTGAAATGTCAAGTATTAGGTGTGACTTTTATTTTGACAGTGTCCCTTGTTTCCTTGCCCTTTAGCTGGAGAGAGTCTTTAGACAAAAAGCCTCTGTTTGAAAGTCTTTTCGATGATATTAAAGATGGTAATAACTGTCCTTTTGGGGAGGAGAGAAGCAGTTAGCTGAAATGGGCTGGAGCTGCATCCTGGTTGGAGAAACACAGGCATAGCACATGGTCTGATCAGCCAATTGGAGGCCTACCTGGCAAACGTGTACCAGCGTTGGGCTGTTCTGGGCAGTGCTTTTGGCTGCCTCTTTGATCACAGGCTTACAGCAATGTTGCAAACTATGGCAGTTTTGTCCAGCTAAGCCAGACTCTTATTTAATATAAAGCAAAGGGAGAAGAATAGGAAAGAGAAGAAATAAGCTGAGGAACGAAAAGAACTCATGGTGCTTGGGGGAGAAGGGGACAAAGTCTCACATTCCAGGTGATTTGGGGGAGTTAGCCAGAACTGGTAATGGTGGCTGTATACTCCAGCTCCCTCTCTCTGGTCCAGTCTTGTTAGCACATTTCTTAGGATAAGGATGAAGAAGGTCTGGGGTCCCAAAAGAAGTTCAGGGTGGCAACATGATGATATCGCTCCCTGCAGCAGTTGTTGGCACGCACCTGCTGTTGCTGCGTCTTTCAAGGGTTGCATTCAGTTCCCCTCCTTTATTTCCCTCCCAAGTGTTTTCTTTTGAAAAACCAAGAAAGGAAGTAATGGGCAAAATAGCCCAGCCCCTCATTGAGTTTTCCTCTAGTTAGGCCTAAATTCTGACACATTCATTTTGGTTCATTAATTTCCGGTTCCACACTTCTCTTGTTTACCAGCCATAATTTTAACACTGTCCTTGAATTGCATGATAGGCCTTTTCTGTTTGGACTAATTCCATCTTCTTTTTTATATTTTGCACCTTTGCCCATCGACATTTATTGTTGTAGGATATTGTAACACTGTATAACCTTTCTCACAGTTTTTACAATTAAACGGCCAATTAGGGTAAATTTATGGGCCCAGTTATTACAACAGCAAGTTACTGCTTTGGCTCAGGTTCCCTTTGTGTATTTAGTGTATAAGCTCTTCAACATCAGGACAATCTCTCTGTGCAGCGCCTGGGGCTATGCAGCCACAAACTCAGTTGTGCTACCACAATACAAATTGAAAATCAAGCCCCAAATAACCTCCCATCTTGTGCATCATTTATGATGGTGGAGAAAGGGCTTCTCTCAGTGATATTCATTTGGTCCATGTGCTGGCAACCAAAGACCTTTTGTCTTGGTGCAGATTTTCCAGATGCAGAGGAGACCTGGGACTGGTCGGCAATTGAAAGCTCCTTGGGCTTCTTCCTCACACAAAGCTCTTCCCTTGGAGCAGGTAGGGAACCAGCTCTGCCCTTTCCACCAGTGGGAGCCAGAGAGCTCATTTCAGGAATCGTCCATCAGCTGCAAACTCTCCCCTCCCAGAGCATTACAATAGGGATTGAAGCCCAAACATAAGAAGTGCTACAGCTCCTCACCCTGATATCCCCCTAGGAACACCATCTCTCCCCTTACGCAGATTCCCCCAGTCTCTTCCCCCTCCCCCATTTTCCATAGAACATGGAGCCGTTGGGATCCCATCACAGTGTGAGTGTTCTGTGTGTGTCCCTCGGGAGAGGGGTGTCAGTGCTGGTGTGTGGTGATGCTGTTCTCCCCACTGAGATGGGCCTCAGAGTAGGGAGAGAATCATGGGGGCTGAGTCTCATGTTCATTGACTTGGGGGACTATTAGCAGGGTCTGTGGGACATTGATCTTCTCCTCCTTCCCCAGCACTGGGGCTCCTGGGAGTTTGGCCTCTTGCACTCAAGTGCCGAGGGCCAGCCCTGCTCTGAGGGGAGGGGAGGGGCATGGGGCTGACTCAGGCTCTCCCCCTGCTAGGAATATTAGTGGTTTCCCTTTGTCAGCAGCACAGAAAATAACATCTGGATTCTCTTCCCCACCAACCAGGGGCGAGGAACCAGAGCAGAGCTGAGGGGCAGACTCCTGAGGAAGGGCCTGGCGACCTGAAGCCACCCAGGCCTTTCCCAGGGACATCAGGGAAGAACAATTCTAAGAAATCTGAGCGAGGAAGGCACCAGAAGAGACAGTGCAGGCCACAAAAGCAGAGGAAGAACCTGACCAGGAAGGAGCCAGCAACCCCAAAAAGCCATCAGAGGAGATCCAGGCCACATCTAAAGCCTCCTGCAGAGGGTCAGTCTGAGCCCAGAAAGAGCCTATATACCTGCCGTGTGTGCAGGGAAGAATTCAAGGTGCAGAGAGACCTGATAAGCCACCACTGGATGGTTCATAGGAGACATAAATTGTATCACTGTAGCGAGTGTGGGGAGAGCTTCAGGAGAAAAAAAGCATTCAAAGCACATGGGAAAATCCACAGAAAGGAGAGAGCCCATCCATGTTCTGAGTGTGGGAAAATATTCAACCGGGCATCCCATCTCATTGCCCACCAGAGAATCCACACCGGCGAGAGACCCTATTGCTGTGCCGAGTGTGGGAAAAGATTCTTCCAAATATCAGCTCTTACCATGCACAAGAGAATCCACTCAGGAGAGAGACCCTATGCCTGCGCTGAGTGCGGGAAGTGCTTTATGTATTCGTCCACCCTTAACAGACACCAGAGAATCCACTCTGAAAAGCGGCCCCATTGCTGTACCCAGTGTGGGAAAGGCTTCAAACTTACATCAAGTCTTACTAGACACCTGAGAATCCACAGTGGAGAGAGACCCTTCCTGTGCCATGAGTGTGGGAAAAGATTCAACCTACAAGAACATCTCATTAGACACCAGACAACACACACTGGGGAGCGACCCCATCGCTGCGCTGAGTGCGGGAAAAGTTTCAGTCTCCTTCAAAGTCTCCGGAGACACCAGAGAGTCCACCGTGGGGGGACCCCTCATCACTGCGCCGAGTGCGGGAAAACATTCAGTTGTCTGGAAAATCTCACTAGACACCAGCGAGTCCACACGGGGGAGAAACTCCATCGCTGCACTGACTGTGGGAAAGGCTTTGTCCGTCTGCATCATCTCGCTAGCCACCAGAGGATCCACACTGGGGAGAGACCCCATTGCTGCACTGAGTGCGGGAAAAGATTCACCCAGTTGTCAGGCCTCACCACGCACCTGAGAATCCACACGGGAGAGCGACCCTATCCCTGCACGCAGTGTGAGAAGCGCTTTGCTCACTCGTTGTCTCTTGCTAAACACCAGCGAACCCATGGGGCGGGGACTCCTGACCCTTGAGTTTGATGGGGGGGAACCTCTGCCCGCTCTCACCTCGCCCTTCTCCCCACAGCCAGTGCACAGAAGGGAGACCCTTCCTCCCACCTCCCCGTTAACCAGGTACTAGATGAGAGTTTTATTAGAATGGTTTGTGTAGCCCCCAGGATGGGAGTGTGAACCGAGCAGCCACCTAAACAGCCCCGTGAGCGTTATGGGCTGCAGCTGGACAGAGGAGATGACAGGAGTCAGGGCTGCACTTTGGAGGCCCTGGTTTCTGCCAGGCCATTCACTCAGCGCCTCTCGGCTGGAAGGGAGTGTTTTATTATGGACAGAGAAAAATGGGCAACATTTCTGGCAGAGACTGAAGAGGAGTTTCCTCCTCCTGAGAAACCAAAAGGCTGCGGTGCCCCATCCGTGCCCCTCACTGCACTGATCACAGGGAAGGGGAGGGATGAGGGATTGATATATTACAGGGGTCAGAGAGCTGTTTCCTGTTCTAATGGCTCTTTTTCTGAAGAACTTGAGTCTCAGTTTCTGGAGGAGGAAGGGGCACTTAATGTTACTAACACTGAGATGTCTGTAGGGCGCAGCCCTGATCCCCAGCAGCAAGGAGTAGGGGGGCGTTGTCTCTCGGCACCTTTTGGGGCAGAGACTCGTGGTTTCTGCTAGTTGTAAGTGTTCTCTGCACTCCCCTTGGAGTCACAGGGCCTGCCCAGAGCGTGACGCTGGTATGAAATGGTCAGGGGTAGCATGGGAGGGACAGATCTGGGATCCTGTGTGGGAGCGGGCAATCGGAAGAGTGGTGTTTCAGAAAAGAGAGTGACTCACAGATACACAGAGAAACCAGTCCCCAAAGCACTCAGCAGCAGCCCCTGGCCAGTGTCTCCCTGTTTCCCCGGCCCAGCGGGCCTCTGTGGCCCTGTCTCTGACTGGCACATCTTACCATCCCCTTCAGACACAGAGGGAGCTCTCATTGCAAGGGGGCAGGAGTCTGTGAACACCCGCTGGCCGCAAGGAACATTCTGCACAGGGGGACGGTTGGGTGAGATTGAACAACCCCTGTCCTGGGGAGTGTGTCAGTCTGTCCAGTGATTTAAGAGGACGTTGCCCCTTTTCGACCTGAGCGGCTGTCAAAATTTGGGGCTCTGGGGATGATCCATTTAGAAGCAGAAATTGGGGATAGTTGGTATTTCTTTGATGCAGCTTCATTTATTTATAAAGAATGTACCAAGTCCTGTGTCTCTGAACGCAGAAGGACCCAAGAACAAAAGGAGCCGTTTCTTAGCATCCAGCCCCCAAGACTCTTCAGCCAACACTAGACCCAAAAGCTCTGTCTAGCCTTGTCCAAGGCCACGCTGTACTTACAGCCTCCTGCTTGGCTTTTCTGCCTCTTTCTCTGCCTGCCTCTCGCTGTGACCTCAGTATCTGTGTGTTCTCTCACACTCCCACACACCAAAATGTTTCAGTCCCTGTTCAGATGTTTTAGCAAGCACCAGGATATCATCTGGGTATAACAGCCTATGATGGTTGAGGATATTTCAGTTTTCCCAGAGGTGGTTCTGGACTTAACCAAAACTCCAAAAGGAAGTGTTCCCAAGCTTGTGTGTGGTAACCTGCATACTGCCAGTGAGGAAAGCTGCAGAGGGAGGGTGCCTCCAACCCGGCTTTCACCATGGAATGTAGCTGTTTGCCGGAAGGGGGGTTATATGAAAATCCTCTTAATGTTCCAGGGATGATTCTGGGTGTAAGTGAAACTCAGAAGGAGTTTGTTGTGGCTCCACAGAGCAACGCTTCTGTAGAGCAGAAAAAAGCGGGGTTGTTGCTTAGAGAAGCTCCGAGGGAGAAGGTTCCTCATGGTAGTTTTCCCAAACAGTTTGCTGCCACTGATAGGTGTAAAAGTGATTTGCGTGAGTTCACTGAGGGTGAATCACTATATATGTTTGGGAGACTGGTTTCAGTTCCTAATTGCCAGCGTCTTTCTGAGGTGTCTACATCCACTGACTTTGCTTTAGAAAGATCCAGAGTGGATAGCCTAGAGGAGGTTTCAGATTGGGGGCTGGGGCCAGGGAATTGTTAGAGAAATTGAACAGCCCTGTAGCCAAGTAGCTGGGCTTGGCCAGCATGTTCCCCATGCTGATTCTTTGAGTAAGCAGCCTGTGCCTCGGGGTCTGAGGAAAGATTGGGTTACTGGTTTTTCAGAGCAGAACAGCCTTATGACTGAACCCACAAGGATGCAGGGGAGAGCAGGCAAACTCTCACCCTGAGACACTTTGGATTTGTTTGGTATCTTTAAAGCAGAGTGCAGTCTCTAAGCTGGTGGTGGATCCAGAAGCAAGCATGCAGGAGGGTGTCTGTGTTGATGTTGATAGCACAGAGGGGCTGCAGTTGGTGAACACACCTAGCCAGCAAAAGGATCCCTGTGAGCAGGGAGGTTCAGTTTTCAACCTTCTAGGAGAAAGGGGAGGACCCAATCCTGCTGAGGGGAAGAATGAGTGTCCAGCCTTGAAATCGGTAGCAGATGAGAATTTGAAAGCTGGTGTCTGAGTTGATACAATCTACCTGGCTAATAAGCGACAGGGAAGATTTGCCCATAGCTGGTAGCACTGAGGACACACCTGGCCAGGCAAGGGATTCAGTGAGACAAGAGGCATGCTATGACCAAGATACTTATAAACACTGACTTGTGACAAATTTGGTGCTACTGTTAAGGTTTAGCCTTCTAATGTATTTGATTTTGACGTCAACCCTGGTAGAAAGGTACAATGTGTATGACTTTGATAAAAAGCCTGTAAACATATTGGGGATAATACCTAAAAACACGCTGTATGCTAGAGAGCTGTAGAATAGTGAAATGTTACAACTGGTACCTGTAAGTAATTGTAAAGTTTGGCACAGCAGAGAAACCTTTACACATCTAGTCTGCTATACAGAAAGGGAAACTGAGGCACACTACCACATTGCTGTCATGGCTAAATGCCAAGGTAATTACATCCTTGAGAGCATTAATGTCTATATTAAAGTAACATCGGATGAGAAGACTTTCAGAAAGTGAAGGTAGCTGTCTATAAAGAGCCTGATTTAGTCAGACATGATTTTGGTAAACTAGTTCTTTTTTACACTAATGCTTGTGATGTAAACCAGAAGTGTAATAATATAGGACCAAAAATGGAAAATTCGTATGATGCATTCAGCAGTGTCTAGGAACACCCCTTTCCGCATCCATTTTGTGTGGGGGGTGTGACGCTGCATGGAATGTAGGGGACACTTGAGGATATTATGAATATCAATAGTGTAGAATGGCAGTGAATTATACCAGATATGCCATGCCTATGAACGGAACTGGGCTTTCAAGCCATGTGCTGGGCAGCTTGTGTTTGGAACAAAGGAAGCACAGGCTGCATGGCAAGAGACAATAAAAGGCAGCTGCATCTTGTTCATTTTGTCTTCAGTCCCTGCTTCTTACCTCTGGAGGAACCTTGCTACAAACTGAAGCTCTGAACAAGGATTGAATGATCCACCCAAGCCAGCCAACTCACCAGTACTGCTAAGAACCTGATATATGGATTTTGAAGTCTTTGTATGTATGTGACTGTTTTACCATTTAACATCTCTCTTCTTGTTCTTTCTTTTCTCTTTATAATAAACCTTTAGTTTTAGATACTAAAGGATTGGCTGGCAGTATGGTATTTTGAGTAAGATCCAAACCTATACTGACCTGGTGACGTGGCTCACCCTTTGGGGTCAGAAGAACATTTTGTATATGTGAGCAGAGTTTTAAATAACTTCTCACTGTACCAGACCTAGGTGCTGACTGGGAGCCAGATGCTGGAATGCAATAAAGGGGCTGTGTGATTTCTTTTTTTTGCTTCGTGATAACCAGTGTGGGGGATCAGAAGCACAGTTTGTGACTGGTTGGGAGGTTTAACTTCAGTGTTACTCCCAAGACTGGTGGGTATCTGCTCTCCCTTCTGCAGCCTGCCCTGCCCTTGGCATTTCCAGTGAGGGCTGCCCCGGGCACCCCCGGTCACAATGGCAAAAAACAATTCAAGGTTGTTGGCGCAGGCACTGGCTTCCTCTTTGCCCTGGGGGTGCTCAACCCCTGCTCCACCACAGGCCCCGCCCCCACTCCACCCCTTCCTCCAAGTCCCCACCCCTGCCCCAACTCTTGCCAACCAGTTCCGCCCCCTTCCCCCGAGCGCGCCCAGTCCCAGGGGGAGGAGTTGATTGGCAGGGCTGCTGGTGGGCGGGAGATGCTGGTGGGTGGCAGGGGGAGGAACTGGCTCTGGTGGGTGCTGAACACCCCTTCATTTTTTTATCATGGGTGCTCCAGGGTGCTTCAGATTGTATGCACTTCCACAGGGGCAGGGGAACCACTCAGAAGAGCAGGGGCTGATTAGTCACATTGTAACTCCTCCTAGGAGGCCGACCACCTGGAAAGACTGGCATATACTGGTTCAAACTCGATTCTCCTAGGATCAACCGAGAAAGAAAGGACTTTTGGTTAAATAGCCTGAGCCCTGGTCTACACTAGGACTTTAGGTCGAATTTAGCAGCATTAAATCGATGTAAACCTGCACCCGTCCACACGATGAAGCCCTTTATTTCGACTTAAAGGGCTCTTAAAATCGATTTCCTTACTCCACCCCTGACAAGTGGATTAGCGTTTAAATCGGCCTTGCCGGGTCGAATTTGGGGTACTGTGGACACAATTCGACGGTATTGGCCTCCGGGAGCTATCCCAGAGTGCTCCATTTTGACCGCTCTGGACAGCACTCTCAACTCAGATGCACTGGCCAGGTAGACAGGAAAAGAACCGCGAACTTTTGAATCTCATTTCCTGTTTGGCCAGCGTGGCAAGCTGCAGGTGACCATGCAGAGCTCATCAGCAGAGGTGACCATGATGGAGTCTCAGAATCACAAAAGAGCTCCAGCATGGACCGAACGGGAGGTACGGGATCTGATCGCTGTATGGGGAGAGGAATCCGTGCTATCAGAACTCCGTTCCAGTTTTCGAAATGCCAAAATCTTTGTCAAGATCTCCCAGGGCATGAAGGACAGAGGCCATAACAGGGACCCGAAGCAGTGCCGCGTGAAACTTAAGGAGCTGAGGCAAGCCTACCAGAACACCAGAGAGGCGAACGGCCGCTCCGGGTCAGAGCCCCAAACATGCCGCTTCTATGATGAGCTGCATGCCATTTTAGGGGGTTCAGCCACCACTACCCCAGCCGTGTTGTTTGACTCCTTCAATGGAGATGGAGGCAATACGGAAGCAGGTTTTGGGGACGAAGAAGATGATGATGATGACGAGGTTGTAGATAGCTCACAGCAAGCAAGCGGAGAAACCGGTTTTCCCGACAGCCAGGAACTGTTTCTCACCCTGGACCTGGAGCCAGTACCCCCTGAACCCACCCAAGGCTGCCTCCTGGACCCAGCAGGCGGAGAAGGGACCTCCGGTGAGTGTACCTTTTAAAATACTATACATGGTTTAAAAGCAAGCATGTGAAAGGATTACTTTGCCCTGGCATTCACGGCTCTCCTGGATATACTCCCAAAGCCTTTGCAAAAGGTTTCTGGGGAGGGCAGACTTATTGCGTCCTTCATGGTAGGACACTTTACCACTCCAGGCCAGTAACACGTACTCGGGAATCATTGTACAACAAAGCATTGCAGTGTATGTTTGCTGGCGTTCAAGCAACATCCGTTCGTGTGTTATCCTCAGGAGAGGGAGATATAATCCATGGTCACCTGGTTGAAATAGGGTGCTTTTCTTCAGGGGACACTCAGAGGAGCCCATTCCTGCTGGGCTGTTTGCCTGCGGCTGAACAGAAATGTTCCCCGCTGTTAGCCACAGGGAGGGGGGAGGGTTGAGGGGGTAGCCACGCGGTGGGGGGAGGCAAAATGCGACCTTGTAACAAAAGCACATGTGCTATGTATGTAACGTTAACAGCAAGGTTTACCCTGAAAGAGTGTAGCCAGTGTTTTATAAAATGTCTTTTTAAATACCGCTGTCCCTTTTCTTTTCTCCACCAGCTGCATGTGTTTCAATGATCACAGGATCTGCTCCTTCCCAGAGGCTAGTGAAGATTAGAAAGAAAAAAAAAACGCACTCGAGATGAAATGTTCTCCGAGCTCATGCTGTCCTCCCACACTGACAGAGCACAGACGAATGCGTGGAGGCAAATAATGTCAGACTGCAGGAAAGCACAAAATGGCCAGGAGGAGAGGTGGCGGGCTGAAGAGAGGGCTGAAGCTCGAATGTGGCGGCAGCGTGATGAGAGGAGGCAGGATTCAATGCTGAGGCTGCTGGAGGACCAAACCAGGATGCTCCAGTGTATGGTTGAGCTGCAGCAAAGGCAGCAGGAGCACAGACTGCCACTACAGCCCCTGTGTAACCAACCGCCCTCCTCCCCAAGTTCCATAGCCTCCACACCCAGACGCCCAAGAACGCGGTGGGGGGGCCACCAGCCAACCAGCCACTCCACCACAGAGGATTGCCCAAAAAAAAGAAGGCTGTCATTCAATAAATTTTAAAGTTGTAAACTTTTAAAGTGCTGTGTGGCATTTTCCTTCCCTCCTCCACCACCCCTCCTGGGCTACCTTGGTAGTCATCCCCCTATTTGTGTGATGAATGAATAAAGAATGCATGAATGTGAAGCAACAATGACTTTATTGCCTCTGCAAGCGGTGATCAAAGGGAGGAGGGGAGGGTGGTTAGCTTACAAGGAAGTAGAGTGAACCAAGGGGCGGGGGGTTTCATCAAGGAGAAACAAACAGAACTTTCACACCGTAGCCTGGCCAGTCATGAAACTGGTTTTCAAAGCCTCTCTGATGCGTACCGCACCCTCCTGTGCTCTTCTAACCGCCCTGGTGTCTGGCTGCGCGTAACCAACAGCCAGGCGATTTGCCTCAACCTCCCACCCCGCCATAAACGTCTCCCCCTTACTCTCACAGATATTGTGGAGCACACAGCAAGCAGTAATAACAGTGGGAATATTGGTTTCGCTGAGGTCTAAGCGAGTCAGTAAACTGCGCCAGCGCGTCTTTAAACGTCCAAATGCACATTCTACCACCATTCTGCACTTGCTCAGCCTGTAGTTGAACAGCTCCTGACTGCTGTCCAGGCTGCCTGTGTACGGCTTCATGAGCCATGGCATTAAGGGGTAGGCTGGGTCCCCAAGGATACCTATAGGCATTTCAACATCACCAACAGTTATTTTCTGGTCTGGGAATAAAGTCCCTTCTTGAAGCTTTTGAAACAGACCAGAGTTCCTGAAGATGCGAGCGTCATGTACCTTTCCCGGCCATCCCACGTTGATGTTGGTGAAACGTCCCTTGTGATCCACCAGAGCTTGCAGCACTATTGAAAAGTACCCCTTGTGGTTTATGTACTCGCCGGCTTGGTGCTCCGGTGCCAAGATAGGGATATGGGTTCCGTCTATGGCCCCACCACAGTTAGGGAATCCCATTGCAGCAAAGCCATCCACTATGACCTGCACATTTCCCAGGGTCACTACCCTTGATATCAGCAGATCTTTGATTGCGTGGGCTACTTGCATCACAGCAGCCCCCACAGTAGATTTGCCCACTCCAAATTGATTCCCAACTGACCGGTAGCTGTCTGGCGTTGCAAGCTTCCACAGGGCTATCGCCACTCGCTTCTCAACTGTGAGGGCTGCTCTCATCTTGGTATTCATGCGCTTCAGGGCAGGGGAAAGCAAGTCACAAAGTTCCATGAAAGTGCCCTTACGCATGCGAAAGTTTCGCAGCCACTGGGAATCGTCCCAGACCTGCAACACTATGCGGTCCCACCAGTCTGTGCTTGTTTCCTGAGCCCAGAATCGGCGTTCCACCACATGACCTGCCCCATTAGCACCATGATGCATGCATTGGCAGGGCCCATGCTTTCAGAGAAATCTGTGTCCATGTCCTGATCACTCATGTGACCGCGCTGACGTCGCCTCCTCACCTGGTATCGCTCTGCCAGGTTCTGGTGCTGCATATACTGCTGGATAATGCGTGTGGTGTTTAATGTGCTCCTAATTGCCAAAGTGAGCTGAGCGGCCTCCATGCTTGCGTTGGTATGGCATCCGCACAGAAAAAAGGCGCGGAACGATTGTCTGCCGTTGCTCTGACGCAGGGAGGGGCGACTGACGACACGGCTTACAAGGTTGGCTTACAGGGAATTAAAATCAACAAAGGGGGTGGCTTTACATCAAGGAATATTTCAGGCAGGACTTCACGGAGGGTTCCAATAAGAAATGGTGCACCTCAGTAATTGTTTTTATTGGAACAAGCAGGTTGGTCTGGCCTCTGATTGATACATGGCTAGATTTACCTCGCTGCACCTTCCCTGTGAGTGACTGCAGTGTGACCTAGAGGAATGAGTCCCCTAGATGGGGGTGGGGGGGAAGCAAATGAGTACAAAACAAATCTGGTTTATTTCTTGTTTTGATCCACTCCATCTATCTTTTACATCTTTGGCTGGCAGCAGATGGTGCAGAAGGACTGCAAGCCATCCACATCTCATGGCTGCTCGGCAGAAGATGGTACAATAGGACTGCTAGCTATCTGTATCACCTCCCTGCTCACCATAAGATGGTTCAATAGGACTGACTGCAGGACTAAAGAGAATGACCTGGTCAAGTCACTTCTAATGTAGTCCCTGCATCCATGTCTGCCCAGACGCTCCTGGCCGACGTGGCCAGGAGCACTTCGGACATGACGATGACGGCTACCAGTCCTATTGTACCGTCTGCTGCCACAAGGCAAGGGGTTGCTGCTGCTGTGTAGCAATGCAGTACCGCGTCTGCCAGCACCCAGGAGACATACGGTGACTGTGAGCTGAGCGGGCTCCATGCTTGCCGTGGTATGGCGTCTGCACAGGTAACTCAGGAAAAAAGGCACGAAACGATTGTCTGCTGCTGCTTTCACGAAGGGAGGGAGGGAACGGGGGCCTGACGATATGTACCCAGAACCACCCGTGACAATGTTTTAGCCCCATCAGGCATTGGGATCTCAACCCAGAATTCCAATGGGCAGCGGAGACTGCGGGAACTGTGGGATAGCTACCCACAGTGCAACACTCCGGAAGTCGACGCTTGCCTCGGTACTGTGGAAGCACTTCACCGAGTTAATGCACTTAATGCACTTAGAGCATTTTCTGTGGGGACACACACACTCGAATATATAAAAACAATTTCTAAAAAACCGACTTCTATAAATTCGACCTAATTTCGTAGTGTAGACATACCCTTGGAAACACAAATGAACAACTAAAAGACAACCTTTATTGCTATATACTTTTCATTTGTCCTTTTGCTTTAGCTCCTAGGTGTGTACCTGTCGGACAATCAGGGGAGCTACTTCATTCCTATGGATCCCAACTCAGAATTCAACATATATATTTTATACTAACACACTCTATATATTGTTTAAAGGAAAACACCTGTGTACTAATTAAGTGTCGTGTGTTAACCTGAAAGCATGGGCGGAGACATTATGTAACCTTTTGACCATTGGCTACTGTGCTTATCTTGTCTTGCTGCTAAACCTATCCAGGGGTTTGGGACTGCCTACCCCATCATTTCCCTCCGCCCATGGAAAATCCATATAATCCATTGTAATCAATTGTTTGGCAGTGTCTCTGAGCCTAATAAGCAAGGTGACACTCTGCCAGCACTGTGCGTAATAAACCCACATGCTTAATTCTACACCGTGTCCATATTTTGTTCCTTCAAAAATGAAAAATGTCTCTGAGATTCAGTCCTGGGTATACTATGGTGCCAATGGTGCCCTCACACCAGGCCCACACTCAGAAGGGGCCCATAATGACTACAGGGGGATCCACAAATATGGTTGGCGCCGGGCCCACAAAAGGTTAATTTGGCCCTGCCTCTGGGAGCGTCTGAGCTTCCCTACACCTGCTGCACCACTAACTAAAATAAGCATGAAGCCACTAGGGGGCTGCAGATGGTGCCAACTGTGGGCCAGGCACTGAGTGGCCGCTGTGTTCAGGCACTTCCCCCAGATAACAACTGATGCTAGGTGGCGGAGACACAGAGTAATAGCAGCAGAGTGCAGTCAGGTGTCTTCTGGCTTGACTACACCACTGCTCACATCCTGAGTCCCCTGCTCCATCCCGTCCCCCATATACTTCAAATTTCCTTCCTCCCCACTGCTGGGTGTCTGAATTTCCTAAATGGCAACAGACACCTGGTCATTGCAGCTTGCTTGGTCCTTTATATAAGGGTCCCCATTTAATTTAGCTGGTGACCTCAGGCTCCTCTGTTTGGGAAATAGGGCCTGGATGAATAGACTCATAGACTTTAAGGTCAAAAGGGACCATTATGATCATCTAGTCTGACCTCCTGCACAACGCAGGCCATCCATCTCATCCATCCATTCTTGTAATAAACCTCTATCCTATTTCTCACCCATCCATTCTTGTAATAAACCTCTATCCTATTTCTGAGCTATTGAAGTCCTCAAATCGTGGTTTAAAGACTTCAAGGTGCAGAGAATCCTCCAGCAAGTGACCTGTGCCCCACTCTGCAGAGGAAGGCGAAAAAACCCCAAGGCCTCTTCCAATCTGCCCTGGAGGAAAATTCCTTCCTGACCCCAAATATGGCGATCAGCGAATCCCTGAGCATGTGGGCAAGACTCACCAGCCAGACACCCAGGAAAGAATTCTCTGTAGTAACTCAGATCCCACCCCATCTAACATCCCATCCCAGGCCATTGGGCATATCTACCGCTAATAGTTAGAGATCAATTAATTGCCTAAATTAGGCTATCCCATCATGCCATCTCCTCCATAAAATTATCAAGGTCAGTCTTGAAGCCAGATATGTGTTTTGCCCCCACTGCTTCTCTTGGAAGGCTGTTCCAGAACTTCACTCCTCTGATGGTTAGAAACCTTCGTCTAATTTCAAGTCTAAACTTCCTGATGGCCAGTTTATATCCATTTGTTCTTGTGTCCACAATGGTATTGAACTTAAATAATTCCTCTCCCTCCCTTAAATTTATCCCTCTTATATATTTATAAAGAACAGTCATATCTCCCCTCAGCCGTCTTTTGTTTAGGCTAAACAAGCCAAGCTCCCTGAGTCTCCTTTCATAAGACAGGTTTTCCATTCCTCGGATCATCCTAGTAGCCCTTCTCTGTACCTGTTCCAGTTTGAATTCATCCTTCTTAAACATGGGAGACCAGAACTGCACACAGTATTCCAGGTGAGGTCTCACCAGGGTCTTGTATAATGGTACTAAAACCTCCTTATCTCGACTGGAAATACCTTGCCTGATGCGTCCCAAGACCGCATTAGCTTTTTTCACAGCCTTATCACGTTGGCGGCTCATAGTCATCCTGTGGTCAACCAATACTCCAAGGTCTTTCTCCTCCTCCGTTACTTCCAATTGATACGTCCCCAGCTTATAACTAAAATTGTTGTTATTAATCTCTAAATGCATGACCTTGCACTTTTCACTATTAAATTTCATCCTATTACTATTACTCCAGTTTACAAAGTCATCCAGATCTTCCTGCATGATATCCCGGTCCTTCTCTGTATTGGCAATACCTCCCAGCTTTGTGTCATCTGCAATCTTTATTAGCACACTCCCACTTTTTGTGCCGAGGTCAGTAATAAAAAGTTTAAATAAGATTGGTCCCCAAACCAATCCTTGAGGAACTCCACTGGTAACCTCTCTCCAGCCTGACAGTTCACCTTTCAGTATGACCCACTGTAGTCTCTCCTTTAACCAGTTCCTTATCCACCTTTCAATTTTCATATTGATCCCCATCTTATCCAATTTAACGAATAATTCCCCATGTGGAACCGTATCAAATGCCTTACTGAAATCAAGGTAAATTAGATCCACTGCGTTTCCTTTGTCTAATAAATCTGTTACCTTCTCAAAGAAGGAGATCAGGTTGGTTTGGCACGATCTACCTTTTGTAAAACCATGTTGTATTTTATTCCAATTACCATTGACCTAAATGTCCTTAACTACTTTCGCCTTCAAATTTTTTCCAAGATCTTGCATAATACAGATGTCAAACTAACAGGCCTGTAATTACCCGGATCACTTTTGTTTCCTTTCTTAAATATAGGAACTATAATTCTGCAGTCATACGGTACCACCCCTGAGTTTAGAGATTCAGTAAAAATTCTTGCTAATGGGCTTGTAATTTCAGGTGCCAATTCCTTTAATATTCTTGGATGAAGATTATCTGGGCTCCCTGATTTAGTCCCATTAAGCTGTTCGAGTTTGGCTTCTATCTCGGATGTGTTATCTATCTCCATATCCTCATTCCCATTTGTCATCCTACCATTATCTTTAAGTTCCTCATTAGCCTAATTAAAGACTGAGGCAAAGTATTTGTTTAGATATTGGGCCATGCCTAGATTATCCTTAACCTCCACTCCATCCTCAGTGTTTAGCGGTCCCACTTCTTCTTTCTTTGTTTTCTTCTTATTTATATGGTGATAGAACCTTTTACTATTGGTTTTAATTTCCTTTGCAAGGTCCAACTCTACATGGCTTTTAGCCTGTCTCACTTTATCCCTACATGTTCTGACCTCAATAAGGTAGCTTTCGTTGCTGATCGCTCCCATCTTCCACTCCCTGTATGCTTTCTGCTTTTTCTTAATCACCTCTCTGAGATGCTTGCTCATCCAGCTTGGTCTACAACTCCTGCCTATGAATTTTTTCCCCCTTTCTTAGGATGCAGGCTTCTGATAGCTTCTGCAGCTTTGACTTGAAGTAATCCCTCGCCTCATCTGCCTTTAGATCCAGAAGTTCTTCAGTCCAATCCACTTCCCTAACTAATTTCCTTAATTTTTGAAAGTCAGCCCTTTTGAAATCAAAAACCCGAGCTGCAGATTTATTTTTGTTTTTCCTTCCATTCAGTTTGAACTGAATTAGCTCATGATCACTCGAACCAAGATTATCCCCTATAACCATTTCTTCTATGAGGTCCTCACTACTCACCAAAACCAAATCTAAAATGGTATCCCCTCTAGTCGGTTCAGCAACTACTTGATGAAGGAATCCATCAGCTATCGCATCTAGGAAAATCTGAGCCCTATTATTATTACTAGCACTCGTCCTCCAGTCTATATCTGGGAAGTTAAAGTCTCCCATGATCACGCAGTTTCCATTAGTATTTACTTCATTAAAAACATTAAAGAGGTCTCTATCCATATCCAGATTAGATCCCGGCGGTCTATAGCACACCCCAAGCACTATCCCAGGGGAGGCTCTAGTATCTTTCTTCCCCAATGTGATTTTTGCCCAGACGGACTCTGTCTTATCCATTCCATCGCTTCTTATTTCTTTACATTCTACCTCATCATTGATATACAATGCTACTCCACCACCTTTGCCTTTATTTTGTGTCTTTCCTAAACAGCATTTATTTTGTGTCCTTCCATACCTGTAGTCCAGTCATGACTCCTATTCCACCCTGTTTCTGTTATCCCTATAATATCTGGTTTCACTTCCTGCACCAGTAGCTCTAGTTCCTCCATTTTGTTACCTAGGCTCCTTGCATTAGTGTACAAACATCTTAATTTTTGCTATTTGGCCTCGCTCACATTCTGCACCCAATTGGGCACAGACATCAACCGCCGGTATGACCTATTAGACTGGTATCCACACTGCCCTTCCTCCTTATGTCCGTTCTCCTACCCAGTTCTAGGCAGGAGGTAGGTGTCCAGACACCTAGAGTGGAGCAGGAACACAGGCACTGAGGGAACATTACTGCAAACACTTAGGTGCTGAGTGAGTTTGAGTGCCTACAGAATTCAGGGGATTGGGGTGAGGGTGTTTTGTGTTGCAGTGGAGCCTAAAATTGGCACTTAGCTGCCCAACTCCCTTTGTACATCCAGGCCTGAGTATTTAATACACATGCTGAGCCTTCCTATATCTCTATTTTTCCATCGACTAAGTTCCTCAGCCTATTTGCTCCCTCCTGCCTCAATGGCTTGGTTGATACTTGTTTTTAGGAAACAATTCTCTGAGATTAAAGGTTAATAGCATTCCAGCAGACTATTGCGCTGGCCCATGGCCTGTGGTGCACATGCTTTTCCCCTCTAGATTCAAAGAGGGACCTTTCTATGGACAACAGGAATATCAGACTTTTCATATGTAACCCTTCTGCCCGTCAGAGTTGGCAGCAACAAGGGCCGGGTTCAATATCTAGGGGATCCATTCCAATAACACAATGCAAACTGGCTCGAGCCCCCACCCAGTGACCTGGGACAAATATATACCACCCCCACTGGGCGCCTCCAAGAGGCAATACGTCCCCTCTCACAAGCACATAGTCTGAGTGTAGCAAAAAGCCTTTTAATAACAGAGAGAAACAATGTGGCATTATGTTGGGGAAACACCACCAACAGGATTCATAACACAACCCATGACCAAAAAAAACCCACCCCAAGCAAATTGGGGCATGCCCCTTTCCCTTTGGTTCTTGAGTCCAGCAACCCCAAATCACCCAAAGTCCCAAAAGTCCAATGACCCAAAATTCTCTGTCCCTGGTCAGGGCAGCCCCAGAGTTCGAAAGTTTATCTGCGGAGCTTTACCTCCCAACCTGGGTGGAGATGGGACGGGGGTAAGAGGCACCTTACATGATCTGAAGCTGACCGCCCCACAGCTCCATAGGCCTTCGCTCCGCTCCGCCCCGCCAGCTGCCCCACGAACTCCTTCGCTCAGCTCCGCTCCGCAGCCCACAAGCAGCTCCAGCCGTCCTACGAACTGCTCCACCAGCCTGTCCACAAGGCACTGCAGCCGTCCCGCAAACTGCTCCACAATATACCTTCAGGCTCCCCCGCTACTTAACACAATGCTCAGTGATTTCAGCTCTTAGTCAGTTCAGCTCTTTGGTGAATTCAGCTTGTAGTAGGGGTACCTCAGTGCTGGTGCACCCTTAGCCCAAGGTGAGCTCAGCAGCCTGTAACTAGACTTCTAATGAAATCAAAATTAGCTCTGATATTCCACAGGGGAGAGAGGAGAAAGTGCAATTAGCATGTAAGGCCCTCACCCAGGGGCCCATGCCACCACGTATTAATACTTGCCCCCTACCTCTCTCAATTCACAGAGTTTTGGAACCCATGACCCTTGCCTAGCGAGTGCTACTTAGTTGATGGTGAGTCCCTCCATCATAACAAAAGGCCAAGTACAGTTCCCAGCACAGTTCCCATAATCAGGGTGATAACAATTTATTCTTCCTGCCCCAATAACAGAGACACTGGGGATCCCACAGCGGCCAAAGTGACATTTGGGCAGCTATGGCCTCATGCTAGGCGGGGTGGGTGTGCCTATGCAAATGAGATCAGCCCCTGAAGTTCTTTTCCACAGCTTGCCACACCTCACCACCAGATGTCAGGGTGGAGCTCATCCTGACACTGCTTACACATAAATAAGACAAACCTTTGGGAGAGACATTAAACTTCCTGCTTCCTGCCTCCCATCTGCTACTACAGGTTCTTACACCTTCCTCTGCAGCATCCCATGCTGGGCACTGTCAGAGACAGGAGACTGGGCTAGAAAGACCTCGGCACGAATCCAGTCTGGCACAGTCCATGTTATTCTATGAAAATCATGGCTAAATTCATCAGAACAAATCCATTTTCCTTAACATGTATTATTTCTGTCCTGCCACATGTATGTCTCATGTATGTCCTGCCTGAAGAGACTGGTTTTTGGAAAGCCTGAAGGTGACTGGACAGGGTGTTTAGAAGACATGATATATATTGAGCAGTTTCTTACTTTTGTTGTGGAATAGCTGTGTAACATAGCTTGGGCTTCAAATTCCAGATTGGTTTATTACTCTGCCCCTTCTAGCGTTTTTGGAAGGATGCATGGTTAGATTTGGAGTTATGCTTCCTGGGCAGAGGACCACTTCAGACCTCAGAATAGAACTTAGTGGGTTGTAAGCGGTGCCTGGGGCTTGCACAGACCCCGATGCACAGGGGGAACATTGCTCTGTCATGCTTTCTAGCCTGGTCAGGCAGCCAACAGTATCTTCTTTGTGAGTATGCTGCAGCCCCTGCACTTCAGGAACCCAGAGAGAGACCAGGGATATAAAGTTTAAACCACAACAATATCATGGAGATCACAAGTTGGCTCTGCTTCTGAGCTGTAGCCCTGGAGCGTGACTGCCTCATGTGAGAGACTCCTCTCGCTGGGAGGCCCTTTGATGATTAAAATTACTCTATGTCTACACTACAAAGATAAGTCGACCTATGTTAGATCAGCTTACAGCCACCACATTAATTCCTGCGGTGGATGATGTCCACATTACCATCCTTGGATTGAACGGTGCGTGTCCTCACCAGGAGCGCTTCCACCAATCTAAGGGGGCAGTGTGGGGAGCTGAGAGCCATGTCTCTCAGCTTCGCTGCAGCTCCTTTCCGGGAGCCTGGCTGCCACATAGGCTCCTGGGCTCCCAGCGGGCTGCTGCCCCCTGCCCCCTAGTTTCCTGCAATTGCCTGGGCCCTACACAGCAGGGCTTGGGCTTAGGCTTCAGCCCCAGGCAGCAGGACTCAGCATGGATGGTGGGTGACCCGGGGGCTTGGGGAGGCTAGCCCCTGGCCGGCCCAACCCTTCTGCCCGGGGGCCCCCACCCCCGCCGGCCACTTGAGTGCCCATCCCGGATGGGTGGAGGGACCCAGGCTCCGCACAGCTGCCCGCACAGGTCGCCCCAACCTGACTCCGGCCGGGGTGGGATGGATTCAGAGCCACAGCCTGGCCATGATAAGAGCCAGGCAGGCAGCTGTGGAGAGCCA
The DNA here is from genome assembly GCF_965152275.1 of Natator depressus. NCBI lineage: Eukaryota > Metazoa > Chordata > Testudines > Cheloniidae > Natator > Natator depressus. The sequence goes on from NC_134239.1 coordinate 9,508,664, forward strand.
CGGTGGACCCTCTACCTGCCCATGGAGCTCCAGGCCTCCTCCCTGCCCCCCAGACTCCCCGCCCAGGGCCGGAGGAGGGTCTGTGACTCCACAGCTCCTCACAGCTGCCCGCCCAGCTCTTACCATGGCGAGGCTGTAGCTCCGAGGCCCTCTCCCAGGCAGGAGCCAGGCTGGGGAGAGCCATGCAGGCTGCTGTGGGGAGCCGTGCTCCCTTCTCCTGCTCAGGATGGCCAGGGAGCAGGGACATGGGCCAGGGCCTGCTCAGGCCCGCTGCACCGCGGGGAGGTGGAGGGTCTACAGTGGTTCCCCTCAGCTGCCCAGGCTCCCTGGCCGGGCTCCACACTGGTCCCTGTCTGGGAGTGGGGCTTTGGGGGGAAGGGAAGGGGGAGGGCTCTGCCCGGGTGAAAATTGAATGGGCCAGGCAGGGCCACACAGGCAGTTTGGGCAGGCTTAGCCTTCCTGTGCCTTCGATACCTGCCGCCCGTGGGGCTCGGGCTTTGGCTTCAGAAACTGCAGAAATCCAGTGTGTGAGCAGGTAATGCAGATGGGGTGGGGCCCACTCCTTAGTTCCTGCTCTGGGCCCCAGCGAGTCTAACGCTGGCCCTGCTGCCTTCAGACTTTCTGCTTGCTTCTGACTGCTTCTCCCACTGTCCCAGAGACACACACCGCTCCACCAATTAATCCTAGCCCTTGTATTTGTGTCCACATGGCCCAGACCCTGCCCAGGGTTTTCATGCAGTCTAGTCTTTGGGCGGCTTCCCTCGCCTGCTCCTGGTGGGGAACAGGGAGGCGAGAAGGCCTGGGCAGCTGCTCATTCCCCTAAACCCCAGTCCCAACTGGATTGTCTTGTCCATTGAAATGGACAAGCCTGCCCGGCTCTTGATGTGGGGCGGGCAGGGCTGGGGCCAAAAGCTGGGGCAGCTAGACCCCGCGACTGGACTGGGAGACAAGAGAAGCACTGATAGCATGGAGGTGGGAGAAAGCCAAGAGAAACAGCTTTTTAGACGGAGTGCTGGAAAGGCAGACTTGGAATTGTGATCAAAGAAGCTGTCCCCTGTTGTTTAGCCCTACTTTGTTTAGGGGGAAAGGACTTTGTGTATATTCTGTGTTAATAAACAGAATTGCATCAGAGACTCATTCCATCAGATTCTCCACCTAATTGAAACATCCTGCAAAATTCAAGATATTGTCTAACTGCTCGTGCCAATAGGAAGTAGCAATACCGACCCACAGACCTCACACACTTCCCCCAAATTCCTTGAAAATTGATTGGCTTTGCAGAGTGTGCAGAAAGTTGAGAGGTTTAGGCTATTTTTGGACCAAAAAGATAAGTGAACTCTAAAGTTGTAGAACATAAGACATTGGACTGGAAGGGACCTCCTGGGCCATCAAGTCCTGAAGGCAACCCTGTCATATAATCCCTTTCATAAACATACCTAACTGTATCTTAATACTAATCAGAGTATTTGCCCCCATTCCTCCTATTGGGAGGCTGTTCTAGAACCTCGCTTCTTTGATGGTTAGAACCCTTCTCTTTTTCAGACTAAATTTATTCATGGCCAGGTTATCTCCATGTGTTCTGGTGCCAATATTGTCCTTCAGCTTCAGTGGCTCTTCCCCCTCCCTAATGTTAACTCCTGATGTATTTATAGAGAGCTGTCAGATACCCCTCAGCCTTTGTTCTGCTAGGCTAAACAAGCCAACCTCTTCCAGTCTCCTCTTGTAAGATCGGCCTGTGATGTTTCACTCCATATTCTTTATGAAAATATGCTTATGATATGAACGATATAACCGAGATGTATTTTATTTTATTTTAACTGAGATGGGTCTTTATAACATTAGAAAGGTTATAATTTACTGCATGTGATTATCCAATTCGCATGCCTTTATCATTTCTGTATCTGAAGGTAGGAATATTGACTATGTCTCTATATTTTGACTATTCTACTTTGAGTGATGCCCCCTGCTAACACTTCTGGTACAACAATGAAAAGCCAGACAGGGCGGATGGCCCATCAGCGAGGACAATGGAATGGACTGTGAAAAGACTTGGCCTTCCTGCAGATGCTCCATACTGCTACTGACTCATGGACTCTGTGATACTAGAGTCAGGTGGTCTTGTCACCTGATACTGAACATTACCTGGGACTTCCTGAAACTTACCACTGGAAAGGAAGGGGCAGGGCTCAAGTCTGGGAAACCTGCTTGCAAAGATGTGCTGCTGCCACGGTCAATACTTACTTACAGAAAAAGCCCTTGAAGCCGTAGAGAGGCTGAAGGGAACTACCTTGTATTGATAGTGTAGGTTGCCAAGAGCGAATCATAGGAATCTCTGTGCACCAGGTGGATACTGATGTGAAAGTAAGCGTCCTGTAACTCGAGGGCCGAGAGCCAATCTCCTTTCTCCAATGCCGGAATTATGGTAGCTAGGGTTACCATCTTGAAGCACTGTGTTCTCATGAACTTGTTGAGTTTGCGTAGGTCCAGAATGGGCCTCCATCCACCTGTTTTCTTTGGAGTGAGGAAGTAATGTGAGTAGAAGCCCCCGACCCCTGTGCTGAACTGGTACCGGTTCCACAACACCTAATTGCAGAAGATGGTGTATTTCCTGCTGTAACAGGTGCTCATGAGATGGGTCCCTGAAGAGGGACGGGGGAGGAGGGTTGGTGGGTGGAATGGAAAGAAAGGGGATGGAATAGCTCAGGGGTCTCAAACATGTGGCCCTTGCAGCTCTTCCCTGTGGCCCGCCAAGCTCCCCGCACCCTCCCTGTCCCTCTCAAGTTACTTCCTGTGGTCGCCAAACTCCCCTTACCCCCGCCAACTGTGAGTTATTTTCTGTGGCCGCTAAGCTCCTTGCCTCCCCTCCCCGCCCCCCCGTGTGCTGCTCCATGCTCCTCTACTTACCTCCAGGCAGTTCCCACCACCAAACAGCTGTTTGGCAGCTTAGCGGTTTCCAAGAGGGAGCAGGGAGGAGCGGGAAGCCACGTGCACAGGGGAGGAGGGGGAGAAGAGGTGGGGATTTGGGGAAGGGGTTGGAATTGGGGCAGGGAGGGGGCAGAGTTGGGGTGGGAACTTTGAGGAAGGGGTTGAAATGGGGACAGGGAAGGGGTGGGAAGAGGCGGAGCAGGAGTGGAGTGGGGGCGCAGCCCAGGGCAGGGGCGGGGGCTTTAACAGAAGTAAATCTAAATAAGTGCGTGTTTTCTCCCTTGAGTGAGGTGCATTACTGAGTGTATATATTTTATTAAAACTGCTTGGAAATGATTTAGTTGAAAAAAAGAACACTCATGGAAGAAAAGAGAGTTTTCCAAGACAAATGGGAGAATTTATATTTTTTCAAAGAGGTAAAAGATAAAATTCAATGCCTTATTTGCCAGCAAACGATGGCAATTCTCAAGGAGTATAACGTGCGTCGGCACTACGACACAATGCACCATGAAAAATATGATGCATTCACTGGAAAAATCCGAGACGAAAATGTTCAGCAACTTAAAGCAGCATATGCCAAGCAAAGAAATTTCTTTTCGGGGATTAACAAGTCTAGCGAAGATTCAGTAAGAGCAAGTTTTGTGATAAGTGAAATAATAGCTAAATCATTGAGACCTTTTACAGAAGACCTATTCGTAAAAGAATGTCTGATGAAGGCCAGCCCTGAAATTTTATGTCCTGATAGGAAGAAAGTTTTTGAAGGCATATCCTTGTCTGCCAATACAGTTGCCTGCTGGATAACGGATTTAGCAGATAATGTGCAAAAACAATTGATTCAAATGGCAAAAGACTTTGAAACATTTTCAGTTGCTCTTGAGGAGAGTACAGATGTATCAGATACCGCACAGTGTGCAGTGTTCATTAGAGGTGTGGATTGCAATTTGAATATAACTGAAGAATTGCTAGACTTAATGCCACTGAAGGGTACCACAACGGGATGTGAAGTATTTCAAGGACTGGAAGAGTGCATGGAACAAACTCATATCTTTGGCTACGGACAGTGTGCCATCAATGTGCTCTGAAAACGTTGGTGTGGTTGGATTATTGAAGACCATAAGAACATAAAAACATAAGGATGGCCATACTGAGCCGGACCAAAGGTCCATCCAGCCCACTATCCCATCTACTGACAGTGGCCAATGCCAGGTGCTTCAGAGGGAGTAAACTTAACAGGTAATGATCAAGTGATCTCTCTCCTGCCATCCATCTCCACCCTCTGACAAACAGAGGCTAGGGACACCATTCCTTACCCATCCTGGCTAATAGCCATTAGTGGACTTAGCCTCCATGAATTTATCCAGTTCTCTTTTAAACCCTGTTGTAGCCCTAGCCTTCACAACCTCCTCAGGCAAGGAGTTCCACAGGTTGACTGTACGCTGTGTGAAGAACTTCCTTTCATTTGTTTTAAACCTGCTGCCCATTGATTTCATTTGGTGGCCCCTAGTTCTTATATTATGGGAACAAGTAAATAACTTTTCCTTATTCACTTTCTCCACACCACTCATGATTTTATATACCTCTATCATATCCCCCCTTAGTCTCCTCTTTTCCAAGATGAAAAGTCCTAGCCTCTTTAATCTCTCCTCATACGGGACCTATTCCAAACCCCAATCATTTTAGCTGCCCTTCTCTGAACCTTTTCTAATGCCAGTGTATCTTTTTGAGATGAGGAGACCACATCTGTATGCAGTATTCAAGATGTGGGCATACCATGGATTTATGTAAGGTCAATAAGATATTCTCCGTCTTATTCTCTATCCCTTTTTAATGATTCCTAAAATCCTGTTTGCTTTTTTGACTGCCTCTGCACACTGCGTGGACGTCTTCAGAGAACTATCCACGGTGACTCAAGATCTTTTTCCTGATTAGTTGTAGCTAAATTAGCCCCCATCATATTGTATGTATAGTTGGGGTTATTTTTTCCAATGTGCATTACTTTACATTTATCCACATTAAATTTCATTTGCCATTTTGTTGCCCAATCACTTAGTTTTGTGAGATCTTTTTGAAGTTCTTCACAGTCTGCTTTGGTCTTAACTATCTTGAGCAGTTTAGTATCATCTGCAAACTTTGCCACCTCACTGTTTACCCCTTTCTCCAGATCATTTATGAATAAGTTGAATAGGATTGGTCCTAGGACTGACCCTTGGGGAACACCACTAGTTACCCCTCTCCATTCTGAAAACTGACCATTTATTCCTACCCTTTGTTCCCTGTCTTTTAACCAGTTCTCAGTCCAGGAAAGGATCTTCCCTCTTATCCCATGGCAACTTAATTTACGTAAGAGCCTTTGGTGAGGGACCTTAGAGGAGAGGAAAGTGATCAGGAACAGTCAGCATGGATTCACCAAGGGCAAGTCATGCCTCACTAATCTAATTGCCTTCTATGACGAGATAAGTGGCTCTGTGGATGAGGGGAAAGCAGTGGATGTGTTATTCCTTGACTTTAGCAAAGCTTTTGATACGGTCTGCCACAGTATTCTTGCCAGCAAGTTAAAGAAGTATGGGCTGGATGAATGGACTATAAGGTGGATAGAAAGCTGGCTAGATCGTCAGGCTCAATGGGCAGTGATCAATGGCTCCATGTCTAGTTGGCAGCCGGTATCAAGTGGAGTGCCCCAAGGGTTGGTCCTGGGGCCGGTTTTGTTCAATATCTTCATTAATGATCTGGAGGATGGTGTGGACTTCACCCTCAGCAAGTTTGCAGATGACACTAAACTAGGAGGAGTGGTAGATACGCTGGAGGGTTGGGATAGGATACAGAGGGACCAAGACAAATTAGAGGATTGGGCCAAAAGAAATCTGATGAGGTTCAACAAGTACAAGTGCAGAGTTCTGCATTTAGGACGGAAGAATCCAATGCACTGCTACAGACTAGGGACCGAATGGCTAGGCAGCAGTTCTGCAGAAAAGGACCTAGGGGCTACAATGGATGAGGAGCTGGATAGGAGTCAACAGTGTGCCCTTGTTGCCAAGAAATCTAACGGCATTTGGGCTGTATAAGTAGGGATGTTGCCAGCAGATCGAGGGACGTGATCATTCCCCTCTATTTGACATTGGTGAGGCCTCATCTGGAGTACTGTGTCCAGTTTTGGGCCCCACACTACAAGAAGGATGTGGAAAAATTGGAAAGTGTTCAGCGGAGGGTAACAAAAATGATTAGGGGACTGGAACACATGACTTATGAGGAGAGGCTGAGGGAATTGGGATTGTTTAGTCTACGGAAGAGAAGAATGAGGGGGGATTTGATAGCTGCTTTCAACTACCTGAAAGGGGGTTCCAAAGAGGATGGATCTAGACTGTTCTCAGTGGTAGCAGATGACAGAACAAGGAGCAATGGTCTCAAGTTTCAGTGGGGGAGGTTTAGGTTGGATATTAGGAAAAAACTTTTTCACTAGGAGGGTGGTGAAGCACTGGAAGGGGTTACCTAGGAAGGTGGTGGAATCTCCATCCTTAGAGGTTTTTAAGGTCAGGCTTGACAAAGCCCTGGCTGGGATGATTTAGTTGGGGATTGGTCCTGCTTTGAGCAGGGGGTTGGACTAGATGACCTACTGAGGTCCCTTCCAACCCTGATATTCTATGAAAGGCTTTCTGGAAATCTAAGTACACTATGTTCACTGGATCCCCCTTGTCCACATGTTTGTTGACCCCTTCAAAGAACTCTAATAGATTAGTAAGACATGATCTCCCTTTACAGAAACCATGTTGACTTTTGCCCAAGAATTTATGTTCTTCTATGTGTCTGACAATTTTATTCTTTACTATTGTTTCAACTAATTTGCCCAGTACTGACATTAGACTTACTTGTCTGTAATTGCCAGGATCACCTCTGGAGCCCTTTTTAAATATTGGCATAACATTAGCTATCTATAGCCAGGGCCAGCTCTAGGCACCAGCTAAGGAAGCAGGTGCCTGGGGCGGCCAATCTGAAGGGGAGGCACTCTGGCCCCTTTTTTTTCTTCTTTCCCTCGGCGGCACTTCGGCGGCAGCTTCTTCGGCAGCACTTCAGCGGCAGCTTCTTGATTTTTTTCTCTGCTACCCCGCTTGAGACGGCAAAAAAGGTAGAGCCGGCCCTGTCTGTAGCTATGTAGATATTGATGTTGTCCATAGTACAGGAATCTTGGCATTTACCTGTGAAAGCAGTATGGTAGCATGCCTTCGTTTCCCTTTTCATATAGCACATTAGTTTGGAATGTCTTTTCTCCTGTGCAAAGTGCCAAGCCTGTTTACAGTCATTAACTGTGAAACATCAGTATTACAAAGCCTTTTAACATAAAGTGTGTTCTTATGTATCACTCTTAACATGTTCAAGGGATTTTCCAAAAGATTAGGCACATTGTACATTTTTACAGTTCTTGGTAATAGCAACACATTCGTTACAAAAATTACCATTAGCAATAACAACAAATTCATTGCAAGTGTCCATCTACAATCATGTTTGTTATTCCACACCTTTGGCTCAATACCAGTGGGGTTTTGGCATTTTTGGGTTATCCTGTAGTTTCCCTTTGCTAAATTAAAGTCTCTCTTTCCTCCTTGTCCTGAGAAATCAAACCCTGATTTCTCTTGCTTAACAGAATTCACTGGCTGACTGGGTGTGCTTTCTCCGCTAATATCTATTAGCAAGTGTCATAAATATAAAGGGAAGGGAAAACACCTTTAAAATCCCTCCTGGCCAGAGGAAAAACCCTTTCACCTGTAAAGGGTTAAGAAGCTAGGATAACCTCGCTGGCACCTGACCACAATGACGAATGAGGAGATGAAGGATTCATGCAAGGTTCATGCACTTGGCAACATTCAGGGCACACCCTGAGTGTTGTGTAGGAGCAGTGCACACACGGCCCCTCCCAAGGGCATGAGCCTTGGAATCTCGCCTGAAGGACATGAACTGTGGGAAGCCTCCCAGGACTGGGCTCAAGGCCCGAAAGCAAGGAATGCGGTAGATAGAAATTGGTAAATAAGTATATTAAACAAAGCCAGTGTATTCCTTTTATCTGTTGGAGTATGTAATGCGCGGGGGGGGGGGGGGCAGAATAAAAGGAGTGTGTGGAAAAGCTGACAGGCAGACCAGCCGTTGGCAGACCAGCTCGCTTGCTTGCTAAAAGTTTTGTCTGTCTTGTATTTGAACCACAACAGCTGGCACCCAATGTGGGGCCCTCAGCACTCACCTCGCCCGGCAAGGGTTTCAGACGCGTCACTCATCCGCTGCGCGGATCCCGGTGAGTATTTTTCATCGTGGTAAGTATGGGAAGCTCCCTCTCTGCTTTGCAAGTGCAACACCGCAATAAGCTACAGTATTTGCTGCGTAAGGCTCAGCATGATTGCCCCACTCGAGAACTCACTCTCCTGCTACAGGAGGTGAATGCCCAATGCCCGTGGTACCCTGATGCCGGGACCCTTAAGCTAGCGGACTGGGAGCGGTTGGGCCAGACATGGCACAAAGAGCCTCGGGCGCCCGTGCAGGCTTTACATGCCTGGCACCTCTGCCGCAACGCGATACAGCGTGTCGCCTCAGAAGGGCCCTCTCCCGCGCCAATAGAGGGGCTGCCGATCGCACCACTCCCGTCCGCTCCTGCAGCCATCCCTTCTCCTGGCGACGCGATACAGCGTGTCGCCTTGGAAAGGCCCTCCCTCACGCCAATAGAGAGGCTGCTGATCTCGCCACTCCCGTCCGCTCCTGCAGCCATCCCTCCTCCTGGCGACGCAATACAGCGTGTCGCCTCGGAAAGGCCCTCTCCCGCGCCAATAGAGGGGCTGCCGGTCTCGCCACCCCCGTCCGCTCCTGCAGCCATCCCCCCTCCTGCTTTGCCCCCAGGGCCTCTGTTACTGCCGCCTCCCTTGTCTTCCCCTCTGGAGCCAGTGTGTGATCACCGTCCCGCCATGGGGCCCCATGCTCCGGGGCCCCCCGGGGGGTCGTCCGCATCTGCTCAGGGGCTTTCGCTGGTGCAACAAATGGTTCACGCAGCGAAGACTCGCTCAGATATTACAGCAGAGGAGCTGGCTGATCTGGTCTCAGTTTGTCCGGTGACCTGGCAGGACGATGGCCGGGGCAACCAGCTTGCAAACTGGGTCAGCTTGCCTTACTCGGTGATCCGAGAGGTAAAGAAAGCGATTCGTGAGTTCGGCCTGACTAGCACGTATGTACGTGGTCTCCTTGAAGGGCTAGGTACTGGGTACACCCTGGTCCCTGAAGACTGGAAAGCGCTATTGCGCATGATGCTGACGCCCAGTCAGTATGTTATTTGGCTTAGTGAGTATCGGCAGATGGCGGAACGCCAAGCCCAGGTATATAGAGAGCAAGGTATCATTTATGAGCAGTTGGCAGGGGAGGGCCAGTTTGCTACCGTTCAGATGCAGTCTCAACTCCCTCAGGCCATCTTCCCCATTATTTCCACCTGCGCCCAGCATGTCTTCCGGAAGGTCCCGGATTCAGGCAAGCCTACCAAAAGCTTTGCCAGTATCCGTCAGGCTGCATCAGAGTCCTTTATGGATTTTACCAACAGATTGCAGGAGGCTATCCTCCGACAGGTGGATAGCCCTGCAGCAGCTTAGGAGATCCTGCAAAAAATGGCGGTTGAAAATGCGAACGAGGATTGCCTCTGTGCTCTCCAGGCGGCACAAGCCTCTGGAGTTCTAGAGCTGTCGGACATGCTGCGGGCGTGCCAAAACATCGGAACCCAAGCACATAAAGCTGGAGTTCTGGCTGCCGCCCTGCGGAAAAGTGGAAAGGAGGGGAAGCGTTGTTACCGCTGTGGTAAGGAGGGTCACTTTCAGCGGGAGTGCCGCTCATCGACGGTGCCCGCCCGCCCCTCAAAGAAGTGCCCCAAGTGTCGGAAGGGCTATCACTGGGCTAATCAGTGTCGTAGCGGGTCGGGAAACCACACAACGGGTCCCCCCCGAGCCCAGGCCCAAACGGGGGTGTTTCCCACTCAGACAACTGTTCCTCTGCCTTAAAATCCATAGATTCCATGAGGGCGGCGACTGCCGGAAGTGCACGGCTTGATTTGATTATGCAGGAGGACGCTGATTTTCAGTTGCCGGGGGAGGTTTGCGCCATACCTACACAGGTGACAGGACCTCTCCCTGCTGGGTTTGTGGGTCTGGTTCTCCCTCGCTCACACGCTGGGAAACAGGGTTTTTTTGTCATCCCAGGGGTCATTGACGCCGATTACACCGGCGTTATTAAGGTTCAGGTGTGGACCCATCTTCCGCAGTCGCTCCCGCGTGGACAGTCAATTGCACAGCTGATTTTAGTCCCCTATCAGGTGCCAGCCGCAGAGGAACGGACCCGGGGCGGGGGCGGCTTTGGATCGACGTTGTCTCAATTGCTGTCTCACAACACGTCCTCTCCACTTGTTGCTCTAACAATGTCGATCCGCCCCTCGAAACCTCAGTTAAGACTTCTTTTAAATAATTTTCCTTTTACAGGGCTGGTGGACACTGGAGCTGACGTTACAGTGATTCGTGATCAGGACTGGCCGGTCAATTGGCCAACAGTTCCTTCTACAGAGTTGTGGGGGATCGGGGGTAGCAAACCCGGGCGCCAAAGTTTGTCTTGGGTCACGGTCTCTAAACCAGGAGGCCGTGCCCTTGCTACAATCTGCCCTTTTGTGCTCCCTGTCCACCTCAATATTTGGGGCCGTGACTTACTTGTAAAGCTGGATACCACCCTCGATATTAATATACAATGGCCCAAAACCCTCCCCCACCCACCTTGCCATCCGCATTACCATTGGTATGGCAATCCTTAGAGCCCATATGGATTGACCAGTGGCCCCTCCCCCTAGAAAAGCTGAAAGCGCTTCATTCACTTGTATAACAATATTTGCATGCACAGCGCTTGGAGAGCTCCACTAGTCCTTGGAATTAGCTGCTGCTATTTTGGCCTTTCAATTTTTTGCTGTTTGTTCCTTTAATTTGATCGTGGACACACATTATGTTTATCAGGTAATCGATCATTTACCCCTAGCCCTCATTACCCCTCATGTCGAGGCGGACCTCCTTTGCCTGTTTTTGTCCTTACATATCTTCTCACCACTTGTAATTTCCCTTATTTTGTTGCTCATATTCGCAGTCATACCCCTCTGCCTGGGCTGCTCACTGAAGGCAATGCGTGCGCCGATCGCGCATTACGTGGTCAGGTAAATTCCCTTTTTTCTGACCCCATTGAAAGCCATTCCTTTTTTCATCAGTCTGCCTCTGTTTTGGCCCGACAGTTTCACATTCCTGCTGATCATGCACGTTCCATTGTTCGTTCCTGCCCCCACTGTGCCGCTGCTGCCCCTACCTTTTCTTATGCCGTTAACCCCAGAGGTAGCGCAGCGAATCAGCTGTGGCAAATGGATGTCACTCACGTGCCACAACTCCGCCCCTATTCATTTCTTCATGTCTCCATTGATACCTATTCAGGCTTTCTCTGGGCGACCCCACAGCGTGGGGAAGCCACTCCCAAAGTTATTCACCATTTGCTAGCCTGTTTTGCTGTTATGGGTCGCCCGAGCCAGATAAAAACGGATAATGCCCCAGCCTATTGCTCCACAGCCCTCTCCACCTTTTGTGCCCAATGGGACGTCCGTCTCAAACACGGGATCCCTTATAATTCCACAGGCCAAGCTTTTGTTGAACGTGCAAATCGCGTTCAACAAAAAGGTTTTAGCAAAAGGCTAAAAACCTTGCTTGACAAACAATTAAAACAAGGGGAGCTGTGTCTCCGAACCTTAGGAGACATTCAGCAACAATTGCATGTCCTTTTGTTTACTTTAAATAATTTAACACTGAATACAGATCAGCAGACCCCCGCGGATCGGCATTTTCATAAGTCCGAGGTACTGGAAAGACTGCGTGTCTATTACCGTCAGCTGCCCGATCCGCAATGGTTGGGCCCAGTACCTTTAATTACTTGGGGTCGGGGATATGCCGCTGTGTTTCTCCCTGCAGGACCGTTGTGGGTTCCGGCCCGGTGTGTGCGACCGGCACTGAAACAGCATGGCGTGGCACCAGGGGCTGTCGAACCCCATACTGGAGTTTCAGCTGACCTTGGAGGAGAATGCGGTGCCTCCCGGGTCGACAATGGCGGGACGGAGATGGAGGAGACGTAGCGTCTCAAGCCAGCCCGTGACATGGGGAGCAGTAAAAGCATTGGTCGCCGCGGCTCAACGAAGACTGACAGCAGATCAACAGCCAGAGACTCCTGAGACTTTGTTTGTGGCAATTCTCGCCCAGATCACTGCTAATTCTGTAATTACGGGCCCGAATGACATATAACCTGTGGGAAAGATTGGCTTCAATAGCAAATGTTACCCACTTTTGTTTATTTGATTTTGTAGCAGCTGAAGAATTGTTAGGTACGTGCCTCATTCCAGTATGTCATCACCCTGAGGAAATAGGGAATGAAACAATGCTCGCTGCTTACGCGAACCTCTCTTCCCAGTACTCTAGCATGGCTAATTGGGGCCCGGCCAACTACACTTTACATTTTGGGGCTTATTTTTTGCTGTTGCTGTGTACAATGTATTCCCTCTTGTTAAGGCTTTGTCGAGACCCGCTCTGGCAGGCTCCACGAGTTATGACCTTGTCTGTCTGGGAGTTAATTGGCTTGCAAAAGCAAATTGATGGCTACCATGAGTTGGCCGAGCACAAATAAACAAAAAAGGAGGGGATGAAGGATTCATGCAAGGTTCATGCACTTGGCAACATTCAGGGCACACCCTGAGTGTTGTGTAGGAGCAGTGCACACACGGCCCCTCCCAAGGGCATGAGCCTTGGAATCTCGCCTGAAGGACATGAACTGTGGGAAGCCTCCCAGGACTGGGCTCAAGGCCCGAAAGCAAGGAATGCGGTAGATAGAAATTGGTAAATAAGTATATTAAACAAAGCCAGTGTATTCCTTTTATCTGTTGGAGTATGTAATGCGCAGGAGCGGGGGCAGAATAAAAGGAGAGTGTGGAAAAGCTGACAGGCAGACCAGCCGTTGGCAGACCAGCTCGCTTGCTTGCTAAAAGTTTTGTCTGTCTTGTATTTGAACCACAACAAGGAGACAAGATACTTTCAAAGCTGGATGGGGGGAGAAACAAAGTGTCTGTGTCTGTCTGTGTGATGCTTTTGCCGGGGACAGAACAGGAATGGAGTCTTAGAACTTAGTAAGTAATCTAGCTAGATATGCGTTAGATTATGATTTCTTTAAATGGCTGAGAACATAAGCTGTGCTGAATGGAATGGATATTCCTGTTTTGTGTCTTTTTGTATCTTAAGGTTTTGCCTAGAGGGATTCTCTATGTTTTGAATCTAATTACCCTGTAAGGTATTTACCATCCTGATTTTACAGAGGTGATTCTTTTTACTTTTTCTTCTATTAAAATTCTTCTTTTAAGAAACTGAATGCTTTTTCATTGTTCTTAAGATCCAAGGGTTTGGGTCTGTGTTCACCTATGCAAATTGGTGAGGATTTTTATCAAACCTTCCCCAGGAAGGGGGGTGCAAGGTTTTGGTGAGGATTTTGGGGGGGAAGATGTTTCCAAACGGGCTCTTTCCTGATAAAATAAAACTGGTTAGACATTTGGTGGTGGCAGCAAAAGTCCAAGGGCAAAAGGTAAAATAGTTTGTACCTTGGGGAGTTTTTAACCTAAGCTGGTAAAAGTAAGCTTAGGAGGTTTTCACGAAGGTCCCCACATCTGTACCCTAGAGTTTAGAGTGGGGAAGGAACCTTGACAGATGCGATTAATGGCCCTGAAAACTACCATCAACACGAGTCCACTCGTCAACTTGCCCACTCCGAACTGGTTAGTGATCTATCGGTAGCTATCTGGAGTAGAGAGCTTCCAGACTGCAATTGCCATACGCTTCTCCACCATCTGGACAGCTCTCAGTCTTGTGTCCTTGCGCCGCAGGGTGGGGGCGAGCTCAGCACACAGTCTCATGAAAGTTCGTATCCTCATATGAAAGTTCTGCAGCCACTGCTCATCATTCCAGACCTGCATGATGATGTGATCCCGCCACTCAGTGCTTGTTTCCCTAGCCCAAAAGTGGCGTTACATGGTGGTCAGCATATCTGTGAATGCCACAAGGAATCTCGTGTCATCTGTACTACACGTTTTGACATCATCGTCAGACTCCTCATCCTCACTTTGTAGTTTAAGGAATAACTGTATTGCCATTCGTGACGTGCTGGTGAGACCCATTAACGTATTCCTCAACAGTTCGGGATCCGTTCCCGCAGACCGGGAAGACAGAGCGCACAGTACAAAAACTGTTAAAAGATGGCACCAAATGCAGAAGGATGCGAATGGACTGCTGGGATGCAAAGAGATGAATGACGGGGCATTGGGACTGGACCCAGGATGACCCGCGCCCCCCTCCTCCTTCCCACAAGCCTCAGCAGCAGAAGGGGAAGAGGTGCTTTGTGGGATAGCTGCCCAGAGTGCACCTCTCTGAATGCCGCTGCAAGTGTCGCAAGTGTGGCCATGCCGTTGCACTGGCAGCCGACAGTGTGAACACGCAGCAGTGCTCTGCCTACTGCTGTCTCTGAGGGGCGCTTTTACTCCCGGCGCTTTACATCTGCTAGTGTAGACAAGGACTCAGGCAGCTGGCCTTGCTGGATCCAGAGATTTGAGTGATTCGGGGTGGCTCTGATGTAATAGAAACAACAGACGAACCTCTGGTAATAAATGCCCTTGTGTTAGCATGCTACTGCTCCTGCTGCTGCGATCCCATGTGCCCCACCCCTCACGGATGTGGAAAATAAAAACAATACACCAAAGTGAAAAAGGCTTTTGATGCCCATGTGAAAGGCAGCCAGAATATTA